>NC_138072.1:18284977-18904640 GCF_964194185.1 Rhinolophus hipposideros | reverse complement strand
ATCACCATCGCTACCATCACCACTCGCACCAGGACCACCATCGCCAATATCAAGACCACCATCAGAACCTCCCCCCTCATCACCACCACCATTAGCATCATAGTCACCGTCACCACTGCCCACCACTGCCATCATCTTCATCATCATCATCATCATTGCCATGGTAATCATCATGACAACTGACAGTTACTGAATACTTACGGTGTCTATCATTATTCCGAACCCTTTACATGAATTAACTATTTCAATGTTACCTTTTGTCAAAATCCCAGCAAAAATGCAATTTCCCTTTGAATATGTCCCTGATTATCCTGCTCTCCTTCCCTTCAATGAGATTTTCTCTTCCTCTGTAAACTCTTCAAGGGAAAAATTCTTTAATGGAAAAAAACCAACATCATTCCACATTGTAGTATAGATGTAAGTGACTTATTTACCTTATTGAAGGACATATTCTGCCTGATTCCCCATTATATCACTCAAAGCACGCAGCCCATTGTCTTATGATTAAATGTGCAATGAGTTTTTTGATAAGTCAATGAATAAAAAAATTATGCCCAAAGATACAATATTTTTAAGATTGACTCTCATTTTGGAATACAAACATGTTTTTGGATATATCATTCAAAGAGGTCAATTAAGTACCTTCATCTATGTCAAACTGTATGTCTTTAAAATTCCCAGAAAATAAAGGGAAAATTACATATACAGTATCATGTCATCTACAAATAATGACAGTTTACTTCTCCTTCTTCTTAATACTATATTGAATAAAAGTGGTGAAAGTGGACATTCAATTACAGTAAATATTCAATATTTATTTTATATTGATTTCAGGTGTACATCATAGTGGTTAGACATTTATATAATTTAAGGAATGATCCCCCTGACTAGTCTAGTACCTACCTGTCACTATACATAGTTATTACCATATTATTGACTATATTTCTTACTCTATACCCTACATCCCTATGACTACTTTGTAATGACCAATTTGTCATTTCTTAATCCCCTCCCATTTTTTTACCCACTCCCAATCTTGCTCGCATCTGGCAATCATCAAACTGTTCTCTGAATCTATGAGTTTGTTTCCATTTTATTTGTTTATTTTGTTCTTAGATTCCACATATAAGCAAAATTCACATTTCTCTGTCTGACATACTCTATTCAGTACAATACCCTCCAGGTCGATCCATGCCTCTGCAGATGGCAAGAACCCATTCACTTCCATGGCCAAGCAATATTCCATTGCATATATGTACCACCTCCTATTTATTCATCCATTGATGAGCACCCATGCTGCCTCTACATCTTGGCCATTGTAAACAATGCTGCAATGAACATATGGGTGCACATGTCCCCTTGAGACAGCATTTTGGTTTTCTTCGGATAAATACTGAAATAGGACTACTGAGTCTTTTGTCTCTTGTTACAGTCTTTGTTTTAAAGTCTATTTTGTCTGGTATACATATTGCTACTTTAGCTTTTCTTTGTTTGTTTCTATTTTCATGAAGCACCTTTTTCTATCCCTTTACTTTTAGTCTGCATGTGTCTTTTGATCTGAAGTGAGTCTCTTGCAGGCAGCATATGTTGGGGCCTGTTTCCTTACCCATTCAGCCACCCTATTTTTTAGTATCTCATTAGTGATACCTCCAAATGGAAAATACCTTTCAAATGCTCATGTCTTTCTTTTAGTTTAGTACAAATTGTTCAGTAGCTCAGTGATATTGGAAGGATGTAATATGTCATTGAGAGCATCCTTTAGGGTGAATGTGCAATTAAAAAAAGTTGCATTATATTTTTTGATTGCTTCATATCATATTAAGAGAGATAACATGAGCATAGGTATAAAATTATAATTTTTTTCTGGAAGTTTTTCTGAGATTTCTTAGTACTCAGAAAGTTTTACAAGTATGAAAGACAACTGAGTAGATCAGATGAAGAAAATCTTCAATGAAGCCTAAACTTTTTAAGAAAAGTGACTCCTGGAGTTGTTAAAGAAGCTGAACTACTTCTAGAAAATTCTCTCCCCGACCCTCAGTGCATGTTGTTCTCATTGACTTTCCTTTCCTTAATTGTTTCATCTGAACTCAATTGTTCATGCTAATTGAACTTTTTATAAATCTAATGTCATTCCTAC
Source organism: Rhinolophus hipposideros (assembly GCF_964194185.1). Classification (NCBI taxonomy): domain Eukaryota; kingdom Metazoa; phylum Chordata; class Mammalia; order Chiroptera; family Rhinolophidae; genus Rhinolophus; species Rhinolophus hipposideros. The sequence continues at coordinate 18,902,503 of NC_138072.1, read as the reverse complement.
AGATGAGAAATCTAAAACCCACAGTGCTTCCTTTGGGAAATTCTTCCTGACCCTAATTCCGCCATGCCCCTGACAAGCACCTAAATACACAGACTACTTACAGTCAGTACCTGAGGATTTTGAAATAATTACTGACTGGGATTATTAGTGCTACATTTAAGCTGATTTATATAATTTTGCAGGCTGGCCTAAAAAATGGAATTTTCTTAATAGCACTATCATTATTGCAAAACACATTATATCTAACACATTGACAATAACTTTTGAAATAAAATTTATTCATAATTGGGCCCTTGTCTGTTTTACGTTATTGTTTCTTGTATGTTCTTTTATCTCTTATAAGTTGTAAGTCTTATGGAGGGAGAAAACATTTTACTTATCTTTTATTGTTATCCACATGTACTTCGCAGAAAATCACTTCTCTAAAGAGCTGGGGCTACCTTTTAAAGCGCTTCATTTTTCATAATAGTTTCTTACTTATGATCTCACTACTCTCAGTTTGTCCACTTAACAATAATTATACCTTTATAGGAAAGGTGAGCAAATGTGAGAGCCATGCAGTGCTTTCTAATCTCCAAAATAAGATTGGAACACATTTTAGTGAATATTTATAATTCACTGCAGAAAACTGCTTAAGAAGCATTGTGCTGGGCCGGCCCAGTGGCTCAGGGGGTTAGAGCTCCATGCTCCTTACTCCAAAGGCTGCCGGTTAGATTTCCACATGAGCCAGTGGGCTCTCAACCACAAGGTTGCCAGTTCAATTCCTTGAGTCCCACAAGGGTAAAGATTGAACATAGCACCTAGAGCTGAGCTGCCTCCCGGATGGCTCAGTTGGTTGGAGCCCGGGCTCTCAACCACGAGGTTGCCAGTTCAATTCCTCGAGTCCCGCAAGGGATGGTGGACTACGCTCCCTGCAACTAAGACTGAAAGGACAACAACTTGAAGCTGAACGGCACCCTCCACAACTAAGATTGAAAGGACAACAACCTGACTTGGAAAAAAAGTCCTGGAAGTACACACTGTTCTCCAATAAAGTCCTGTTCCCCTTCCCCAACAAAATATTTTTTTAAAAATTAAAAAAAGAAGCATTGGGCTTTAAAAGGTAAAAATGTAAAGATATTTTCCAGAGACAGTAATTATTGAGTAAAAAATAGTAAAAAAGATAACGTTGGGAAAAAAATAAAATCCAGAGCTCCATGAAGAGTTAGCTGAGAAGTCATTTCCTCTAAGAAACTTTCCCGGACTGCTAGCACTAAGCCAACTCCTCAGAGTACCCATAATATCCGCTGCATAATTCTGGTCTTAGCACTCACCACATTATTTTAAATTATCTGAACATATGTCTCTCTCTCTCTAACTAAACTGTAACTCTTAACTCACGGCCGGGCAACACTCTACTGATCTTTGAACTCTCAGTGCCCAGGTGCCATGAGTAAAGATGAATTCTCCCTGGGAGGTAACTTCCAATGGTCTATACCTCAGCTCTGTAGACAGAAGGTTTTTATGCTTCTCTTTGGTCACTAATTTTTTCTCTTCCTCTTTATCCTTTTCAATCTAGTGATTCCCCATGAAAGGGATATGTAGTAACCAGCAGTGTGGTTGTAACTCACACAGTTTACTACTCCTAGCTCCCCAAATGAGCTCAGAAGGAACAGGATGAGGGAGGGGAAATGTTGCTGTTCCTCCAATGGCTGGTCACTCCAGCAGCAGCAAATTTTCTGAGCAACCAATGGGCTCCCAGCCTGAAGGTCAATCTTAGATCTGCCTAGTTCAGCGGGCTGCAGGGACTTGAATTGAAGCCTTTGTTTACGGTCTTGATTACCTATTGGTCAGAGCAAAGAGAGACAGAACCACTCCCTTTGAGATTTGCTCTGTGGCAACACCTCCTCTGGGTTACTACCAACTGCCTGATTACAAAGGGGTTACTAAAAAAAAAAAAAAGCCATTCCTGGGAGACATAGGACACTTTGTGATTTTAGCTTGAGAATTTCCAGCTTTACTGAACTTTTCCTAGAACTGCAGTAGGGTCAGTGGTAGTTACATTCAATCTTCCCTCTCTCTCTCTCTCTGTCTGATTTTTCAGTCTTGCTCTCCCTATCACTGACTGACTCAGCTCTGTAGTGTTGATTCTTTACTTTGAGTTTTTAATTTTTGGTTATTTTCATCTCATCTTTGATCTTTTCATTCAGAACTTTAGATGATATGCTTTTTTCCCCTCCCTTCATTCCTTCTTTCCTTCTTCCTTCTTTCCATCTTTCACTTGGGTTCAGACTTCCACCATGGTTTGACAAACATGTTTCATAACAATACAATGCATATGCTTCAAATGCTTAAATTATATCTTTTATTATACTCTCCAATGTACTTCAAACAGGGAATTCTACACTCAGATTAGAACTCTACACTCACCATTAGTACTTATCTCTTAATTCAAGAGAAGCACTCTCACGTAAAAAATTAACTCATTACGCTTGAGTAGGCAAGCCATTGAAAGCTATGCATCATTCAAATCTTCAAAAAACTGTTTACAATTTTCAGTGACCTGTGAATAATCTCTATAAATCACCATGGCAGTATGTTGTATGTCTGTGTGTGGGATAACCACCAAGTTTGAGGGAAAGAGTCTAGAGGACATTCCTTTGACTCAAGAAAAAAGTGTTCCTATGGTGTTACCTTGTCTCTGCTTTAGGTCCATTTATGTTCATAACCTAAGGAGAGTCAACAATCTAGAAACCACGTTTAGCCTCCTTCATATGTAAGCTTAATGAGTCATAGAAACAAAATATAAAAGTAACTTTATTATCAATTCTTATGCTTTCATAAGAATTATTAAAAATTTACAAAAAGTTTTAGAGAATTTTCTTAAGGAGCAAATGAACCTGCCTTCCTCGTACTGTCCCTCACCCCAGCTCCAGTTTATGTTTGTATAAATCTGAGGAGAGAAGCCCATCAGGACAGGTCATGGTGTCACTGTGACAGTATTATTAATAATGCTACTGGCTGTCTGCTTTCTACTGAAATTCTGGAAGACAGCAAATAAATCTGTTGCAAATTTATTTTCTACATTTTTCAAATAATGCCAAATTATTATAACATCTTGAAAGTGGCTGGAAAGTTTGCCACTAAATTTATGCCTCATTTTGTTGGGTAAAAAAAATGCATCCATATCAAATAACATTTATCAAATGTCTGCAACTGCATAGTTCTGTACTTGTCATTCAGGATTATTTAATAACAATTACTAAGTGGAGATGCCACCTACTCAAGTGGAAAGAGTACACAATAATTGTGGGTCAGGACACCAGAAATCTAGTATTTTTTCTGATATACCACAAGCTCATCACTTGAGGAGTCACCTACTGTCTCAGAACTATGGTATCCTCATTCCCGCCTGAGTTAATGTCCTGTGCCTCTAAGGAGATGGCATGTACAAAGTCTTCCGGTGTTCTTGTCTTTGCCATCCCATTCTAAGGCGCCGTATCAGCTTTCTAAGGCTGCCTTAACAAAGGTGGCATAAAACAAGAGAAATGTATCGCCACAGCTGTATAAGCTAGAACTCTGATAGCAAGGTGTCAGTGGGGGCATGCTATCCCTAATATTGTAGGAGAACCTTTCTTGCTTCTTCTTGGCTTCTAGTGCTTTGCTGACAGTCCTTGGCATTCCTTGGCTTGTCTCTGCCTTTGTCATTACATCGTGGTCTCTCCTCTTGTGTCTGCGTTTGTGTGTCTTCTCCTTTCATATATGGACACCGGTCACACTGGATTAGGATCCACCCCAATGAGCTCATCTTAACTTGATCACATCTGCATATTTCCAAATAAGGCCACCTTTACAAGTACTACCCTATTTTCCTGAAAATAAGACCTAGCTGGACCATCAGCTCTAATGAGTCTTTTGGAGCAAAAATTAATATAAGACCCGGTATTATATTGTATTATCTTATAGACACGGTATTATATTATATTATATTATATTATATTATATTATATTATATTATATTATATTATGTTATATTATACCTGGTGTTATGTTATGGCATGGTATGGTATGGTATGGTGTGGTATGGTATGGTATGTCATATTATATTATACCCGGTCTTATATTAAAATAAGACCTGGTTTTATATTGATTTTTGTTCCAAAAGTTGCATTAGAGCTGATGGTTTGGCTAGGACTTATCTTCAGGGAAACACGGTAGATGCATTAAAATGAAATCTTTTTTCAGTTGCAAATTTCTTTACGTTCGCAGCACATTTGAAAATAAATGGACTATCTCGTCAGCTCAAAGCTCAAGAGACATTTTAGTACTCATCCTTTCATTAAAATGTCTCAACTATCTTTCTACAATGGGTGATCAGGAAACAGGGCTCCCCCCTCCTTTAATTACAATTTACTATGGACACGTTTTGTAATAGGTTATATCTCAATGGTGTAGGAAAACTAAGAAAGATGAATGTCATAAGTAAGATGATGATCCATCTGCGTATATCTGGAAAATTGTTGGGCAGACCCACCAGGAAATACTGGTATGGACTGTAAGAAATTCTTGGGAGGAAATAAAAACGTTTGGCTCAATGAACTTATACAGAAAGAAAGCTTTGATCATGTGAAAGCTAAGACTGTTGAACATCTCAGTGGCTTCAATGCTTCTGGTTTGTCTCCAGGCCATTAGGACAGAAGTCTGAGATCTGTGGTACTGGAGGTGGGTCACTTAGTAATAATTGAACGATCTATTTTAGGAACTGCAAGAGATTCTCCCTCAGACCTGGACAAGAGGGGCCCAGCACCAGGCCCTATTTTTAAGGACCCTCAGTAGTTTCATTAGGCTGCAGCCCACCTCTCCAAACCCACAAGGGGGAAAGTTTTCAACAGCTAAGAGGATGGGTCCACCTGGTGCCTGTGCCCCCAATTCTCAGCCATATTCTTGTTACTCAGAAATTCTCTTCCCAAACAGACCTGATCCCACTTCTACCAGCCTTCCCAATTTTCCTTTCCCAAGTTTTTCATCTTGATGGCAGATTACTCAGCCTATATGTACATACCAGCCTTGAGGGATGGCTATTAATGGAGATGGTATAAATAAAGCTTAGACATGTAGAATGGAATTTCCACACACTTGTCTATGAGGGTGCTTGGCTTTTAGAAAAAAAAAAAAAAAGAGGTGGGAAGAGAAGCAAGAGTAGGCTGAAGGTGGGGGTGTGGGGCCTAGAGCCTGGCTCTCCCGGAGTCCATTCCATCCATTGTGGAACTCTGAGAAGTCCAAGAATTGCTAATATAAATCTTGCCTTGCTGGTCATTATGAAGGTAGACTTGTCAAGATGGGAGGGTAAAAGATATATTATTGCACACCTTCTCATTTGATTCATAACTTTTAAATATTTAAGCCTAGGTTATGAGGGTCTCTCTGCTCATGCCTTGCAAATATTAGGGGGGAGATCTAAGTGGCCCCTCTATCAGAGTGTACCCCCAGAGGCCAAGTGGGAAAGGCAGCAACTGCAGGTCCAAGGAAGACCAGAGAACAACAGAAAAGCAGCCAAGAGCAGAAGCTCAATGAAGTTAGGTCCCTTATCCAATGTCACGTACCTAGTGAAGTACGGAGATGTGATTCAGACACAGATCTATTTCATTCCATTCTACAATGTTTCTTTGTATTGTGAAATTTGAGATTACCTGGGATTCTCTCTTCTCAGTGTGTTCCTGGTGTCTCTTCATCCTCATAGTTCTGCTAGTGATCATTTATATTCAAAAAGAACAGGTGTCAATCATATTCACATCTCTACCTAACATCACTCCTGTCGTGAGTGTTAAGTTACCTTGGAAGGTTAATTTCCCCTCCTCTTATCTTAACCAGATTCTAGTAATTCACACAAACCAGTCAAGTCACCACAGAGCACCAGCTATTCCCTGTCTCATTGATGCAGTTCTGACCTTCTGGGGGATGATCTGCCGGAACCATTCAGAGACACCCCAGTGCCATAAGACAAGGGCTCAGCAGATGCCTCTGCCCCGAGCAGTTATCTTGTCATGGCAACGCGAGCTCCTTCTAGCTACTGTTTTCATTGGCACCTTTGTTTGAATTTGAAGAGGTTGGGATCTTGAAGAAAACAGGCATTTTAAGAAATACAAGACTTGTTTTTATTATCTCATCAGGTTATTTTCATTGAAACCCTTCATATTTTTTTCTTATTTTTCATTTTGATGATACACGGATTGACTATTTTTCTTGTAATGGTAACACATTAATATAAAAATATTACATAAGATCCAAATTCATCTGGACTAGGATTATACCCTTTCATGATGAGGTGATCTAAATATCCCCAGCCAACATTTACTAACATTTGGACAAATTTGGTATTGATAGAAAATTTGAAAAAAAAAAATGAAATTGCTACTCCTTCTGAGACTTTATGTCAGAGTTGGAAACCAGCTACCTTATTTCAGAATTTGCCAGGTTGATTTGGCCTTAGGGATCTCACAATAAACCTGATCTAATTCTTAGCAATTCCCAAGAAAAAGTATTAAATTAATAGCTCTCCCCTGATACAAAGCAAATCTCAAGAGAATTGGTCCAAAAAAGTTGAATTTTATTGCATAGTATGAATATCTTCTTTTCTTAATAGAACACTAATTTCTGAAAATGAGTAGAAAGCAGCTGTACAGCTGAAATTAAATATAACCTAATCATGTCATCAGTCTGCCAGAACAAGATAATTTTTTCACACTAATTCTCACCATCTTTTGCTTTATTTGAAAGACACCTACATAGTCATATATTTGACTAAATTCCAGTCTCAAAGTTTATATTGCATCTTTCTAAAGGCATATGAACTTGGAAAGAGAAATCCATTATCATAAAGCAATGATGTGGAAAATTCCCCTGGACATATATTTAGACTTTCAGAAATAAAATGAAGATTGATGTTATACAGTGAAGTGGTTTACCAGAACTCAGTGAAAATTGGGTCCGAGTAAATTTTTCAACCAAAAGGAGTATGTCCTCCTTGTTCTTAGATCCCCCCTTCTCATTTCTTGGGCACACAAAACAAAATCTCAACTTGTATCTCAAGTATCTATAGCAAGGTTATTCTGGACAGACACCCACCCTCCCCTGTAGGACAAACAGACCTCTGCTCAGTTACCTGCAGGATATTCCCCATGGCAGCTTGGTAGATATCTGCACGGTTTGCTTTAGGGAATATTGACTACACTGACCCTAGATGTTGGACAAGTCCCAGGGTTTTCCCTGGGGAGTTGGAAAGTTATAAAGTTAATTTTGGCAATTAAAAAAGAATTCCATCATTATTTGTCTCAAAGAACATAGCAAATTCCCATTATATTACCATGTGCCCTTTGGCCACCTATTAATTCTGGATTGACTGGGAATATATTTAAATAATTCTACCTTCGGGATCTTATCTAGCAATAAGATGCTCACTGTTATCATTGTGAGTTTTTTGATGCAAAATGTGTATATTAAGCATCTACACTTCTGGGCTCAGAAATGGTCTATGACCTACAGCTATAATGCTCAATAAATATGCATTGAATTAATGGCTATGACAGAAATAAAAGTAGAAGACAGTCTTTGATATCATTAAATTTACAATAAAGTTATGAAAAGAATATATAAAACTGAGGATTCACAAATGATCCCAGAACAATATACAGTGCCACTAAGTGCTAAATGGGGATTTGGTTATGATTGTTCAGCAAAGGGAGCGACATGTGTGCAAAAGAAGAGTCAGAAGGAGTTAGATTTTGAGGAGTAACTTTGTCTGAAATACAAAGCTTCTAATGTGGCCAAACTCCTGGGTCATTCCTTTCTTAGGTCAGAATTGAGATGCTGGAGTTTCCCAGAGTTTTGTCTTCATCTCATCTCCATCTGCATTGTTTCCTCCGGTGAAGACATCCAGTTGCATGGAGCATACCAATAATTTGCATTAGTATCTCCAATGCCAACCTTCCCTTCGAGCAACTCATTTGAAGATCCAACCACCTAACTTGACAGCTCCACTTCCATGTCTAATAGGCAGTTAAACTATATAACATGTATAAAACAAAACTTTTAACTTCCACTCTCTGACCTGTTACTTTCCCAATACCCCACAGATTCGTTAAGAGTGTCAACCTCCAGTCAGTTGCCTGGCCCAAAACCTAGAAGTCATTCTTGATTCTTTTCTTCATTGTTTATATTCAATTCATCAACACACTCATCAGCAACTGTATCAAATTCATCCGGTCACTTCTCACCTTTTCTACCATCCCCACCTTTGTCTAACCCATCACCCTCTTCTTACCTGGTCTCCCTGCTTTCACTTTGCATGCCTACTGTCCAACAAGCAGTTATCTTTTCAAAAACTTAAATGTGTACTCTACTTAAAACATCCCAGAGATTGTCCATTGCTAATAAAATAAAATTCAAACTTTCTATGTTCTATAAGAGCCCCCACTAGTAAATCATGACCCATATTAGTTTGGCAGATCATGGCATCCATTAAAAAGTATAGAGAGAACAGAATAAAAAATACCATAGTGCATCATATGTAATAGTGGTAATTTTTTTTTTGCTATACCTTTTAAGTTTACATATGTAGGCAATGTGTGCATTTGCAAAGCAAAACATATTTCTTAATATAAGTTATGTTAATGTTTACAAACCTCTGACCTTCATGATATGGCTCATACCCACCTCTCCAATCTTTTTTCACAACACTCTACCATGTTCACTGCTACCGCCTTACTCATTTTTGTTTAAATTCTCAATCAGGTAAGCTCATACTTTTCTCAAGATGTGTACATATTATTGTTGGGAATGATTTATCTTTAGCATTTTATGTGGCTGATTCTTTCTTATTATTCACCTCAATCCATGTGTCACTTCCTAAGAGTAACTTCCTTCCTATGCCACCCCCATAGCTGTCCCATCACTCTGTGGAAGCTTCCCCGTAACACTGTAGCCATTTCATTTCATTAATTTACTTGCTTGTGTCTTTATTTTCTGCATCTCTATATAAAAATGTTAACCTCCATGAATTCAGGGATTACATCTGTCAGATTTTCTAGTTTAACGCAAAGAATATCGTCTAGCATACAATAGATGCTCAATAAATATTTGTTGAATGAATAAAGGAAACTGAAGACAATTCTCTGTGGAAGCAATGATGGGGAGACCTGCAGTGTCTGCTGGGCTTCTCAAGGCTCCACTTAGATAAGCTGAAGCAGGGGGATTAGTGTTCAAACCTCCTCCCTTTTGGCTTTGTATGCAATCCAAGAGGCCATTCATTTTAGCACATGAACTGTTAATTACGGGGTCCTGTTTCTCCTTTCTTTATGTGGAAAGGATAAACAGTTATTATTAAATAGTCATCTAAAAGGCTTTAAAGGTGATTTTGTTTCAGGGCAATCATTATTAAAATTGCACAAACGCATACATAAAACCATTTATTTAAAATTAGGAGAGACTGACAATAGATTCATTTCTCTTTTATTCACTGTCAGGTGTATTACCTGCCTAAAATAAGGAGACACCTTTTTAAGCCCTTCCTCCCTATTGATTTCCTAGCTCACACCAATGTGCTCACCATTCCTGTGATCAAAATAACTCCTGAATCTATTTATAGTCATTTACTTCCAAGACAGTGAATTGTTTTTTCTGGCATTACTGATTTAGTTAAGTAATTTTTTTAGCTCATGTGGAGAATAGGCCAAATTGATAATTTTGGAAAATATGTACCGTAAGAATTTTCTCTAAATTTTCACTGAAAGTAGATGGAACACGGTTCACTGAAAGTAGATAAGATCAGAAAATGAGATGCAGTTAGATCTAATTTGAAGTAGCTGAAATATTTAGATAAGCCACTTAAATTCTTTAGCTTCAGCTTTCTCATTTATAATAAGAGGGCAGTTAAGGTAAAAATTCCTACTATTTACTGATATTTATTGCACTCTAAGTGCTATTTTAAATTAATCCTTAGTTAATCCTCAGTTAATCACGAAAAACCTTCTGAGGTGCAGTGGCTGGATGGCTCAGTTGGTTAGGGCACAAGCTCTGAACAACAGGGTTGCCGGTTCGATTCCCACATTGACCAGTGAGCTGTGCCCTCCACAACTAGACTGAAGACAACGAGCTGCCGCTGAGCTTCTGGAGGGGCGGCCAGATGGTTCAGTTGGTTAGAGAGTGAGCTCTGAACCACAGGGTTGCTGGTTCAATATGAAAAGGAGGCAGAGAGAGAATAAATAGCACAGGTAATTAGGTTCTGGAGGGGGTCTGAATTAGACAGTCTGACTCCAGAACTCACACTCTTGTTCACCTATCTGTAGACACTACAAAGTGATCGCCAACAAAAGTCTAGTTTCCATCCTTCACCATAAAACTGACCCCCACCCCCCTTCCCATATAGTAACTACCAGTTTGTTCTCTGTATCTATGAGCATGTTTGCTTGTTAATTTGTTTTGTTTTGTTTTAGATTCCACATGAATGAAATCATACAGTATTTATCTTTCTCTGTCTGACTTATTTCACTTAGCGTAATACCCTCAAGTTTCATCCATGTTGTCACAAACGGCAAGATTCTTTTTCTCATGGCTCAGTAGTTCCATATATATACAGAGGGTGCCAAAAAAATGTATACACATTTTAAGAAAGGGAAACAAACTGTATTAAAATTGTAATAATATATACCGATAACAAAAGATGAATACAAGTCACGTGTATACATTTTTTGGCACCCCCAGCAGATTGCCATCTTCTTTATCCGCTCATCCATCAATGGATGCTGAGGGTGTTTCTATATCTTGCAATGAACATAGGGAGGGATTTATGTATCTTTTTGAATTAGTGTTTTCGTATTCTTCTAATAAATACCCAGAAGTGGACAAGCTGGATCATATGGTAGTTCTATTGTTAATTTTTTCAGGAAAACTTTATTCTCTACACATCAGCCAGAGTGACCCTTATCAAATGGAAATCCGTATTGTAATTATATTGTAACTACTTATTGTAAATTAAGGTGATATTCAAAATATCCACTAACTGTTAATAATATAAGTGCCAACCAGTCAGAGCAAATGCTAACCCGTTTCCAATGAGAAACTGCTATCAACACCACTTTGACCAAGCCAGGCAACTTGTGTGATTGTTATGAATTTTGTATGTCAGTGTTAATCTTTGTTTCCTTAGCACTTAACTTGACATAGAGCAGGCTGTTGTTGAACAAATGGAAGAATATGATTGAGAAAAGAATTCAATCAATCAATATGCCAATATTTTCAACCTAATTTCTAGCATCCTAGTTTCTAGAACCCATTCTTGACTTAAGCTGGAAGTGGGGAGTCGTATGGATTTAAGGAACAGTGTTCTAACATTTCAGGCTCAGCATCAAATCACACTTACTGCTTTTCTAGCCTTGATATTGAACCCCACATTCACATCTTACTACCTGTCTCATTCTCTTGTCTTTTAGGAAAGCGAGTGATTTCCTTTCTTCTCTTCTTACACCACATCCAGCCCCCACCCTCATTTCCTTCTTAAGGACTGGAGTACGGCCCAAAGCTAGAGACTGAGAAGTTACCTTAAAGCCTATTCATTGATATACTGAACTTAATGCAACTAAATACTTGTCTATCAAACTTCAGTTAAGTCCAATTCAACAGATATTTATTGAGACATGCTTGGAATACAATGATGAATGACTCATAATCGCTTCTCTTTCAAGAGCTCACTGTATATTGGTTTAAATAAACATGCAAATGAGTCATTTAAGTAAAAAAGTACTCACCAACAGGATGACTAAACTCATACTTAGGCTATCAAAATAGCAAGACACTATGGATGATGTGAAAAAATTTAGAAGTTTGAAATAGTTGACATAAAAAGAAACTGGCACCAATGGAAAAGTCGGAGCTTTATGGACTTCCTTAACTTTATATTACTTCATATTACTTTTATTTTTATCACATGTTATATAATAGTTTTTTCCTCCCAATATAAAGGGACTCTAAAAGCCTTAATCCATTCCTAATAAGCATTAAGATAGAGACATAAGCAGAATGCTATGGCAGCATACAGAAAGGGAATGAAATCAGCGGAAGCAGGGGCGGGTAGGAGACAGGACAGGAGAAGTCATTTTAGAGGAAGTGACACTTGAGGTAGGTGTTAAGGGACAAATTAACCAGTTGAAGGCTTGGGAAGCTGGGGGAGCCAGGTAATCCCTGTGGTGGGATCATCCCATCACTCTTGAATTAAATCTTCTAATATTAATTAATTAATACTTCCTGCTAACCTAGACCACCTGTTGTGTCTCTGTTATCTATATACCTTCCACGTTGAACTTTTCCTCTCTGCCAGTCTGGACTACCTCTGAGGGATATCTGGCTCCAACCCCCATGCTTGGCTATGTCCCAACAATCAAGAATCATAGACCATTTGTCCATCCCAGTGGGGGTACTTTGCTCACAGTTTCTATTTTTCATTTCCTTCGATGATCACCTGCACCTCTCTCAGTCATTAAACAAATGTCAGCTTGCGTCATCACCATCTTTTAAAGCCTTATTTAAAATTATCTCCTACAAGAAGTCTTTCGGAGTGGATAAAAGTATGCGTGTAAAGGGCTTTCTTCCTTCTAATGAAAAGTGGTTAATTCATACTGTTTAGCATTGTATATTCATAAATACAGATCCAAAGAATACAGATGTTTATGGCTAATCCTAATTGATGTAATTTAACCAAGACTATAAACTTCTTAGCTGAATGCATTCCATTTCTCATTGTTTCACACTGTCCTGTCATCATCTCAGATGCCTAGTGGAATAATATGCACACTGTACAGTCTCAAAGGTTCCTTGATTCATCACCTAGTTTTCATTTAGCCTTCCTTCCTCACAATTCTCACCGTTAGATGACTGGTAAAAAATTTCAACAGAGTGAGTGAGGTAGGAGAGGCACAGATTACTTAAACCTCTTGACAGAATTTAATAGTTTTGAAGAATTAGAGCATTTCATATGGGAGCAATATCAGAATAGATGACCTAAAACTAAAGTTGTTTTCCCCAGAATATGCAGTTACTGAATTGTCTCCTGAGGCTGATAATATTTTTCAGCTCTTTCTGAAAAGAAAAATAAACAAACGCAGTCTACTTTTTTTCTCAGGCGCTCTTTGTCCCCTATGAATGCAAAGGCAATATTTCATAAAGTGTATTCCTTGGACCACTGATCCTGAGGTGTTCTGGAAAAGGACTCTATTTTTTTGGAGATAACTTTGGGAAACACTGCTTTATGTAGCACTGGTTTGGAAACGCAAAATGAACCCTATCATGTCAAAGACTAGCATGTCGGCAAATAGCCTAAGTTTACTTTGTTAAAACCTTTATTTCACAAGCATATTTGAATGCAGGGCAGATTTTTCTCTCCCCACAATATGTTTATCAACACTACTGCATGGAACATCTGATTGGGAAATGTTGTATTGTCCCCTTCATTGAATTCATCCACTGATACATCAGCGATAGGTAGTCAGAGGCATTTATTTCTACTTTATATCGGAATATAAAGTAGCATTTTGTTTTTGTTTGTTTTTTTTGATATGATATTGTTTAGTTGCAATACATAAGCAAAGAGCAGGCGGGTCTTCAATTCTAGGTCTTTACTTATATATACCTAGTGTGGATTATCCCAACTGCATAACGGTAGTAGTTACTACTGAGATGCAAACAAAGCAAACATAAAAATAGATTTCTTAAGACATGAGATCATTAACATTGAACCATAATGCTGCAGTCTAAGCAGACATACCATTACGGGGTTCACAGTGAATACAAATTAGAGGTTCAATCACTTGATGGAATCCTATGTTAAAAAGGCAGGAAAAGTCTTGTTTCTGGCTTGGATTAGGGCTCTAACTGCCAGGAGAACTAAAGGCTTCTACATAGAGATTAAGAGCAGAATTACAACTTCTTAGCATGGAAATCGCAGGAGACAAGTGATTTAGTCAATAGGCCCCACAGCAGCTATTTTAAGCTGAGGACTGGTTCTCCTTAAAGGTAGATGATTTATTTATATGATAATCATTTAAACCTTTCTACTTTCAACTGCCTTGCCTATCTTTTGATGCCATCCTCTACTTCCAGAAGCCACCTTGAAATAACAAATGGGTAGAGAATAGGATTTCAACATTAGTGCTTTATTGAGTTTCAGTAAACTGGTTAATTAATCTCACTGCAAATTACTGTAAATATTCAAAATAAAATCATCATTAACAAGAAAACATAGGTATAAAAAGTCAGATGTTGATCCATGACAACTTTTACTTTCCATAATGTCTTAGCACCCTGACTCAATTTGTTTTTCTTTTAAACTGGACAGTGTATTGTGTCTTTTCCTATTTTTCAAAATGGAGCAATTCCTTGAAATTATGTTTCTCATTCATTCATTTTTTCCATTAATTTGGCATATATCATTGAAAGCTTTTTATGTGCCAGGCACTAGTCTGGTTTTTATGAAATTTACAAATGATGGTGTAATAAGAAATGACATCAGCTGTTGCTTTTGCAATCCAAGTAAAATTTACTTGTATTGAAGAACTTAGAAGATCTTATAAAAATCGGGCAACTGATACTCGAGGGAAATAAGCTAAGAGGCAGGCTGTGCATTTTGCAGGACAGTGCTTTTGACAAAACACCCATGACTTGAAGTGATTATTTAAAATCCAGATTCAGAGAAAGAGGTCAGGATGATGGAGTAGAAAGACCCTGAGCTCACCTCCTCCTATGGACACACCTAAACTACAACCCCATGTAGAACAAGTATTGCTGAGAATGACCTGAAGACTAACAGAACAGCTTTTCGACAACTAAGGATATAAAGAAAAAGCCACATGGAGATGGGTAGCAAGGACAGAGATACGGTTTAGTCAGGACACACACCCCAGTGCAGTGACCCATAAGCAGGAAGAATATTACAATTGCAGAGGTTCCTCCTGAGGAACGAGGAGTCTGAGCCACACCTCAGGCTCCCAGCCCTGGGGACATGCACCAGCAAGAGGAGCCCCATAACATCTGGCTTTGAAAACCAGTGCGGCTTATGTCTGGGAAAGGCAAAGGGCTGTAGAAATCCAAGACACCATTTTTAAAGGGCTTGCACACAAACTCACTTACTTGAAGTCCTAGCACTGAGGCAGCAGTTTGAAAGTACTTGGGTCATACATGAAAAATCTACATTGACTAATTTTAGGGCCAGTACCAAAGGGGCAATGATCTGTTAGAACTTTCTCTGGAAACAGGAGCACTGATAGGCACCATTTTCTTATACTCCTTCTACCTTGCTGGCACTGGCAGACACTATTTCTGATGTTCTCCATTACAACATAATTTGCTCCGCCCCAACATTCCCAGCATTTGCTCTGGACCCACCCTACCCAACCAGCTTGCCCTGGCAGGGACCCCTACCAAGTAACTCCATCCCTCTCACTTTTTGTGAATGGCCTCAACTCACATCAGTGTCCCTCCCAAGCAGCTTCAGCTCTGCCTTCCCAGAAGGTGGCCCTAGCACACACTGGCTCCAGACCTGCTGCTCCCAGCAGGCAGGCCTGGATAGCATTGGAGTCCATCCAAGTGGTTCTGTCCCCCAGAACTGAAAGATGGCTCCAGTCAGGACTAATGCCCCTCCAATATAGCTTGCACCCCAGGGGACCAGTTCCCACACACCAGTATGCTCCCAACAGTTGTAGCTGAGCCACGCAGATAACTGGCCTGTGGAATAACTACTAGCCAGTGCAACTGAAGCAGTCGAGGCCCAACTACAACAAAAGGGTGCATGCAGCCTACACAGGAATCACCACTGGAGCATTTGGCTCTGGATTCAAATATCACACTGAATAAGTCACCAAATCACAAAGGAGGAACATGCCCCAGGGCCACACAGGACACCTTCTACATAAGGCCACTCTCTGAAGACCATAAAACAGCTGATTTACCTAACATATAGAAAAAAAAAAAAAACAGAGCCAGGCAAAATAAGGACACAAAGGAATATTCTACAAATGAAAGAACAAGATGAAATGCCAGAAAAAGAACAAAACAAAATGGAAAGAAGCAGTCAATCAGACAGAGTTCAATGTAAAGGTCATAAAGATGCTCACTGAACTCAGAAGAAAAATGGACAAACACAAAGAGAGTGTCAACAAAGAGATAAAAAATACAAAAAAGAACCAACCATAACTGATCAATACAATACTTAAATGAAAAATATACTAGAGGGAATCAAAAGCAGAAAAGATCGTGTAGAATGGATCAGCCATCTGGGAGAGAGGGTAAAGGAAATCACCTAATCAGAGCAGCAAAAAGAGGAAAAGAATTTAAAAACTGAGGATAGCTTAAGGGAACTTTTGTACAATATCAAGCACACAGACATTCATGTTATAGGGACCCCAGAAAGAGAAAAGAGAGAAAAAATGACAGAAAATTTATTTGAAGGTAATGGCGAAACACTTCCCTAACATGGCAAGGAAAACAGACATCCAAGTCCAGGAAGCACAGAGAGTTCCACACAAGATGAATGTTAAGAGATTCACACCAATATATATCAGAATTAAAAATGTTAAAAGTCAAAGATATAGAGAGAATCTTAAAAGTAGCAAGAGAAAAACAAAGAGTTATGTCCACGGTAACTCCCATAAGACTAACTACTGACTTTTCAGAGGAAACTGCATGCCAGAAGAGAGTGCCATAATATATTCAGATGGGACGTAATAAAAAGGTAATAAAAAGGAAAGCTACAACCAAGAATACTCTACCCATAAGGTTATCATTCAGAATTAAATGAGAGATAAGGTGTTTCCCAGACAAGCAAATACTAAGGGAATTCATAACCATGGAACAAGCATTACAAGAAATGATAAAAACATTTCTTTAAGTTGAAAAGGCCAAAACTAGAAATAAGAAGATATATGAAAGAAAAAATATCATTAATAATGGCAAACATACAGTAAAGGTAGTGGATCAACCATTCATAAAGCTAGCATGAAGGTTAAAAGACAAAAGTAGTAAAGTCATCTATAATTATAGTAAGTAGTTAAGGGATATACATGCATACAAACACGCACACATTATGTAAAATATGATGTCAAAAACATAAAAAGTGGAGGGGAGTAAAAATGCTTTTAGAATGCTGTTGAACTTAAGCGATGATCAACTTAAAATAGACTGACATATACACAGGTTGTTATATATAAAGTTCATGCTAACCACAAACCAAAACTGCATAAAAGACATGTAAAAAATAATGGAAAAGAGATTCGAACATAACATTGAATAAAGTCAACAAATCACTAGGGAAGAGAGCAAAGGAATAAGAAAGAAACAGGAAAGATTTACAAAAACAACCAAAAGCCATTTGTAAAATGGCAATAAGAACATACGCATCTATAATTAACTTAAATGTAAAAGGACTAAATGTTCCAATCAAAAGATTTGGGGTAGCTAAATGGACAAAAAGAAAAAAGAAAAAACATACATATGCTGCCTATAAGAGACTCACTGCAGATCTAAGAACACATACAGACTGAAAGTGAAAGATTTAAAAAAGGTATTTCACACAAATTAAAATTAAAAGAAAGCTAAAGTAGCAATACTTATACAAGACAAAATAGACTTTAAAACAAAGACTGTATAAAGAGACAAAGAAAGGCTTTATATAATGATAAAGGGATTGATTCAACATGAGGATATAATACGTGTAATCATCTATGAACCAAACATAGGAGCATCTAAATATATAAAGCAAATATTAACAGATGTAATGGGGAGATTGACAGTCAGACAATAATAGTAGGAGACTTTAACATCCCACTTATACTAATGGATAAATCATCCAGACAGAAAATCATTGAGGAAACAGGCCTTAAATGACACATTAGAACATGGACCTAACAGACACACACACACACACACACACACACACACACACACACACACACACAATGATCCTTTTAATGTATTATTGAACATTGTTTGCTAATATTTTGTTGAACATTTTTGCATTTATATTTATCTAGATATTTGACTGCAATTTTCATTCTTGTAGTATCTTTGGTTTTGGTATCAAGATAATGCTGGCCTCATTGAATGAGTTTGGAAGCATCCCTTACTCTTCAACAGATATACGTATATATCTGAACACACTGAATTCTAGTAATAAACTTGAATCACTAATGAAAAAACTCCCAAGTAACAAAAGTCCAGGAACAGGCACATCACAGGTGAATTCTACCAAATATTTAAAGAAGAATTAATACCTATTTTACACAATTAATACCTATTCCAAAAAATTGAAGAGGAAGGAATGCTTCCAAACTCATTCAATGAGGCCAGCGTTATCCTGATCCCAAAACCAGACAAAGACACTACAAAAAAGAAAATTACACTCAAATATCCAGATGAACATAAATGCAAACATTCTCAACAAAATATTAGGAAACAATATTCAACAATACATTAAAAGGATCAGACATAACAATCAAGTGTGATTTATTCTAGGAATGCAAGGGTGGTGCAATATGTACAAATCAATTAACACGAATACTATATTAAGAAAACAAAGAATAAAAATCATATGATCATCTCAACAAATACAGGAAAAGCATTTGATAAAATTCAATATCCATTTATGATAAAAAGTCTCAAAAAAGTGGGTATAGATGGAATGTACCGTGTTTTTCCAAAAATAAGACCTAGCCGGATAATAAGCTCTAATGCATCTTTAGGAAAAAAAATTAATATAAGGCCCAGTCTTATTTTATTATAAGACTGAGTCTTTAATATAATATAATATAATATAATATAATATAATATAATATAATACCAGGTCTTATATTAATTTTTGCTCCAAAAGATGCATTAGAACTGATTGTCCGGCTAGGTCTTATTTTGGGGGAAACACAGTACCTCAACATAATAAAAGCCATATGTGAGAAATCCACAACTAACAACATATTAAATGGTCAAAAGCAGAAAGCTTTTCCTCAAAGATCAGGAAAATGACAATGCCCACTCTCAACACTCTTATTCAGTATAGCATTGAAAATTCTAACCATAGCAATGAGACAAGAAAAGGAAATAAAGAGCATCCAAAATGGAAGGAAAATGTAAAACTCATTATTTGCAGATGACATTACTTATTATATACAGAAAATAATAAAGATTCCACCAAAAACCTATTAGAACTAAAAAATCAGTTTAGTAAAGTTGTAGGACACAAAATGAATATTCAGAAATCTGTTACATTTCTATACACCAATAACAAACTATTAGAAGGAGAAATAAAAATTTTTTAAAAATCAATACAATTTACAATTGCATTAAAGAGAATAAATACCTAGAAATAAATTTAACCTAGAAGGTAAAAGACCAGTATTCTGAAAACTATAAGATATTGATTAAATAAATTGAAGATGACACAAATAAATGGAAAGATATACTGTGCTCCTGCATTGGAAAATTTAGTATCATTATAATGTCCATGTGATCCAAAGCAGTCTACATATTCAATGCAATTTCTATCAAAATGCTATGGTATTTTTCACAGAACTAGAACACATAATCCTGAAATTTATATGGAACCACCAAAGACCCCAAATAGACAATGTCCTGTTGAGAAAGAAGAACAAACTTGAAGGTACCATGCTCCCTAATTTCAAACTATACTACAAAACTATCATAATCAAAACATATGGTACTGACACAAAAACAGACATGTAGATCAATGGAACCCAATAGAGAACCCAGAAATAAACCCATGCTTATTAGGGTTTACATGAAGAAGGTAAGAGTCTCTTCAATAAATGGTGTAGGAAAACCTGGGCAGATATGTGCAAAACAAACAAACAAAACAATAAAAACAAAAGACAACAACAAAAAACTAAACCAATATCTTATATCATACACAAAAATAAACTAAAAATTAATTAAAAACTTAAAATATAAAACTATAAAACTCCTAGAAGAAAACATACCCAGTAAAACATTTTGACATCAGCCTTAGCGATATATTTTTTGGATATGTCTCCCTGGCCAAGGGAAACAAAATAAAAAATAAACAAATGGGTCTACATTAAACTAAAAAGCTTTTGCCCAGTGAAGGGAACCATCAACAAAATGAAAAGGTAACCTACTCAAAGGGTGAACCTAAAGGGTATTATGCTAAGTAAAATAAGCCAGACAAAAGAAAAACACCATATTACTTGACTTATTTGTAGACTCTGAAAGACAAAACAAATGAGCAAGAAAACAAAATAGAAACAGACTCATATATAAAGAGAACAAATTGTTGGTTGCCGGTGGGCGGGGGGGGGCATATAGGGATGGGTGAAAAAAGTGAAGGGGAGTAAGAGGTACATATTTCCAGTTATAAAATAAGAAAGTCATGAGGATGTAATGTACAATATAGGGAATACAGCCAATAATATAATAATAACTTTGTACTGGTGACAGAAGGTTACTAGAATTGTCGTGGTGATCACTACAAAAAGAGTTGCAGGACACTTGTGGTTAAGTGGTTAGCTGAATGGCTCACTTCTGCTTCCTTGTCCCTACTCAGATTCCAGGTTCATTACTATTAAAAATCAATGTGAATCAATAGAATTGTAACAGATATATATATACAATGTCAGAAGGGCAATAGATTGGGGGGGATTATCACTTTGTGAAGGTTGAAATGTCTAACTATTGCATTGTTTTATACACCTGGAACTAATGAAAAAAAATCAGTGTGAGATCCTGATTTAATATTTACAATTAGCAACACTGTGTCCTCAACACATAATTCTTGCAGCCTTCTTTCTTTTTCCCTAAGAACCCTCATGTCTCTAGAAAAGCCCAACTGTCTAATTCTCTTCTCTTGCTCAGGTAATCACCATCACATCTAAGACCAACTTAAAGACACTCACTGACGCTTTTCAATTAAGGTACTTGATTGCCCAAGGAACAAGAACACCAAAACTGAAATCTATTTAGAGGTATTATGTAGACAATTATTGCAAGACTTCCTGGGTGTCGAGATGAAACTGAATTGCTTGCCCCTTACCTCATTGTGGGAGGAAATAAGATAGAATCTTCAGACAAACCTGGCTGGTAAGCAACTTCTGGGTTCAGTGAAACAAATAACTAACCTTATGCAAGATTTCCATTTGTGGTAGAAAGAGAAGAAAATAAATGTTTCCTTCCTGGACTGAAACACATTGTGTTCTACTTTGCATAGGTTTGCATCAGGGTTTTAGATTTTCCAAAGGGCTTGAATGCTAATTAGCTGTGTGAAGTTGCCAGTCGAGTGTTTGTAAGCCTTAAGGTTCCCTTTTTCTGGTAAAATGCCGCTAAAGGAATGATCTCTATTATATGTTGGGACATGACTTAGCTGAGTCCCCTTTCTACTTCTATTGTAACATGAACGACACTGTGCTACGGAGATCCTTCTGTATCTTTCTTTCCCCACGAGATGGAAACTCCTTAAGTATAAGGATTGTACCTGATTTATTAGGCTGGTGCATAAGTAATTGCGGTTTTTGCAATTATTTTTAACCTTTTAAACCACAGTTGCTTTTGTACCAACCTCATAACTCTATAGTCCATGATCCTAGCTTCATGCTTAGGAGACACTCAGTGTTTGTTAAATGAGCAGGGATCACGTAAGGATCACTGAGAACACTCCTTCCAGGGCTTGGCATATGTACACTCAGTCAACATTTATGAAAACTCAGGAACCTACTGAGAAATGATCATTTTTTTCTAAGAACAACATCTGCAAAATAGATGAATGATTACAAAGAAGACTTGACAGCAACTCCTGAGCTTTGTTGTTGCAGCCAACAGTGGAATGCAGCTAACAAAGAAGCTGACACTACTCACTGCATTGTCAGTGGGCGGATCAGGAGAAAATAAAGGCCAGAGAAAATAATGTTTATTATGAGCTTCGGGGTTCTATACATGTATATGCTAATTAAATACTACTTGTTATTAACTATACTACTTGTTAATCTACTCGTTTTTTAAAGACTCATATTGGAACCCAAGCTAAAGAAATAGCGACACTATGGGTTTCCTCTAGCTTTTTTTCCTTGTTCTGCTCCGTGATAGCTAAAAACCACAGCTAAAGCTTCCTGAGCATTTACCATCAGCCAGATACTATAGTAATGAGTTACATACCCGTAGTAACCCATTTAATTCTGAAAACTGCTATCACTCTCTTTTTGCACAGGAAGAAACAGAAGCACAGTAGGAGTTGGACAACCTGTCCAAGGTCGCAAGCTCATGAATGTAATAGGTGGGTTTTAACCAAGGAGTATGATTTCAGAGTCGATACTCTTAATCACTATGTCTAAGCGTCTCTACTCTGGAGGGAGTTGGAAATGAAAAGTGGAGAAAAGCATGGCCTTGGCAAGGGGGAAAAATGTTTAAAGAGATATTTCTTTCAACTTTGATCAATATCATGTTCTTTATATTATCAGAGATATACAGATGTTTTCAAATGAGTAGTGCACTTGTATGTAAACAATGCATTGATAACTCTGATTTCCCCAGGACTGCAATGACTCCAGAGATGTAATGTTGACCTATGCTTTATTTAAAAGCATTAGCTCCTAAGTGAGTGCTTTGAAATACTGTTATACCCCAGAGATACTCTAATACCTCGGAGAAATAAAGGGTAAGAGGTGAAAATTGGCTACAAATTACAAGTGGAACCATTACATCTTGGTAAACCCTCCCTATATAAAGTCAATAAGAGACAAATAAAAACATTACATGAATGAAAACCCTAATGAAGAGGAGAAATTGTACAATGGCATCAGATCTCTTTGGGGAAGAGGGGAGAATATAATACCTTTTGCACTTACTCAGTTTTTCACATGCAGCTCTTGTACTACTGAAGTGGTACAGCTTCCATGAGGACGGCTACAAAGGATGTTGGGGGACGTATACAAACGCAACAGAAACACACTTTAGCTTCTGCTGATCTGTTTTGGAGACATCTGAAAATGTGTTCATCAAAAGTGCCCTTGATGTGAATATAGCTCCTGGAGCTGTCAACACATTGAAATGCTTCTATCCAGGTTGTTGAATAGCTGCACCCTGGGGGGCCTTGTCCTACCACCCAGCCTAACAGCTGAACCTCAGAGAAGGCCAATGCTCAGTGTCTGTGCAAGACCAGTTTTAAATACTTTGAATAGCACCCCAGGCTGTAAACAATAAACATGTATTCTCATTTGGGGAGCTGGGTGAAAAAGGGGAAGGAATTAAGTAATACAAATTAGTAGTTACAAAATAGTCACAGGGATGTAATGTACAGCATAGGGAATATAGTAAATAATGTTGCAACAGCTATGTATAGTGCCAGGTGGGTCCTAGACTAATTGGGGAGATGATTGCATCCATCTTATAAGTATCTAACCATTATGCTCTACACCTGAAACTATAATACTGAATGTCAACTGTAACTGAAAAAATATAATTAAAAAATATGGACAATCAATGAAAATATAATTGCTGATGTAGTGACAGATTTGGAAAGGATTGACCCAAAAAAATGATTCTGAGGTAAGTTTATGGACATAGCATTATATGTAAAGTGAATTCACTGCATCCTTCCTAGGTAAGCTTGGGCAAAATAAGTTGAATCCAGAAGTGGGCAAAGTGTACAGAATATCAGTAATATAGTCAAACAGGAAACAGGAAACTTTGAAGAAAAGAACTGCTCTTGATAGGAACAGAATATTGGAAAATTACATGGAAGCAAAAGTAAATGACAGGAAAAAAAATCAGACTGTATCAGGAGGAATTTATGTATCATGAATTTACCTTATATTTACTGGAGATTTTATATATAAAATATGTATATATAATATAAAATATGTATATAAAATATATATTTATATATAAAACCTCCAGTAAATACAGTATATACATATATATACACATTTCATGTTTGTAACAACTTTATAAGAACTGTATTATTATCCTCAGTTTACTGATGAGAAACTTGAGCATCAGACACACTTTGTCCAGTGGCACTCGTTAGGCAGGTTTCAGAGGCACAGGAAACAAAACCTCCGTCTCTAAGAATACAGGGTCATCGGAAGCAGGGCAGTGTTCTGTCTATTCACCTCGGCTCCCTGACCCCAAGGTGAGGTGAGCAGGTGGAGAGAGCTGGGGAGGGCACATGAAGAGGGACTCTAACGTCCAGAAATGTGAGAAAACCATTCACCACCAGCAGCTGAACTGGCCGCTTTCAAGACAGATAAACCGATCAATTGCTTATTGATAATTTGCAATTCTATTACAGACAGCACATTCTCCACAGCTTGGTAGATATGTAAAAAGCCTCCAGCCAAGAAGCCATTAGAGTCGGCGGAATAAAATCAATTCGTTTATGACCTGTCACTTTGGTAAGTGGGGAATTGGAAGTTTCCAAGGTTAGTCAAGCAATTGCTTTCTAGCTTCTTTGCAAAATTGCTTTCTAAGTTCACCTTGACCTAAAGACGGCCTCACAAAATACTTTACCAAGTTGAGAAAAATGTTTTCCACACAGCTGTGTGTGTCACAAGAAGATGCCTCTTCAGGGCTTGATGAAGGACAACTGGAGCCTGCCAAAGTGGGTGACCACTCTGCAGGCGGAGCTGTCCCACTGGGGAGCAAGCACAGGGGCAAACCCAGAGCAGAAGCAAGGCAGGCTGGGAATGGGTGAGATTTATGCTAGGCAGGGAATCTGGCAAGCCAGTGCAGGAAAACATTATCAGAACAGCCCAACAGGAGGTCACGTTTGGGTAACTAGCCACTGGGTACAACGGGGGACACGCTCTGCTCAGAAAAGAAAATGGGAGAGAACGTGCCCTATTTTCATAACTCAGAGGGATGAATAAAGGGGATAAAAAAGTGCCCACTGCTTCTCAGAAAGCTTGCCAAGAATACTGTGTTTCCATGATGTTCACATTTTTTGTGAAAACCAAATTTAAAAAATGCTTGATTGTCTTTTTTCCCTCTGATATTTACCAAACATGTGTTCTCTAGCAATCTTGGTGGTAAGAGGCATTGTCCATAAAAGCCTAGCATTCTTGACTAATTTTAGTTTTTTCCTATCTCCATCAGAATTGCACCTTAGTTTATAGCTGGAGGAACATACTCTTCTAGTTTATAGCTGGAGGAACATACCTACCTGTGTAGGTAGGTGGTTTGGGGCTGGATTGATTACATTTTAGGTTACAGGGTATATCTCAGAGCTAACATACCTTGGCAGATATTTTGAAACTTATCACCCATATAAAAAGAGACCCATTCACCTTTCATAGGATTAATTTAGTGGACATTCTATGGTTTCTGTTAGGAATGGGCCCTAAACAGAGGCTGGTTTGGGTTAAGAAAATGATAGAACCTGGTTTAATTAGTAAATTCCTCAGTTTCTGTTTTGTGCCTGTATTTTATTACTTTTCTGCTAGGGCTGTCATAACAAAATACCACAGACAGGGTGGCTCAAACAACAGAAATTAATTATCTCACAGTTCTAGAGGCTGGAAGTCCAAGATCAAGGTTTTGGCAGGTTTGGTTTCTCCGGGGCCTCTCTCTTTGGCTTGTAGATGGTGTCTTCTCCCTGCGTCCGCATGTGGCCTTTTTTCTGTACGCATCCATTCCAGGTCTCTGTGTCTTAATCTTCTCTTTTCATAAGGAGGAATGGATTAGGACCCACCCTAAAGCCTCATTTAAACTTAATCACTGTTTTAAAGGCCCTGTCTTCCAATACAGTCACATTCTGAAGTACTGGGGGGGGGGGCGGTGTTAGGCCTTCAAAATGCGAAGTTCAGGCCACAACAGTGCCATAGAGAACATGTATGCAATTAAAGATCATTATAACTAAATAACAATATTCCAGGCCTTTGTTCTTATCTTATTCCATAATCATTAGCAGTGTGATTTTGGTCAAGACATATTTGCTCTCTGATCTTCAGAGACTTTGCTATCAGATGATGATAAAATCTGTTGTGCTTACCTTATAATCCTTAGGGGATAAATTAATTTTAAAGTATAATTTTACTAAGAATATTTTGAGTGTGTATGAAAGCATGTTGTGCGACTTAAATTTCTATGTACGTTTTTTCCTACCACCCATCTGATACCATACATAGCTATTATAATACCATCGACTATATTCCTGGTACAGTACTTTACAGCCCGTGACTCTATTTTTTTTTACATTATAGTTGACATTCAATATTATTTTATATTAATTTCAGGTGTATAGTGCATTGGTTAGGCATTTATATAACTTATGAAGTGACTCCCCCCAATAAGTCCAGTACCCATCTGACACTATACATAGCTTTTACAATATTACTGACTATGCTTCCCATATTATATTTCACTTCTCCGTGACAATTTTGTGACTACTAATTTGTACTCCCTAATCCCTTCACCTTTCTTACCTATCCCCTTAACCTCCCTCCCTTCCAGCCACCATCAGTTTGTTCTCTGTATCTATGAGTCTACTTCTGTTTTGTTTGTTCATTTATTCTCTTCTTTAGATTCCACATATAAGTGAGATCATATAGTTTTAGTCTTTCGCAGTCTGACTTATTTTACTAAGCATAACACTCTCCAGGTCCATCCATATTAATTTCCTTATCTGATTGAACTCATCAGACAAATGCAAAGAGCGAATAATCAAAGGTCCAAACAAGAAATGTAGGATGAGTGTTCATCTGCATCCTGACTCTCACTCACTCTCTAATGTAAATTAAATCACATTACCAAGCCCCTCCATCTACAGATGAACAAGGGACTACACCACCTTCTCCAGTGAAGGCAAAAATGAAAGAGGGAGGGAAGGACAGAGAAGAGAAAGGAAGAAGAAAGGAGGGAGGGTCTTCCCTTTGAAAATGAAGTGCTATGTGATACTGAATTAGTGTTCTCCTTTTATGGAAGAATTCCTTATCACATTAAAATCACACAAAAAGCATAAAAGTTGTAATTATTAGTTTAAGGAATGGCTAGACCTAGAAGGTAGTATTTATACCATCTCTCAGTATAGACCCGCAGTCTAGTAATCGCAGAGGTAAATACATTTTCAAATACATCTGATAAACACACAGCACATCTGATGGGTTCAGGAGGGTAGAGGTAAAACCAAAGCTTTTCTTAAAGTATCACAATGCTACCTAGAAGTCCCCCGAAGACCCTAAGAAGTGTAAATGGAGCACCTGGTGACCTCGAAGCATAGACCCTGCAGGCAAGGCTTAATCAATTGCAGTCTGGACCATGTCTGAGCAGAATACTCTTTGTGATCCTTCCTAAAATATGGCAGAAGTAGAGAGCAGAGAGGGGCTGTTGCACCGCTCTCTTGCAGGAGGATCTCTATCCCGCAGCACGCTGCCGTGAGGCTTTCTTGTCCACCTCCTTGGTTCCACTGAGGCATGGAATTTTCCACTGCGTCCTTCTCTTGATTCAGCGGCAGACTATAAAACCACTCAGCTGCCCTGTGGAATTGACTTCTCAACTGCAGAGTGGCTCACCCCCTGTGTCAGGTGTCATCAGGTCCCTGTAGTTTGGTGGTGTTGTGTGGGAGCAGAGACATTAGGAACTGACAGCGTGCTGATTTTACGCTTGCTCTCTGTATAAAGAAAACCTCTGAATACATGTGGGCCTGTTGTCGTTACCAGCCAAATCTTGGACATGGAGCAGGCCAAGTGTTTTCAAATATACTTGGACTTTGTTGTAATCAGATTTGGTATCAAGCGCAGTCACGGAAATGGTGGTCATGAAAGAAGTCCTTACCCATAGTTCCCTGCAGCAGGAGAAACGGCACGCCAAGGAGGGCCACACAGGGAAGCACCAGGGTAAGTCAGCAGGGAGACAGAGGGGGGAGGGCACGGGCAAGAGACTCATTGTGGTTTCATGGAAAAGGCCAGGCCAGACAGAGTAAGCAGGTACCTGGTCCTGGGACGATTAAGACAAGGGGTTGTGGCCCCGTGTAAAACTCTGTGACAGCCAGATAGAGGAGGTGGGGTGGCTGTGGGCTTTGGACTGGTTGATTTGCGTATGAAAGCTGTACCTACAGTCCAGTCCTTTACTACCTCTAGAACCTGGCTAACCCTGGGAGTTGCCATGTTGACCAGAATCAGCAAGGCCTCAAGATGTCAAAATGTCAGAAAATAAGAAAAATGAAATCATAATTAATACACCACACTAAGAGCTGGCACTCCTGATTAGGGACTTGGCTGCTCAATAGGCATACAAAAAATGTTAACAAGCTCAATAACAGACACACAAAAATGATAACAAGCATTTTTTTAGCATCTTGACTACTCAATAATAGACATACCAAAAAAAAACAGATAACAAACTCAATAACAGACATACAAAAATGATAACAAGCATTCTGTTTTTAGCATCTCTGTGTATGGGGATACAGAAGTGGATAAGATCTCAAGGAGCAATCAGACTAGAAGTAATGAAATAGGAATGAGATGCTGGACTGAAAAAAAATAAAAATAAAAATAAATCTTAGAAGAAGATGACCAGATAATCATAAATGAAAGAAGCTGAGAGTGATTCAAGAAAATATATTAAGAAAAATGTAATGCATAAAAATGTTTTAGAGAAGGAAAAGCTATACAAATCTTAAGTTATCTTTGAGTTATGTAACCTGAGAACCATTTTTTTTTTCCAGTGAAAACTTTACTATATGTAAGTGAAAAGCCCACAATAGCAAAGTTTAAAATTATTGGGGATATGCAGGTAGACAGATTTTCAGTTCCATCCTTTGCACTCTAACTTCAGAAAAAGAGTACAGCTCTCTCCCTAGTAAGTCTCGGAAACTCTCTTACCTGCAGGTAACCTTGATTCCATACAGCCTGGGCTGTTGTCAACTCTGAGGAAATATTTGCTGAATTACTGAAGCTGAATCAGTGCCTTCCTCCAGGTGCTGTGCGTGTGGACCTGTCTTCCCGTATGGTATTCCCTTATATTTCCAAATCCCTTTTGATGGAAACAGATACCAGTGTGGGAAGGTCTTTGCTCTGGGGCCAATGACTTTCTCCAGAGGGGAATTCCTTACGCTCTCAGCTGGGAAGTGTGCACATGATGGTCCTGGAGGTAGGCTGGGGAACGGGGGACAAAGTCCCCGAGTTCAATAATATAGACCTGCACTTATTTGCCTTTTCCACCTGGGATTTTCAAGTCAGGCATTTCCCAGTATTTCCAGTCAATAAACTGTGACTTTACTGGGAGGTGGCACAGAGTCAGGGAGGGACCAGGGGATTCAGCTGCTCTAGATCCATTGCTTCAATAATCCCATCACTTGTTAACCCTGTTCCTCACTAAGTCTCTCACAGCTCTGAGTCCTGGAGGACAGACTGGTTCATTTCTCACTGGGGCCCCTGCTGGAAGCTGGGTTACAGCTGTCCACTCTGCTAAGTGTGGACACTTAACGTCTCTTCCATCACTTTCCTTATTCCGAAAAAATTATTCACATTTGTCACCCAGTGTTTCCTTCTTTTATGTCTGTTCTACGGTCATTGTGGGTTAACACCTTTTAAACCTTCCTTTATTGACACTTCCGTGGGCTTGGGGAAAACAGGAGACTAACTCAATGTTAGTTAGTCTTCCATATAAAGTGAGAAAGTCCAGAACATGCCTCCTCATTTTTGTACCATCAACGTGTTTCACAGAACCTGACTGTATTAAGCGCTCAGTAAGAAATCACTAAAGAGGTGGCCGCAGAGGACAAACATACACTGTGTCTACAAAATTAGGTCAACGAGTTTGGTTTAGCAACTGTTTTCTGAGCACGTATTCAACATCAAGACCATTGACACTGATATGAGGGCAAATAAAACACAACTCTGACTTCTTGTGTTCCATATTGTGCTGAAATTCTCTCAGAAAGCGGTGAACCTGCAAAATTACAGTAGGAACAAGAGTGTGTATCACCCAGTGTTTCTAGCAGCTGGGAGGAAGAAAAAGCCACAGAAACATGATTACAGTCAAACAATTAGGAAGTTAGTGGACAATACCCTGTGGAATTAATTCACCCTTTACATCCTTTAGAAATGCCATCTCTCTTCTTTGAATCTCTGTAACTGTGTGGCAAGTCAAGTCTAGGCCATAGACCTCAGTGATAAAAAACAGACGCTTGTCTTTGTATCTTAGCTCATTTTAATTTTAGCGAAAAAAATGTTTTATTTTGGTTTTTCAAACCAACAAAATAAAAACATGCAACTTTAGAAGGAAATTTTCATCCAAAGTGGAGAATCAAAATAACCAAGTTTGGTGTCAGATGCAAAGAATCCCTTGGAGGTAGATGAGGATTGAGGATAATTAAGAAGAATGTATAATTCAGAACTCATTACCAGGTTAAGCTAACTTAAATAAGGTGAGAGTTTATTGGCTTAGTAGTTGAGAAGCTTCAGGTATAGCTGGATCCAGGTGCTGAAAAGTTGCTATCAGGACCAAAATTTCATTCTATTTTATGGTTTTGCTCTCTTCTGCACTATTTTCACTTTCAGACAAATTTCACCTTCAGGTTTACACCTATCAGCTTAACAGTGTGCAAGAAGCGAGAGTCTTTCCCTAATGCTTTTAACAAAAGTACCAGCCACACATCTCTGATTTGCCAAACCTGAGTCACATTCCTTCCCCTCACTTTTGATCCAGGGAATAGGTTTCCCCACTCAAACCACATGGACTGAGAGGAAGGTGAAGTGTTTACCCAAAAGAAATCCAAGTAGATGGTGCCAACTACTAATTAGTGTAAGTGCACTGGCCTTGGAGTTTGGGCTGTATTACCATTTTCAAAAACTTTTTAAGTTCTGAAACCAGCCAGGTCGCTTAGTGACGATGTGTGGTTGTGAGTGCAGCTATTTTTGAATTATTCAATGATCTCCCATTGCATTTGCCCCCACCAACAGTTAACATACATCTCTTGCTAAAAGGCCACCTGACCAGAAAGGTTAAGAGAAATATTCAATAACCTCCAGAGAAAGGGTAGAATACTTATTTTTAGCTTTCTGGTATTTTTTCATAAATGCTTTCAGCCTGGAGTGACTTCAATGAGACTAGTGCAGCTGAAGGCTGCCAAAAAGAGAAGGGGGGGAAAGTCAAATATTAAATAAAACGTCCTTGCTCTCATCCAAAAGAGAATGATTCTTTAAATTTTTTAAAAGAAAATGTTAGTGGTATTTTAAACTCCCTTTTGGGGTTCTCTAAGGCTTAAGCTAAGAGGAAAATAGGTCTGGTACCAAAAGCTTTAAACCCTAACGTTTTAGACCTAGGACTCATTAACCCCTTATTGCCAAGTATTTGATAAGAGGGAGGAAGAGAAAAAGCAGGCCTTTCACATGCAATCCAGTCTTCTGTAATCTCAGTATCTTCCACAGATGGGTCCTAGAAGATTTCTAAAATGGAATTTATTCTGAGGGAGAAAGGTCACTAGAAGCACTTGGTCTCATAAAGATGTATGGGCCATAAACATTGTCCTTCCAAAAAACTCCCAAATTAGCTTGTCCTCTTAAGGTACTACTAATGGGGGGGTGAAAGGGACCAGTGGCCAGGGATCCTTTACATCAAGTTTACTCAAGCTCTGCTTTCCACACATTTAAAATCCTCAGTGCAACTGCTTTGAATGTGTCTTCTAGGTTGGCCATTGGGATGACACATCCATTAGCAAAATCTGCTCCAAATCCATTTGAAGTTGTCAGTTTTCAGATTTCAGCTGGCCATGGCTTAACACTTTGAACGACCATAAGATCACACTGAGCATAGGGCAGCTGGAGGACACCACAGAGATGCTGCTGCAGTGTGAGGGTTCTGTCTCTGCCCTGATGGGTGGAACACACGATTCTGTTTGATTCACGTTTTACGTTTCTCAGATTGAACTTCTCCAGAGATGCCCTTCATTTGCCTCCACATCTTTCTCTGTTTCCTTGATGACTCCTTCCCTGACCATCCCAGCCTTCCTTAATAGTTCCCTCCACTTCGAATCCCCGTAGACATGAGCAATTCAGCATTTAACAATATGCTGTCTTACATGCCTCATTATTTCCAATGTGAAATTTTGCTCTCACATTTGGAACTTTAGTATGGCTATAATAAATATTCATTGGTTTGATACTTCACTGAGCAATCTCTGAACAGATAATCCGAAGCTCGATACACTGGCATTCTCACTACATAGTTTGCAATGATAATTAAAGATTAAACTCCCTGCAGTATGATGGCTTGTGTCAATAATAAATAATTAGACCCAGCATAACATTAAAGTGATCTTTAGATGCAGTGTCTATTCATTAAGATGTAGTCTGAGTATACAGTTTCCGTTTAAAGGAAGAGCATTTTGTACTTGGTATGTGGTGCCCTGAAAAGTCCATTGTGTTTATTTACATCTTGACAATTCTTTGCACATTAGGTTCTTTCACATGAGAATTTGGCACTCTGCAATAAACACAGGGGGAAACTTTGCTCACTGAGGCACTCCAACGCTGCAAATAAAAGGATGTAGCTTTACAAAATTGTCATTTTTGTTCACACGGTGAAATCTGACCTTTGTAAATAATTCCCCAAATCCCCAGTTTAAGAGTGAGATCATGCTCTAAATTTATTATACATCATAGGACAGAGACAAAACCGAAACCCCAACCTCATAAGTTTCCTTCTTTTGACTCTCCCTGGTCCAAACAAACCCTCTTAAACCAACTATTCCCCGTTTTCTGTAGAGTACTGTTTATAGGGAAAGCAAAAATGGGATTGGCTCAGAAAAATAATTTTGTACATGATTTCCATGAGAAAAATGTTTGAAAGAAGACTTCTAAAAACAAACGACTACCTAAATTATTTCTTTGTAACAAAACGTGACAAAGGGGACTTAGGACACAATCTTATATTTATGCAGAAAGCACAACTGTTTCCCTGGAAACAGGTTGAGCAGTTATGCAAATGACATGAGTTAGTAGAAATCTGAACCAAAGAATAAATGAAAGAAAAAAAATGGCTAATTGGGATTAGAAATACATTCTGTGACGATCAATAATAAGAACAAATTTGAAAATCGTGTAATATGATAATCGTAGTATTTGGAGAGAAGTAATGGGCGTACCGCTGTGGACTCCTGGGTGAGCCAAGATCTGGCCCAGGTTCTGGGAACATTTGGTTGTTTGTTCCTGTGTCTGCTGTTCAGAGTCCCTGGAAGGGGACAGCAGGAAGTGCAGGGAAAATGGAAATGGGCCCAGGGCCGTCCGAGCAGTGATGAGTCTGCATGGATGTTTCCACAAGTGGATGCAGACCTCGTTTTACTACTCTTCGCTTTGCTTCACTTCACATATGCTGCATATTTTATAAATTGAAGGCAAGACCCTCCACTAGTAAAAAGAGCACAACTTGCTTTATTGCAGTGGTTTGAACTAAACCTGCAATATCTTCCAAGTATGTCTATACACTATACAGTTCTTCCTTTAGCCCTGTAGCCATTGTTCTGTGTATTTGTGTTGTTTTAATTTGTTTCTGTTCTGTTTCCTTCTGCCACACGGCTCTCCTTCAGCACTGCAGTATGCTGCTATTCTTCTCTTCATTGTCTGCTTGTATCTCCGAAATAAACACAACACTTTCTCACTGGATAAGACACCAGTGTACTAAGGTGAATGTACTGATGCTGACAGAGTAATCAAGTCGGAAAACCAAAAAAGCCACCTGATTATGACCCACGTCACCTCACCTTCAAAAGTTTCTTCTGGGTTGATTTCTCTGCACAGGAAGGGGTATTTTACAAGCTAAATACACAACGAAACAAGGAAGGATAAAGAAGTCAGATAATTTTTATGGAATCAAATTATGATTTATATTCCATGTGTATATGTAATATGATATATCACATGTACACTAATTCAGTGGTCTGTGCTTTTTAATGATTTTATGGAATCAGACTATCGAATCAGATTATGGAATCTAGATTAACCTAGATTAAAAGGTCAGCTCTACTGTTTACTAACAGTATCACTTATTTAACGTCTCTGAAGTTTCCTTAACTTGTCTTTATAAGGACACTAATACATAAAATAATACATGTAAAGAGCTGATATTTGTTGAATGCCAGTAGTTGCTATGATAGCTGTAATGACCAAAACACACTTCTATTCATACATGCATCAGAGCCAGAGCTGTCACTTAACATACACCTGTTGTCCTTTGCAAAACGAGAAATAGAATGAAAATACAGGTCATGTTACCACTGGTGTATACGCTCTCCACTGTTTCAGATAGGCATTGAAGAATACTTACATTTGAACATGGGAATGTCAAATGTTCTAAAAACTAACTTTAAACCAAACACTAAAACTTAAACTGAGAGAGTTTTTGGACTCTGGAGAAATCTGAAAATTATGTGCAATTTCCTGATACTCCATTTTGAAACTCATCTAAGCTAGTAATAGACAACAAAGCAGCGTTACCATCTTTCTAGAGCTCCCAGCTGAGATAAAAGCATCGTACAGTGCTGGATGCCAACAGAGCAAATAATTAGACTGTGTGCTCTTTCCACTGCCAGTGGATTCAGAAGTGAAATCCGTTGTGGCTGTAACTGAATGTCCGGGACATCAGCTGTCCTATGAGAAGTCATTAACATTTGCTGAGTGTCTACCAGGTGCCAGACTCGGTGTGCTACAGAGGATACAAAGGGAAATGAGAGATTCTGCTTCTTCTCCAGGTACTTATAGTCTTACTTAAGAACCATATCCCATGCCCATGAAGGAAAAAAATGTCAGGGAAAATACATTCCATTAGAAGAACACAGTGCTAGGAAAATCCAAAGACAGGAATGATTAATACAGGCTGGCCTGGGATGAGGATGGATAGGAGAAAGGACGGAGCAGTTTTGTATCCTAGAATTCCTGAGAGGGGGGTATTGGGAGCCCTTGTCCATATGTTCTGACAGAGAGAGGTATGAAGAGAAAACCAGATGGTGTCATCAAGATAAAAAGTCAGTGCAAAACGGTGGATTAAATATGGACCTCGAACGTGCTGTGTACTAATTCATTATTTCACAAAAACACATCCAGACTAGCAATTCAGTCATCAAGGGTTATTTATTCTTGGGGATCATGAAGACTTCAGTGTTATCTTAACTAGACTTTAGTGTCATCCTAACCAAATGTCTCTTTCTAGGGTTAATTTTGATCTCTTCTCAAAAGAATTAGTACATGTTAATGTATTAATACATTAACGTATTAATTCAAAGGAGTAAGTTCCCCTTTAATGGGCTTTTCTTTAGCAACCTATTATTTCTAGGATTTTAGAAAAGAACTCACCAATGAACAAAACTAAGTTTTTCAAGCCTGTTGCTTTAAAGAAAAATAAACATTTGTGAAAAAATAATTTCCGCAGAAGATAACCACAAAATACAAATTTAATATGTCTGCATTAGTTAAATCTCCCACGATAAGTGTGCAAGGTTGCCTCTGACTTTCACTATTTTATTCTTTCAGCAATTGCCCAAATAGCACAACCCACTGAGTACTGACATTATTAAAAAGAAATTAGTTAAGAAAGTCAAAAACGTGACTAATTTAAGGAAACCATCAATATCAAATATGAAACGATCTTAAGTTCAGATGGTAAGATATGCAAAGAGCAATTCACAAGATTTTATCTCCCTAGAAGATTTCAGTTTGATACAGATAGTTATTTGTTGTGAGGGGTAAAGAATAGGACACATTAAAGAGGGTTAAAAGGTATAAGTCACCTTGAAAATGTGGGGGGATGATTACTATTTGATGAAAGTAACAGAAATTCAACAAAAACATTCTGAGTGCTTACTAAGAAAATCAGGTCCCAGATGCCACAGAGCGTCCAACACAGGTAATTCCTTGGTCTTTCAACAGATTAACTATTTAGTAGGAAAGAGAATGTCCAGATCTGGGCCTAATCCGAGCTTCTTAAGGTGGTAATAAAAGTCATAATGTTAATCTTAATAACTATAGTAATGTGTCCATTTATTTCTCATTTTCTGTGTGCCACACACAGAAATATTGAATTGCTCGGTAACGTCTACAGCAAAAATGAGAATAGAGCCCAAAGAGCCCATTGTTTTCTTGTTTAATCTCTTGTGCATTTATTATCTATAGTTAATGAACTCTTTTTGAAACTAGTGCTTATCTTTTTAATATATGACTGGTAACAAGTTCCACCTTTTAATTACTTGGGCTATATATAGTGCTAATGTCTTTTCTATGTCCAAAAGCTGCCTTTTCAAGTGATGCCCTTGTATTGAATCTTTTTAAGCTCTGTTAAATCCACCTTGAGGTTGGATTAAAAAAAAAAAAGGCATGAAATGGTTCTAATGCTGATGAGCTTATATTCATTTGGTTTCAAATGGATTTCTGTTTCAACACCATACTTGAGACCTCACGGTGTTTTGACCAAAGGAGCACAACAGAGCGGTGATTTTAAGGGTTAGACTATTGTGACTCCCTGGTTCCTCTCATGGGTCTTAATTCTTAGTGCTGAACTTGTCATCCCAAAACTCAACTTTGTGTAATTTTTTAATAAACGTATTACTTTCTACTTGGCTAAACAATATCTTTCTTGATAAATTTCTGGACCTCACATATCCTGGTGTGTCATGTTCGAATTTTTCTTTTTTTCTTTCTTGGCTGGGATTTTCACTTTTTAGTACAATTTCGCATCATCTGTAAATCTGAAGAGTCCGGATGCCTATAAAGATAACATGTAAATGCTAAGATAAAATTCAACACCCGCTGGGATGCCCCAGATTTCCAGAAAGTTGTTTGTTTATGACTGCACTGTTTTCTGCTTTTTATACTGCTCCTTAAGAATGTCAGAATAGTCCCAAAAGTGCCATGTATAGTCCTTTTTTGTGGAAATGCAGTTTGGAAATTCTAAATAAAGTATATCAATTGTCCCTTTTTTGAAAGTCCAAAAAACGAAGTTACATATTAGTGACATTCAATATTTCTTCATAAAACCTTGACTATGTTTCTGTGCATTCACCCCACATTGAACTGTGGACGCTGTCAGATTCCCAGACTGGATGACAGCCTATAATACAAGTTCATCCTCATGGCTCTTGGAGTCTCTTTAGAGAGCTCCTTACAGATATAAATCCAGTATTTTGTAGGCACAGTGACATATGTCCAGGAAATTATGTATTTTGTCCATTGTTAATATTTACTCTTGAGTTCAGTTCATAATCTTAAATAGAAAAATTCATCTTCAGAGATTTATTTAGAACTGTTGGCAATACAAGAATAAAGTGATTCGGCTGTGTTCAGAAGTCTTTCCTCTAGAAAAGACATCATAAGGAGAAGCCATGATGTACACAGGAAAAGATAGGGTAATAGAACTATCCCTGAAAATCAACAGAATTCATAGAGAGGACAATTATTTGTAGATATTGACAGAAATATTTATGTATTTGGATAGAATTTTCCCTCTCTGTAATGGAACTTTTGAGGACAAAACCAACTCTAATCCCAATAATATTCACTTAGAGTACAATAATAAATTTAGATGTTTAGAGAGCACTACAGGGAAACAGCACCACCATCTACAGTTATGAAAGAGAAAACATGTCCTGGCCCTAGTCTGCATGATTTTAGAAAACTAAAATTAAAATTAAAGCATAGGATATCCCTGCATTTTCACTGTTTCTTGTAACATTCTGGTGAAAATAAAATAAATAAGAGCTTGCTTTTCATCTGGTCACAGCAAATGGATCCAATCACAATTTAAAATAAATCATTTCTGTACAAATACACTAAGAGCCCAATAAATAGTTAACTTTATAATTTCTCAGTGGCAGTTAGCTATTAGAAAGAGAATTATCTAGAACATATATCAGAAAGTCCAAGTGTCTGAGATTAGTATTCTTTACTATTTCTAATCACTTCATGACGCTATTTGATAATAAGGAAAGACTGACAATCAAGAAGGGGTGAAGAATTTCTCACAGCGAAGGGAATTTAAATATCTATTTGATTATATGATAGTCAAGTTTTTTCTCCTGTTCTCCAGCTTGGTTGACTGTGCAGTTCCTATGGCCAGTTGCTTTGTCACTGTCAGAGAGGTGTGTCAAGAAGATGACCAAAAAAAAAAAAAAATGACTGGCTTTTTGCAAATGTTCATGTCTTTTGCAAATCTAGTTAACATTTCTTGTCTTTGTCCAAGAATTTATTTTTTCAGAATTGAACTTTAAGAACTGCCAATATTTTTTAGAAATGTTTTTTTCTTTCCTATTTACTGCTCATAAATATCCCTTGTGCATTCTTCAATTTTCTTTGGGCTATTATAAAACCAAAATATGGTAAGCCTAATTTCTGCCAAAATATTTTAGAATTGTTTTGAAAAGCAATCTATTTCTTTCTGAATTTCTATAAAATCCATGATAGCCATTCCAATGGTAAACAGAAACTATGTCACTGTAAGACGTCAGTTTCAGAAAGGAGCACCTTAGACTCTTAGAAGCATCTTAGAATTACATAGAGTCTCCAAAGAAAAATATTCCACATTATTTATTCGTATTATCTTTAAATTGACTCCAAACATAATCAGGTTTAAGTCACATGAGGCGTCTTGAAAGCTGTTGTCAAAAACATTTAGATGCAAATGTATTCTTATTATTATAAAACTTGCATTGTCCCGGTTCATATGACCAAGTCTGCTCCTTTCTCTTCTTACCTGTGCAGCTAGCCACAAGGTAAGATTAAGTCTACATAGATCATCTCTCTGTGGCACTAATAAATATTCATACAACCCTTAGGACAAGACTATAGAACAAGGGGCAGGACACAATGAAATTATTACACTTAAAGGTAACTTGATTTTTCAGCTCATGCGTACTGCTTAATTTTCATATACATAGCTGAAAATAACAGGCATCACTGAGAACTACGTATGCTGTTAGAGGACCAAAATAATAATAAAATATGAATAATGATTCCATAGCCAGTAATATGAAACATAACAATTTCTATTTCTATGCCATTGGAGTAACTGAACATGTCACTAGACAGGGCTTCATTTATTATCAAACTTGCTGAGAGGACGAATAGAACAGGGAGAAAAACATGGTCAGAATGGATTCTAGAGAATTAAAGATGATTTTCGGAGTCTAGTAGAATATTAATCAGCCCTGAAAAAGAAGGAAATCCTGTCTTTTGTGACAATAT
This sequence comes from Rhinolophus hipposideros, assembly GCF_964194185.1. NCBI lineage: Eukaryota > Metazoa > Chordata > Mammalia > Chiroptera > Rhinolophidae > Rhinolophus > Rhinolophus hipposideros. Next base: position 18,863,300 of record NC_138072.1, on the reverse strand, counting down.
GGGTGATCCCGGAGGACATTCTACTAAGTGAAATAAGCCAGACACAGAAGGAACAAATACCACATGACACAACCTATACGAAGAATCTAAAATAGTCAAACTCACAGAAGCAGAGAGTAGAACAGTGGTTGTCAGGGGCTGGGGAGAGGAGGAAATGGGGAAATATTAGTCAGATACAAAATTTCAGTTATGTAAGATGACTAAGTCCTAGAGCTCTATTGTATAACATAGTGCCTAAAGTGAATAATATTGTATTGCATACTTTAAAATTTGTTAAGAGGGTAGCTCTTATGCTAAATGTTCTCTCCCCCCAATAAACAAATTTGAAAAATAGGATGGGAGGAAACTTTAGGAGGTGATGGATAGGTATATTTATGGCACAGATAGTTATGACGGTTTCACCGGTTTATATTTATCTCCAAACTCACCAGGTTTTTATGTTAATCATACCTCAGTAAAGTAGTTGGAAAGAAAAAAAGGAAAGGACAGGAAAGGACAGGACAGGACAGGACAGGACAGGACAGGACAGGAAAGGAAAGGAAAGGAAAGGAAAGGAAAGGAAAGGAAAGGAAAGGAAAGGAAAGGAAAGGAAAGGAAAGGAAAGGAAAGGAAAGAAAAAGAAAAGAAAAAGAAAAGAAAAAGAAAAGAAAAAGAAAAGAAAAAGAAAAGAAAAAGAAAAGAAAAAGACTCAAGGCCAGCCAAACCCACACACATAGGACTGTTAGAAAACTTTCTCTTTTGACCACAAACTTTGCCCTTGCTAATAATGGGTGACAAATTTAGATGAGAAATACTTTTAAGTTGCAAAAGAAAAGCATCAAAGAGATTCAACTCCTTAATTATCAACATTCCTGTGATAGAAAACCTTCTCAAACTTATAAAAGGCAAAAACAAAAACAAAACAAAAAAAACAGAAATACATGAAACACGGACATGGCTGATGAGAACTCCTCATTGATTTCTGACCATCTATCCCCCTATGTACAGTTCTTGGTGATTTGGAGCAGGCACCAGCGTTTTTAGCTCCTGAGAATTAGTTCACTAAGTCCAATCTTCAAACATGTTAAATAACCTGATTTAATAGGAGCATTTTATTTGATAGCTGCCATGGGCAGTCCTGCAGACTTTTCTGATCTCAGTGGGCTGCTTCACAAGTAGGGTACAATTCAAGTTTAATGAAAACCTACACCATTCACAAAGAACTGTAAAGAGAATTCTGGTTTATTTCCTACTGTGGCTTATGTTGGAAACACAGTAATTTTCAAGTCAATCCATTGAAGAAAATGAAACTCATCCAATAGGTGAGGCTTACTTCACCATAATCTCAAATTACTGAAAATACTGATGCCCAGAATCTGAGAACATCCAAATACCCCGAAGAATCATGGAGCATCAGGCTGGTAAATTTGTTTCATTTTGGGCTAGGTAAATTTGTAGAGTGTAGGGTTGTGATGGTGGATATTTTTAGAGATATTACCTGATGTTTGGTTAAGCATCAATTTTAAGCTTATATATAATGAATACGGTGATGGTGTCCCCTTCACTCTCTTCCATAGTGTACAGGTCATGATCCATTTTGAATAAAGCAGGTTCGTGGAGAGTTTAGATTCATGTGTTGATTGATTCTCTTTGTTAAGATCCAGAGACAGCCACTAGAATCTTTATCCACTGAGCACTAGCTCTCCAGACACAGTAAGTGATTCCTGGCCACTAACACAAGATCTTTACGGTTCACCTTGAGCCTACCTCCCTTGCTGCTCCAAGTAAACTTAGCCCAACGATCCTGCTGATCAAGACCTAGGAGCAAGCATGAATAAACCTTATATTCTCCTCACCCCTTAATTGCTTCTGTTCTCCAAAGGCCCGTCTTTGGTCTTCTGATTTTCTCATTCTACACATAACTCCAAAAGGGATCTCATCTACAAAGTTTTTAACCAACAATTCTACCAAAAGTAGATCTCATCTACTCTTTTTGTGTTGCTGAATACTCAGGAATTCCAGATCTATATATCCAACAGCTGGCCATTTCATCTGGTTGTGCTATGAATATATGTAACTCAACATGTTCAAAACTTGTCATCCCCTCTCCATCATCTCCATGGAGAGAGAGAGAGAGAGAGAGAGAGAGAGAGAGAGAGAGAGAGAGAGAGAGAGAGACACAGAGACAGACAGAGACAGACAGAGACAGAGAGAGAGAATCCCCTGTGTTTCTCAGTTCATTTGTGAAAGGCATCATTGTGCATTCATTCTCAAGGTCATAAATCTGACCTTGTCAATTGTTGGCAGTGCCTTCTCCCTTAATTCATCTACATTCTCACTTCCACCTACCCTTAATCCTGACACTAAATTGGTAATGAAGGCACTTCTAAGTCCTTAAAGTTTCTTACATGTTCTGTTTTTTAAAATAAATTTTACTGGCGCTGTCTTGATTCAAACTTTCATAATCTCCACTCTAGTTTGTAAGCCGTGGCTCCCATTCTTGTTTCTATTCTCTACAAACTGATATTTCTGTTCTACAGTTTTTCCCAGAGAAACATCTATTAAAAAATTTTTATAATGCCATTTTCCTGCTTAAAATTTGTCAAATGCTCCTTACCTTTTTCAGAATAAAAATCTAACTCCTCATGATTCTAACTATTGCTCTGAATTCTAACTTTAATCTTCTGCCTTTTTCTCTAGGCAGATCTCTCTAAATTTTCCAAATGACTCATCTTTGTGTTAAGGATATTCTGTAATTTTTGAAGTTCCCTGAGCTTACTATACCCTTTTACATCTTCTGTCTAGCTCACTCTGGCTTATCCTTCATAATGACTCTAGAATGTCACCTTCTCAAAGAAATGTCTCTGATTCCAGGAGCCTGGGTTAGATTCCACACATTCCTGAACACTCTGGGTTTACCTCCATCATGGAACTTATCTCACCCTATTTATTCATCTATTTCCTCACTAGAGAGAGTGATGTCCTCAAGGACAGAGGCCATGTCTTACTTCTTGATATCTGTAGGCCTGACAAAGTATTCACAACACAGTAAGCATCTAAGGGATGTATAATTTATTAATAACAAATAAGAGAGTTCCAGTCAAGATGGTGGAGTAGGTATATTCTATGCACACTTCCTCCCATGACCATATCAAAATTACAATTGTAAAACAATCACTCTAGAGAACCACCTGAAAACTAACTGAACAGATGTTCTATAACTAAGGATACAAAGAAGAAGCCACATCGCGACTGGTAGGAGGAGTGGAGATGTGAAACAGGCTGGCCACATATCCATATGTGGTGGTTGAGAATCAGGAGAGATATTTCATCCCTCTTGGAGTTATGTGAAGGGTCCCAGCTCCACACTGGCCTCCTCAGCCCAGAACACCGGTGCTGGGAAGAAGAGCCCCTACAACATCTGACTGTGAAAATCTGCAGGGATTCTATCAATCCGTGTGAGATGGAAAGTTGATGGCAACCCAGGTGCCCTCTTAAAGGGCTCCCACACAGACTCACTGGCTAACAGGCACTCACCCTGAGCTCAGCAACTCAGAAGAAGTCAGAAACATATTGGGATAAACTGAATTGTTTGGCTTCAGAACAAGGGCTGCCATTGTCAATGCATTGAACCCTCCCACTACACAGTCTGCAGAGGCAGACAGGCACAAAATCTGAGTCTGCATTAACCTAGTGAACACTGCTCAGCTGACTCTCATAACTCCATGAGACTCAACTCCCAACTTACATACTGCCCTTGGCTCTTTCAGCAGCTGTCTGGCTACGCTGTAAGCTTTCTTAAAAACTCTCCAAGTTCTTCAGGTCCCAGACAGTGGCTGGCCTCAGTGTGCCCTGTGCATTTTGCTGAGTGGCTGTAGGCCTAGCAAGAGTGGCAACTGGGCTTGGGTTAAAGTGTGGCTTCTGCCACACACCTCTAAGCCCAGTACAGGCAACTGCCAAACTTGAATCACTTTGTAGCTCACAGAAGGTGGCCCTGGACTGGGCATAGGTAGCAGCTGACCTTGGTCTGTAGTAGAGACCCTCCTAAGAGGTCTCAGAACCAATATACCCAGTGGCCGACTTCAGACCACAACAGAACTCCAGCCAATAAGCTCCACAAATGGCTCTTGCCAGATACCACAGCCCCACTGGGGCAAATTTGGCTCCATGGGGTCAGCTCCCACTATGGTCATGGCGAGACCTCACAGCCAGTCCGCCTAAGAATCAACCCCATGCACTGATGAGCAAAGAAAAGTCAAGGCTCCACTAGGATAGGAGGGAACATGCAATTCACACAAGGGACACTCCTGGAGCACCAGCTGAGGTGACCAAAGAAACTATGATCCACAGAACAACTCTTATAGAAGGCCACCCTTCCAAGACGACTGAGACATAGCAGATCTACATATTACATAGGAACAAACGCATAGAGGCAGTCAAAATTGGGAGACAAAAAAAAAAGTCAAAAATGAAAGAAGAGGAGAAAACTCTAGGAAAAGAACTAAATGAAATGGAGGCAAGCAATCTACCAGATACAGAGTTCAAAACAATGTTTATAAGATAATGAATTTAGGGGAAGAATAGATGAACTCAGAACTTCAATAAAATGATAGGAATCATAGAAAATGATACAGAAACTATAAAAAAGAAAAAGTCAGATATGAAGAACACAATAACTGAAATGAACACACTATAAAGAATTAACAGCTAATTAGATGAGCCAGAGGATTGAAACAGCAATTTTGAAGATGAGGTGATGGAAAATGCCCAATTAAAAGAGCAAAGAGAAAAAAAAACAATTTTTAAAAATGAAGATAGTTTGAGAGACTTCTGAGACATCAAGCATAACAATATTGCATCATAAGGGTACCAGAAAGAAGAGAGAGAGCAAGGGAGTGAGAACCTATTTGCGGAAATAATGACTGACAATTCCCTAACCAGATGGAGGAAATAGACGCACAAGTCCAGGAAGCACAGAGAGTCCCAAAAAAGAGCAACCCACAGAGGCCCACACCGAGACACATCATAATTAAAATGGCAAACACAAAAAGAGAAGCAGCAAGAGAAAGGCAGTCAAGGGAGCTCCCATAAGACTGTCAGCTGATTTCTCAACAGAAATTTTGCAGGCCATAAGGGATTAGCACAAAATATTCAAAGTGATGAAAAGTAAGGAACTACAATTAAGATTACTCTACCCAGCAAGGCTATCATTGAAAACTGAAGGAGAGAGAAAAACCTTCCAGACAAGAAAAACCTAAAGGAGTTCATCACCACCAAACCAGTATTATAAGAAATGTTAAAGGGACTTCTTTAAAAAGGATGGGAAAAAAATAAAAACATAAATATAAATAATAAAATGGCAATACCACCATACATATAGATAAGCACTTAAAATGTAAATGGATTAAGTGATACAATCATAAGCTATAGGGCAGCTAAGTGGAAAAGAAAACAGGACGCATACATACACTGTATACAAGCAACCCACTTCAGATCAAAAGATACACGCAGACTGAAAGTAAAGGGATTAAAAAAAGGTGTTTCATGCAAACAGAAACAAACAAAAAGCTGGAGTAGTGATACTTATATCAGACAAAATAGACTTTAAAACAAAGGCTATAATAAGAGACAAAGAAGGACATTTCATAATAGTAAAGGGATCAATCCAAAAAGGGGATATAATACTTGTAAACATTTACACACCCAACGCAGGAGCACCTCAATATACAAAGCAAATATTGATGGATATAAAGGGAGAGATCAACAGAATTACAATCTAGTAGAGGACTTTAATACCCTATTGTTCAGTAAATATAAGCAGACTGAAATCATATCAAACATCTTCTCTGACCACAATATATTAAACTAGAAATAAATTATAAGAAATAAACTGAAAAACACACAAACACATGGAGGCTAAATAATGTGTTGCTAAACAATAAATTGGTTAACAATGAACTCAAGGAAGAAAGCAAAAGATAACTTGAGACAAAGGAAAATGAAAACACAACCCAAAATCTATGGGACAGAGTGAAAGCAGTCATAACAGAGAAATTCATAGCAATACAGGCCTATCTCAAGAAACAAGAAATATCTCAAATAAATAATCTAACCTTACACCTAAAGGAACTAGGAAAAGAAATACAAAGTCCAAAGTGAGTAGAAGGAAGGAAATAAAGTTCAGATCAGAAATAAACAAAATAGTCTAAAAAGATACCAAAGATCAATGAAAGCAAGAGCTGGTTCTTTGAAAAGATAGAAAAAAAAATAATAAACATTTAGCCAGACTCATCAAGGAAATAACCTCACCAAATAAATAAAATCAGAAATGACACAGAAGACATGACCACTGGAAGCTTAGAAATACAAAGGACTGTATGAAAATACTATGAACAATTATATGTCAACACATTGGACAATCTGGAAAAAATGGATAAATTCCTAGAAACATACAGTCTTCCAAGACTGAATCAAGAAAAAACAGAAAATATTAACTGACTGATTATTACTAATAAAATCATATCAGTAATCAAAACACTCCAAAAAAAAAACCCAAGTCCTCAACCGCTGTCTTTACAAGTGAATTTTACAAAAACTTCAAAGAAGAATTAACACCTATCCTCAAGCTACATCAAAAAATTCAAAAGGATTGAAGGTTCCAAAGCTCACTTTTATGAGTGAAGTTCATATGTGGGATATAAAACTGAAAGCAACAAAGGAACAAGACAAACAAATAAAGAAACAAAAACTCACAGACACAGACAACAGTTTATTGGTTATCAGACGGTAAGGGGGACAGGGGGATGTTAGAGGAGGGTAAAGGGGGTCAAATATATGCTGATGGAAGGATAACTGACTCTGGGTGGTAAACATACAATGTGATATATAGATGGTGTATTATAGAATTGTACACTTGAAACCTATGTAATTAAAAAACCAAAACCAAAAACAAACAAACAAATAAACAAAACAAAGCTCATTTTTACAAGGGCAGCATTATCCTGATCCTAACATCAGACAAAGACACTACAAAGAAAGAAAATTATAGGCCATTATTCCTGAGGAACATAGCTGCAAAATTCCTCAACAAAATGTGAGTAAACTGAATTTAGCAGTATCTTTAAAAGAACACACAAACTGAATTTAGCAGTATCTTAAAAAGATCATACACCATGATCAGACTGACTTTATTCCTGAGATGCAAGGTTGGTTCAATTTCTGCAAATCAATTAATGTGATACACCACATAAACAAAATGAAGGGTAAAAATCATATACATCAAAATATGCAGAAAAAGCATCTGACAAAATTCAGCACATATTTATAATAAAAACAAAAAACTCTCAGCAAAGTGTGGACAGAGGAAACATGTCTCAACATAATAAAGGCCATATAGGACAAACCCACATTTAACAACATACTCAACAGAGAAAAGCTGTGTTTTCCTTAAGATCAGAAACAATACACAGATGTCTATTTTCACCACTTTTATTCAACATAGTATTGGAAGTCCTAGACACAGCAATCAGACAACAAAAAGAAATAAAAGACATCAAAATTGGAAAGTAAGAAGTAAAACTGTTATTATTTGCAGATGGCATGAATATAACTTAAGATCTGACCAGAAAGCTATTATAGCTAATAAATGAATTCAGGAAAGTAGCATACTACAAAATTAATATTCATAAATTCGTTGCAGTTTTATACACCAAGAACTATCAGAAAGAGAAATTAAAATCAATAGCATTTGCAATTGCATCAGAAAAAAACACACACAAAAAACCTAGGAATAAATTTAACCAAGATGGTAAAAGACCTGTAACTCAGAACATTACAAGAAAATGAAGAAAAAATCTTAAGAAGATACAAATAAATGGAAGCATGTACCATGCTCACAGATAGGAAGAATTAACATGGTTAAAATGTTCATTTATCCAAAGCAATCTATAGATTTAAAAGTAATCCTTACCAAAACAGCAATGTCATTTTTTCTCAAAACTATAATAAATTATTCTAAGATTTATATGGAACCACAAAAGACCCCAAATAGCCAGATCAACCTTGAGAAAGAAGATGAAAGTTGGAAGTATCACACTACCTGATATCAAACTATACCACAAAGTTACAGTAATCAAAACAGCATAAAAACAGACAAATATAGATCAATGGAACAGAATAGAAGAAATCCCAGAAATAAACCCACATCTACATTGCCAATTAACTCTAACAAGGAGGCAAGAATCAACAATAGGGTAAAGACAATCTTTCAATAAATTGTGTTGGGAAAATGGACAGATAACATGCAAATAAATGAAACTAGACCAACTCTTACACTATATACAAGAACAAACCCAAAATGGATTAAAGTCTTGAATGTAAGACGAAAATGATAAAACTCCTAGAAGAATACATAGCCAATAAATTCTCTGACATTGCTCTGAGTAATAGTTTTTTTCTGATCTCTCTCCTTGGCCAAGGGAAGAAAAGAAAAAATAAACAAATGGGACTTGATCAAACCAAAAAGTTTTTGCACAGCAAAAAAAAACCATCAACCAAAAGCAAAGACAACCTACTCACTGGGAGAAGATATTTAGCAATGATACATTTGATAAAGAATTAATATCCAAAATTTATAAATAATTCATACAACCTAACACCAAGAATACAAATAATCCAATTAAAAAATGGGTTGAGGACCTGACTAGACATTTCTCCACAGATGGCCAATAGACATATGAAAGGATGATCAATGTCACTAAATGTCACAGATATACAATTAATACCACACTAAGATATCACCTCACACCAGTCAGAGTGGCTATCATCAATAAATCAACAAACAAGTTTGGCATAGATGTGGAGAAAAGGGAAGCCTCATGCACTGTTGGTGTAACTGCAAATTGGCTCAGTCACTATGGAAAACAATATGGAGGTTTTTCAAAAAATTAAAAACAGAACTACCTTATGACCCAGCAATTCCACTTCTGGGTACTTATTTAAAAAAATCAAAACCACTAATTGAACAAGATGTATGCCCCGCTATATTCATTGCAGCATTATTCACAATAGCCAAGATATGGAAGCAACCTAAGTGTCCATCGATAGATTGGATAAAGAAAAAATGGTACATATATACAATGGAATATTACTAGGTCATCAAAAAGAATGTAATTTTACAATTTGTGATAACATGGATGGACCTAGAGGGTAACATGCTAAGTGAAATAAATCAGATAGAGGAAAACAAATACCATATGATTTCACTTACATATGGTGCCTCAGAACAAAACAAACAGAAACAGACTCATCGACCCAGAAAACAAACTGATAGTTGCCAGATGGGAAGGGTGGGTTAAAAAGGTGAAGAGAGTAAGAAGTATAATTGGCAGTTACAAAACAGTAATGGGGATGTAAAGCACAGAGAATATAGTCAATAATATGGTAATAACTATGTATAATGCCAGGTAGGTACTAGACTAGTCAGGGGGAATCACTTCTTAAATTATGTAAATGTCTAACCACTATGCTGTACACCTGAAATTAATATAAAACAATACTGAATGTCAACTGTAATTGAAAAAAAAATAGAAGGAAAAAAAAAGAGAAAAACAGACCTCATCTGTTATTTAAAAAAAAATCTATAGAAACTTTGATATAGCCACCTATAATTACCCACTCTAAAGAAACAAAGAATTAATGCTTATGTTCTTGTTCATGTGACTGATATTATAAACAAAGATCATCTCATTAAATTCTATAGAATTTGGGCCGGCCCGGTGGCTCAGGTGGTTAGAGCTCCATGCTCCTAACTCCGAAGGCTGCCAGTTTGATTCCCACATGGGCCAGTGGGTTCTCAACCACAAGGTTGCCAGTTCGATTCCTCGACTCCCACAAGGGATGGTGGGCAGCACCCCCTGTAACTAAAATTGAACACGGCACCTTGAGCTGAGCTGCCGCTGAGCTCCTGGATGGCTCAGTTGGTTGGAATGCGTCCTCTCAACCACAAGGCTGCCGGTTCGACTCCCGCAAGGGATGGTTGAACGGCACCCTTCACAACTAAGATTGAAAGGACAACAACTTGACTTGGAAAAAAAGGCCTGGAAGTACACACTGTTCCCCAATAAAGTCCTGTCCCCCTTCCCCAATTAAAAAAATAAAATTCCATAGGATTTTTTTTTACTTGAACACAATTCAAAGGGCAAGAATTTTTTTTGTCAAAAGGTGTTTAAAAATCCAAATAATTTATGTATATTGAAAAAGCCAGATGATCGCCGTAATATAAATACTCTCGCCATCCATATGAATGCAAATATTTCCTCTAAAATTATAATTAATATTATACTTCTAACAAATATTTAATAAATGTGTGCTATATTAGACACTGTTGTTGCTAGGGTTACATATGGAATTTTGTTGTAATTTGTAGTAATGTCTGGAAGACAGACATTAATCAAATACTACTACTGATGAGTTTATGACTACCAAGTGGAATAAAGTATACTGAAAGAAACAAAATGCAGCTTTATGAATGTGTTGAAGAAAGGAAGCTGGGGTAGACCTGAGATGAGTAGGTCTAAGCTGAGCAAAGGGGACAGGGGAAACAGCACCATGGTGGAAAGCACCCACAGCAAGAGGCGAAGTGTCAGGCATGAAGAGTGGCCTCTGTGGCCAGAACCAAGAGAGCAAGAGGGCACATGCTATGAGACTGGTTGGACAGGCAGGTAGGGATCGAACTATGTTGCTGCCTAGGAGTCTTGTTAAAGATTTTAGTCTTAATCCTAAAATGACTAAATCGTTTCCATCAATCAGATTTGCACCTTGAAAGTACCAATGTGACTGCCCTGTGGAGAAAGAGGATGCAGTGCTGAGTGGATGTGGGACCAGTTAGGAGTCGATGCGATAATTCCGTTGCATGGAGATGACAGCGTGGATGGACTACAGCAATACAAGAGCAGATGGTCAAAAGCCAAAAGATGGATGGCTGCTCAGAAGAAAAAACAACGATCAGATGTGATAAAGAAATTGCCATGAGAAGAAAGGGCAATAGAAAGAGAGGTCAAGGTGACTCCAGCATTTCTGGCATGGGCCATCTTTCCTGAGACAGAAAACAGGGAATGGCTGAGGAAAAGATTATGTATTTAATTTTGGACATGTTGAGTTTGAAATTCCTTTGGAACAGCCAAGTGGAAATATTGCATAAGGAGTTGAACATACTGAATACACTAGAGTTCGGCAAAAAGATCTGGACTGGAGGTGTACAGTTGGAAAAGTGCATAAAGATTGTAATTTAAGCTATAGCCACGTATGGCATAGCCGAGGGAAAGAAAATGTAGTAAGATTTCCATTGGTGCTTTATCACTCTAGCTATCATGTGAACAGTCTAGTCTATTGTGTTCTCTTCCAGTAATCCTTTTTCCACACTTTCCCTTTCTGAGTTCTCTGAATTACAGAATTTATATGGAAACTTGGAGATCATGTCTAACCTCCAAATTTTGGAGGTGAAGAAAATGCAGCTGTTTTCTCAAGGTCACACAAGTCCTCAGAGGTAAAACTGAGACAAAGCTCAGGTTTTTTTGACAAGTACTCCAAAGAGTTTCCATCTGGAAAGGGGAGTTTCTTTTTAATAATAAAGGTATTTTTAATAAGGGTTTGTTGTTTTGATTTCATATATTAAAATAACATTACTTATATATTATATATAACAATTACAATAACAATTTTGTATTATATATGATATCTTTTTTACTTTGGAAGACAATATGAGTAATTTGGGAGAAAATCCCAATGGCTGATTCAAACTCTTGAAACATTAAATATTGAAGTAACAATTTTTATCTAATCAGGATTTAAAGCCTATTTATTTTGTGTTTATACATTTAAACTCTATAAAGCAAGTGTCCAAACTTTTTTCAATGATTTTTACCAAGGGCCATATGTGGTAAAATACACAAACAGCCGGGCCACTCACTCGAGGTAAAGTACGTATTGCCTCACCTGGTTTATTTAAGTAAATTAAATTTGGAATTTGCTGCGGGCCAATTAACAATGGATTGCGAGCTGCAGTTTGGACACCCCTGCTATAAAGCATCCATGATTGTGAATTAAAAAAAAATCTTCATCCAAATGAAGATTGGATGAAATAATATTCAATATTATTATAATGTAATATATTTTCTAGAAATAAAGCACCAAACCTCCACATTTCAACATTTTGTTAAGCAACTGAAAACCTCTGTTGTCAGTTTTAATTCATTCAAATAACTGTGTAGCTAAGGTAAATGTTATAGCTGTAAAATAATATCAGAAATTGATCAAATGCCATGAAAAATGGAAAATTAATTATTTTCTCTTTTATTCATGAATTGTGTGTTCCATAAGAACTTGCTTCTCTATTCTGCTTCCACTTAGGGTTTAAATACAAAGGATTTTTAACTGATACAAAAGTGTCTTAGTTTGCTTTACCAAAGATTTTTCAGATGAAAGATGAATAAACATTGTAAGATACAGGATATGAATTCTAGAGCAACAGCTATCATGTAAGAATAAGACCTGTGGGCTTGTTTCATTCAGAGAAAACTCGCAGAGAAATCTGTAATATATTTTTAGCTTTATAGTTATGTTTTTCCAACATAAGGATATGACTGCATAAAAATTGCATGAACACTTTTATGAAAATCTCATGCAGTAATATTTGAACTTCAGCTTTCATTTTATACTGTGATGGAGATATTCAGTTCAAAGGCAAGATACAGCTCCATTTGGAAGATGAGGATTCTAGCAAAATGACTCCTTAACACACAGTAGACACCCCTAAGTAATTTGTACTTACCCCTAAGTAATTCTCTCTCTCTCTCTCTCTCTCTCTCTCTCTCTCTCTCTCTCTCTCTCTCTCTCTCTCTCTGTTTCTTCCTTTCTCTCTCTCTCTCTCTGTCTCTCTCTCTCTCTCTGTCTCTTCCTCTCTCTCTCTCCCCCCCTCACTCTCGCTCTCTCCCCTCCCCCACCCCACGCCACACCAAATTAAAACAACAGCAGCAATAAAAGACAGACAAAAAAAAAAAAAAAGAACCCAAATAGAAGAAAAAGGAAGGTACATATGTCAGTGATAAGTCAGGTGAGCAAATACGAATGAAATGAAATGTTCAATTTAGCAATGAACTTCCTAGAAATTGGAGAAATTGGAGAAAACAGGAAAATACAGGTTACACATATCTAATTGTTTTAAAAAAGGAAAAAAGTTAAGTCTATTTTCAAAGGCAAAATTTTCTTAGTATATTATTATAGAATAAATGCATTTCATGAATCTCCTCATAAGCAATCGAGAGAACATGAAGTAAAAATCCTTGATTGAAACTTTGCAAAAGTCAAAAAAGAAGTATGTAAATAATTATGTCTCTGCCTACTCGGAAGGCTTCTATATTATTCTACCCAAACCTCAGAGCATTATTTCTTTTGGAAGGTAAGGACTTGGAATTTGAGTTCTTGGTTGAAGATCTGATTATAATGTGAAAGTGTTTCAACAATTCTGCTCCCACACTGACTTTTTTAACCTCTACAAACAGAACTCACTTTAGTTGATCATACCAGCCAAACATTTAGTGCCAATGTCTATGCAATCCACACTAAAATGAAAATATTTGCCCTTGAAACCCAGTACAGTAATTGGAACTTAGTGGGGTATTTGGTCAGTGTTCATTGAACTGAATTAAACAAAAAACTAAAGGAAACCACAGTTGACATGGTTCAAAGACTAGCAGATGCCAATCCTACATATATGTTTTATCAGCTTACAAATACTGATTCCTTGGTTGCATTCCAGTCCCAATGAATCTGTAACATGGAAATTTGCTTTCCTAAAAACCTCCACTGAACCTGTTCCAGATGTAGGAAAAGTTTGAAATAGGAATGGGAAGTGGGGAACATGGTTTCGTGTGGAAGCCTGAATGGGTCAAGGAGTCCCAGGGCAGTGTGTGCAGTGTGCAGCCCTGCACCTCTGATGACGGGGACAATGGCCGCAGGGCTACCAGGAACCCAGGACTCTCTGCCTCATCACCTGCTTCTCGCTCCTCTTGTGTTTCATTTTCCTCAATCTGTAGACAGGCTTCCTTTACTTCTCTCTGCACATGGCCGTATCCAGCACCCAGGTTGACATCACCTCAGTGCCAGACACACGCACACTTAACTGAAGTTCAGGAAACTCGGAATCTCAGGGGAGAGAGGTGATGGACCAGGCTCTGGTCAGCATTCCCCACTGCTCTTCTGAGAGCAATGCAGTGCTCAGCTCCCCTCTGGTACTGATTATTTGTATTCTGGTCCTAATTATTACCCTCTCACCAAGGCGGGAGCCCTCCTGATCACTGGTTTTCCTCTGATCCTTGTTCCTGAGGAAGCATCACCACTCCTGTTCATGAATCCTGTCAACCACATCCCTTCCATGTGTGCCTCACCATGCTCCTTACTCTCGTCGCTTGCCACTTGCTGACAAGGCTTTGGTTTGTCTTACTGCACCTCTTCTCCTAGCCTTGCTAGCCCAGGCCCCAGCATGCCTCAGTCCCCAAGCATGGCCCTTCACTGCCTCATGGAGCCTGGGCACAGAATTCTAACTATTATTATGCATTCTGTCTTGGGTTTCTCTAGTCACTTTCAATCAAGCTTGTGGGGTTTCCCTATTTCTGATAATGATTCCTTTATCTCACAATCACCCAATTAAAAAATAAAAACCAGGAAATATTGGGTCATGTCCTCTTTTATATTGTGTATGCAGTCATTCACAAATCCTCATTATTTCTTCCTACCACATATCAGAATCTTGGCATGTAAACTATTCCTACAAGAGCCTATACCTATGGAAGAGACAATGGCCTTTCCTGGATGCCAATTTATCCTAAACACTTTTATTACAACATTCTATGCAAAAAATGTTAAATGTCTCAATATTCCCCCATGTATCAGAATTACATTTTTCTAATTGGCTATCAAAGAACCTCATAATCTGACTCAACTCTATTCATTCTTCTCTATTTACCCTGTTTTCTGTAATTTGGTCACTCCCAGTTCTGCACACACAGCTGGTGGTGGTAGTGGTCTTGAAGCTGATAAGACTCCTTCTTTTTCAAACTCAGCTCGTCACTGATTTTCAGAAACCTTTTCCTGACTCCTCATTGATTCTTTTTGCCCTCCTAACTTCTATGTATAATTTACATCACATTGTTTCATACATTTTTATTTTCATATTGTTTTCTGTTATTTCACATTTGTTCATTATGTCTTTGAAACTGAGAGTCGGGTCATGACTTTTGCTTTTCAGTTTTGTTTTACTATCATTTCAAGTATCCAGCATGATGTAGAATATGGCACACCATTTTCTAAGTAGTTATTGAAGAATGAGTTAGAAGGTTTCAATAGTGAACAGTTAGAATAGATTTTAAATAGTTCTATGAAAGACTCTGGACAAAATAGAGCTATACTGAATGCAAACTTACCAGAGAAGACGCTAGGTATCTTGGAGAGAAAGCTTTTGACAGTACGAATAGGAATTCCATTTTTTTCATCTTGCATGCGTGCTATGACGTCTTCCATCTAAATAACAACAAGATAATGAAAACCTTTCAAAAGTTGAACTTTTTGAGAAAAGTCAATTCTCATAAAAATTTGTATGACAGTTTTACCCAGCTAAAAATAATGCCATACTCTTGCCTTTCTAGGCTTTGTCATGTTAATATATTCAGTTTGTTTAAAAGATAATGGAGAAAACATAGAAAAATGGCCATTTTAGGGCCCATTAAGTTACTAACATGAACTTTGTGCTTTGAATAATACTCTTCTTCTGATTTTACATTCTTTGGTTATAAAGTTTGAGGTAAAACAGTGCTTATTTTTGAAGCTGTCAGAAATCATTGTCATAGGAAATGTCACACTTCATTAATATTATTATCTTTATTGAACTTATCAATAAGTTCAAGAAAGAAAATAAAAGCCCTAAAAACATCTGTTTGGATTTCCTCTTCAAGCAAGATAGTTTCTGTGTTTTGGTTTAGGATAAGCTTCTAAAATCTGCTCAGAAATGCCAGCAACTGCTATTTCTCTTCTCAGACATTTACTGAAGTGTGATGTGAAACACACACACACTCACACACACACACACACGCACACACGCACGCACGCACACATAAAAATGCATGTAACACCATAGCCTTCTGCCCATTTAGCGAATTCCATTGTATATATTTTTTCTTTCAATCTAATTAGTACATTTGCTTTTGCTTTAAAAATATTTTCGTAGTTCTAAAGGGCTGTGCTTTACAGAGTCTACTGTCGAACGTAGTTCTGAGTAACATTCATTCAAATCACAGCCTCAGACTTTTCTCATGTGCTTCTAAATCTGTGGAATGCATCTACACACAAACATACACAAGTTTTGCTATGAAACTCAATTCCCATTCACTAAGTTACTTATTCCACAAACAATTACTGATCACTAACTCTAGACCAGACTCACCACTGGGCACTATGGATATGAAAATAAATACAATACACTTCCTGCCCTCAAAAAATTCAGTTAATATTGACAGCAATGGTAAAAGTTGACTTGGGTTTATAGTTTAGTTAATAGTGTTGTACCAATGTCAACTTCCTGTTTTTGATAATTATGCTATAATTATGTAAGATGTTAACATTAAGGGCAGTTGAGTTAAAGGGCATATGGGAATTCTCTGTACTGTTCTGCATCTTTTCTAGAAGTCTGAAATTATTTCAAATAAAAAGTTAAAAAATCACAATCTAAAATGTATATCAATGAATTACCTATCAAATTCCCATCAATGCAGTTTCATAATGGTTTTCAACTAACAAGTCTTATTTGCCTGGGTAATAACTATCAAATTTATTAGCAAGAGAAATAACTGGGGATGTGGGAAGGATGGGTTTTAGAGTGAGATAGTTCTGTATTTGACCCTAAGCTCTTCTCATTATCACCCATGTTATTTGAGTAACTTAAGTAACTTCTCCAAGGCTTAGTTTCCTCATCTATAAAATGATAATAATAATATTTATAATAACTCCTTACAACATTCA
The DNA here is from genome assembly GCF_964194185.1 of Rhinolophus hipposideros. NCBI lineage: Eukaryota > Metazoa > Chordata > Mammalia > Chiroptera > Rhinolophidae > Rhinolophus > Rhinolophus hipposideros. Next base: position 18,846,251 of record NC_138072.1, on the reverse strand, counting down.
TGAGATTGGGTTGGAACAGAGATGTGGTAAACTATTTTAACGTTAAATAAACAACATGCATAAAGCACAACAAGTAGGTAGACAAAAAGTATTGAACTTCAAATGTCCATGCACACCTCTGACACTTGGGGATGCTTATTCTCCATTCTTCAAGTTGCTTTTTTGTGTGACTGGAGCGCCTAATTCTCCTGCCTCTTACCACCACTCCAGGGCAGCGGGGCTGACTTATCAGGTAGAAGAGTTGGGAATGAGAAATTAGTCTGCCGGGCCCATCCCTGGGAAACCCACATCCAACGCTGTTGACATAAAGAGGCCTGACCTAGTGGATGAGCAAGTCTGTTCGCAATTGGGTTTCAGGATTAAAGCTTAGTGAACACTCTTCAATAATAGCTTTATCAGCAATCAAGGTGATACTGTGACCGCTATCTGCCTGACTCTTTGGTTGTGACTCTCAATTGGTTCAGAATTCAGGGAGAAAAGAAAAGGTTTTTTGTTTGTTTTGTGCTGTTGTTTTATCAAGCCACCGAAAGACCCCGATAATAACCAGATACCTAGTTCTTTTCCTGTAATAAAGATATCATCTAACTGTAGATACATGAAAAAAGATGTATCCTTATGATTTTTTAGTTTGTCACTGTTTGCTCTTCATTCACCTGACACAATGTTCAGAAATGAAGAATAAGCTGCTTTCCCTTGCCAATGTCAGCCTGTAAACCCTGGTATTATGAGCTTAATGGTTTAAACCAGGCTGGATTAGACAGACAGGGAAACTTCTCTGACTTCCACTTAATCACCTCTGCACCCCAGGATGTGGCAACAATCACCTCCGGTTGGGGCTGAATTAAGGTGCATCATGATGAGTAGAGGCGTTTTCTCTGCAAAGTCACAGCACCTCTCAGTTCATTAGATCACAAAGGAGTGACATTAGGGATCTGGGAATTGAAAGTGACCTCTCTGGTTTGTTTTTAAAATCTTCAATTGTTCAGAGCCATAATTTTCACAATAGAACAATTTAAAACCCTATGTAAAACTAAGATTTGAGTTCTCGACTGGAAATGTGATTATGGAAATGTATGCAACTGATTTTATGTTTATTCAGATGTGATTTATACATGAAACTTACCATGGCCTAGAATGAAAAAAAAATAAAAAAAAATAAAAAAAAATAAAAAACAAAGACAAAAAAGAAATACAAGCCTCATTTTTAGAAGCTAAAATTCGTCACGAAGGCCACATACAAAAATACAACTATCTTATTTACTAAAGTTCCCTTACAGATTCACTCAGACTCTCTTATGATATTAAGCATGCATTTAACATGCTTGATGATCTGCTTTCTCATTATTAGCAATAGCAAATTGGGTGAGAAGGAGAATGCTAGACGCAGACAAACTAATAGAGCAAATTAGACAGCAAAAGATGTGAAACTAAAAAAAGTAACTCTGATACACGTTAAAACTCTTTGGGACAATTGAAGGCCAAAGATTCAGATATCTCAAGCACCCCAAAAGAAGATCTATCTATCTATCATCTGACATCTATCTATCTTCATAAGGACACCATTGAGTTATAAAGGGTTGGAGTGTATTTTACGTCCCACAAGCCTTTTTTCTGAGGGTGAGGAAACTGAGCCTGGGATAAGAGAACACAGGACTATGAACAGGAGAGTTGGACAAGCCTCAAGTGACCGAAGCTTTCTCTGAGTCTTTTTCTTTACCTTTCAAATAAGAAGCAGATGATTTGTAATTTTCTCCTAGCCAAAAAAATTATTGAAGTCTGCAAATCATCCTCAGTGTTCAGAATTGGATAAGTCTCATCACTTAACTCAAAGAGCTAATTCCCTATCAAGAGACAAATAGATGAAACTATACAATTCAACAGGACCTTTTACAAATGTATTTGCTTCCAACTGGGAGCACATTTTAAATGCAATGCAAATAGTAGAATGAAACAGATAAGCTCCTTTATCCTCTAAGATTCAGTTTTTTATCTGTAAGATGAAATTAATAATAATAACCATAACAATACCAACAGGTACATCTTATTACAAGTGATAAATAATGAAACAATGCTAATTAAATGTTTACCATAATTCTGTCATGGTCAATGTCACCACCATCATCATTATAAGTTTCTGCCCTCATCACTGTAAACCACAGGCCCTTTCATTCTTTTATAATCCAGTTGACAAAAACACATGTGGTCAAATGCCAAATATTTATTGGAAGCAATAAATTGTCAATCGCAAAGTAGACAGAGATACCTATGCACAAGCTCTTAGACTTCTTATAGAAGACTGAGTTTATGTTGTCCTCTGAAAGACAGGGGATTTAAATAGAAGAACTATCCAGAGGAATGATTTTTGCATGTAAGTAAGTGCTATATGAACTATGAAAAAATAACATTTAGAAGAAAGGGAGAAATGAGATTGCATCCATTTTTGACAGAATGAAAATGTCTCTGCTCTCATATCTTTTTTGATGAATTTGCCTCTTGCAGTTTATTAGAGAATCAAAAAATAGAACTGAATTGAGATGAAATACTTTTTGCAAAAGTAATCTTTTTTCTCTGAAAATCAATTCTGTGTGTGTGAAAAGAGTAAAACAATTGTCTCTTGCAAAGTAGTTTTGAGAATATCTATGGCTCAACTTGTTCAAAAATTTTTATACCACTATTACGGAGGTATACCCTTTTTATACCCTTCACATTTCAGTTACTGTTATGATCTTGTAACTATCTGTTTCGCCTTTGATGTGAACTTCTTGAGGAAGGAAATCTCAATCTTACCCATTTTTGTATTGCTAATATATAAAGTGCTGGCCCATAAAGGAAGCTCAAAACAAAAGAGAGACATTGAATTTTAATTTATGGCACATATTTTATTTTTCTGAGAGATCCAAAGCAAAAGTTCAAGTTAAATTGATTTAAGATTTCATCTTCAGATATTTGAAATGTTTTTTGTTTTTGTTTCTGTTTTATTTTTCAATCTAACATTTGGTGAAAACTAACAGGCTGAGTCAAAAACAGTGGAAGAGAAGAGCTTAATGTATTATAAGCTAAAACATTCTTATTATTTCTGTTTCCTTTAATGCAGAGATTCTTCCACTTGTTTATTAGAGAAATTTCTTCTTGCAAAACATGAGGATAAATCAGTGGCTGTTTATGAGGCTGTCTTCCTGCTTGTACGTGTGACTATCAAGTTCACCATCATCTGTAAGCTCTCAAGATGAAAGGCACTCTTTTTCCAAGAATCCATAATTAGCCTTTCATTGAACTAGTTTTGATGCTAACTTCAACGTGTGATGTATTTCAAATATGCTCAGGTTAAACAGTCTCTATCCAAACACTCGCAGAATGAAAGAGCACATTACACAGGTACATCTTTGAGGAGAGTTAACAAATTATTCAAGAGGGGCATGTCAAACAGGGAACTCCTACATACTGATGAAAACAAAATCACTGCCTTGAAACCTTTCTAGTTCCCTAATGTTCTAAACAATGATGGGAGTTTAATTAAATTTACTTGTAGCTATATTTGCCAGAACTTTATCATAATATCTGTAATATTGATTTCATTAAGCCAATAATTTTATAGAGACACCCTGACTGTAAATGAAACATTTGTATGAAGTAAATACATTTTGTACTCTGCAGTTCTGAAAGAAAAATGAATCAATCAAAAGTTCAAAAAAATTTTTTCTAACTTCTTATTTTAATCCACCATTAAGCATAGGCGTTTAGAAATATAAATGACACCCAAAGCGATACACAGATTTAATGCAATCCCCATCAAAATCCCAAAGGCATTTTTTAAAAGAAATAGAAAACAAAAATCATCATATTTGTTTGGAACCCTGAAAAAGACCCTGAACAGCCAAAGCAATCCATCTTAGGAACAATGCTGGAGGCATCACACTTCCTGACTTCAGCTTGTACTACAGGGCAACAATAATCAAAAAAGTATGGTATTGGCAAAAAAACAGACAAACAGACCAATGGAATAGATTTGAGAACCCAGAAATAAGTCCACATAAATATGGATAGATAATTTTCAACAAAAAAGCCAAAAACATACAATAAAGAAAAGAAAGCCTCTCAAATTTGTATTTGTTAGGATTACTTAGGTTACAAGTGACAGAATCCCAACTTAAATTGTCACAAACAAGGAAATATGTTGGCAGCATTGCAGGATGTTTCACGTAACTCAAAGATCAGAATATGAGAGGCACAGCTGCCCTTCAGGGTATCTCGCTGCCTTTCATCTTGGCTCCTCTCCTGTGTCTGCCTCCCTTTTCTCTCAGGCCCAGAGCTCTTGGTTCTCCAAAGCACAGAGCAGGAAACATGGCTATCCTTCCCTTCTGATCTTTATAGTTTATAGTCAAAGAACCTAAAGTGAAATTTCTTCTCTCTCACATTCCTACACCTGGATTTTTGGCCAAAAATCTGCTTTATAAGTGCTAGGAGAATGGGGAGGGGGCAGTGGATGGGGTGCTGACATATAAGACAATGGTATTCACCATGGCTTTATTTAATATGAAAAAAATCTATTGAAAGACAGAGGAACAGAGTTGTGTAATAGGACAAAAAAGAAAACTTAAGAGAAGCAGTGTGCAGCACGGGTTGGGGAGAGAGAACGAGAAGCTACCGAATAATGAAAGAAAGCCAAAGGAAGACAAAAAGTGATGCAGAGAAGCACCATGGGATAGACAAGCAAATCCACTGGAAGGATTTTCACAGGTGTAAGGGAAGAATAAGGAAATATCATTATCAAACAAGCTACTTGGCTAATTTATGTGTAACTTTTGGCCATGGTAGTATGTGCCCATAAAGTAGAAAATGTCAAGGGTATTAAGTATATATGACGGAGTAACTCAGGTTTTTAGTCACTTGTTGAACTTTCCAAAGGGGCCTAATGGCTAATATCAGAGTTCAAGTAGGACAGTTGCCAGTGCCTCCTAAAACACTATGGAAAAGCTTCATGGGAAAAATAAGAATAAGCTGATCCTAGAGGGTGGGCAGGATAAAGAGGAAAAGGGAGGGAGGATGCAGAACATGCAAACACCTAAAAGAGTCACTATCCTTAGCTTCCAGTTGGAAAGGAGCAAGACTCTTGACTAGAATCCTTATTCTGCCCCCACATCCTATTTTAATGTCTTTGAAAGCTGTCTCGTTAGTGATTCTCAATCCCATTTCTACCTTGGTCTTCAACTTAGTTCATGTGTAGCCTACTTGATACTCTCTCTGTAATGGACTCACTCCTATTTGCATGCACATCCAATAGCTTCTGTCTGCACCCACAACAGTCCACTCAATTGAAGAATCCCAGAATCAACTCAGGAACAAGCCAGAATATTTCACCTGTTTAGATTTTGATTGATCTGTAAAACCCCATGAATTCTCTGTCAGTTAAATGACCATTCAGATTTCACCGGAAGATCCTCCCACACCAGTCATTCCAGCCTTATCACTGGAATGGTGATCTCTCTCTCTCTCTCTCTCTCTCTCTCTCTCTCTCTATATATATATATATATATATATATATATATATATATATATATATATATATATATATATATATATATGGTGATCACTCTCATCACTATGCCTCACGCTGCAAACAAGCTCAGTAATCACTCACTGCTTTACCTTCTCATATGCTATTCCTTCTGCCAGTTGTGTCCTTCTCTTTTCCATCCGTCTGGGAAAACTCAGCTATCCTTTCAGGATCGTTTTAAAGTTTAGCTTCTTATTGAAGTCCTTTCTGATCTCTTCTTCGCCAATCTCTTTGATCCCAACTGAATATAATCATAGCTACTTTCGAACTTTATTTGTAATTCTTTTTCTGATATTTACTCCCACCTTCCTTTATATGATTTATGTGTAAGTTAATTCTATGCCTATTTGTCATTGCCTTTACATTGTAAATGTTTTCATAATGAGATCTTTGCTATTTTACTATCCGGTGCATGGACCATGAGGAATTGGTAGTGGAAAGCCTCTATTTTTCATTTTATATATATTTTTTTACAATGAGCATGTATTACCTTTTTATTTTTAATTAAAATTTTGGATTATTTGAGAATTCTCATTTTAATAGGATTAAAGTCTTATGCTTTAAGTCATTTATTCAAACATCTGCTGCCACATATTTTGGGGTCAAATATCCCCAACTTTCAGGTAAAATACACTGTATGTAAACATTCTGATCAACTGCCAATGGTCTTCAGCAACTAAACTGGTCTACTTAGAGATTACCTTCCCCTCCTCCATCTTTTAAATCCAGAGCTAATGAACTAAGCTGTTTATTTTCTTTTTAAATTAGTCATACCTCATTATAACCCTAGTAGACAGAATCAACTGCCTCATCATCAGCTCCCTTTTTGGAGAGACTAGAATTCCTGATAAGTGAAAAGTCTTTCTTCTGACCTTTCTCATTGATGCAAGTGCATGATTTCAGATAAGCTCTTGTCATATTTTAGCTTCTAACATTAACTTGAAATTCCGCAACCTCGAGGGTTCAGCAGAGGTAGAGGAGTCATTCTCTTAAATGAATTGTCAATGAAGTCTTAGAAAATATCTAAAGGCATCCATTGATTTCGGAGAGAGAATGCACAATATGCCCTGGATTTACTAATCCTCTGAAATTTAGCAGGAAGGACCAGCAAGAGCTGCCAAGGTCCTCTCTACTGAACATGCCATTTTCACACAGTCTCATTAAAGGAAAGGGGTCTTACAATATTGTCAGAGTATAATAGCTTCACAATAAATGTAAGAATTACTCTGTCTCAGTCCTTTGATTTAAATCTTAGCTTCACTTTGTTGCCATTTAGGTATTTATTGTTTATAAATTGATCCAAATCTTTTTGAAGCTGTTTGAGTTTCCTAGCTGCTTGGGGAATAAATTCTATATGTAAATTCCCTGCTACCTGAAGTCAAGGTTTCTGTTACTTAATATTTGCCTCACTTAAGTTTAAAAGACACACCATCATCTTAGAGTTTCAAAATTTAGTGACTAGACTAATACCTTGGTTATCATAGTCATGGTACATAAATCTATAAATTCTGATCCTGACTATCTCATTTCCCTTTTCAGGATAAGTAAGCATACTCTTTCTCATAGTTTTGTACAGCGTACCTCCCTCTGCATTGTGCAACTTACCTAATAATGATAAAGATTGCTGGCGACTGGGTACCACAGATGGATTTCCAGACACATATGAAAGAAACTCTCCCTATTTCTAACCTTCAACTTGGCACAAGAGGAATACAAGTTTACTTCTTTCTGCCTCCGACACTGAAAACCAAAGACAAAGAACAAACTTATGCAATAGACTAATGGCATCTCTGTCATCTACATAAATTGATTCAGATCAACAGGCTAACTGATTGGCAGAAAGAAAGCTCTCTCGTCATGATGTTTTAGTTATTCAGAGTAAGCCACATTTGCTGAAGCCCTAGAACACTCTCATGATTCTATAAATATTCTACATAGTTGCAAATTTCATTTCTGGGAAATTTTTAAACAAAAGGCTCTTATATCAGCTTTCCGTGACTGCCCTTCATTTTTTTCCCTTTTACCTAATGATTCTTCATCTCTCAGATTTATCCCTCAGGAGAAATCTGGTCAGCATTGTTTCCAAAGTACCTTTGCTCTCAGGAATCATTACATTTTTAAATCTTCTATTATAGTTTAAGAACATTCATACCTACTGCTCATAAGGTCACCTGTGAAATATTTTTGAGCTCTTAGAAAAAAAACGTGTCAAAATTATTAGTCATTAAATTCATCACTCAATTACAGAAAATCTGAATGGCCTCAAAAAGATTTGGATAAATCTATGAATGACAGAGATATAAGTGGCTACAAAGGAAAGATGAGATTTAAATCAGGAGACATTGGATTAATTACAACTGTTACTTTGAAAAGTTATCTCTTATAACTTGGCTTCATCATGGAGTTACCCACAAACTATAAAATGAACTTAAGCCTACCCATCCACATATTCATGTTTGTGACCAGGAATGTCAGAAATATAACCATATTGAAGGTGAACATTCACGCTTAAATAGCAAGAAAGGCAATCAAAACCTGAATTTATGTTATTCCCCCCTTTCTTCCTCTCGGCCTAATTAAAAAGTTCTCATATCATCCAGTTCTCATATATTTTTGGCTAGAGAATTAGGAAGGTAGCAGTATAGAAATCAACCTAATAAAAGTAAGCATGGAAATATGGATGCCATGTTTCATCATTCAGTGAAAGACATCATCATCTATTCATTATTTCTACTGTAGGGATCTACAGAGATTCTTAAGAGAATGATTTGTAAGTTCTTATTACACGGTCATTACAAATTTGTGTCATTACAAAATTTTCATAACAACACTTGGCACAACGTGCAAACAATGTCAGGAACAGTGGAAGGCAAGAAGTCAGCCAAAGCTGTGTTTCACAATTTATTTTAACACATAAAGCTCCAGAGTTAGCAAAGTGTCTAGAGACAATACAGATTGCTTGACAAGTCACTCCAAATGTGAAATGAGGAAATGAGGCCGAGTTTAAAATTCAGCTAGATGACATATTGTTTAAATGATCTTGGGGAAGTCACCTAGTTTAAAGTCTCTGGCTTTATTCATTAAATGGAGATAATATTACTTAACTCTCAAGATCCATAAGTATCAAATGATATATACTCGGATGTGTATGAGTCTTCCAAAAACTACTAACTATTATTATAAATATTACCCTTCAGTCACTGAGCATTGGTCTTCTTAAGTGGACTTGAAACCTGATTTCAGAAGATCAAGCATTGGGTAGTAAAGTAAAAATTAGTTAAGATAACAAGGAGCAGGTTCTTTTGATCTCATACTGTTTTATTTAGTTTTTGTCCTTTGTGTCCACTTCGCCTGGTTAGAGCTATAAATGTGAGGTTAAGCTCTCTGAGTGCAGTCGCTATCAGGGAAGTGTCAGATACAGAAAACAGTCAAGACCAGAAGGGACGGTGCACTGAGTAAGGAAATGTAAGAGACACATGTTCTCACAGCACTACTTGCCAACTTTCTGAGTTAGGGAGACAAGACGTCTGTGTTCACCCTGTGCTGCACTGTTTCCAACCCAGAAGCACCAAGCAGAACTTTGCCCACCTGTGTGCTTTAAGACCTAGAATCTGAATGTTCTTGGCAGGGCTCAGCAGACAGAGGTGGCAGGTCCTTTCCAAGGATGAAGAAAATAGGCTTGTTCTGGGGTTCCACTGATGTGCAAATTCACCTGTATTGGATTCTTCTTTTGTAAAAATACAAAGGATAATGCCAAATGAAGTTATGCACTGCACAGCGTTCTTTCTCCACAGGGATTCCATAAGAGAATTAAGCCCTTCAGAATACCACGTTAGTGATTATCTTCTCAATTCTCTCAAGGTTGGTGGAGGACTTAGTGGCATTCCAAATGCACAAGAGAGGTTAATTTATCACCTACAATGGACCCCTCAGGCAATTAAGGCTTAATATTCTCAGAAAACCCTGGCTGAGAGAGCTGTTCTGGCCATGACCTAACTGTCAGTGCAGGGAGTGCTATTTTTGGAGACACAAGAAGTAGCTGTGCTCTGCTTCCACTGAGAGGAAACATGAGGGCTTTGGCAGAAGGGCTAAAAACACACATTTTTAATGATGTGATATCAAGATATATTACTTAAATAATTTACTTTATGGCCACTTCTTTTGTAAAATGGAGGCTCAGAGATGTCTCTGAGATGATTTTAGTATTATTGTTTTACCAGGAATGATCATAAGGTTGACCTGCAGTCACCACCGTGATTAGTTCTTAAGGCTATGTTCATCCTGCCTGTTTCGTCTAAGAATTAATCCCCTGTCTGTGACTCTCATTTAATTTTTTTTAAAGGATTACACCCTGAAAGTAAGGCAAAAGCACTTTAAAATGACAAAAGCATAATCGTACCAATGATGAAGGCTTATCTACTTCAGATGTACACACTAAAAATCAATACACGTTTGGTGATTTGGCTGTTTGCCTTATATTTCATGCTTTTCAAAGTTTTAAATTGGTTTTTGCAGCTGCTGAGCCTGACCTTTTTCTCTGTGTGACGTTCTTTGGTTTACTTATTCCATAGATTGATTTTTAAATTTCAATTTCCTACAATTCTTTTTGAGATCGATGACCAAATTTCAGAAAGGCAACAGGAAAAGAATTTCCCCTTTCACTGTACCTTTGCTAGTGTTAGCAAGTCAAGGCACTACAAAGTTAAAATGGATTTTATTTTTCAGAAGCATTTGAACAGTCACATTGATCTTTCTAACCCACTGAATAGTTAACTCTAAAGAATGGAAGATTGACTTTTCTGATTCACCCTTTACCTGCACAAGGGATTGGCAAAATCACCTCCTTCTTGATGACCCATCTGTGACAGCTTTCTACACAGGGCGTTTTGCAACTATTCACTCATTCTACTCTCAGAGAAAAATTAGGATGCGTGGTGGACTAGTTTATACAAAATCTCTAAGCAAAGTAGGTCCAAGCAAAGACACACAAATATATAACTTCTAGTCTGGTAACTATTTATTATATATCTCCCATGATTTTGTTTTTCTTTTGAAAACATAATTCCCATGCCAAAGAAATTAGAACCCTTGGCTGCCATCTTCCTGAAAACAATTCTCAACAATTTCATGAGAAAATCGGGGGGAAAAAAGGAATTTGCCGTACTTATTGCTAGATAGCCCATGCCTATTATCTTACAGTTAAATCATGGACATCAGAAGGTCATGGAAAACTCAGTACCATAATTTATGGTTGGCTTGGGAAGTTTCACTACATTAGGTAGAAATCCTAATTGCGTTCTGCTGCTGTCCGAAGCTCATGCACTGCCCTAAAAACAGTTCAAATATAGTAATGTCATAAAATATATTATTATAGTATTCATATATGTGTGTCTAATATAATTATGGAATATAATCCCTTTTTAATACTCATTTGAAGGAACAGTCCTTACATCAACTATGTTTCCCCTCCTCCAGATTCTGTAAGATACATGATCTTTTCAACTGGTAGATCTCTGGGGGCAAATTTGCCCAGCAATACATGCACTTATGTGCAAAAATGAGCCTCATTATTATAGTGTCTCATGAGCGAAAATTATTTTCTATAACCTATTGTTTTCTTGAATGTTATGCACAAGTATAATACCATGCGATGCTAAAAACCCAGCTGTATTCCTAGGAAAAGAAGATAGGATTGATTGAATGCATATATAAAAATTTGTAATTAAATTATTCTTTTTAAAATTACTTATTTTTGTCAGTTACAGCTGATATTCATTATTTTTTATATTAGTTTCAGGTGTAATGCATAGTGGTTAGACATTTAGATAATTTATGCAGTGATCCCACCTGGCACTTTACCTAGTTGTGGCAACATTATTAACTATACTTCCTATGCTTTACTTCATATCCCCATGACTATTCTGTAGCTACCAATTTGTACTTCTTACTCCCTTCATCTTTTTCACCCAGTTTCCCAACCCCCTCTCCTCTGGCAAACATCAGTTTGTTCTCTACATCTATGAGTCTGTTTCTGTTTTGTTTGTTCATTTATTTTGTTCTTTAGATTCCACATATGAGTGAGATTATATGGTAAATTATTCTCTTCTTTTTTCATTCATGTCTATTAACTTACTCAGTTCCTAAATGTATTTTATTTCTTCCAGTGAATGTGACTAAAGTGTAGATAGAAAATACTGAGGAAACAGACATAAATACTAGAAGCATCCATTAACCTAAAAGGCTGGGCAAGATCTCAGAGTCCTTTATGCATGTTTAACCCCATGTTTAAACATCTTTCATTCCACAGCATTTTTCTCCTTTTAAGTCAACATTATTTAATACGAACTACAGTATCACACGCTGTGTAATACATATGTTGCCAAGGCAACAATAACAATATATGCAAAGCAAGGAAAATAGAAATTAATCTCTGATACTTACCTACCCTTACAAAAAAATAAGGTAAAATAATACATAGCTTAAATTATGTAATACACAGTTGTCTCAACAAAAAAAACATTTCAGGTGAAAGGAATCATAGAGTGGAGGTATCATTAAGGGAAGAAAGAGGTAGCTGGGATGGATTAGAATTACACAGGAGAAAAAATATCTTACTACACATTTTATACATATATGAATTTGTATGTGGATTCCTTTGGGAAGGTGATCATTAATGGTATGTTCAGCATGTTTTCAAACCATAGGTGTGAAATAATAGAAAAAAAATATTTATATATATATATGTATATATATATATATATATATATATATATATATATATATATATATATGTCCCTGGTTCCTGACACAGGACTCCTAAAACCCTTGTAATTTCCTAAGTGATAAGAACATGAAGAGCACCTTTTATTGTACTTGATATTTGACTCTAGTTCTTGACATAAAACTCCTAAATCCCTTGGAATTTCCTGGGTCATAAGAGTGTCTTTTAGGGAAGTTCAGTCAAGACAGCAGAGTAAGTGTTTGCTGCACTGGCCTCTTCCCATGACCACATCAAAATTATAACTAAGTTAAAGAATAATCAACCTAGAGAACCATCTGAAGACTAGCTGAACAGAAGACCTATAACTAAAGATATAAAGAAAAAGCCACATTTGGGCTGGTAGAAAGGGAAGACATGCAAAACCGACTGGCACACACTATTGTGTGGTGGCTGAGAATTGGGAGAGACATTGTGAGGAACGAGGGGTCCCAGCCCCACACCAGGCTCCCTAGCCCAGAGTACCAGTGCCAGGAAGAGGAATCCCCACAACTTCTGGTTGTGAAAAAAAGTGGGGATTCTTTCTATCTGGGTGAGAAGGAATGCTGATGGAAACCCAACTGTCCTCTTAAAGGGCCCATGCACAGACTCACTTGCTCACAGGTGCTTACCCTGGGCTCCAGTAGAGGGACAGCGACTTGATGGGTACCAGAGACGTAAGGGAGAAGCTTAATAGTGTGGCTTCAGAGTAAGGGCTGGAGGAACAGCTGCCATTTTCCCTGTGTTGAGCCCTTCTCCCATGCAGCCAAATCTGAATCTGCATTAAACTAGTGACCACCATTGGTCTGACTCTAGTGACTCCCTGAGACCCCACCTTATTTAACTTGTATATCACATGCAATTCTTTCAGTGGCTGAGCCTGATTGGCAGCTAGCAGGCTGCAGTAGGTCTTGGCTGCCCTTTTGCAGAGTGGTGCCAGGCCAAGTACTAGTGGCAGCCAGATTCAGTTCACAACATGGTCTCTTCTATGCACCTGCAGGCCCAGCACAGGTAACTACCAACTACAGATTGTTTGGTAGTTCCTACCATAAATGCTGGGCTAGTGACAGGCAATGGCTGAACTTGGACTGCAATAGAGCCTCTCCTAAGAAATACCAGCACCAACACACAAAGTGGCCAGTTGCAGACCAAAACAGAGTACCACATGATTAGCTCCACAAGACGTACACCCACAACAGCATGTATGAGAGCCCGCAGGGGCAAAACACACTCCGTGGGGCCAGGCCCCACATGTCAGGCTTGTATGCTACGGGAATGGCCAATACACACATTCAGTCAGCCTAAGAGCCAACCTTACCCACAACATGCAAATGGCAATTAAGGCTCAAAACAGCGGGAAGACATACACAACTCACACAAGGGACACTCCTGGAGCACCAGATTCAAGTGATCATGGAGACTGTGCCATTGGGCCCCACAGGCCATCTACTACATAAGGACACTATGCCAAGACAGAGAGACATAGCAGATTTACCAAATACATAGAAACAAACACAGAGGGCAGCCAAAATGAGGAGACAACAAAACATGTCTTAAATGGGGGAAAAAAACCCACAAACAAACAAAAAAGAGAGAGAGAGAGAGAGAGAGAAAGAAAATCCTGAAAAAGAACTACACAAAATGGAGGCAAGCAATCTACCATATACAGAGTATAAAAAACTCATTTTAATGATGCTCAAGGAACTTAGTGAGAACTTCAACAAAAAGTAAGTTTTAAAGGGGGGCAGTTAGAGGAGGGTAAAGGGGGTCAAATATATCATGATTTAAGGAGATTTAACTGGGTGATGAATACACAATGCAATATATAGGTGATGTATCATAGAATTGTGCACTTGAAACATATAATTTTATTAACCAATGTCACCCCAATGAATACAATTAAAAAAAAACAGAAATCATAAAACAGAACCAGTCAGAAATGAGGAATACCATAACTGAAATGAAGAATACACTGGAAGGAATCACTGAGTCAGTGATTTGGAAGATAAAGTAGCAGAAAATGCCAATCAGTACAGCAAAAAAAAAGAAAAAAGAAAAAAGAATTTAAAAACTGATTATCTGATTCCAAAACCAGACAAAGACATTACAAAAAAAAAAAAGAAAGAAAGAAAGTATAGGCCAATATTCATGACAAACATAGCTTCAAAATTTCTCAACAAAACAAGCAAACCAAATTCAGCAATACATTAAAAAGATCATACATCATAATCAAGTGGGATTTTTTTCCTGAGATGCAACGTTGGTTCAATATCTGCAAGTCAATTACCACATAAACAAAATGAAGGATAAAAGTCATATGATTACATCAATAGATGCAGAAAAAGCATTTGACAAAATTCAGCATCTATTTATGATAAAAACTCTCAGCAAAACGGGACTAGAAGAAACATACCTCAAAATAATAAAGGATATATACGACAAATCCACACTTAATATCATACTCAAGTGGAAAGAATTAAAAGTGTTTTCCTTAAGATCTAGAAGAAGACAAGGATGTCCACTTTCACCAGTTTAATCATAATATTGGAAGTCCTAGCCACAGCAATCAGACAAGAAAAATAAAAGGCATCAAAAATGAAAAGAAAGAAGTTAAACTGTCATTATTTGTAAATTACAGTACACTATAGAGAGAGAATTCTAAAGATTCCACCAAAAAAAAAACTACTGAAACAGACAAATGAATTCAGTAAATTAGCCGGGTAAAAAATGATATTCAGAAATTGGTAGCAGTTTTATACAACAATCACCATCTATTAGAATGAGAAATTAAGAAATCAATCACATGTACAGATGCATCAAAAGAAAATAAAATACCTAGGAATAAATTACCCAAGGTGGTAAAAACCCTGTACTTGGAAAATTACAAGATATTTAAGAAAGAGATTGAAGAAAAACAAATAAATGGAAGCATATATGGTGTACATGAATAGGAAAAAATCACATTGTTAAAATATCCATACTGCTCAAAGCATTATTCAGATTCAGTGCAATACATATTGATATAGTAATGGCATTTTTCAAAAAAAACTAGAACAAATAATCCTAAAATTTCTATGAACCCACAAAAGACTCTGAATAGCCACAACAATCTTGAGAAAGAAGAACAAAGTTGGAGGTATCATGCTGCCTGATATCAAAATACACTACAAGACTAAAGCAATCAAAACAGCATGGTACTGATTTAAAAACAGAGCCACATAGATCAATGAAACAGAATAGAGAGTTCAGAAGTAAACCCACACCTATATGGTCAATTAATCTATCACAAAGGAGGCAAGAACACACAATGATTTAAACACAGTCTATTCAATAAATAGTGTTTGAAAAAATGGATAGATACATCCATAGAAATGAATACTGGACCACCTTTTTACAGCATACGAAGTTCTGACAATTAAGTTCGTGAACTCATCCTAGAAAAAGTGCAACGTACCTTATTGCTGAATATCACTATAGTCACCTTCTAAGTACTCCCTTTGGGAAGCTATGCACTGATGCTAGCACCTAGTCCACCCTTCAAAGCAATTTTGGAACTGTTTTTCTTGAATGGTCATCAGAGCTGTCAACATATTACCCTTGATGTCCTGAATGTCGTCAAAACGTCTTCCTTTCAATATTTTCTTTATCTTTGGATAAACAAAGAAGTCACTGGGGGCCAGATCAGGTGAGCAGGGAAGGTATTCCAATACAGTCATTTGTTTACTGGCTAAAAACTCCCTCACAGACAGTGTCCTGTGAGCTGGTGCATTGTCGTGATGCGAGAGCCATGAATTGTTGGAGAAAAGTTCAGGTTGCCTAACTTTTTCACGCTGTCTTTTCAGTACTTCCAAATAGTAAACTTGGTTAACTATTTGTCCAATTGGTGCAAATTTATAATGAATAATCCCTCTGATATCAAAAAGTTAGCAACATCATTGTAACAAGTTTGCAAACTTAATTGTCCAACCTCATATATAAAAATAAACCAAAAATGAATTAAAGGCTTAATTGTAAGAACTGAAACTATAAAACTCCTAGAAAAAAACATAGGCAGTAATCTCTCTGACATCACTCATAGTGATATTTTTTTCTGATATAAATCCTCAGGCAAGGGAAACAGAAGAAAAAATAAACAAATGGGACTACATCAAATGAAAAAGTTTTTGCACAGTGATAAAAGCCATCAACAAAACAAAAAAGACAGACTCCCAAAAGGGAGAAGATGTTCTCCAGTGATAGCGCTGATAAAACATTAATATCCAAAATTTATAAAGAACTCATGCAACTTAATACCAAAACTGATAATCTAATTTAAAAATGGGCAGAGGACCTGAATAGACATTTTTTCAAAGAGGACACGCAGATGGACAATAGACATATCAAAAGATGCTCAAGGTCACTAATGATCACAGAAATACAAATAAAAATCACAAGATATCTCCTCACATCTGTCAGAATGGCCATTATCAATAAATCAACAAATAAGTATTGGCGAGGAGGTGGAAAAAAGGGATCCTTGTGCAGTGTTGGTGGGATTGCAACTTTGTGCAGCCACTACCAAAAACAATTTCGAGGTTCCTCAAAACATTTAAAATGGGACTATGTTATGACTCAGAAATTTCACTTCTGGGCATTTATCCGAAGAAATCCAAAACACTAATTCAAAAAGATATATGCACCCCTGTATTCATTGCAGCATTATTTACAATAGCCAAGTTATGGAAACAACTTAAGTGCATATCAATAAACAACTGGAAGAAGAAGAAGGGGTACATATATACAATGGAATATTACTCAGCCATAAAAATGAATAAAATCATACCATTTGCGACAACATGGATGGATGTGCAAGTTATTATGCTAAGTGAAATAAGTCAGAGAAATAATCTCACTTATGTGTAATCTAAAGAACAAAATAAATGAACAAGCAAAACAGAAACAGATTTATAGACTTAGAGAACAAACTGATGGTTGCCAGATGGGAAGGGGGTTTGGGATTGGGTGAAGGGATTAAGAAATACAAAGTGGTAATTATGAAATTATCATGGGGATGTAAAGTACAGCATAGGGAATATAGGCAATCATATGTAATGACCATATGTGGTGGCAGGTGGGTACTAGAGTAGTCAGGGGGATCACTTCGTAAATTACACAAACGTGTAACCACTATTTGGTATACCTGAAACTAATACAAAATAATATTGAATTTCAAATAAAAAAAAGTAAGATCCTTACTGGAAATTATAATTAAGGGCACTCCAACAAGAAACATTTATAAAGTATACTCAAAAATAGCCCCGAGGTTGTTGAGAGCCCTGGATACCAAGAATTCTCTAACGGAGAGTCATTCGCAGAGTCACTGACAATAGATTCAGGCCCCAGTGAGGCAAAAATGATTGTCCTCCAGCGTACTTGTAGTGTATGACTTAGTCTGACTTTTTCGTTTCTTCTTGCCAGCCCTTGTCCCTTGTTTTGGTTCAGTTTTTGCTGGGGAGTATAAACATTCTTATCCCTTCTTTCCAAAGGGCCATCCTGGTATCTTTCCAGTTGATGTGAGGTATTGACTGACCTAAGAGACAATGAATGTGTCCTGTCTAGGAAACGTGTGCCCTTAGAAAGTGACATCCTACGAAATCTTATGTGCTCTATACTTAGACTAGTCTAAAATTTGCATTATACGTGTAATTTTCAAACTATTATTGTAGAAAAATTTAAATAGACACACAAATGAAAAAAATACATCGGACCCCCACGTACTCATCGTTCAGAGATCATCAAGTTATTATGCCAACTTGTCTTTTAAAAGGAATATAAGCTTCCTCTACAAACGATATTTAAGGAAACATATACTGATTTTTCAGTTAATGTGATTTTCCCACAGAAAAAGGTACTGGGCTCTTCTAGCAGGTTTTGGCGGTGGCCTCTTATGGCTGCAGATAATTTTGAAATCAGATCTGACCATCTTTAATGAGCAAGAGAAAATGGTTCATACACTACTAAAATAAAATGTACACACTGCTTTTATATAAATTCTTTAATTTGATTTTAACAACCATGTAATATAGATAATGGAATTATTAACTCCCTTTTATAGATGACAGAACTAAACATCTGAAAATTGAAGTGATAGACTTAAGTTTAGCAGTTGGAAACAAGCAAATCCTCTAGTGAGTCACGCTGCAGAGTATGGCAATAGAAAATAATATTTCAAAGAAATACACTGCTAAAAAATAATGTCAATATTCTCTTAAAATAAAATATAAGTGTCCCTGGAACATAGCCTTCTCTCAGGGGAAATCGGGGGAAAAGACTTACACCACCCTGAAAATTTTTTGATTGTGTACAATGAGAACAATCCTTTGCGTTTCAACTAAGACTTTGAAATGCTCTCACTTCCAGTTCTGGTTATCCTCATCCATTTGCTGGGAATTGCTGTTAGAATTTATAGAATTTTTGAAACTGTACAGCACCCACGTCTTTCCATCCATATGGCAGTCATTGAAACAAATGTTTAATGATTCTTTCTAAACACTTCACTAAAGGGGTTGGTATTTATTGTGCATCTACCACGTCAAAATGTTAAATGCCTATTGCAGTCTATTGTTTGTGACAGGAAAGGAGATGAGGAATGACCTTCCAGAGGAAGGACCTTTTGAGTTGTGTTTTGAACACTGGTTACTAATCAGATAAACTGAGCGGAGGGATGCAATCAAAACCACAGCAATGAGAAAGTTTCAGGTTAATTTGACCAGAACAGAACAGATCACTTGGGGCGTTGTAATCTGTAGGATAAAGTTGAAGAGTGTCATACACAGGTGTGATTGGAAATAGGACAGAGGCAACAGAGGGAAAACCATAGGGAAAGGAAAGCTGCAATATAATTCAAAGCAGATTAATCTAAGGTCATTATGGAGAAGCCAACAAAGACCAGAAGGCACTTGACTAAGGAATCATCGGGGAATGGTTTTGGGAACAATAACCCGTGCTGCAAAGAATGAAGAGAGCACGAGGTCAAGTCCAGGCAGAAAACGGACTAAGACAACATTTTATCATTTGTAAGAATGTTATAAATTCTCTCCTGCAAAGGCTTTCAAACTTTTTACAGCAACCTACAATAAGATAAACACTTTTCATTATGACTCAGTACAAGCATACGTTTTCCTACAAACATAGATTTAATTGAAACAAAAGTTTTATGAAAAAATACTTACCCTTACTATGAGTAATGAAGTATAGCATTTTCCATCCTATTGCAAAATAAAAGTACTAATTATAACCTTCTCAGTTGCTTTTAGAACCTACTAATGAAATGTAATTTAACTGGCAGTTTATAAAGTACTACTCTACTGGGTACATTCCATGCGGAAATAAATATAAACCAGTAGTTTCTATCCTTAAGATCCACCCCCAAAATTAAACAACAACAAAAAAACTCCCTGTCTTCCTGTAGACTCCATCTTATCTCATTTCATTTAAAACCAAATCTTCTGTCTTCTATAAAGAGTTGTTTAATCCAGTAGTCCCCAAACTTTTTGATCTCAGGAACACTTCACACTTTTGAAAATTATTGAGAACCCTAAAACGTTTTTGGTCAAATGGGTTATATCTATTAATATTTACAATTTTCTAAATTAAAACTAAGCAATCTGAAATATATATGTGTGTATATATATTTCCTTAAAATTATGGTACTAAATCTATTATGTGTCAACATAAATGTTTATCACAAAAATAACTGTATTTCCCAAAACATATTTAGTGAAAGGAGTGGCATTAGTTTACATTTTTGCAAATCTCTTCAATGTTTGATTCAGGAGAAAACAGCTGGGTTCTCATATCTATTCCGCATTCAATCTGTTGCAATATGTTCTGTGGTTGAAATAAATCTGGCCCCACAGAAAACACTTTGAAAAGGAAGAGATGTTTAATAACCTTTTCAGACAATTGAGGATACTCTTCTCTGACATTACCCCAAAATACACAGGTAGAATATTCCTCATGGTTAGTGGAGCTGCCGACTCTAAAACCTTATAGATGAACTTTTCATCCTCTATTACATTAAAACCCATTGGTCTATTTTGCACTCCAAATGGATCTTTTACCCAGGAACGTAGTACCTTGGTCGTTTGGAAAATACTGGTTCCCTGAGTTATGCAGCTCTCTACTAATGCTGACACATTTCATCATACAATACGAATATCAGAAATGACATTTGTTAATATCACCACTAATCTAATGAGAAAAGTCTTTAAATATCAGGAAGCTGTCATGTGCACCATGACAATTACAAGTTTTCCAAAATTCTAACTTTCACTCAAAAGCCTGAACTCTGTAGTTGGCCGTTAATACTGTCAGTTGTTTTTCTGTGAAGTGACAGCCTTATTTTGTTCATTAAAAATAAGTAAATAAATCTGCCAAATACCCATGTCTGAAACAACAGAGTTGATCCTTTAGTCATTCTTTCACATAACACTGATGTTCCATAGAAGAGAAGACTAGGTCGGCTTGCTACTCAGAAGATCGCACACTGCTTTCCCTAGAGACAAACACCAGGCTGTGGGTGCAGTCTTTACCTCTTCAGAGCTCTCCTCCATACTGTGGTCAGACAGTAATATGTTTTGAAAATCTACACTAAATCTAAACCTTCAAACATCTGAGCATTTGACTCTCTTGAAAAATACTTCAGGGTTTCTCGCTTGTCTTTGGGATAAATGTCCAAGTGCTCAGCTTTGTATACGAAGCCCTCCCTCCACCTTCATGCAATCCGCACCCCCTCCTGTTCTCCTACGCTGGTGTTTTCAGTCATTTCCCTCGGGGAGTCTCCCCTCTGGGCCTCGGTAGGGCCAGTCTGTCTGGTGACACCTGGCTTATCCTATAAGAGTCTGCTCAAGTGTCCGTGGCTGAGATGCCTTCCTCCACACCCTTTGCTCTGCATATGCTTCTATTATAGTCTTTACCACCTGCTATTGTATTCACAGTGTGTTTATCTGTCTCTTCCATTAGATTGTGAACTTCTTATGGGTAGAAAGCATAACTTGAAGAGAAATCATATTACCGGGCACATATATAAGTCCAAAACATATTTGCTGAATTAATGAGCAAGTGGGCCAGAGATCCCCTGGGTTTCCTTACCTTTCCTGTTCATGGGCAAAGCTGGCCTCAGACCTAGAAAAACCCAGGTCTATAGATAAAAGCAAAGAAGGACAGTGCATTGAGCGAGAAAGGAGCCACTCCTGCTACTAGAGCAGCAGGCTGTGGAGCGTGGTGTCCATAGTCTAGGAAATGGAATGCAGAGAATGTAAATGGAGGTACGTACGTTAGGCACATGTTAGATCAAATAAGAAAGCATCACACCACAGTTTGAATTTTGGGAAAAGACTAGAGGCAGAGACCCTACACACATACTTAGACCCCAGAAGAAGGCTTTAATCCCCAGAAAATGTGTCCCATAAACACTACCCTCTCAATTATCATCCCACTACATAGAGCATTTCTTATTCCATTAAGTATCATTGTCTAGGCCCCAGGTTTCTCCTGACTCTGAAGGACACCTGGAGAGCAGAACAATAGTAATCTGGACAGATCATAGATGGTATCAGGAAAAGTGATTCAGTGGCCAATTTGTTCGTGAAATATTGGCTTCTGAACAGAGGCTTCCAATGGAAGGCTTCTAGCAACCTTACTGTGTTTCCCCGAAAAAAAGCCCAGGTCTTATAATGAGGTTTGTTCCTAAAGATGCGTGAGGGCTTATGTGCAGGGGATGCCATCCTGAAAAATCATGCTAGGGCTTATTTTCTGGTTTGGTCTTATTTTAGGGGAAACATGGTACTTTTCTACTTTGCATCAAAGAGCTCTGAGAGAGGATTTTGGTGTGCAGCGCTTCCAAAATAGTGGAGCTCTAGACCCTTGTTTTATAGGAGAATTTCAAGGGCTAATGATCAGGAGGAGACACTTGGAGGGACCCCGAGGGATGTGTGGGTCTAAGTTAGGGTAATAAAAGAACAACAAAAGAAAAAAGAGCAAAGAACAAGTCCCTAAGAAGCAGCAACAATAAAACTGTCATTTGAAAATTTGTCTGAAAAGAAACCCTATCATTGGTGCAGCCATATATAAAATGTGACAGGCTATGATTTGTCTTTCCGGTATAAAAATCCAGGGTGAAAAAAAGTTGTTTGGAAGCTTCTAGACGACCACACTGCCATAAATTCCAAGTCATGATCAACTTGCAACTTTGAGATTTAGAGAAGCAAGATTAAATGCTGGTTTCCCTGTGCTGTAACTGCCAATCCCTTTCCTAAAGGTAATGATTAAATTCTGTTCTAGGGTTCCTTTGTGACTTTTTTCAAAAGCCCATATAGCATCATGTTTGGTAAATTCCATGTTACGAGTATGCAAATACAGTTGTCACCTTCACAGAAGCTGTTCAGTGGGTTCGTGCTAAAATAATTCAACCACCTGGCACTTCACTCATATTATTGGCAACCTAAACGAATCGAGAGCAAACAATCGAATGAATATGTGATCTTTAGTTAGGACTTATTGTAGCTCTTGTAGCTCTTATTTAGCATTCTTACTGTTTCCTGCTATCCAAATACCTAGTATATAGTACACATTACATGCTTAATAAATAACTCTTAAATGAGTGAGTAATAATAATAATAAAAACACTCTTGCTTTTGTGTGATCACAGAGGCCCCTTAAAAGTCAGTATGGCTACTCTCATGAATGCCCACGAACCCCAGAGGACATAAAAGTGGCTGGCCTCAATCAGGCCTGCCTGTCCTGCTCTAACCTTTCAGCCCTTAACCTCAGCAATACCCTTAAAGCTGAGACCTTACGTCTAGTCTGGCTCGACAGTGCCCTCTTCCTTACCATTTTCCGTATCTATTCAACCTCCAAATTCTAATGATTCTATCTCATCAATGCCTCTCAAAAACAGCTGCTCCCTTCTGTCCTTGAAACAACTGCCTCAGTTCAGAGAGTTATGTTGGACTAAGCAGGGGGAATGCACCGTTTCCTCCCCTCTAATAATCCCCCACTCCCTGGCAAGTATGTTCGCCTTAAAAAAAAATCCACCTAAGGCTTAGGGGCCAGATAAGAGAACATGGCTTTAGGGTTTGACACTAAATAGTCTTGGTAATACTTCACCTCAGAATGAGTAGATTCATCCCCCCAATCATGGAAGCACTGTGCTGGGTATACCCTGCCCCCTGACTCTAAGAGCTTGTCCTTAGAGAAGCAAAGAACTTGTTCTCCTGTAGGAAGAATCTTGACTCCAAGAAAAAGAAGAAAGGTAGAGCTGGACAGAGTATGCTCAGCTATTCTTCCAAAAGCAATTGATCACATCAATCACATGAATTTGTCAGGCCAAGAGTCAGTACAGGGGAGGGGATAAGCACAGGGTGTGCTGAGAGAATATCACCTTTTGTAAGAATTAGAAGTGGAGAGAAGGTACTTCTTACCTCTGACGTTTATAAAAGCATTAGTCCACAGATGGGAAGAGAGGTTTTGAGGACAGCTAGTTCTCTCTTTAGATTTTTGTTTTACTGTTATGAAAGGCTGAGGTAGGGGGTTGGGGGTGACACATAAAAATAATAATAATAATAATCTCCCATTAAGCTGTAACATCAGGTAGGAACCAGCAGTTATGTTTTGAAAACGACCTCAACTTCCTGTAGCATGGTGTCTGAGAACTGTGGGGCCAAAATTGTGGCAAAAGATGCTCAATGGACAGGTCAGAACCATTTGGTCCCCAACAGAACCATGAAAGTCCCCCCTGGAAGCTGGCCTGATGTTACGAACACACAAAACATACCTCAGGGCCTCCCAGGGGTGCTCGGAAAGAACTGATGGGAAACGGCAGGGAGTTGTAGGTAGAGGTAAGGGCCAGTGAGACTGGATTATTACTGATCAACTCATTTTCTCTGTGCCATTAAACTGGTGAGGCCTGAAGAAACTGGGTTATATAAAGATGTGGGAGGCCTTCTTCAGAGATGAATGCATTGCACTCTCCCAATATATTAGACAGAGAATGTTTTCTGGGATCTGAAATATGTTTTTGGCAGAGGCTTGCTTTTCTTTTGCTCTGTGAACCAGAACCTCGATGTCAGCTGGGATTCTATGTCCTTGATGTTCATGTAGGATGGCTTTGAACATTCAATGCGCAATGTAAAGAAGTTTTAAGACACTCTTAGATTTCTGCTAGTTCCTTTCCTGGCTCAGCTTTATCTAAAACCAAGGTCATTATTCTGGGCCTGTATCACACTGAGCTGAAACTCAGCCATTTACACAGGTCTCCACAATAACGTTATTTACTTCAATTCAAGGTTTTCTAGAATTTACTTAATATTTGAGGGATAACAAGAAGAGACTACATCCCACTGCAGGGATCCAATTTCTCTACGTGTCTGCCCTCCCGCCCCCATCATCCAGACACCTCAGATGCACACACCCATCTACTGACCTCGTCCTCCTCTCCTCTATGGAAAACCAGTGGTTCTAACTCTGCTCTCCTGCAGAACCGCGTCCCCCACATCCAGCTTCCAGCTTTTCTCCCAGTAGGCTCAATGAGGAATTTTTCCAACAAAGTCTGTTCTCTATTTAAAAAAAGTTCTCGTGCAAGCTGTTAAAAGAATGAAGTGATCTTCCCATTTTTCAAAACTAAAGTCATTTAAACACATAGTAGGTGCTTAGAATATATTAGGTACAGGAATATTCATTGCTCTGAGTAGGGTCTTCTTCACTGACCTGGCACAGAAGCAGCCTGGGACTGACAGAGAGTTTCACACTCTCCATCTAGTTTTTAAAGGATTAGGATAGGCATACATTAAATCGCCTTTACTGTATAGATCTCATTCCCTCTTAGGAACCTAAAATGCTTTCAGACATTATCTCACTAATCCTCACAGCTTCCCTTCAAAGTAAGGAAAAACTGCCCTTATCGCCAATGTGCAGATGGAGCCAAGATATAAAAGTGGGGAAATGACCCCGAAGCTTGCCCGCAGAGGGCACAGGGGAGAGACACAGCTGGGAGCCCAAGTCTCAGAAACCCTTTTTAGGCTTAGAAGACAACATTGGCTCACAAAGATTTTTCAAGGTTTGCTCCTTCTCCTCTCAAAAATGCTAAACTTGAGCTATTCCTATTTGTACTTATGTTGTAGGCTCTAGACACCCTGATATTTCTAGACACCACAAGTTCTAGAATAAGACTTTATGGGTAAAAATCACAACTCTGCTACTTTCTAGCTTCTGATGTTGGGAAAGCTAGTCAGCATTTTAGTGCCTCAATCTCAGCATCTGAAAAATGGAAATGGTAAATAACAGTATTCACCCCAAAGGGCTATTTTGAGGGTACATGAGTTTACCCTCCTACCGCCAGCCCCCCACACACCCACTAGAGAGCTTGGGAAAGTGCCTGGTACAAAGAAACACCACAGAAGTGTGAGCTATAATTATTTCTTCTTTTCAAATTGTGCACCCTTTATTTAGCATTCCTGAGTTGATTTTTGTTGGGATGATAACATTGTCTAACTATAGAAACCAGCATTGCAGAATCCTAAGCATAAGATTAAATCCAATATATTTCCATTTATTAATACTATTCACTTCCCTTCTCATTCCTGCCTTCCTTCCTCCTTTCCCCCCCTCCCTCTCTCTCTTCCTCCTTCCCTAGCAAAAAAAAAAAAAAAAAAAAAAGAATTGTCAAAACAGAAGTGACATAAAAAGAGGTGAGTTGTTACCCTCAGCCTCCACTCTTAACTAACATCCGAATCAACCGTAAGTTTTCCTTGCAAAGTGTCCTTAATGACTTTGTGCGTTCAACGACATCTTAGAGGCTCATTACCACTAGAAACAAACAAGCAAATAAAACAAAAACAAACACACCACAAAACTGAACTCAAAATGCTTTAAGCAGTTACAGGTTTTTTGGTTTTAAAATCCGACAAAATGAGAAGTCCCAAGGCTGGGTGACTTCAGATTTTGGTAAAACAGATTCGTTTTTTATTTCCATTTTACATCATCAGTATGCGACCTTCATGGTCACAAAAGGGCTTTGCCATCCCCAGGCATCACATTTTCACATACCGACATCCAAGGACAAAAAGTAAAAAGGGGGAGGGGGGAGAATACACCTTTTACCTTTGCTTCCATAAATAGCAAAAAAGTGTTCCCAGCAGGTGCACAGAAGAAATCCCTCTAGGTTAAATCAGTCAGAATGGGGCTACCTGGACTGTGTGCTTCATAAGTCAATCACTGCCAAAGAGAATGGAATACACGTAATCAACCCCCAAAGGAGCAGTGATTGTCAAACTTGAGTGTGCACCAGAGATGCATAGTTTATTAAACACAGATTTCTGGACTCCGCCCAGAAGTCAGCAGCCTAAGGTGGGGCCCATGTCACTGAGGAGACACTGGTCCTTCTAAGCATGCCTTTCACTGCCCTGAAGCATGTAGGGGCATGAATGCCTACATAAAATTAAGGTGTGTTAGCAATGGGGCAGGGAAAATGACTCGGGTAGTCAACCAACATGTACCGAAGATCTCTTAATATTTTAAGATTGCTTCGCAAGAATTACTAGTGTATCAAATTCATGAGGTAGCCGGATTTCTTCTGGGTATCTTAGAACCACAGGTATTTGACTAGTATCATCACTAATGTACCTCTGTGAACCCAGGGCAAGAATCCAGTCAGAAAGTTGCTGTCTCACGGCTCAGCCACTGCAGTCTTCAGATTGCCAGTGTCATGGTGGGCGGAGCTATTCCACATCTATTTAGAATGAATATTGTTTGGCTGACTTTAAAAAGGAAGAAATAAGGAGGTGGAGGGTAAAATATTTCTAGCCCAGCAAGTACCCACTCGGTAACCACTTGTCTATAAAAAATCCAAAATAATGCACTTCACCAGATGTTCCTTCAATTTTCCAGGGATTAATTTGAGAGTTAATTATCCATTTTAAGTGATTAACACCAACAACAAAAAGCACTAAGCTCTGTACAGATGCTTTTCATTGTACTATGGACCATTGTTGATTTCTATTTTTAAGAACTATAATCATTTTGACATGCAAAAAATGTCCTGGAATGAAACTGCTATTCTGCTTGGCAACATTTGAGCAAGTAATTACTTCTACAAATCATGCAGGAAGTTTTTAATTGTTCATGCCTGCTAATCAGTAGGGAGAAGATAAGAAAAATGCAAAGATGAAGTACAGTTATGGCTTCATGCCAAAAAATATATATTTCTTAAACATCAGTAACTCTAAAATCTTTTTCATACCTATGTAAAAGAAATGCTAACAACAAACAGTGCAAAACATACTCAGTGAAATCACCAAAGAACCAGATTTTTTAAGCCACTTAACTTCCTTGAGCACTATTTGGTTTGAATTGGGTGTTTTTGTTTTTTATTGTCCCTTCCAGATATAATCTAAAAGTGACAACTCCTTCCTTTGTCCCATCTGTCTTTGGACATAGGTGTTAATAGCAGTTAAATGAAAAACAATAGGAAAAAAAGATTTAATTACAAAATGGAAACAAACAAACAAAAAACAAAACAGAAAGCCAGGATAATTCTACTCTGAGAACTGGCTATAACATGAGAGTGATGATAGCAATTTAGGAAGCTACATTAACTGAATTACAGAGATTTATGTAATGCCAATTTTGAGAACGACATCTTTATGCCAATGACATAATTCACTTTTTTAAAAAAATTGAGCAAAATATGCTTTTCTACTTTAGACTTTACTCTCTGTACCTTAAAAATAAAAACACCTTTCCAGATTCATGAATGAGTCATACAGCTTGTCAATTAAAATAAACACAGCACACAGGAAAAGAAGCCAAGCGGTTATTTGGAAATGTAAAGGACTGTGAATCTCTGCTCATTTACTTGGAGCAAAATGAGGATGCTATTTCAGTTTTTTATAGAACGGTAGCTCTCAAACTTGAGCCTACATCAGAATCACCTGGAGGACTTGTTCAATGAAACAGAGATTGCAAGATCCCACCCCCAGACGTTCCAAGTCAGTACATCTGGAGTATGACCTGAAATTTTGAACTTTTAAGAATTTTCCAGGCTATGCTTGCTGATGTTGCTTGTCTGGGGACCACACTTTGAGAATTACTGTTCTAGAAGAGGAAGAGATTGTGAGGAAGAGATTGTCATTTTAGATATATGTGTGGGAATCGGGAACAGAGCAGGAAAATATTTAAAAAGGAAAAAGAAAAGACACTTAAACTGTTATGGATCTACCAGAATTTTCTCCCACAACATCACAGCCTGCACTTTTTCTTTTTTTACTATTCTAAATCTAAGCAGTATAAAAATATATAAGCTGGATTATGTCCAACATCCAATGTTATTTCACTGATTTTTTTTTTTTTTTTTTTTTTTTTTAAGAAACAACAACAAAAAACCCTTTGGCTCCTTTTGTTAGCCACGCCATAATAAAATGCAGAGGAAACATTTATTAACCAAGCAGAGGATGAAAAGCGCTTTGGTAATGGTCTGGCTCATTGCATCAGCTTGAACCACATTACATATCCTGTTAAGTATAGATGAGGCTTAAAAATACAGCAAATTAAATGTGGCACCATCATCCATACTAACTGGAAAATGTAATGGATTGGATTTAACAAAAGGAAAAAAAGGAGTGGCAGTCTATTTAATGATGTATACCTCTCAAAAGACTGTCACCATTCACAAGCCAGGGATTCTAGCCACTTTTTCATTAATGAGAAATGACCATGAACACAATTTAAACTGTTTTGAGAGCCTCAAGATAACAGACAATTGTATACTTGCTTTTTTATATGTCATACACAGAGATAACTGAAAGGTAGGAGATAATTGAAAAGTAATTTCTTTCAAGCAGGAATGCATAGAAATTTTGATAGACGGTCACATAGACTTGAAGAAATGCATAGGGATTTTGTTAGAGAGTCACATGTAGAGTGGGGCCCAGACAAATGTTCCTTCATGTATCAGCTTGATAATCCCTTATAGAGCACACTTACTGGGTCAGGTCTATACTTTTGGGGGAGGTGGAGAAGGACCGTTGTTCTCATGGAGTTTACAAAAAGTTTAATGAGGAGTATATTAAACTTCTCATTAATATACATCGAAAGTTATCGATCAAGATATTTTTAATCAAAAGAAAAATAATCACACAATTGAATAAATACAATTGTCATGAGTGCAGGGGACCATGGGAACCCATGGCACAAATTTGTGAGAGAGATGCTTCCACTTTTGAGGTGGATACATTAGCCCAAAATTTTGCACAGAACAGGCAACCTCAAAGTAAAAAAACAGTATTATTGTTAAATTAGTCAATAATTCAAATAATAAGAATGGATTTTCTATAGAAAAAGCTCTGGAAAACATAGTAAAATACTACAATTACATTGTAATACATCGTAGAAATGTAATGCATTGCAAAAATTGCAAGACCAACTAAAATGTTGTCTATACACATTGTAAAGAGTAAACGATATAGTCATAATAGTAATTAAATTAAAAAAGCAAAATAAAACTCTATTTTTTACATAAAATTGAATAGAAATAGAAACAAATGAGATTGATTATATTATTAATATATTACAAACTGGTCGTCACACAGTATGAATAATTATTTCAAATAAGTTTTGATTATAGTTGTTTGTTTATTTTCAGTGATACATAAGACTAAGGGCAAAAAATGTCTGAAAACATTTCCTACATTTTATTAGCATGTTTATTGTTCATAGTAATACCGTGTTTCCCCAAAAATAAAACCTCGCCAGACCATCAACTCTAATGCGTCTTTTGGAGCAAAAATTACTATAAGACCGAGTCTTATTTTACTATAATATACAACCGGGCCTTATAGTAATTTTTGCTCCAAAAGACGCATTAGAGCTGATGGTCTGCTAGGTCTTATTTTCGGGGAAACACGGTATTTGTATTCTAATTTGAATGAGCATACCTGTTTGGTACATATTGTACAATAGGGGACACCAAGTATATGTGTCAATGACATTAGCAATCATGATGATAATGGAAAAAGAGGTACAAATATAAAAAATAAGAAAAGAACATTAATTTTCTCCCATTCAATTTTTATAGTGTTGAATTTTAATTGAACAAAACTAGTGTAAACTGAAGAATACATCCATACTTGCCCCCCTCTCACACACACACACACACACACACACACACACACGGCTCTTACTATTGAAAAGACTTAGAAACATTAACACAGTAGTAAATTTAGTTCCATGGTCCTGGTCTCTAAATATATTCCCCACCAGATAAAGAACCAGCAGATTCTAAGTCTAGGTATGAACAAGGTAAAGTTAGGATAATGTGTTGCACCCAAAACTACGTTTAATTAAACTATAGCAAAGGAGTCAAACTAGCTTGAAAAAGCTTCCAAGAGTTCACAATAAGTGAGAAAGAGAGAGAAAAAGAGAGAGAGAGAATATAAATGAGAAGCAGGTAAGGAAAGAAAAGCAATAAGAAGTCCACATCATCTCTGAAATATTATTGCCAAAAATGCTTATCTTGAATCTAATCAAGCATCTCATTCTGTACTGTTCAATACCATAGCCACTGGTCACAGGTAACTGTTTAGATTTAAATTGACAATAATTTAAGATAAATAAATTAAAATTCTGTTCCTCAATTAATTTATGACAAAGTATCCAAGAACTTACACTGGGGGAAGGACACTCTTTTTGGTAAATGGCAGGTTGGGAAAATTAGGCAACCATATGCAAAAGAATGAAACCAGACCACTATCTTGCACCATACATACAATGGAACTTAAAATGGATTAAAGACTTGAAACCATAAATTTCCTAGAAGAAAACAAAGGCAGTAATAAACTGTTTGACATCGGTCTTAGAGATTTTTTTCTTTTTTTTTGGACATGACTCCAAAGGTAATAGACACAAAAGCAAAAAGAAAAAATAAATAACTGGGATTATATTACACCAAAAACTTCTGCAAAGTGAAGGAAACCATCAACAAAACAAAAAGGGCAACCTACTGAATGGGAGAAGATCTTTGCAAAACATGTGTTTGACAAGGGATTAATATCTAAAAAGTATCAAAAACACCTCACACATTCAACATGAAAACAAAACAAGTCAATTAAAAATGGGCAGAGAATCTGGGTAGACACTTTTCCAAAGAAGACATATAGATGAAACAGGCACATAAAAAGGTGCTCAACTCCACTAATTACCAGGGAAGTGTAAATTAAAACCAAAATGAGAGATGACCTCACATCTTTTGGAATGGCTATTATCAAAAAGACAAGAAATATCAAGTGTTGTTGAAGATGTAGGGAAAAGAAAACCCTCGTTCACTGTTGGTGGAAATGTAAACTGGTACAGCTACTATGGAACATAATATAAAGGTTCCTCAAAAAATAAAGAATAGAACTACCATATTATCTATATGATTCCATTTCTAGATATTTAGCTGAATAAAAAAATACTAATTTGAAAATATATACATACCCCTATGCTAATTCAAACATAATTTACAATAGCCAAGATATGAAAAAAACTTCCAACTACAGATGGACAGATAAAAATGATGTGGTATATACATTTAATGGAATGCTACTCATCCATAATAAAGTAGGAAATCTTGCCATCTGTAATAACATGGATGAATTTTGAGGGTTATTATGCTAAGTAAAATAAGTCAGATGGAGAAAGACAAATACTGTATGATGTCACTCATATGTGGACTCAAAAACAAAATAAAAATCAAAGCAAAACAAAACAAAAGCCCTCATAGGTACAGAGAACTGATGTTGTTTACCAGAAAGGAAGGTGGTAGTGGGGAGGGCGAAATGGATCAATTGTATGGTGATGGATGATAAGTAGAGTTACAGTGGTGAATCACTATGCAGTAAAAAGAAATACCAAATTATAACACTGTACACCTGAAACATATATGTAATCTTGTATACCAATTTTTCCACAATAAAAGGAAATTTAAAATAGAATGAAATGCCATCAGTGAAAAAGTTTATTATTTTATCTAATTAGAAGTAAATAGTTTGTTAATTTGCAACTGAGCAAAGCAGCCAAGTACAAAAATGAAAATTTCCCATTAGAGACCCTCCCCAAATTCATCTCTATGAACTGTCTTTGAACATCTCCCAATGAACCTAAGACTGAATGACCTTAGGAAAGAAGACAATATTATTTTATTTTATTTATTTTTGCTTTTCAATTTAACATCGCAACTTTTAAACCTGCCAAAATCTGTTATTAAAGTCATTTTTGGAAATGGCCAACTTCCAAAAAAGATTTTGAGAAAAGAGATATCAATTTTCTTTACAAATAAGGAGTCTTTTAAATTGCCCTGTAATATAAAAGTTTTAGTTTGCTTAAGACTTTAAAGAAGGCACTGCAGGAGCAAGACGTTATCACAGAATTTAGGATGAAATGGTTTATCGTACAAGTTTAAATCTACAAAACTTCCCATGGTTGTTGTGAAAAAGCTCTCAGACAACAAAGATCCTGCAAAATATTTACAACTGCATTATAGGAAAAAGGTGAAGCCGCTTTATTTTTTTCCTGCCTATTGAGCACTTTTCTCCTTTCTTATGTTCAGAAATAAAATAACTTGGCATATTCTGTAGCATAAGCAATAGGTAAATTAAGACAAACATCTTGACTACCAGAATAAACAAAATATTTTAACATGGGTCGTATTCTTAACTTTATTGGTAGGTACCAAGAGAAAATTATAGGGTAAACACACACACCACCACCACCACCACCACCACCACCACCACGAAAAAATAAAATGTATTGTAACTCTTAAATATTTGATTGTAAGGTTATCTGAAATGATTCTAAAGCACAGAGCTATGCACAACAGGGCTTACCACACAAGGAAACATTTGATATGAACGCGAACACATGCTCCCTACTGTCTTCATCCCAGGAATGAGTTCCTGTCCCTGTGTTACAGGTTTGGAAGAAATTCTCACGTTCTTCAAGCCACACCTCAGAATGAACTTGGAGACTATTATGTACTGAATGGTTTCTTATCCCCCCAAATCCATACATTGAAGCCTTAACCATCCCCCAGTGTGATGGTATTTGGAAATGGGCCTTTGGGAAGTAATTAAATGTAGATGAGGTCATGAGGGGCTGCCCCTCATGATGAGATTAGTGCCCTTATAAGAACAGGAAGAGAAGTTCTTTCTTTCTCTGACATGTGAGGACATGTGAGGGAAAAGGATCCTCACCAGGGACCAAATCTGTGCGCCCCTTGATCTTGAACTTCCCAGCCTCCAGAAATGTGGGAAATAAATCTTTGTTGTTTAAAAAACTAATAATAAGAGTAGAGCTGAGCAACAGCTTGGTTAACCTGAGCTGTTGGTTAACCTAAGAGATCCTGAGCAAAAAATCCAGCCGAGCAC
The DNA here is from genome assembly GCF_964194185.1 of Rhinolophus hipposideros. Lineage (NCBI taxonomy): Eukaryota > Metazoa > Chordata > Mammalia > Chiroptera > Rhinolophidae > Rhinolophus > Rhinolophus hipposideros. Next base: position 18,812,503 of record NC_138072.1, on the reverse strand, counting down.
ACTTGAACTTCTCATTTACAGGACTAGGCTCTACTAAAGGTGTGCTTTTTAAGCTGCTAAGACTAGTGGCTTGTTATGCAGCCATAGGAAACTAATACATGGGATTTAACAAATGTTGAATCTAGATAGCATGTAAGTATCCATTGCATTTTCTTTCAACTTTCCTAAATGTTGTAAAATTTTCAAAATAAAAGTTTAAAATATTTGTACACTCTCTCTTTTGGGTACCTACCTGAAAATTCAAAAACATTTATCTGTAAAGCTATATGTACCCCTATGTTCATTGCAGCACTATTCATGGTGGCCAATACATGGAAACAACCAAAGTGTCCTTCAATAGATGATTTGATAAAGAAGATGTGGTACATGTATATAATGGAATACTACTCTGCCATAAGAAAAGATGAAATACTGCCATTTTCAACAACATGGATGGATCTTGAAATTATCAGGCTAAACAAAATTAGGCAAACAGAAAAAGTTGAGAACCACATGATTTCACTCAAATGTGGGATATAAAACTGAAAGCGATAAATGAAAAAACAAGACAAACAAACAAAAACTCATAGATATACACAACATGGTGGTTAGCAGAGGGAAAGAGGGTCGAAGGGGAAATAAAAAGGGTAAAGGGGGTCAAATACATGATGGAAGAAGACTTGACTCTGGGTGGTGAACACACAATGCAATACAAAGATGATGTATTATAGAATTGTACACTTGAAACATATGTAATTTTATTAACCAATGTCACCACAATAAAATTAATAAAATTAAAAAAAAAATTCTTGATAGTTTGTAGTGTAGAATACTATGTTAAGATCTAAATGGTGTAAACAATTACTTCAGGAACTTGATAAAAAATATTGACTTCAAGGCCCAATTCTCAGACTCTAAGCAAGTCTGAGGTAGGGTCCAAGTATCCTTCTTTGTAAACATAAGTCCCGAAAGTCCCCACCCTATTCATAGATGTTCATGACAATTTTCTTGGGAAAACCTGTTCTAGTGGTGAAGAGATAATTGGAGACATAGTGTAAAGGTGTGTGTCACTCCAGAGCACTGTCCTTCTCATAGAGCCACCGCTCGATTTAACAGTGAGTGTCCTGTGTGGTACACTGGGCATCTGGAAATGAGCGCCAGTCACAAAGCCTAGTAAGCTACCACTGGGAAACCTCGGCCGGAGAAGGAACAAAACCATGTGATTACCTGAAAATGCCTCTACTCTCTACTCTTACACTTGATCTTAGCCAAAGGCCGAGAAGCAATTAAAGAAAAACAACAACAAAAATTAGATAGTTTTTTTTCTACCTTATTTTCATTTTCAGTTGGTTTGGGGACTGCCCATTATCCCAGCTCAAGTGCATTTATGAACACCCTTGTGAAAAAATTACAAATGGGAATCATACTATTCTTACTTAGTTTTCACAATGCTTTGGCATCTAGACTATTTTCTCCTCCCTTTGCATAAAAAATGAATCATTATCATATGTCAGAGTTAGGAAGGCCTCAAAGAAGGCATATAGATGAACCTTCTATGAATCTATTAGTTGCCTGGATCATCTTGATGTCCATTAAAGCAAAGATAAAATTCTGTTATAGACCTAATTCTTAAAACAATGTCTGTTACATTTAACTGCTGGCCAGTTGGCTGAAGAGGGCAGTTTGTACAGGATATATGGTCCCTGAGGGCTCTGTTAAAGTACCATTCCTTCTGGAAGTTTTTCCTTATCTTAGGCCCTCCTCCCCCCACATCTGGCACAGGTGTTCTACCAGCAAAGACTGTATTTAATTGCCATTTCTTTTCAGTTTTCTCTCTTTCCTACTGTGAGCTCCTTGAGGGGAGCAGTTATATTTCCTTGGTCTTCACATGTCTAGTGTTTAAATCAGAGAGTGGCACAGAGTCTACATCAAATAAATAACTTGAATGAGTTACAGCTGAATTAGAAACACTGAGCTTATTTAACATATGTAGAATGTTATTGGTATCTTTAGTTATTATGTTTCTTTTATTGTTGTTTTAGGGAATATGAATACACAAAGTTGTCTTTTATGATTAAGGGCTTAATCACATGGCCTGATGGCCTGCACTAGTTGCTGTGTGGGCTGCAGCTGATGGTTAAATTTTCAGGAATTGTGTGCGAGTAAGAGGTTGGTAAGTAATTGATAGCTTGAAATTGGCTGTGGCTGGGGTACTTATACCACAGAAATTGGCAAATCAGGGCCTGTTTTCTTCAGAGAACTGATTTACCAACATATCAGTTTCCACTGCGTCACAAAGAAGTGTGCTTATACTGTACCCAAGAGAAACTTGAATGCTATCATTTGAGGAGATAATACAAATCAACACAAGAAATTAGAAAATGACAAAATAAAATGTAGCCAGGCCCTAAATTTAATATAATCAAGAACCAAAGTTATAACACAGATAATTAATGAGACAGGCATCCAAAAAGGGAGGTGTCACAGTCAACCAAAATAATAAGGGAGGCATTAGAGAGGAGGTGAAGAGACAGCAGGACAGAGAGTAGGACATTATTCTGGTAATGATACAAAAAAGGCTGACCACAATTACGCAAATGGAGCTAAATACGTCACATGTGTCTGGAGGCCACATGAAACACAGCATGACATGCTGAGGGAGAGCCCCAATAAAACACTCCCCGATTCTGTAGAATTTGGTTATTAAAAATGCCACCTCTCTTGTCTCGATGGAGTGATAGTAGAGTCATAGATACTTAGGATTTAATAATTAATATAATTACATGGGCTGTGCCTCCTCTTTATTTCACTTAACTTACTTATGACCTACCTCCCCCATTTTAAAAAGGCATCTCAAAAAACAAAACAACAACAAAAAATAAAAAACAACTCGTCTCCACCCTTTCTACTTACTGCTTCCAGTTCTCTTCATAAATGTTTCTTTTACATTTCCTCAAAAGCTTTGGGGGTTATTTGCATTTATTGCTCTTAAACAGCTTTATGGGATTTTACCATCAAAATATGCTTTGAAAAAGTCACAAATCTTCATAATCCAGCTTAGGGCTAAACAAATGCACCTGATATTAAGCAAAGTACCAACTCCAGGCCTTTCCCTATAAAAAAAAAATGATACAAAATCATCAATAACACTCAACTCCAGGACTAAAAGAGAAATGAAATATCATGGAAGATTAAAAATGCTCCAAAATTCGGTTTCTATAGATTTGCCCTTTCTGGACATTTCCTATAAATGGGATTATATGTCTGACTTTTTTACTTAGCATAATGGTTTTTAGATTCATCCATTTTGTTTCATGTATTGGTAGATACCCTCCTTCCCTCCCAGCAGAGGGATGATAGCCTTGTATTTGAAATCAGCTGTCCGCCATAGCAGCAATAAGCCTGCAGGTTATTTTATGATTAAGGAAAAATAGAAAAAGGTTTAATAATGATAGACATAAAAGATTCAGACAGCACTGCCAATACTACCAGTAAATCATACATTTTCAACATGTAATTTCTATTCAGGGTACCACTAGAATGTATTTTTAACTTATTTTGAGAATCAGTCCAAAAAGTAATAGAATTTTGATTTTTTTTTTGGCAGATTAAGTATCCCATTTAGATTAAGTGTTATATATGTAAGGAATGAACACAGTACCATATAGGGACTCAAAATATATACTGTTTTCTGTTCCTTCTTTACTTTCTTCTCATTCATTCATTCAATACATATTTATTGAGTGATTACTACATTCTCATAAGTATGTTAGACCTCACAGGCTGTAACTATATCTACATGCCCAGTGGCAGAACAACTTTACTTGACTACATAGTTATTTCAAATTTTCTATTGACTTCGCTTCTATTTAGCCAGATGGTAATGGAGAGGTTCTACTGATAATTATGGTCAGTATAAGTTAGAAACCCTTTTGTTTCCCTATGTATGTTTTAACCTCTCATGGGCTATGTTTCATCACTTTATTCCCAGCACTTAGTTCAATGCCTGACACAAAAGAGACTCAGATAAGTATTAGTTGAAATATAAATAATAATACTAATGCTAAATGACAGTAGTCTTTCCACTATGTGTGGTCTGAGGCATATTCGGTTCACCTGATGTTTTCCTCATCTGATAAGTCATAAAGACAGACAGCATAGATGGTTCCTAATCAAATGGGTCAAGCCTGGAGTTACTGTAAAGAATCTGAAAATCCACATATATTACAAGCCTTATTAAAAACTGAATACACTCTTTGTCATATGCGCACACACATACACATACATACATACATATAATAAGTTTCACGTGCATGTAGATTTTTGTGCCTAAGAAAATCAGTATCTTTTAAAAGCATTACTGAATTTACAATGGCTTTTGCTCATTATATATTTTCTTTTATTTTATCTTTATTCCTTTTTTAATGTTGTCCTAAATCTGTTTTATTTTTAAGATGATTCTTTTTTGTGTGTGTGATAAGAACACTTAACGTAAGACCTACCCTCTTAGCAAACTTTTAAGTATACAATGAAGTTTTGTTAACTATAGTCTCTATGCTGTTCAGTAGATCTCTCTAGGACTTATTCATCTTGGATAACCGAGACTTTGTACCCTTTGACTAATCCACCCCACTTCTACGTGCCCCAGCCCCTGGTAACCACCATTCTACTCTGTGCTTCTGTGAATTTGACTACTTTAGATTCCTCAGATAGGTGGTATTATGTAGTATTTGTCCTTCTGTGTCAGACTTATTTCACTTAGCAGAATGTCCTCCAGGTTCATCCATGTTATCACAAATTATAGAACTTCCTTCCTTTTAAGTCTGAATAATATTCCACTGCATGTGTATATCACACTTTCTTTATCTATTCACCTATTGATGGGCATTTAGATTGCTTCCATGTCTTGGCTGTTGTGAATAATGCTGCAATGGGAGTACAGATATTTCTTCAATGTCCTGATTTCAATTCCTTTGGATAAATACCCAGAAGTGGAATTGCTGGATCATACGCTAGTTATATATTTTTTTATTTTTTTAAGGAAATTCCATACTGTTTGCCATAGCAGCTGTATCAATTCACATTCCCACCAACAATGCACAAGGATTCCCTTTTCTCCACATTCTCACCAAAACTTACCTTTCCTTCTTTTTTTTTTCTTAAAGAGCCATATTTGGAGCCGTTCTTAGGAGAAATGTTCATTTTTCCTTTGCCTGTTTTTTAATTGGATTTTTTTTTTTGCTATTGAGTTGTAGGAGTTCCTCATATATATTGAATATATTTATTAACCCTTTATCAGAAATACAATTTGCAAATATTTTCTCCCATTCTTTAGTTTGCCTTTTCATTCTATTTTATTGTTTCCTTTGCTGTGCAGAAGCTTTTTAGATTAATATAATCCAACTTGTTTATTTTTGCTTTTATTGCGCATATAAAAAATACAAGTATTTTGACATTTGAAAGACCTCCACGCTCCAACAGGGCATAACTGGAATGTCTTCTTGCATCATTATTGAAAATGTTATTATTCCTTGAAGATAGAGCAGTGGTACCCTAGGAAAGGCTCTTTCAAGTTATTCCCAAAATAGATGACTTTGCAAATAGCAACTCTATTTTTTATCATTGAATGGAACTCTTCATTAAGCCTGATGACCTTTAATGTCCCATGTAGCAAAAATGTCTGTGGTTCTAATTGAACAAAAAGCAGAATGTATTCCTTAAGTGTTTACTTTGGATATAAATACAGCAAACAACCAAGTGGAAAGTGGAAAATGTAACCAATTAACTTCAAAAGTAGGAAAAGTGAGCATTTTCTTTTCTTTTCTTTTTTTTTTTTTTTTACTAAAATTACTGATGTGATTTGCTGTTTTGACATGTTATCCACCTATATCATACTGACAAGGCACTGTTCTCCAGAGTAAGTTTTATATATGAACAGAATGGCCAGGCCATGTCCTATTAACCAACCATAGCTGTTAATTATCCGTTAACCAGACCCATACCCATGCCCAAGTGTAATGGCCATAAATGTTTTACTATGAGTATTTCTTCTAAACGACTCTTCTCCTCCCTGCACATGGGAAATGCACAGACCAAGGGTATAATGTTCAGACGTTATATGGAGGCTGCGTTCTCTTGTCTTTGAATTACATTCATGTGAATATATATCTATATATGTATATAAACATATATGTATATACATATATATGTATACATATGAAGAAAAAATAATGTGGATTATAAAATGAAGAAAGGGAGTGAAATTGTTGTAATTTGTTTGGAAATAAAAGCAACTATAGTGACCAATAAAATTACATTTAATGCAATATTTAACCTGTTTATAGAGATGTATGTTTTCACTCTATGTTTTTCTTTTTTTTTCAATTAAAAGTTAATGGGGTGACCATTGTTAGTAAAGTTACATAGGTTTTAGGTGTATAATTCTGTAATACATCATCTATATATCACATTGTCTGTTCACCACCCAGAATCAGTTCTCCTTCCATCACCATATATTTGATCCCTTTTAACCTCATCTACCACCCCCCATTCCCTTTTACCCTCTGGTAATCACTAAACTATTGTCTGTGTCTATGAGTTTGTTTCTTCATTTGTTTGTCTGGTTCCCTTGTTGTTTTCAGTTGTATATACCACATAAATGAATGGGACTATATCAAACTAAAAAGTTTCTGCACAGCAAAATAAAAAATTGACAAAATAAAGAGTCAACAAACTAAATGGGAGAAGATTTTTGCAAACACCACCACCGATAAAGGGCTAATATCCAAAATATATAAGGAACTCACACTACTCAACAGCAAAAAAACAAACAATCCAATTAAAAAGTGGGTAAAGGACCTGAGTAGACATTTTTCCATAGAGGACATACAAATGTCCAACGGGACATATGAAAAAATGTTCAACATCACTAATCATCAGAGAAATGCAAATGAAAACAACAATGAGATATCACTTCATACCTTTAGAATGGCTATCATCAACAAGACAAATAATAACAAGTGTTGGAGAGGCTGTGGAGAAAAAGGAACCTTCATACACTGTTTATGGGAATGCAGACTGGTGCAGCCGCTATGGAAGGCAGTGTGGAGGTTCCTCAAAAAATTAAGAATAGAATTACCATATGACCCAGCAATCCCTCTCCTGGATATTTACTCCCAAAATCTGAAAACATTTATCTGTAAAGATATATGTGCTCCGATGTTCACTGCAGCTTTATTTACAGTGGCCAAGACATGGAAATAACCAAAGTGTCCTTTGATAGATGATTAGATAAAGAAGATGTGGTATATATACACAATGGAATATTCTGCCATAAGATGAAATAGTGCCATTTGCAACAACATGGATAGATCCTGAGATTGTAACACTAAGCGAAATAAGCCAGACAGAAAATGTCAAGAACCACATGATTTCACTCTACATTAACTTGCCAAGAACTTTGAGAATAAATGTCTGTATGATAGATATTAAAATGGAATTATTTCAGTGCTAGTTTTGCCTGAAGCCCCAAGTCCTTATCTTCCGGGATTTGAAAACAAGATGGTCAGGAAAAAAGTACTTATGTCTCAATTTCTCAGTCATATTGAGGATATAAAATTGATATTCATACTGAGGGTTCAAAATGGTAGATTAGAAGATTAAAGTAGAGTTTGTTTTGATAAGTTTTGCTATAAGCCCCATCCCATAGGGAGTGCCGGGAGTTTGTCACTCACCTCCATCCTAGAGAAAGGATTGGGAAGCTTGATATGTGTCCCCTGGGCTTGGAATCAGGCCTGTCTGATTCATGTCTAAAAATCTATAGGAAGAGATGGCAGCTGACAAACAATTCTGGCAGTGCCCTGAAAAGCAGGTGCTGTCAACGACACTGAAGCAACTTGTGCTGTCAAGGACACTGAAGATGGCATATGTCAAGTGAACAGAGGGGATGGTGGACTAGGAACTCATTTAGAGATGGACTCCAGGCTGCCAAGACACTTGGATTGCATCTAATGAGATGACTCCAATCTACTGGCATGCTGTTCTAATTAGTGAGAAAATGCACTATAATAAAACATCTTCATTAGAAGAATCAGGAAAATATCAAGTAGAAATCATCTTAAATTAATATTTAAAAAAAATTGTCTCAGAGGGAGAGATGTGTTTTCACGTTAACAACTGTAGGATTGTGAATGGAATACCAACTCTGGATGCCATTGTTTATAAAACTTTCCTCTACCTTAGACTAGGGACTGAGCCACCTTTGCAAACTATGCCTCTGCACATTCACCTCATCAACAAAGCTATTCTAGAACATTCCATGCACTTGCTTCTTATTTGCCTTTATGACGTAATGCTTGGCCCTGTAAGTAGCATTTGCATTGATTCCAATGAGAAATCTATGGGTGACTTAATGGAAAATGAGGAAGGGAGGTGTCAGTATCTCAGGCTCACTGGAAGTTAAGAAAAGGGGATCTTAGGACAGGCCAAGGTCCTGAAGAGAAAGTGAAGTGAAGAGCTGGATATCAATTCCACGTATGTTTGATACTTTTCTTGATAATTTAACTTTTAACTCTGGAACAAAATACTTCTGAGTTTAAAAATATCAATAAAACATCATACCATTAATACCGTACAATGCGTAATCACACAATGTGTATTTTAAAACAGAGAAATATAGGTCCCAGGTAGTGTCTTTTTGCATCAGTATCAAAAATGTTATTATCCCCTGAAGATAGAGCAGTGGTACCCTAGTAAAGCCTCTTTCAAGTTATTCAGAAATATTGAGAACTTCACCGTTAGCAGTTGCTGTTTTTGCATTGAATGCAACACTTTCATTACCTCTTGACCACTCCGAATGCTTTCAGCCACAGTATAGTGTGTTTTAGTCTCTCTGACTCAGTGTAACCAGCAATGTTGACATAATTCCCAGTGCTTTCACCAAGTAAATATGGCTCTCCACTATCTGGGGAAACGTTAGGAGGAAGTGAGTTAGACCCCTGTGTCGAATTGTGCTGTACGCCCATCTCTGTCCAATAAGATGTGAGTGGAAAAGATGTGCCACTTCCGCCAAGCATTTTACAAATTTGCTGGTGTGAGACCACTCTTCCTTCCAGCACAGTAGCCAGCAGTGTTCCGATGGGTGACGATGATGAGAAATGCCTTCAGCTGCCTGAGGTAGACAGGTAATGAGAGTGAGGAAGAGAACTTTGTTTTAAGCCACTGAGATTTGGAGGTTTTTTTGTCTCCACACCTTAAACTATTTTGACTGAAACAAAGGTCTTATTTCGTGCCTCTTTCCTGATATTTGCTGATCAGGTCACTTATTCAATATGCCTAGACTATAAGTTAGTGCATCTTTGTTTATAACGATCTATGAGTTCTATAATTGAAGCTCAGGGTGATATAGATGATATGTTTCCCATTAAATGTCACTCAAACATCAACTGATAACGAACAGCAATTGTGGATTTACACAAAAATCCAGGAATGGATTTTGTTCATTTTGTAAGATAAAAATTAGATGCATTTATCAGGCTGATAACAGAATAGTAGTATCATTGAGAATAGTGTCAGAAGTGACAGCTGCAGTGATGGCATTTCATTCCTTCAGGAACCATGAGACCCACTGACTGCTTTCAAGCTCTCTGCCATTCAGCTCAATCCACTTGACAGTTCAAAATAACCAGGGAGTGTTTCCGAAGCATCACATTCTAACACACATAATAATGGGGTACTGTACAATTTGGTGAACAACAGAGTTATAGAAATTACACATAGAAGATCAGATGGCTTCACACGCACACACACACAAAAGTGGTTAGATTCACAATAGATTTAAAGGGAAAATGTGTTATGGAAATATGCTGCACTGCTGCTCCAGGGAAGCGTTTTCCAACAGAGGAGGGACCTGTCCCAGTCCACTGCTGCCTGTGGCTGAGCAGGTGAGTGAAACGCTTTGGGTCCTTAGCACTAGGTAATGCATTTGCCTGCATATCTAAACCACATGCCCCAGTGTAGCCTCTATCAGTAACCATGGTGGTAATTTGACCCACTTGGCTTTACTGCTCTGTTCTGTGTCTCCATTTGTCCAGAATATGGGCAGGAAAGCAGGCACTATATATATCGGCCTCCAAAGGGCAACAGAAAAGTTTAATGGAGAAGCCGTCTGAAGCTGAGCTTGGAAAGAAGAAACATGGTTTGGAAGGGAGAAGGGTGGGAAGCATTTCAGGGTGCAGTACGGCTGCACAAAACTAAGGACGGAAGTTCTGAACTGACTCTATTTTAAATTCTCTAAAGCACTTGCACACACATGATAAAAATGTTTAATGTTATTACAATGTATAATTTCTCAGATGGTCAGTGTAAGGACCTATATGCCCTCTTGTAGGGACCTGGGATACCTAGTGAAGGAGACAGACACAGGTTCTGCTTTTGTGGTTGCCATTATATAATGTCAGACAAAAAACAAGTGATAAGTATATAAAATATTTTTAGATGTTAATGAGTACCATGAATAAAAACAAAGGAGGGCAAGAGGACAGAGAATAATGGGCTTCCTCTTTTGGACAGGTGGTTAGGGAACTCTGTTCTGTGAAAAGGGTGTTTGAGCAGCGTCCCAAGTGCAGAAAGGTAATGAGGCCCAGGAAAAGATGGGGAGAGAAGAATCTCAGACAAAGGGAACAGTAGCAGCACAGACCCAGAGGGAAAGCAGTGTAGCTTTCTAGGTGGCCCGCTGCCCGAACAGAAGAGAAGGGGTGAATGCAGGACATAAGTGATAACAGGCTGGCAGGAGGGAGGCCTTAAGAAAAGGCCAGTGAGAAACAGGGCAGCTTCCAGAGATGGTAAAGTAATTAGAACACTCTTGTAAATGAATCTGCTACAATGTAGGGTATCTCCAGGAACGCCAGGAAAACTGGCCAAAGGCCATTAAAATATTTCAGGTATGAGATAATTAGCACTTAGCCTTAGGCAGGTATTTCAGGTGCCAAAATTGGAACACTCACACTGAGGTAAAGTTGGCAGAGCTTGGAGACATTTTGGATGACAAGGGCAAAGAGGAAAGAAAAACGATAGACAGTTCAGGGTCACTGACCTGATTTCACTGTCAGTGATGGCAGAGATGGGACATGGGGACACGTAATAAATGATCACTCCAAATGGAGAAGTTGTCCACAATAACATAACTTGCGAAAAAAAAAATTATTGTCCAAACAGCCATGTTTTCTAAATAAAAGAGTTATCCAGATACAAAAAAGAAAATCAAAATAAAGGCAATAAAAAAGAACATTAACACAAAGTCACTAATCTCAAAATAAATTTCTAAAAGAAAATTTCATGCTTAGTACTGAAAACAACATAAATACTCTTAACCAGTTGATATTGCAATACAATCATTTTAATTATGTATCCTCAAACAATAAAATGAAGATTTGCATTATTTGATTACTTTGTTAGAAGGAAAAAATAAATATGGCATCTTTTGTCTTCTTCAGGGCCCAATGAGAGGCCAAGAAATTTGAGAACTTTCAGAAAGCCCTGAGAAGCACATTATCCAAAATGTATGTGCATTAGAAGAAAAATAATGCAAATGGCCTAGAATGCCCAATTAACTAGGACATAAAGTGTGTTTAAAATGAGTGTTTAAAATATGTATGTTTAAAGTAAAATTGTTTCCTCAGCCTCAAAATGAGATTTCCAGTAATGTTCTATTTTGAGAACATGAAAAACAAACACAAATGAAGATACTTAATCTTACAAATGAATGCTGTATTTTATGTAGAATGATTCTTCAAATCTAATATTTAGGTATTATCTAGTTTTTAGAAAAGGCCAAATGGATCACAAGCTGAGAATCAGAAATCCTTTTTTTTTTTTTTGAGTCCCTTCTTCTTTTCTCTAAGCCTCAATTACTTCTTAGTCCTTCCTATATGACTAAATACCACAGGGCTTATGATGTGTAGTCAGAAATCAATCATATTTAATCCTCCGAGACAATTATTTCAAGTGCTAGGTGCTATGATAGGATCTCTAATATAAGAATTGCTAAATGTACATCCCCCCCACACACATACACTCCAGATTGAGTGATACACGGATGGACAGATGGATGGGTGGGTGGATGGATGGATGGATGGATGGAGAGACAGATAGTGGGTAGATAGACAGATCCCTTCATTGAAGAACTTGCAGCCTAGGTTTGAGAGAGCAGTCAGTACACCGCCTTCAGCTGTTAGCCACCTCAGGGATTGCCCAGCTACTGCCTCACTCAAGGCCATGTCCCTTCCCACAATTTAATGACATAATCAACCTGAGGACATAAAGACCTGCCTATTCTGGCCTAACTTGGGACAAACCTAAAGGCAATTCTTATTTCAGAGCTCCCCATGAGGTCTCTGCCGCTAGGCCTGTGTTTAGCCCAGAGTCTCCCTCCCTCCAGTTTCCTTCTGTTCCTTTCCAGATGTTGGTCTCAAGGATACTTCTTAATTAGCATCTCATATCCCAAATTCTGACTACAGTTTGCCTCCTGGACATGCATATATACATATATATATACACACACACACACACACACACACACACACACATGCATATATATACAAGCATATCTGTGAGTATACACACATATTTAAAAATCCCTACCATGCTATGTTTGCATGCTATCAGTCACTCAGCCGTTAGGACTGGCACATCCATCAGTGCATCTTGCATTCCTATGCCACGGGTAATTCTTGTTAAAAAAAAAAAAAAAAAAAAAAAGGAAAGGAACGGAATGGAAAAGACAGCGAAAATGGAAACTGGAAACAAGTGCCACTCTGCTCCTGCTGAACATCCTTCTGCCTACCTCTAGGTGCCCTTGTTGGCATTAGCTTCCAAAAATTCCGATTCTCCGACATGAGTTAGTAAAAAGGGAGAGGAGTTGAGGCTAGGAAAGCTTTGAAAGTAAGCAAGGGGACTCCCCCCACTGCCTTCCCTCCATGATTGACAGCGTGTGCCTTGGTTTGCTCCACATGGTAAACCACTTGCTGTTAGTTAAGAGCTCATGTGAGAATCATTCTCATCAAGACTTAAGTAAAAGCTGGTTTCCAAGGAAGGGATGTTTCTCATCCATATGGCTTGGAAGTAGATCCATCAGGCAGATTCCAATGGCCATTCCGGATGCAGAAATGATCACGTTTGTCTTGGGTCAGCAAACATTGCTCACCGGCCAAATCTGGCTTAACACCTGTTTGGTTCATGAGCCAGGAATTTTTTTTAGGATTTTAATGTTGAAATGTATAAAAACAGACTATTTCATGATATAAAAATTATGTGAAATTTAAATTTCAGCATCAATAAAGTTTTACTAGAAAACAATCATGTTCATTCATTTACATATTGTCTATGGTGACTTTTGCCCTATAATTGCACAGGTGAGAAGTTGTGACAGATATCATAAGGCCCACAAAGCCAAGCATTTACACTATCTGGCCCTTTACATAAAACATTGGCTGAGTCCTGAGCCATATGATTTAGGATTCCATGGGCAAAATATCACACATCTGCTTACTGGTAAATGCCCCAATTTAAGTATTCACATAGACTTCCTATACATACACATATCTATAAGTACCTAGCTTCTCACAAAATATTAAACACCTTCCACAGAACTACACAATGATTTACAGACCACAATTCAGACTCTAAACTTTCTTCATATCTTTTCAGGTCAAAGTATCTGCATTAAGTATGAAGCTGGAAAAATAATATTTTTCAAATAAATGAAAGCCATTCTGGTGTTGACGATGAATGAATACATAAGTCTTTTAACATGCAAGCAACGCAGAATTTTACCAGCAATTATGACACCTGTTTTAGTGTAAAGAGTATTTTAGAAAAAGATCCAAGATGGCAGAGTAAACACTATGCCTGCTTCCTTCCATGGAAGGAAAAATTACAACTAAATTATAGAACAATAAACCTGGAGAACCATCTGAAGTCTTGCTGAACAGAAGTTTTATAACTAGGGATATAAAGAAGCCATGTCAAGACTGGTAGGAGGGGCAGAGATGCAAAATGGGCTGGCCCCAAACCTCCATGTGGTGCTCAACAATAAAAAGAGACATCTTGGCCACAGAGATTCCTCCAGAGGAACAAGGGAACCCAGCCCCCCACACCAGGCTCCCCAGCCTGAAGTACTGATGCTGGTAAGAGGAGCCCGCACAACATCTGGCTGTGAAAAACAATGCATCTAGGTGGGAAAGAAGACTGTAGGAAACCCAGACACTCTCTTAAACAGTCGCGCACAGACTCTCTCACTCCCAGGCACTCACCTTGGGCTCCGGTGGAGGGACAGTGGAAGGACAGTTGACTCAGAGGAGCATCAGAGGCATATGGGAGGCAGACTGAGGTCTGTGGCCTCAGGGCAAAAGCTGGAGGACAGTTGCCATTTTCTCTGTGTGGGCTTCTCCCGGCAACCGGCAAGCAGGCGCCATCTTTCCTGTGTTAAGCCTGCCCCTATGTAGCCAAATCTGAATCCGATTGATCTGGTGCACTCCACTGCTCCACCCTGCTGGCTCACTGAGACCCTGCTTCACCCAACTCCTGCAGTGATGGAGGCACTTTTCTCTGCAAGCAGCTGGTCCTGTCCACATTGCACTATTTCTTGGAAAACAGAGTCTGTGGGCCTGAGGCGGGCAGTGACTGGCCTCACTGTGCTCTGAGACTTTTGCTAAATAGCTCCAGGCTCAGCACTGGCTCCAAACCAGAATCTACATTAATCTAGTGACCACAGCTGTTCCTACTTTAGTGACTCCCTTGGCCCTGCCTCACCCAACTTGCATATTCCATGAGGCTTTATCAGTGGCTGAATCTTAAGGTTGCTGGTAGGAGGCAGCAGGCCTTGCAATGTCCTGGTTTATGAGGAGCTACCACAGGCCTGGTACTGGTGGCAGGCATTCTTGGTTCACAGTGTGGCCTTTCCCACATGCATCCAGTTTTAGCACAAACAGCAGACAACAATGGATCATATTGTAGCTCCTACCAGGTAGTCCCCTGCTGGTCACAGATAGTAGGTGATCTAGGGCTGCACAGGAGACCCTCCCAAGAGATCCCAGAAACAACATACTTGGAAGTTGGCTTCAGACCGCAGCAGAGCACCACCCAATTAGCCCCAGAAGTGGCTCACTAAAAAGACAGTCTCAACAGGCACCAGAACCCACTGGGTGTATAACACTCAGTAAGGTAAGCCCCCCACCCAGCAGCCCGTAAGCTGTAGACGTGGTCAAACCCCACAGCCAATCAGCCTAAGGGTCAATCCCACCCATAGATGTGCCAATATCAATCAAGGTTCAACTATAAAAAGAGGGCACATATAACCCACACAAGGGATACTCCTGGATCACCAGAAGCAGGTTACCAGGAAGATTGCCTCGGTCCCATAGGGCACTTACTACATAAGGCCACTTGGACAAGACTGGGAGATGTAACAAATGTACCTAATACATAGAAACAAATGCAGGGAGGCAGCCAAAATGAGGAAACAAAGAAATACTTCCCAAATGAAAGAAAAGGAGAAAACTCCAGAAAAAGAACCTAACGAAATGAAGGCAAGCAGCCCACCAGATACAGAGTTCAAAACAATGTCTATGAGGCTGCTCACGGAACTGTTGATAACTTCAACAAAGAAATAGTAAGCATAAAAAAGGACATAGAAAAGAACCAGTCAGAAGTGAAGAATACAATAACTGAAATGAAGAATACACTAGAAGGCATTGCCAGCAGACTAGGTGAAGCAGAGGATCAAATCAGCAATTTGGAAGACAGCATAGCAGGAAACACCCAATTGGAACAGCAAAAAGAAAAAAGAATCCAAAAAAAATGAGGATCATTTAAGAGACCTCTCTGACAACATCAAACATAACAACATTTGCATCACAGGGGTACAAGAAGGAGAAGAGAGGGAACAAGGGATTGAGAACATATTTGATGAAACAATGATTGAAAACTTTTCTAACCTGGTGAAAGAAATAGACATATTAGCCCAGGAAGTACAGAGAGTCCCAAACAAGATGAACCCAAACAGGCCCACACCACGACAATTATTATAATTAAAATGGCAAAGGTTAAAGACAAAGACAGAGAGTCCTAAAAGCAGCAAGAGAAAGGCAACTAGTAAGTTATAAGGGAGCTCTCATAAGATTGTCAGCTGATTTCTCAGTAGAAACTTTGGAGACTAGAGGGACTGGCACAAAATATTTAACATGATGAAAAGCAAGGATCTACAACCAAGGTCTTTTATTCAGGAAGGCTATCATTTAGAAATGAAGAAAAGATAAAGAGCTTCCCAGACAAGAAAAAGCTAAAGGAGTTCATTATCACCAAATCAGTTTTATGAGGAATGTTAGAGGGGTTTCTATAAGATGAAAAAAGAATCAAAATTATGAATAATAAAATGGCAATAACTACATATCTATCAACAATTTCTTTCAATGTAAATGGATTAGATGCTCCAATAAAAAGACATAAGAGGGCTGAATGGATAAGAAAACAAAACCCTTACATATGCTGCCTACAGGAGACACACTTCAGATTGAAAGACACACAAAGATACAAAGTAAAGGGATGGAAAAAGATGTTTCATGAAAATGGAAACAAACAAAAATTTAAAAGCTGGGGTAACAATACTTATACCAGACAAAATAGACTTTAAATCAAAGGCTATAACAAGAGACAAAACAGGCCCCAGTAATCCCACTTCTGGATATTTATCCATAGAAACCAGAACTGCTACTTCAAGGGACAGGTGCACCCATCGTTCTTTGCAGCATTGTTTAAAATTGCCAACATGGGTGTCTATTGATGGAAGAATGGATAACGAGGAGGTGGTGCATATATACAATGGAACATTGCTCCACCATGGAAGGGAATGGGTTCTTGCCATTTGCAGCAGCATGGATGGACCTGGAGGGTATTGTACTGAGTGGAGTGTAAGATAGAGAAAGACACATGCAATGTGATTTCACTTTTATGTGGAATCTAAAGAACAAACAAAACAGAAACAAACTCAGAGATACAGAAAACATTTTGAAGGTTGCCAGATGGGAGGGGAGTTGGGGGTGTGGGTGAAAAGTGGAAAGGGATTAAGAAGTACAAATTGTTTGTTACAAATAGTTATGGGGATGTAGGGTATAGGATAAGGAATATAGTCAATAATATTATAACTATGTGTGGTGTCAGATGGGTACCAAACTTATGGGGGTGATAAATGGGAGGGGTTGGGAGCAGAGTAAAAAAGGTGAAGGCATTGAGAAGCACAAATTGGTAGTTACAAAAAAGTCATGGGGATGTAAAGTGAAGCCTAGGGAATATAGTTAATGATATGGTAATAACTATGCATAGTGCCAGTGGACACTAGACTAGTCAGGGGATTACCTTTTAAATTATATAAATGTCTAACCACTATGCTGTACATCTGAAATTAATATAAAATAATATTGAATGTCAACTATAATTGAAAATTTTTAAAAGGGGGGGGGAGATGAAGGGGAATAAAGAGTTCAAATGTCCAAGTATAAAACAAATAAGTCATGGGGTTAAAATGTACAGCATGGGGAATATAGTCAATATTGTGATAGCTTGGTATGGTGTCAGATTGTTAGTGGACTTATCATAGTGATCACTTCTTTAGGTATATAAATGGTGAACAACTCGTGTATCCCTGAAACTAATATAATATTGCATGTTAACTATATTTTTAATAAAAATCTTTTTTTTTTTTTAAAAAAAAAGTGTTTTAGATCTGCTTCCCAAACTAAAGTAGAAAATCCTTTGTCTTTTCCCTAACAGTTTCAGAGTTATAATTCATTCCTGGGAGTCAGTGGTTTTGAAACAACTTATTCTTCACATGTCTGAAATTATATGGTCAAAGATATGAGATTAGAAATGAGATTTCAATCCGAAAGGCCACCTTAAAGGTCAATTAAATACAGAAATGTCTGGGGTTCCCCTATGCACTTCATATCATAAAAATAATTTTGTTACAAATCTGTCTATGAACCCATCTATCTGTGTCTCCATACATCAATTTATTTATGCAATATTTCTCAAAACAACACTCAGGAGCTTATGCTTGTTCTTATTTTTCAAGGTATATTGAACTTTATGGAATCAGAGTTCACAAAAGAATAATTATTTTATCTTTTATATTGTTTGTGAACAAATAATCCATTTTTATTACATCACTGGCTTACCAAAGAGGGCACAAGGCTTTCATTTTTGCTTATTCCAGCTTTAAAAGTCTTGCATAATTTAATCTCTCCTGAGCCATCCAATTAGGTTCTGTTACCCCCCTGACTCCACTCTATCTTGAGCACTTGCCTCACTATACACCAAAACATTAACTCTTCCCCCTACTCACCCTGTGTTTTCATGAACCCCATGTCCTTTGTATGCACTGTTCATTTTATAAAGACTCCCCTTGGCTTTCTTATTTCATTGACAGATACCTACCCATCCTTCTAGAATAATCTAAATTGTAAGAACTTTCTAACTCCTACATGCAATAATCAACATTCCTTCCATCTATCCATTCATTTATTCCTTATTGAACAAAATATAGGGCATCTATTCTACACTCAAAAATGGAAAAAGAAACGATGTATTTCTGCTTGGTTAATAAGAACACCGAGCAAAGCATTATGAGCTCAAAGAAGGAAACGTAGAAAAAAAGCACCTAAGTCAGATTGAAAATAGGCGACTATAGAAAGCATCTTTAAGAGGAGATGATGTTAAGTCTATGGAGGACAAACATCATGCAGCCAGATAGATGAAGGATGGGAAGGAGGTGTTCTGGGCCAACGGCACAGGAAATGAGAAACCAGGGTACCCAAGTCAATATGGCAGGAAGAAAATCTTTTCCTAGGGCCATTTTGTCGTACTTCAATAGAGCACTTAAAACCTCATATTACCAAGTAATATGAACCCCAGATTCTTATTTTAGCTCTTCCTTTTATAACCTTTCAGATGTAAGATTTCAATCTGGAAATGTTTGGGGCTAGGCATTTTCCCAGAGGGGACTTTGGAAAAGCCATGTTCCATCATCCTTGCCTTATGGTGGTACAGACCATGACTCAGCTCCCAAGATCGACAAAACACCTTTCTTCTAAAATTCCAAAGAGCTCTGGGTAAGATCTCACCCTCTATATAAAATTCATGTCAGATGATAAATGATAGACATTACTTTGTTCTTCTTCCAAATGACGGAAGATGAGTGACCCATCACCTGAATGGTATGTGGAACAGGTGAAATAAGTAACAATCAAGAACTTGGATGTGGAATGTGTGTTCGAATTTGAAAGTGTTGTTATAACTATCACACTCACAAAATCAATGTGAGTTTTATGTATAGGCTCTTCGTACGTGTTATCAATTATACCTATAAAATAAGAGCTGTTTCACATTTGTAATGAATCAGTTCAGAATTCAAAATGGTGATTAGTCAATTTGATACCTATACTGTCCTGGAATTATGGGGAGAGTTGCATATTTTATTGCATAGTTCCAGTTGTTTTCATTTAAATATGATTTCTCTTTTCCTGTTCCTATCACACCATCCAGGTCTTGCTGCCTATAGTAAGACTTTCTGAAGTGGACTTGCATTGTTTGCCACATTTTGTTGGTTTGAAATCAGAAGGAATATGGTGGGTGATGCATTTTGAATTTGGTTAAACATGAATTAATAGCTCACAAACAATCTGTAGAAACGATGAAGAAATCTTAATAAAACAAAACACGCTCTTTCAGTAGAAGTTCCAAAATAGAAACCACATCATTCCAAGGTTGTGTCTTCATATGAAGATAATCAGAGTAACTGAAAGATAATTTTTGACCGTTATTTAGCCATGAGACATGATATATAAGTAGCCATCAGAAGGATCCCGAAAGTTCTGCTTCTAACACAGGGAACTCACGGCACTGACAGAACCAAAATCTCCATTCAGATCTAGTCAGGCCCCTTCATCTGAATGGTGTTTTTAAGACATGATTAAAAATGTTTACTGAAATGGCACAGACTATATTATTATTAATTATAATAATTATAATAATAACTATATTAATATTAATTATTAATCATAATTTGACTTAATGCTCATATCAATAAAAGCCAGGAAATTTGTTTAACATTGTGTGTATATCACCTAATGTAATTATAGCGACTCTACTAAACAGGCATTATTATTATTCCCATTTTACAGATGGAAAAACTGAGGCTTAAGGTTGTAAATTTCTTTGCCAAGTTTACACAGCCAGTAAATGGCAAAGCAGTTATTTGAATTAAGGCAGTGCAGAAGTGATTTTAAACCACAGATTCCAGTCCTTTGATAATTGCTGCCTTCATTAAAGCTGTCTTATGTTTAGAATGCAGACCTAAAGTTGGTACATTGGAAAAAACATTGTTATAGCCAAAAAATGTGTAAAAGGTGGTAGTTAGGTTGTCTTGGGATTTACCACTATGAAAACTATATGATGGGAAGAGATATGTGCAAAGTCTCTTTAAGGACAGACTGGCTCCTCTGCCAGGAAAGCATAGATACTATGGCTTACCACAGCCAATGGGATAGACAGGGGCTTAATCAGAGAAAGCCAGGAAAAGAAGAGACCTGAAGTAAGCCTTTGTAGTGAACTTCCAACCCTTTCAGTGGAAAAAGAGTTATAAAGCTCAACTCTTTCAGTCTTAGAGCTAAATGTGGCTTTGTGGAGATAACTGCATAACACTCCTCTTTTCAAATACATGGTCACCAACCAGCTTTCCATCTGTAATTTGGCTTCTTATGGGTTTTACCTGTATGGAGTGTTTGAATTGATTAACAGACATGATTTTGCACCTCTCTTGCCAATTTTCCTTGCAAGTTAATAAATTCTACTCTGCTCTATATCTAGTTTTATGAGCTGGGATCATCTGTATTTGCATGCTGGGGGATGGGCGGACTCTCAGTGGTGCTAACCAAATCAGGTCCCTTAGTCTGTAGGGCCAGGCTGGTGGTCCCTGGAGCATACTGTGTTGACATCACTGAAATCATGCCCAGCAACTTCTTGAGAACAGGACAGAGACAAGGCCTTGGCAACCCTGAGAGTTTCCCTCGTGCCTCCTATTCAAAACTCCTAAAGACAAATCAAATCAAATTGGGAGTTTTATTCCAATACACCAGAATAGTTTTCTGGAGGGTAAACTATTTTTTACCAATTACTTTCCTATTATCTTTCTAGAGTTTGCCTGAGGTATCAGCAGCACATGGATTGGCCAGCAGAACATCAAAGCACACTGGCTCTGTTGAAAATTTAAACATGGTGGTCACTTCTAGCCATAACAATCGTCCTATGCACTGATCTGGGAGGACAGGATCAGGGAAATGTGGAAGCATGAAAAGCACAGAGGGCTTTTAACAACACACCTGGTAGGATCCCCTTACCAGACTGATACTCTACAGGTTCTCAGAGAAGCCAGACACATCAGATGACACTAACTTTTAAAGAAATATTTCACACCAAATGAACTCACACCTCTTTGAACATATCAAGCACAAAATAATGCTTGGTATGTTTCATATTTCAAGAGCTTGACTTTCAAGAAATGTTAGCTGACTCTGGGTGGTGAACACACAATGTGATATATAGATGATGTATTACTAAACTGTATACCCGAAAACTATGCAACTATACTAACTATTGTCACCCCAATACATTAAAAAAAATAATGTATTAAAATTAATACATTTAAAAAATTTAAAAAAAAGAAAATGTTAGCCATATTTCTTTGACATTTTAAGGATGGTCTTTATTTGGTTGCAACAACCTGATAATAAAATATATTTGTTTTTTGAAGTTGATCAGATTAATTCTTATCACTACCTTCTTACATAAGGGACAAAAATATTTACTTTTACAGATAAAAGAGAGACATAAAGATAACTTAAGCATCCTTGAGCAAGACAATACACTGTGAGAAAGTGGAAATATGGAATAGGACTGCAGAGGAATAAAGAGAGAGAGAGGTATTAGTGTGGGGGGAATGGAAGACATCTGGTTAAAACATGAGAGTCATACAAAGTCCAATGGCTGACACTGAGAGGAACTTTAAGGACATCTTGGAATTCCCAGACATACTAATTACACTGGACATCTTGCTTTCAAATTGGTGAAAATTCTTTGTTGGTAGATCTCACTATATGATTCAAAATAGTCTCATGTACAAAAATCTATAGACATCCAGCCTGAGAACCTCTCCTCTCCAGGCAATGGTCCTGGGGCATAGTTCTTTTTCTACCAGTAATTAACACAGATAATTGGGTGCATATTCCGTGAAGGTAATGAAAATTATTTTGGGCCAAAGTCACAAGTAGGAAGGAGCGTATGAGTATATACCATTCTGAATTATAAAGAGGCATTCTGCAAGCGTTTCTATGCCAAATCCTACAATAAATAGTACTTCTGTCATAATTACCCAGGTAATTATCATGCTTCATGCATCCACACATAAAAAATGACGATTCTGATAAAAAGTAAAACAAGTCATTAATGAAGAGTGTCTTGTAGCCAGTTAGCTAAAACCAAAGCAGTGTTGGTGAAATGCAACGCATACTGATGGTGGTGGTGGTCCTTTTTTTGATTATTTTTTATTATCTTTTGTTTCTGGTGACACGGAAAAATCAGTCATCTCAAATGAAATACTTTATAATGTGCTTGACACCATGCAGAAAGAAAAGAAAATCAATAGCCTTGTTATCATATTGCTATACACAGTGATAAAACCAAGACAAGAGGAGCACAATCTAAATGGTTTCAATAAACAAAATATAAAAAGGAAAAACCATACAGCGACGGGAAAGCCCAGTGGAAATCATGCACTTTGTTGAAAATCATTCTGCATTTATTCTTTAATCTTCCCCACATCGACAGTATGTCATCTGAGAAAGAACAACAACAGGGCTGTGTAGAAGCCAGACCACTGCGCTGTACACCTGAAGCTGAAGCTGAGTAATAATGAATGCCGACTATAATTTAATATATATATATATATATAGTCATGGGCTGTGGAGTGCACTGTAGCGAATAGAGTCAATAGAATTATAACAACTATATACTATGTCAGAGGGGTAGTAGGTTGGGGGAGGGAGGTTATCACTTTGTGCGGGGTATAAATGTCCATTACATTGTTTTGTACACCTGAAACTAGTTTAAAAAGAAAGACAGAAAGAAAGAAAAATAAAACAAAACAAAACCCTTTGGAGCCTTTTTTCCCTCTCTCTTTTGATTTTTTGCAATAATTAGCAGTAACTCCTATAATACTTCATGCAAACCTCTATTATAACTCTTTCACCATTATAATGATTTGCTTCAGTGCTTGTCTCTCCCAATAGACCATGTGTGCTTGGAGGGCTAGGGTTCTTAATCATCTCTTTATATCCAATTTCAGCTCCTGTACACAGCACGTTAGTTAAAATGTCTGTTACACAACACAATGACAGGTTGAAAGCTCAGTTGTCTACAGGAGAGCCATCCAAGGGATGTGAATGAACGAAAGCCAGGTAGTAGACGAGCAGTGGGGTGATTGCCACTCAGAGAAGCCCCTGACCCATCGAAACAGGACAGCTAGTAATTAGATCTCGCAGACTGCTGCCAAAGGCTTTTCTTGAGAAGCCAGGTATCAGAAGTTTGTGAAGTTTCCCGCATTTAAAAAACACTGTGCAGGTCAAACAAAGCACACTTACTAGGCAGGTTTTGCCCATGGACCACCAGTATATATGTACTTGGGATCTATAAGTTCTAGTATTGAGGAAACTTTTTGTCACAGGAGTCTGACTGTAAAGAACTATTCTCAGAGTTGCCAGTAAGGTCTTACATAACTTTCGCATCACTGGAAACCATCTAACTCAAATGACCAGTTCCATAACCCCAGTACTGAACTACGCTATTCACACGCAATTATATTGGTCAAATTTCCATCCCATTCCATTCAAATCTTCAGCTGCCACCATGTAAAGAGCTCGCTCCTTCTCTATGTAAATTCTCATCACCTGGTAGACTTATTTTGATCAAGAGCTGGGCGACCTAGCTATTCATAGCACAGCACGAGGTAGGCACTAAATTTGTGTAGCGCTTGATTGTTGGACACAGTGGTTTATATATTTATGTGTATTTAACCGGCACTCATTCTGGGAATAGAAAATGCTGGATGGGTAACATACACAAATATGATTTTCTTAACCTTCCAATTTAATATTTATTTAACAAATACATATTTAATGATTGCATACTATGTGTCAGCCTCTATGCCAGGGGTTGAGCACACAATGTTGAAAAAAGAATCAGGCCTCACCCTCCAAAGCTCATACCTGAGAGCAGTGGTTCTCAGAGTTTGATACCCACTCCCCACCCCATGGCCAGAAGCATCAGCATCAGCTGAGAAATTGTCAGGAATATAAATACAGGCCCCATCTTAGAACCTCAGACCTACTGGAACTGAAAGGCTGGGGTGGAGCCCAGCAATCCGTTTTAACAAGCCTCGTCTGAGAAGCAACATACTAGAGAACCGTCATTAAAAAAAATGAAATCAAATGAAAAGGGAAGTGTATTAGTTCCCTAGGTCTATTGTAACAAATTACCATAAACGGTGCAGCTTGAAACAACACAAATTTATTCTCTCACACTTGCAGAGCCCAGAAGTCTGAAATCAAGGTGTGGGCAGGGCCATGCTCCCTCCAAAAGCTCTAGGGGGAAATTCTCCTTTGTCTGTTCCAGCTCCTGGTGGCTTATGGCATTCCTCGGCTTATGACAACATAATTCCCATTTCTGCTTCTGTCTTCACATGGTCTTCTTCTCTGTGTCTTCTCCTCTTATTGTAAAGACATCAGTCACTGGATTTGACTAAATCTAAACCCAGGATGATTCCATCTCAAGATCGTTTATTAATTATATCGACAAAGATCCTATTTCCAAATAAGGTCATATTCTGAGCTTCTGGGTGGACATGAATTGGTGGTTGGGTGGGGTGGGAAATACTACTCACCCAATACAGAAAGTAAATTTTAAAATCATCCATTGGATATACATCATGAAGGAAACAAGAAGCCAAAATAGAGAATAAAAATGGGGGATTTATTTACATATAGAAAAGCCTCTCTTAACAGGTGATATTTGAACTTGGGAACTCAGCGTGAAATGGAGTTAGCTGCTGAAGAATGGGAGAAAAAACAAGAAGATGAGTGAGGAAAAAACATTCCAAGGAGAAGCAGCAATTAGCAATGACCCTGAACAGGAAAAGAGGTCAGCATATCAAGAGAACTGAAAGAAGACCCTTGTAGATGGAGACCAGAGAATGGAAAGAGATGGAATAAGATGAGATCAAATCAGCTATTTTAGGGTAGCTCCAAGGTGCAGCTGAAACAGGAAATGAAAATAGGGATTGTGTTTTACAAAAGCCCTGATGGCAGTGAAAAGCTTAAGCTATTGTTTCAGAAGGTCTCAAGGAAGTCACTGAGTAGTTAACATAGACTGGATGGGCGGAGCCAGAAATTTGGGATTTAAAAATTGCCTAGACAGAGCCCTTGGCTGTAGTTATTTGCAGATGGGACTGTCAAGGAAATAGATCAGAAGTCTTCTAAGGTTTTGAAAAACTGCATTGCCAAATAAACTACACTCCCAGTCTGTAAAAGCTTGTCAATGTTCAGACTCCAAGAGAACCTTGGGACCCAAAACTAACACCAACTGAGCAGTCCTAAGAAAGGCATGTCCTCCAATGTCCTCCCAAGGATAAGGTCATAGGTGATAATGCACTCAGACCAATTTTTGGAGGCTGAGCCAGAATGCACAAATACCGTGAATGATGGAGTCCCTTTCAGAGGACAGAACCAGGGCCTGCCGAATTAGCTCGATAAGAAAGATGTTCTGCTGCCAAGCAAGAAAATCTTTCCTATTCTTAACCATTCGGATGTGATCATTTCTATGGAACAGTGCCTGGCCTTTGTTTCCCATTCACCTGTTCTCTGAATTAGAGTTTCAGTAGGATTTCCTATGCCACTGGTCCATGTGGGTGAGCTGGGGTAGGGGTGAGGGCCAGATAACTTGTCTTTTAGTGTATAAGTCACCAAAATAAATTAAAAAACACACTATTGAAACCATGAGACTGTCCCAGGTATCTTGGACTGTAGTTTGGATGCAGTAACTGGTTAGGATTTGGGGCTCGCCTCCTTTGGGGAGGGAGGGAGTATGTAATATGTGTGAAGTAAAGAACACACACAAATGTTTGGGTGGCAAGGGGCACCGTGAAGCAAAGTTTGTTAGATTTCCTCCAGTAATCTAACTGGGGAGTAGTCTCCCCATCTTTTAAGGTAATAAACACATCAACTTTCAATTGGGCGTGTTGCCACCCAGTATAAATATCACATTGTCTAGTTTTGTTTGCATTTAGGTGGGACCATGTGACCAAGTTCTATCTGATATCAATAAAATGTTGTGTGACATTATCCAGGAACCATCCATACAGATAAATGTTATATGTTTTCACTCTCCCTTTGTTTTGTCCCTTCCTGGGTCCTACAGAGCCTTCAGACAGCATGCCTCAAGATCTTTGGGAGATGAACAAAATGCATCTGTTAATTTGGGGTTTCTGTTATTTGGAGATTCTAATACTAACCAATTTAGCATTTGATTGTAAGAAGTTTAGATTTTATCCTAAATGCACTAGCAACCCATGAGAGAGGTCCATGCATGGATTACAACAGGACCTGCTTTACATTACGTGTTCAATTCTGTGCGGAATGATAGAAATGAGAGATGGGAGTACAGTCCATGTGGGAGATGGTAGCTTTCAAAGATGGTAGGGTGGAGGTGGAACAAAGGGGACAAACTTAGGAAATGTTTAGGGATAAAATCTAGTACCTTTTCATGAACTGGATGAGGAGACTGAAGGGAAGGGAAAATAAAATAATATTATCTATGACTCACAGGTAATACTAATGATGTTTATTTCCATCAAATTTGTTGAAGGATTGAAATTTCTCTGGGGAATATATTCATATACATGGCAGACACACCCTAGGTGGTCCCAATAACTCCCTTCTCATGAGTATGTTATGTTCTACCCCAAAGGTTAAGAGAATTTGTAGATGTAGTTAAAGTCCTTACTAAGTTCATCAAAAAGGAGATTATCCTGCATACACTTGACCTAATCATACCCTTCTAAAAGCATTTAGATGTCAGAGACTTGAAGCAGCAAACATCTCTCTCGATGATTGGCTTGGAAGGAGCCAACCACCATGAGTTCTACAGGAACTGAAAGGAAACGACTTGAGCAAATAACTTAAGGGAGGTTGGAAGTGGATCCCTCCCTAGTTGAGCCTTCAGGTAACAATACAGCCTGTTGACATCTTGATTTCAGCCTTGTGAGCCCCTCAGCAGAGGACCAGGTTATGCTGTCCCCAGACTCCAGATCTTTTAAGCCACAGTAATGGTAAAATAATAAATAGACATTATTTTTAAGTCATTAGGAGGTTTGTGGTCATTTGTTTTTCAGCTGTAGAAAACTATACATATACAATTATATACATACACACAACACATGTTACATATGTCCATATATAAATATAAACATAAAACTATATATGTATATATATATGCATATGCTCCTTACATTTATGCTTCTTGAAACAAATCAAGGTTTTTCATCTAAATGTGTAGTGACATGTATATGTGTGTATATATATCTGTGCGTCTTTAGGCATTAAGTGAAAATAGCATACTGTTACTTTACTGATGGCTAATGCAAGATGACTTGATCACTTCTTAGTTAGTGAATGAGGAATTTACCTATTAAACAAAAGCAAATGTGGGTGTGATGCATATATGTAGTTTCTTTATAAGAAATTGGTTTGTTTCCTTTTTATGTATGTTCGCACGTGCGCACATGCACGCATGCATGTGTGTGTGTGTGTGTGTCTGTGTGTGTGTGTGTGTAAGTCACATCCTCAATGATTTGGATGGTTCTCAACCAGCCTTTTTCTCACATTACCTCAGCTGAGACTAGGTAGCTGCAATAATAAAGAATATACCCAAATCTCAACTGGTCTTGTAGTGATATCGCTCATGAAATGCTACAATGATTCTGCTGGACAGTTGTGGGCCTCCTCTCAGAGAGGCTCATCAGCCTGGAAGAACCAGTATGGTAGCTGACTAATATAGACCAGAGCAACGTTTTCATGTACAGGTTTTCTGGAATTCCATTGACATGCCGATTCTTCATCACAAAGTGTGTCGGGAGCACCATTTTGATTTTTTTGCACAAGGCATTCCAGGGACCACTCAGGTTTTCCCTTTCAATTAATTGCCAAAGATTCAATATAATGAATAAACTTCATTTATATTCCTTTCTTTCTCACCTCCCTCTCTTTTATTTATCAAATAGATAATGTTTTTTGTTAAATATCATTTTAGAAGTGAAACCAAAATGAATCATCCCTTAATATTAAAATCAGAAACAATTATCCTGTAATATGTTTTGGTTCTAGACAACTTTGCACCCCCACTCCCGAAGAGATACACATCAGCCCTACTGGGAGAGGCAGAGACAAAGAAAGCCGGCAAAACTCTTATGCATTTATTTCTACAACTAGGAAGTTACTGTACGTTTACTGTGTATGTAAGGCACCATGGTGGGAAATAGAAAGTTTGCTTTCTGCCCAAGTTTACCATGCTGTCAAGGAAGAGGCAGGCGGGCAGAGCGATTATGCAAATACAAATATGGGCTGACATGAAAAGGGCAGAAGCAGATCAGAGCATACAACAGAAAGTGACTGCCTATGCGATAGGGAAGGTTTCACTCTGCTATTATAGCGCAGATGATCACTCCAGTTCCAGGGCTGGGAATCATGTACTTTGCATTTCAAGTAAAGCAGTATTACTCTTCACAAGCATAGAGTCCTGTTTTCTCCTGTAAATCCTATCTTACCCAAGCCTGCAGAGAAGTAAAGATCAGGAGCAATACTGTCATCTTTTTAGGATCATGAGAAGTTACAGTTGATAGTAATAATCTAATTAGACAAGCAAAGCACTCTGGAGCCATTTAATGTAGGAGCCATCAGTCCTACCAACTTTAATAATTAAAAAAAATTATTGCTTTGCAGCTCACTTGGTAATAATAACCGTAAGTCATTAAAGCAAAGTTAAATTATGTTCATTATTTTCTGTTTGATTAAGGAGAGAAACATGTACCATAGTTCAGAAACATTTCTGCCAAATTTGTTATTTTTTTAATGATGCCCAAAAAGGTGATACCTTGAAATTTCATTCATGAAACATGTCCTAATGTTGGAAAAAATCAAACGTTACCATACTAACTAAAGTATCATGTTACATTTGAATAGAGTTGTAGTGATTTCCAGAGTTTTTTTCTCATTTCATAAGTCAAACATTATTCCCATTGTGCAGATGACTCAACCGCAACATGCTTAATCCAAGTCATGTCAACGACTGAGTTCTTTTATCGCCTATAAATGTTCTTTCATATATTCATTCGTTGAACACATATGAGTATGTATTGAGCATTAGTGTGACCCACAATTTAAAATGTCAGAAAATTTTAAAAATGGATATAAATCTACAATCATGTAACATGAGTCAGAAATCCTCTAGCATTTAGTTTTATAGGAACAAGTAAGTTCTAGAGGTTTTTAAATAACTTTATAGTACCTGTCCTTGAGTCACATGTAGGGGTACCTTGAATATTTTGAGAAGTGAATTAATTCTATACCTAATCCATGAGTGACATAGGTACATGAAATGGAAAGGATTCCAGCTTTATGTGTTCATCAGAGTATTAGTTAATTTAAACAACTTTGTAATGTTTTGTTAATCGCTCAGTAGGTGAAAAAAAAGTCAACGCTAATACATATGCAGCAAATGGATCAATGAGATGTTCCTTTTTCCTGCGGATTTCTATTGATATTGTGCACATTTAGTGTTTGTGCTCTTGTTGAAATATGTCACTTAACCCAGAAAAAAAATGCATTATCCTTACAATTTAACAAAGGAAAACTGTAGGAAAGAAAGATTAACTGAACTGATTATGCTCAGATGAGCCCTCAGCAAACTAGGATTTTCACCCAGGACTCAGTGTGTATTCGAAGGTGCTTCTCCATTGTTGCTCTTGTTTATAGAATCCTTTCTGTGCTGTCAAGATACTTGTTGGTTTTGTCTTCTGTTTTCTGAGTCTGCCAAGTTATTTTTAAAAAGCACAGCTTGGGTGACAATCTAGATTCCAAGGTCTTTCCTGGCATCACTGATTATACTTTTGGAAGAACAAACACTGACTAATAAGGAAATACAAACTACACAAATAAAATGGTAAAACAAAAGAGAGAGAGATTACATTCAGGATTTGAAATAATCATATTCACTCATAGAAAAAAAACATTCTTGAAAGCCAACTTAACAAAAAGAGGAGGTTAAAGAATAGGATATGATTATTGGAATTTGTACCTCTTTTTAAGCTCACTGACTAAAATTAAGGTACTACTCAGAGTTTAATGATTTGTGGACAGCAAGTTGGCCTTACATTAGACAGAGTTCTCTGGATTTTGACCTGACAACCCAAGGACAAAGCAAATCTGGTGTGTGTCTAAAGTTAGCCTTGATTTTGATGTTGGTTAATTTGCAGGTGACTTTGAAAACTTTAAATTGTTATTATCTTCAAACCTTGAGAAATGAGTCATCTGTTTCTGTCAAGTAGAAAAGGACAAAATCAGCAGGGAAGGAAATTTTATTTTCAAAGTTCAGAGAGAATGAAATAAACAGTGGATATTATTTACCAGTAACTGACTGTTGGGTTTGTCTTTTTGTTGTTGTTGTTGGTTTTTTTTATCCCCAGAATTGCAATATTCCTTTAAAGAACACAAAAGACAAGCATATTTTAGGATACATAGAGCAATCAGGCCTTTTTCTGTTAATTTTTTGCAACAAAAGGGAGCTAAGGAAATTGCTTGGCATAACTGTTTAGTTTGAGATAGGAAAGCATAAATAAGCCATTGGGGTTTTTTTTTTCCTTAAAGGTTACTACACCATCCTGGTATCTTAAATACAGTTTCCAAATTATGTTCCTTGTATTAATTCATACATGATGACTGTTATTATCTTCATTTTTCAGATTTACAAGCTGAGACTCAGAAGTTTAACGTCCTTGGCAATGTCACCATTCATACGGGGCAGGCCTAGCATTTGAACCACAGTCTGTGGACTCTACACGTAGACCTCTACTCCAGCTCATTTCTTCCTATCAACTTGGATACTTTGATTGCCTGACTTTTAGTTTCTTTTTCTGTACAAAGAAATAAAGATGCCTGCCTTACCTAGGTCACAGAGTTGTTATGCATATCAAATATGATAATGTATATAAACATATTTTAAGACTTTAATAGCCAAAAGTTTTTATTTCAAAGCATACAGGAAATAGGATTGATCTGTCTGCGAGAAAAGTGGTTATTTGGCTTTAGGTTAGCTGCTTTTATGATAGTCTGAAAATTACCAACTTTGCCTCCCCCACCCCTCACACTGCCCTCTCACCAATCAAGCTGGAGAATCCCATAGTTTTACAGTAAAACATACAGCTTGGACCATAGGGGTCCATCCACATTCCCATCCTTCCAGAACACACTCAGCCATTTAGCCACAACAGCTACTCATATTTATCACAGAGGAAATATCGGTGATAAAATACCATTCATGCTCCTGAATCAGTTTTACCTTTACACCCACATTATGTAGAGAATTTGACCATTTAAGGATACAAACCATCCCCAAGTGGATTAACTTCATATGTTCAATAGGATTTATAGCACTTGCTACCCACCTTGAGGTCTGCTCAAGAAAAACATGAGATCACAACTCTTTTTTATGATTATATTGAAGAAGTTCCCAATATTTTTAATGATCCTAAGAAATTAATAAGACGGGACCCAATCTTTAGGTGAAATGGTAAACTTGGGGCATTCTTTCAGATACCATGTCTAAAAAAAATTGAAAATCTGGCATAGAAGCATTCCATCACTTTAATTACATTCCACAAAAGTGGTTTCTATATGTGAGAATCAGAGCCAGAAAGCAAGAGGCAAATTTAGAACTGAAAATCTTTACTTTGCCTAGCATGCAAATTTGTCAGAGGTTGAATCTTCTGTTCCCAACACCAGGTAAACATTGATTTGTTCAGATCCACAAAATTAGAATGAGCAATTAATACTGAGAACTTAATGTATTGTATGGTGCACCCAAGGGACACTTTTATTTTTAAGATTTCAACTCAACGCTCCTCTTCACCAGACATGGGCCAAGAGCTTTGTGTGAAGTATTTTAATTAATCTCAAAAACTCTATTAGGCAGAACTATTACTAATCCCCATTTTGCACATCAGAGAATATCTATTTAGTGGTGGACCCAAAGCTAGAACACATCACAATCTTGAGCTATTTTCAAAAAGTAAGCGAAAAATCAGTGATACTGGAGCAACTCCTTCATTTTCTCCCACACCCTGTGGTGAGTCGGAAAAGTGCTCCTATCAAGGGTGGTTCTGTGATCCTGTGAAAACTGAAAAGCAAATTATAGAGTTCTTTTTCAGTGTATTTGAGAGGCAAAATGTCTCCCCTGTGTTTCTAGACTACAATTAACAGAAAGTACCAGAAGGAAGATACATAAGGAATAGAAGGCATTCTTACTTCCTGTAAGATCCTCTAGCATTTTTATACCATCACTACAAGCAAACAATAGAAGAGGAGTGGGAGATAAGTTAGTTGTCTCAACAGAGTTGCTTTGGGCATCCCCAGTTTAGTGGGGACTCATGAGCTCTCTGAGTGAGTGTCCGCTTCATCACTCACTGCTCCATGAATGTGGAAGAAGTTCTCTCCAGAGGGCAGACCAGGCTTTGGTCCAAGGTTTATGAGTTTTCACAGACCTCAAGTGCTGGCAGACTAGGAAGGAAAGTGGACATCTGCCTCAATGCCAGAACACTAGACAAAATGTCATGAAGTACCATAAGGGGGCAGTAGAGAAATATGAGAATTCACAGAAGGGACTATGTCAAGTCATGTGGTGGGAAGAATCCATGACAGAGTTGAGAGGCACCTTAAGCTGTCGGTTACTTTAAACATGGAAAGATCAGATGTCCAAGAAGGCTAAATTTTACTTAGTGATGGGGGATAGGAAGGAAGAGAAAGA
Organism: Rhinolophus hipposideros; assembly: GCF_964194185.1. Classification (NCBI taxonomy): domain Eukaryota; kingdom Metazoa; phylum Chordata; class Mammalia; order Chiroptera; family Rhinolophidae; genus Rhinolophus; species Rhinolophus hipposideros. Next base: position 18,779,293 of record NC_138072.1, on the reverse strand, counting down.
GGGCCTTGTAGGGAAAAAGAACAGCCATAAACATTGATGCAAGAATGTATGGGGTCAACTTCACAGACCCATTTAGCTAAGAGGAATAGTGGACAAATAAGCACAACTAACATCTAAAGAGCAGTAATTCTTTACCAGGAATTACAATAAGTGACTTACATACAGTGTCTTACTTAGTCCATTGTCATACAGTGGGTACTATCAATATAAGACAAGGACTATCACTATAGCCACCTTATAAATAGGACTCAGGCTCACTAGTTAACTGGCCAAGGTGCTTAGAAAGTGACAGAGCCGAGACCCCTGACCCCAGCTCCTTTTTGTTATTCTGCTGTCCTCTGATGTAAAAATATGGGAGATAAGGTTGTACAAGGGAGTCATGGGCTGAAATCAGGAGCCCTTGAGCGTTATCCTAAGAGAGGAGATGTAAGCAATAGGAAGCCTTGAAAGTTTTTATGAGGGGATAAGTAGTGCCATAGAGCTGAGCTTTGGAAAGAATAAAGCTGCCTAGGACACAGTGAGAAAACTTGTGTTATTAGTTGTTTACTTGTTTACACACTCATTTCAAGGAGGGGAGAGAAATGCTTGGTTTTTTTTTGGAATCACTGTCTTTCAAGTGTCCATTCAGATGAATTTTTCTAATTGGCTGAGGATCCTAAATCCAGTAGTTGTGAGGGTTTGAGATTTATTCTCAGCCAATGGGACAGGAAACAGGGGACTGGGGCTTGTATTTATGTATATGAAGACACAAAGGAGCGGCATTTTGGGTACTCAAGCTCACACATTCTGTGGTCTCCCTATTGTAAGATATTGTGGGTCTTGGAGAAAACCAATCATAATATCAACGTCATGAAGACAAATAGACTGTGCTCTGAAGGCTTACGGCTTGAGGGAGACCCAGGAGAATGCAGTCTATTGCAGGTTCCTCTGGTAGCCTGCTGGGCTGGTTCCATCCTCTGAGAAATATTGAGATTGGATGTGAGGCATTCTCCAGCAAAAGGACTCTATGTATCTCTGCCTGTGAAATTCTAAAAAAGCAATGAGTAAAGCTGACACGTCACCATCTCCCCAAGCTGGAAAGGACTCTGAGGCCTTGCATAGAGCTAAGTGATTCATGCAAGGAGTATTTCCTGAGCCCCTGATGTGTGCTCTGTTTGCCTGACTAGCAGAGAACAATGAACAATAAGAGCACACGTCCTCAAGGAGCTTATATTGTAGTTTGGGGAGAAAGATGCCCATAACAGTTAGTAAAGAGCTAATGAATGGAATGGGCTGTGCAAGAAATAAAATCGGATCATGTCATAAAGTAACTGAGTGGATGGCTGCTTCATAGAGCTGGCCGAGGACAGCCTGTCTAAAGACACACATTTGACATGGAGTAACAAGGAATCAGAGTGTGATGGGCCAGGTGAGCATATTCAATGAAGGGAAAAGTAGATACAAAGGTCTTGAAGCAGGAATATTTTGGGCATGTTCAAGGAAAACAAAGAATGCCAGTGAGCCTGGAGCATAGAGAGGGGCGGGGAACACAACAGAAAATAGGGTTGGAGAGGTTCATATTGGCCAGATCATCTGTGGCTATTATTTATGAATTTGTGTTTTATTTTAAATATAGGAAGTTTAAACAGGGGAATGTGTTTATGTGATTAATGGTATAAAGTTATTAAAATACAACTCTGAATGCTGAGTACAGAATGGCTTCCAGGAAAGCCAATATGGAGACAGAATGTTTAAGAAGCTAGTGCAGAATTTCAGGTGAAAAGTAATGATAGCTTGGCCTGAGGGTGGCAGTGGGGAGGTAGATTCAATATACATTTTGGAAATATAGTCAACAAGACTTCCTGGTGGGAATGGGGTGGGGATGGTGGGAGAAAGAGGGTGATCAAAGCCAAGTCCTAGGTCTTATTCTGAAGCCTAAGCAGCTGACTAGATGGATGTGTCATTTACTGAGACTGGAAACTGGGGAGGAAGAGACAGGCGCATGTGGGTGGAAATCCAGAGGTTCAATTTAGTTGAATTGCACTTGAAATGCCTACTGGTAATAAGATGGAGATGTCAAATAGGTAGTTGGAGTCAAGAGTCTGGGAGATAGTTGAGAGTTAGAGATATATACTTGGGAATCATCAGCATTTGGATGGACAAAGCTGTGGGAATAGCTGTGATCATTTAGGGAGAGACTAACATAGAGAAGAGAAGAGAGCCCAAGACGAAACCCTGGGAGGTGAGCATTTGGAGCTTGATAGCCAGCAAGGGCCAATGATGTAGGAGGAACACCAACGATATGAAGAACAGAAACCAAGAAAATAAAGTGTCTGAAGAAGAAAGACATGGTCCATAGTGGATAATGAGGCTGATATAGTGCCTAAGATAAGGCAGTTTCTAACCCCTCCAACTATGTCATATTCCTTTGATGCAGTTTCTAAAGACTACATGCTAGGCTTTACTGACCTAATACCAGAATCCAGTTAAAACTTAACCAGTTTATTTGTACCAGATGTTTGGAATCATAGAAATAAACATTTTATTCATTGTCATTTTCATTTCCAACTTGTGCATCAGTGATATATCCTATCATAAGATTTATATGCAGCCAAACTGTTCTATATATCTTCAGTGCTTACTGTGTAGAATTCTAAAGCTACTACATTGTACTTCAGCCTGAAGACACACATGAACTACCTTCGATCACCGTGCTTTGCTGGCTGCTTCTACTGAACTCTACGTTCTATGAGGAGGAAGAGCCTGATATGCTCCTCGATAAAGTCCAAGCATTAAACCAATGTCTACCATTTTGTATATGCTCAAAACCTTTGGATGATGGGGTGATTTAATCATCCATCAATCAAAGTTTTGAGTCATTGCAGGTTAAGGCGAGTAAACGGTGATTAGCACTCTGAGTTGACATACTGGAACAAGGCAGACACAACCAGTAAAGTTTCCTAAACAGATAAATCACTCCAAAGGCCTTTCATTATTCATAATATCACTGCGTATTAAGTCTCCACAAGCACTGATTCATTACCACACAGATTCAGCTGGACAATGTGTGACCCACAGTTTTGTCAGCACAGTAATTACAGAAAGTCTAATGATTGATGATCAATCTAAAAAGCACGTTAGTCCATTTCTCCACCAAATTCCAGAAAGATATGAAATCACAGCCTGTTGACTTTTAGAAAGTTTGGTGTGTTATTAGTACAACTCAGTTTTAATGATAGGTCAACTGGAAAACCTACGTTCAGTCATTCATAAGGCACGCTAATAGGCTCTATGAGGAATACAAAGGAACATAAGCTACACTTCCACCCCTTCAGGGGTCCTAAACTCTAGTTGGGTAGATACCTTTCATCATATGAAATGCTAGATAACAATGTAACATTACAATAATAAGAAAGTAATAAAGGTGTTATGAGATCCTATATAATTAATAGTCAGCCATCCATTGGTATGGCTCATAAACAAGGTGGATAAAATCTTTAGTGAAATTTTTGGTAAACACAGAGAGTGAAAGATAAACACAGTAACATAAAGTGTGTGTGTGCATGCACACGTTTCTCCCTTAAAATAAAAATCATTAGTCCCAGAGCATCATATATAAGGAACCCATCTTGACACAACTTGCTTGTTGTGTGACAACCAAAGGAAGTGTAATGCTGAGAAACAAATCTCTAAAGAAGAGATTGTGTGTGGGACAGTGTTTCCAAGCACAGAATAAGGTTTCTACCACTATAATGACTCTATTATAAGAACATCTCAATGGAGAAGCAGAATGTTGTTATAGAAAAAGCAGTAGATCAAGAGTCAAAGGGCTTAGAGGTTCCTGACTCTGCTACCAACTTCACGTGTTTAACCCTCCATAGTCATCCTTCTTAAGGGGCCGCAGAAGGAGGGGCAGTTGAGAGCTCTCTCCAGCTCTTGGGTCAGACACATACAACACTCACTTTTTGTGTGATCCTAGGCAAGTTATTCAGCTTTCACAGACTCTATGTGTACATGTGATTACACATTTGTCCACACCCACAGAACATATAACCCTAAGAGTGAATTCTAATGTAAACTGTGGACTTTGGGTGATGATGTGTCCATGTAGGGTCATCGACTATAACAAATAGACCGTCTGGTGGGGGAGGTTGTTGGTGGGGGAGGCCATGCAAGTGTGGGGACAGGGGATATGTAGGAAATCTCTACCTTTTTTCTAAATTGTGCCGTGAATCTGAAATTGCTGAAAAACTAAAATCTGTTAAAACAAACAGAAAATCGTACTTCTACCACAGTAATAAGACTTAAATGAGATAAAACATATGAAGGACTTAATTCAGAGCCTGCCAGATAGCTGATGTTCAGTAAATGCCAGAGAGTATTATGTATGATCTTGCTATTTCTTAGCCTACAGCAGATCAAAAGCTGCTGATTGAAAAGTCAGAACTGCTACCAGAAGCCATAATGATGGTGGCAAGATGCTGAAGGAGAATAAGCAAAATGATAGAAAAGAAGTCTAAGAATTCTGAAAGAGTTTTTCTGAGACTGCACAGTGGGGGAACAAATAATGCTCTATATCCTAACAGACCAAAAAGTATTAGTATATTACATACAGTGCTACAATCAATGGCTTTTTTTAAAAAATTAAAGTTTATTGGGGTGACAATGGTTAGTAAAGTTACACAGGTTTCAAGTGTACAATTCTGTAATACATCATCTATATACCACATTGTGTGTTCACCACCCAGAATCAGTTATCTTTCTATCACCACATATTGGATCCCATTTACCCTCATCTGCCAATGGCCTTTTGTTGTAAGAAAAGCAGGGTTGCAAATTCTCACTCTCCTTCAGTCCCATCATTTTGGGACCTTGACTAAGTCACTTCAAGTTGCTGACCTGGGTCCCTGACATCAGTACCCGCAGCAGCTGCACCTCAGCTGCTGTCTGCTCCATCTCAGCAGACAGGATAAGGACCTTTCTGGCCTGGCCCATCCTGTTATAAATAGCTCAGTAAGCCCCACCGCAGCCCAAGAACACTAAATCATACGCCATGTATCACAGCTGTGACTGATGATCAAGTTCTTCAACTCTAAAACTAAGACAATACAAACCTCACGAGACAGTTGAGAGAACTGAATGAAGTGATACATATAAAACATTTAGCGTAACCCCCAGCAGATAATTGGTGTGACATCAATGTTAGTATGACTACGAATGCTTTCTGAATGACAGCTCACACATTCAAGCATCAGCATAGAGCTACATTTGCTGCTCTTCTGACCTGACTTTGCATCCCATTCCTAAGCCGTTTTTCCAGGTCTGATGAACAACTTTCTTTCCAACATAGCACCTGGTACATTTAGGTTCCCATAAATACCTTTTGAACGAAAAAATGGATACATGTATGCAAATATACTCTGGTCCTCTGTTCATTCGCTTTCATTTTGGTAATCCTCTCATAACACTGGGTTTCTACCCCATGCTTGTGAGTAACCTCTTATCTAAACCCTGAATCCCAAACTCAGAACTGAGTCTGGTGGCCGAGCCCTTTTTCCTATTAGAAATCACCGAAACACCACTTGCCACATCTATGGTATCATTGTCAGAAAAGAGACATCAGGTAAAAGAAGCGATAGTGTTACCTAGAAGCTGATGGACGGAGCAGAAGACCCATTGCCAGTAGCTGACTTCTGGTACTGTAAGGAAGGGTATGGCATCTCCATGCAACTTGCCTCAATCAACAGAGATGCAAAGAGGGGGATAGTAGAAAAAACTAAGAAATGACGAATGTGACTTAGTAGCTGATTGGATTATCTGCACACTCAAAGAGCATAACAGCTCTGGTTAATTAATTAGCAAACAATGTATTCGGTGAAGTATTCTGCTAAGGACCATGACTACCCAATTATTAAGTGAGGTGGAGAGCCAAGAAAAGCAAAATACCTAGCCACTTTGTTGAAGATAGGAAATTTACAGTCATTTCTTTATCTACTTATAAAAACAAAAAACATAAACAAAGAAACAAAAAAAACCTGAAGTACCTGACCACATGTCAAGTTGCTATAAGAAGCGGTGGAGAAACAGGTGATTAAGTTATTCTTGGAAGGCAACTCATAGATATAGCAAACATAAAAGAATTTCAGGTGCCCTGATAGAGACAGACATGGTTGAAGAGATACGGGAGGTCAGATTCATCCACCAGGGAAATAAGTAGTTCATAGAAGTTTGCTGACAAAGTAATCTTTGATTTGCATATTCCCAAGTAGAATAAATGAGAAAGAAAATCATGTGGAGGTGCGTTTCTAAACGAGGTTGGGCTCTACAGTAAGTACATAAGAAAAAATATCAGAGTCAAATTTGTCTTTGTATATTCCTGAAATCATTCATGCCATAAAATCATATATAGTTCTGTAGGATTTTTAACTATAAAGTCAGAGAACCACCAAGTTAGTCTAAAGGACAGAAGTAAAAAAACTGTGCCTATATGGTTTATACATGAAGATGGTTCTACTTTTTTTTTTTTTAAGGCTCTTATTTATTTATTTATTTATTTATTTATTTATTTATTGGCAGAGTTCTTTTTTTATTTAAGTATAGTTGGTATACAAACATTATATTGGTTATATAAGTTTCAGTTGTACCATATAGTGAGTAGACATTTTTATATTTAACAATGTGATCACGCTACTAATTCTAGTAATCATCTGTCAATATGCAAACTTACTACAATATTATTGACTAAATTCCCCCTCATCTTTTTTACCCCCACCTCCCTGGTAACCATCTTTTTGGTCTCTGTTTCTATGAGTCTGTTTTTGTTCTGTTTTTTGTTTGTTTGTTTGTTTGTTTTTTAGATTCCATGTATAAATGAAACCTTATGGTATTTGTCTTTCTTTGTCTGACTTATTTCACTCAGAATAATATCATCATCTGGGTACATCCAAGTTGTCACAATTGGCAAGATTTCTTTCTTTTTTTTTTTCTGTTTAACATGTGTTTGTGTCTCACATATTCTTTATCTATTGTTTTATTGATGGACACCTAGGTTGGTTCCATAGCTTGGCTATTGTAAATAGTGCTGCAATGCACATAGGGGTGTATATATATATATGTTTTTGAATTAGTACTTCCATTTTCTTTGACTAAATACCCCTAAGTGGAATTGCTGGGTCATATGGTAGCTTCTGAAACAGGAATAAACAAAGACTTCTATTGTTTTTACTTGTCTGTAGGATTTACTCTCTCCTATTTTATATGAAATCTCTATGATGACTTAAAAACAAAACTTCAAATTTCATGAAGCAAAAGCTGATAGAATTGAAAAATCTACAATTATAGTTGGAAATTTCAACAATTCTCGCTTTTTAATCAACAGAAAAAATATAAAACAAGTAATGATATATAAGAGCTGAACAACTGTCCCAGCCAATTTAACATAACTGATCTTTATAAGACTTTCCACCAAACAGCAGAATGCACATTTTTTTTAAAGTGCATTTGGGACATTCACCAAGCTGAACCATATTCTGAGTCAAAAACAAACCTTAAGAAATTATAAAATTAAACTTATACAGGTCCTTTGACCATAACAGAATTAAACTACAGTTCAACAACAGAAAGACAGCTATAAAAATCACCAAATGTTTTGAAATTTGAAAACATGCTTCTAAATAACCATGAACCAAAAAAATAAGTCATACGGAAAATTAGAAAATATTTTGAACTGAATGAAAATGAAAACAACATATCAAACATTGTGGAATGCATCCACTGCTTAGAGGAAAATTCATAGTATTCAATACCTAAATTAAAAAGGAATATCTAAGTTTTCATTTTAAAACACTACAGAAGAGGAAGTAAAACCCAAACTAAACAGAAGGAAGAAAATAACAGTTCAGAGAAGAAATTAATGAAACTGAGAGCAGGCAACCAATAGAAAAAAATAAAGGCTGGTTCTTGAAAAAAAATCAATAAAATTGATTTGATGAAGAGAAAAAAAAAACAGTTTGATGAAGAGAAAAAAAAAGAAGATACATATCACCACTATTAGGGATAAAAAGGGGGTCATCACTATAGACCCTACAAATATTGAAAAGGTAAGAAGTGGGTGTTATGCAATAGATATTAAACCACAACTACTCCAAGAAATTTTATGTTCACCAAAAACTTGTTCATGAAAGTTTATAAAGGATTTATTCATAATTTCAAAAATCTGGAAACAACCCAAATACTCTATATCGGGTAAATAAATAAACTGTGGTACATCCATAAAACAGAATGTGATTTAGCAATAAAAATGGATATAATATTGACACATGCAACACCGTGGATTAATTTCAAATGTATTAACACCAAATGTAAGAGGCCAGATTCAAAAGTCTTCATACTATCTGACATTTTGGAAAAGGCAAAAATATAGGGACAGAAAACAGATAAAAGTTTTCCAGGGACTGGGAGGAGAAAGAAGTACCGACTATAATAGGATAGCAAGAGGGAATTTAGGGGTGTGATGGGACAGTTCCATATTTTGATTATGGTGGTGGTTACATTACTCTATGTTTGACAAAATTCGTAGACGTGTAATGGGAAAATGGTGAATTTTACTGTTCACTTTAAAAATGAATAAAACAATCTCTATAATCTTAATGCATGTTTTGTGATTTGTCTGTTGCTTTGAGATGAAACAAAATAGTGGAGTTGCATCTTAGCAATGGTCAGGTTCCAGTCAGTCATAAGTTCAATGTAGGTATTACGCAATTCTACTCTGGAAGGGAAAGGGAAGACGATAAAAACAACTGCGTGCATTTCAGACAAACTCCATTAAAATCTGTGAAGTAAAAAATTGACAGAGTATTAAAAAATTTTGTGCTATTGAAGTGTAATTTAAAATTCACTTCATGCATACAATTCACCTATCTATAGAAAATATAGAGAGCGCGCAGCCGTCACCATGATCCAGTTTTAGAGCATTTCCAACACCATCAAAGATTTCCTTGTTCTTGTTTGCAATTACTGTTCCCCACCTCCACCCAGGCAACAGCTGATGTGCTTTCTGTGCCTATAAATTTGCCTTTTCTGGATTTTTCATATGAATGAAATAGTCCAATAGATGATCTGCTGTCTTATTTCTTTCATTTTGCCTAACGTTTCTGAGCTTCACCTATGTTGTAACATGTATCAGGAGCTGTTTGTTTTTTCAAATAACATCTATTGCATCCATATATTACATTTTGTTTATCCATTACCAGCTGATGGACGTTCAAATTGTTTCCAAATTTTGGAACTTATAAAAACAATTCTGCCATGAATATTCACATATAATATTCGTGTGAATATAGTTTCCTCTCTTCTTGGGAGAAGAATACTGAGGAGTGTGATTGCTGTACCATATGGTTATTTCTGATGAACTTTTTAAGAACGTGACAAACTGTTTTTCAATGTGTCTATATATTTTACATTCCTGCCAGCAAAGAATGAAAGTTACAGTCTCTCCACATTTTCATCAACACTTGCTATTGTCTTTGTTTTTAATTATAGCTATTGTAGTGCGTGTATAGTGGGGATCTCATTGTACTTTTAATTGCATCTTCCTAATGATTAATGATGTTAAACATCTTTTCAGAGGTTTATTTGCTATTTGCAATCTCCTTTGTGGAACTGTCTATTCAAAGCTTTTGTCAGTTTATTGGGGGTGTTTTCCTTTATTTTATTAAGTTATAAGAATTTTTATATATTCTAGATACAAGTATTTTATCAGGTATGTAAGTTTTGCATGCATTTTCTCCTAATCTTCAGCTTGTCTTATAATTTTCTATTTTGTTGTTGTGTATTTGTTTTTTAATTAAAGTTTATTGGGTGACAATTGTTAGTAAAGTTACATAGGTTTCAGGTGTACAATTCTGTAATGTATCATCTATATATCACACTATGTGTTCACCACCCAGAGTCAGTTCTCTTTCCATCATATATATGATGGGGGTCATATATTTGACCCCCATCCCCCTTTTACTCTCTGGTAACCACTAAACTATTGTTTGTGTCTATGAGTTTTGTTTCTTCATTTGTTTGTCTTGTTCCTTTGTTGTTTTCAGTTTTAAATACCACATATCAGTGAAATCACATGGTTCTCAACTTTTTCTGTCTGACTTATTTCACTTAGCATAATAATCTCAAGATTTCTTTTGAAGTGGAAAAGTTATTAATTTTGATTAAGTCCTAGTCATCAAAAGATCACGAGATCCTTCACCTGAGATGGTTTTTCCTAGCATTTTTACCTGACTCTTCTGGCTTTTCTTCATCTTTTCCCTCAAATTCCATTTCCTGATCATGCTTCTTATCTAGCATTAGCAAATGAATACGACAATAAACTCCATACTGAAAGAAACAAAAATGTAGACAGATGATGGATCTTGTGGTCTTTGTGTCAACTCCATTTGCTAACTATCATGATTCACTCATATTATCCTCATAGAAACTTAAGCTCTCTTAATATCAAATTCCATAGACTTCTCCATAATGCTGAAGAGACTGCATAGTTTAAAGAGGAGAAAATTGAGATAAAATTGTTTTCCAAGTATTGGAAATTAGTAATACAGAGGACAGAACCCAGTATAAATTCTGTGATTGTTATTGTTTTAATAACGATAAAAAGGGAGCCGTGAAGAGGGAAACAATAAAGAATAAATAGGGGAGTTTGTAGTATTACATAAGATCTCTATTTAGGTTCAACATCTAGTAGATCCTACTGGAAATCAGGCACCGTATTGTCATTTCATTTCATCCTCCTGACAATCCTGTGAGGTAGACAGTAGCTCCCTTTTCAAAGATGAAGAAAACTAACTCTGGAGTGGTAAGTGAATTGTCCAAGGCTACATTGCTAACAAGTGAAGTAGCTAATATTTGAACTCAAAATTAGAGATTATATACTTTCCCTCAAGTGTTACCTTCAGGATGAAAAATCATTGAATACCAATATAATATTACCATTTCAGGGGAGAAGGCATCTTTACAGAAAGCATTCCATCAATAATATGGAATGCCAAAGATTACATCTTTCAGCTTCATGGCAATTGCTCTATTTCAGGAATGGAGAGTGTTTTTTTAAAGAAATTAACCTTACCAAGTACATACTGCTATTTATCTTGCCTCCTTTCTAAGAAAAAGGAACCTGAAAGTTATTCCCTATGGCTGTCTTCACCTTTAAGTATCTAGTTTCCATTCATCCCACAAAGGAATTGCTTAGTTTAATTCCATTACTGAATTTGGTGTGAGATCACAGGATATGAACTAACAAAGATCTACTACCAAACTGATTACATTACAACGTTATCTGAAGAGAATTGTAGGGTTGGATTTTTACCATAATGCCATTATAGTCCTTTTATTTCACTCTCACAAAATCACAGGCAGGCCCAAAACAATTATGCAGAATGTTTTTCACAAGTGACTAAGTTAATTACTTATATAACCAATCCACTTTTTAAATAGTTTTCTGAATACGTTTTCAGAAAAAAGTACTCAATTCTAGTAAACATAAAATATGTACAGGAATTAAAAGGGAACCTCACTTATAAGGATATTTTTCTTTATTGCAAAGTGTTGTAACGAGATCATAAAAGAATACGATTTCCCCCTTTCTATCCATGAAAATCTTATCCTAGGAATCTCATGATCATAAGTTTATTAATCCTCCTCACAAGTTTTACAAAGAAAACATGTTTAACATTATAAATCAGTGACAGAAACAGTAAGAATCACCTTGGTGGTGGTCTTCGAAAACTGAAGAAATGCCCTAGTACTAATGTAGACTGACTTCTGTGACATCATTGTTGGCGACCTCTGAAATAACTGATGATGCCAGTTTACTTATTTAGAGAGATTAGCAACAGGACTCCCTTCCATTACTACCTCAAATACGTGTTTTAAAAGTATATGAAATACAAAAATACTTCAAACGTTTAGAAATTCAGCAGAATTCAAACTATCAACCAAAAGCTACAAAATGTACCTGCTCTACAAATCTAATCCTTACCTATCTCGTAGGTCTCCTCCAGGGTGACTAAGAAAACAAAACTATTATTCTTCATGTTCCATTTCCAACTCACTGAAGTAACAGGGTTTTGTCATAATACCTTCTATTTCCATTACTTACCCAACTACCAAAAACGTTCAGCGAGGCCCACTTCCACATGCTCAGTATTACGCAACGAGTTGTGGAAGATTGGGGGAAAAGGCACATAAAAAACATTCTTTCCATGATCAAATGGCCCATCGTCCTGCTGAGCAGGCTGAGATAACATGCATGAAGAACAAGAAATGGTTTGCATTAATGAAGTAGAAATGAGATAAAGTTAAGGGAATTAGCAAGTGGTTGTCTCACTCAAGGTATTCATGGGTTTAGTTTTTTTCTTTACAATTATTTAATTATTACATTTTAATCAGGATTTCAATTTTGAGATACTTGTATATTTATATGCAGCTGTATGAATTTATACAGAAAGATCCCATGTGCCCTTGACTCAGTCTTCCCCAATGGAAACCTCTTACAAAACTGTAGTATAAGCTCATAACCAAGATACTGACATTGATACGGCAGAGATACCTCATGCTGCCTTTTTATAGTCACACTCACTTTGCTTCCCATCACATCCCCTCCTTAAGTCCTGGCCACCAATGATCCTTTCTCCATCTCTATCATTTTGTCATTTCAAGAATATACAAGTCCAATCACACAGCATGTGACCTTTTGGAATTGTCTTTTGTTTCATTCAGGATAACTCTTTGGAGAGTCATACAGGGTGTTGCATGTATCAGTATTTGTTCATTTGATTGCTGAGTAGTATTCCATGGTATAGATGTGCCACAATTTGCTTAACTAATCACCCTTGAAGGACATCGGAATTGTTTCCCATTTGGAGCTGTTAGGAATAAAGGTTCTTTAACAGTCGAGTAGAGGATGTTGTGTGAATGTGTTATCATTTCTCTGTGATAAATGTCCAGGAGTACAAGAATTAAGTAGTATGATAACTGCATGTTTAGCTTTTAGGGAATTGCCAGACTGCTTTCCAAAATGGCTAAACCATTTTACATTACCACAAGCAAGATTCAAGTGTTTCAGTTCCTCCACATTCTCACCAGCAATCGGTTTTGTTGCTATTTTTAATTTTATCATGCTGATAGGTGTGTAGTAATATATCATTGTGGTTTTAATTTATATTTACCCCCAAAGCAATTGCAGAAAGACTTAGAGATTGAGCAGAGTATTTAAGAGTAGACAGGGAGAAGCAACAAAAATTTGAGTTCACAGACTTCTTTGGATAAGAGACTTGGGTAAAGATAGGATATCATTAGGGACCCCAGAGGGCTTCAGCCTGGCAATAAACATAAATAGGAAACATATCAGCCTTAACAAAAACTTAAGAAAACCTTTAGGTCAGCTCAATCCCTTAAAAGATTAAGGTGATTGCCATCCATCTCACCAAGCTGTTTGCCAGAAGCAAATCTCATTCCTACTTGGAAAAAGAACATTCACTTAAGCTTCAAAACATCTTGTAAGTTTTCATCTACAATATATGACACTCAATTAAAAAAATAACAGGATATTAAAAAGATTTGACAAAAAAACAAAAGGCAGAAAAAACAGACAATATAAAAATATCCATGAGAAATCAATTATTATATTTATCTGATAGAAACCACAAAATAACTGTGATTAAAGAATTAAATAAGGTGATAAAATTCAGCAAAGAGCTAAAAACTAAGAAAACAAAGGCAATATAAATTCTAGAACTGAATTTATGAATGGATATAATAGAATATACAGAACTGAATGAAGAAAACAAATCAGTGAATTCAAGGATGCGTCAGAAGAAAATATTCAAACCAAAAGGAGAAAAAAAGTAAAAAATAAACAAAACAGCACGCAAAATTTATGGGACATGTACAATGAAAATATTACCATACATGTAATTGAAATATCAATAGAATAGAAAGAAAAATGGGGCACAAGAGATACTTGAAAGACAATTTCTAAGAATTTTCAAAAATTGATCAAATAATATGTCACTAATTTTTCAAATGTTGTAAACCTGAAACAGAATCAATAAACAGCTAGGTACTTTATGGCAAAACTGCTGGAGACCAAAATCAAAGAGAAAAATCTTAAAAGAAGATATATGAACAAAAGTATATTAACTGTAAGGTAAAGGACAATAAAACTGCCAGCTGAGAGCTGACTTCTCAACTGAAACAAAGGAAGTCAACAACAATAGAAAGATATCATTAAAGAACTGGGGGCTGGAATGGGGAAAAAGCTGATAATCTGTAATAAACTATCCATTGAAATGTATTTCAAAAAATGACAAAATAAAGACATTTTCACACAAACAAAAACTGAATGCACTATCAAGAGATGAACATTAGAGAAAATACTAAATAGTCTTCTTTAAGAACAAGAAAATTCATATCAGATGACAACTTGGATATGCAGAAAGGAAATGACAAGTAAAGTAAAAAATAAGTATGTGGATAAATGTAACTGAATATTGAACTGTATAAAGAAAAATACTTGTGTTAACAATAGTGTGTTATTATGCCAATAATATCTTGTGAAATATTCAATATGTAGAAAATTATAATTCATGAGAACAAAACTTAGAAATGTGGGCAAGTGGAATTCAAGGGAACTATAGCTCTTGTATTGAATTGGTAGTGGTAAAATGGTAATATTTACGCATTTTATAAACTAGGGTAACTAATAATATAGTGGTAAAAGAATGCATATCTCACCAGCTAATATAGGTGAGAAATAGAAAAATAAATAAAACTAAATCCATACAAAGGAATATAAGAAAAGAGAGGGAAAATATAGAACAGAATGGGTTAACTAGAAAACAAATGGTTTTAAACTTCATATATAAATTATAACATTAAATGTAAATAGATGAAATACTCAATTAAAGACAAAAACTTTCAGGCTGGATTATACTGCTTACAAGAGACCCACCTTAAATATAAGAATATCCTAAAGTTGAAAGTAAAAATAGGAAATACATATACCATAAAAATACTCATCAAAATGATTATGTTAATCTCAAAGTAGATTATTTGCAAAAAGCACCGCTACACTGTTGCCCCGAAAATAAGACCTAGCCAGACCATCAGCTTTAATGCATCTTTTGGAGCAAAAATTAATATAAGACCCGGTTTTATTTTACTATAAGACCTGGTATTACATTACATAATATAATATTACATACATAATCTATTTAATATTATATATAATATTTTATATAATAATATATATTTATATAATTATATATAATATATAGTTAATAATTATATATAATATTACATAGATTATATATAATTATATGTTATAGTATGTATAATACAATATATAATATAACATATTGTCTTATATTATATTATATAATACTGGGTCTTATATTACTTTTTGCTCCAAAAGACACGTTAGAGCTGATGGTCCGGCTAGGGCTTATTTTCAGGGAAACACAGTAGAGATGAAGATGGCTTTTTACAATGATAAAAGAGCCAATCCATGAGAAAGATAAAATATTTTAAAATTTGTACACAGTTAATAAACAGCCTCAAATTGTATAACATAAAATTGTCAAAAGTTAAAGGAGATCTATGTAAACTCACAATTATAGTGGGAGAGTACCCACAGCTCAGTACATGATTGACCAGGCAACAAAACAATCAGTAAACAAAGAAAAGATAACAAAACACATGATTACAAATTTGATATAGCTGACGCATATAGAGCATTGTAATCAATAACTCTAAAATAACATTCTTTCCAAGTACATAATTTACCACAATTAAACATAAAATGGGACACATGTTATTTTAATGTTTTAGATTATAGAGTATATTTTCTGTTCCTCGTGGAGTAAAGCTAGAAATGGGTAAGAAAAGTAACTGGAAAACAGCATGGACTCGTACAATAGATTGTAGTTTTTAACAACTCATAAGCCAAACAAGAAATCACATGGGGGATTAGGAAATAGTTTTGAATGAATAATGAAAATCCTACATCTCAATATTTATGAGGTTTCATACAAAAGCATGCTTAGAGAGAAATTTACATCCTTTAAAAAATATGTGAGCCAGAAGAAAGGCTGTAAATCAAAGACTAACCATCAACATAAAAAAAAAATGTTTAAAGCAAATTCAATGCAAAGAAAGTATTAAAATAAAACAATAAAAAGTAATACCATAAAAGTATAAATCAATATAACTGAATCAAATGAACAATAGAGAAGATAACAAAAAAGATGTTTTCTTTGAAAAGACTAATATAGCTAATAAACATTTGTCAATAGTGATCATGAAATAATAAAAGGCAAAAATAGATATTATTAACAACAAAAGATGAGAGATTATTACAAATCATACAGACATTAAGAACATAAGAGGCTATTTTGAACAGCTGTGTGCCCAAGCATTTAAGAATTTAGATAAAATGAGCAAATTCCTGGAAAAATACAAGCTAACCGAAACGACTCAACAAAACATAAAAATATAAATAAGTAAGCCTATGCCTGTGCCTATTGTTTAAATAGCCCCATTCTCTGTCTGTCTCTCTCCCCCCTCTCCTTTCTGTTCTTCTATGTCTTTGCCTGGTTCTCTACTGCTGCAAATGTGCGTCCTGCAACAGTGAAGAAAGGAGAAGGCTGAGCATAGCTGCAGAGACTTCAGGCTTACATCATCTCAGCCTATGAGCTTCCCCAAATGAAAGAACTTGTCTTTTCTGTCAGTAGAATATAAACCCCTGGGAGAACAGGTGTTAAAACTGCACAAGTCACATCCCGCTCCTGAAGTTGGGGCAAGGAGTGAAATGTGGATAATTGGCAACCTCACAAGAACCAAATAGAATGATAGAAGGCTAGTTCCCCCCCCCCCAAAAGGGGGTATTGTTTCCAAAAGAAAAGAGAAAAGATGCTGAGGATGAAAATAATAACAGATGTCTACTATGTTTCTCTTGATAATTCTTAGCCCTTAAGTATTAGCAATAAACATAGCTATGCTGTTTTTCAATGAAAACTAAAAAGTCAGTGTCAGAATTGGGTTTTGAACCTCAGTTAAGGAAAAGCTGTCTCACAGAACAGGTCAGAGTTCAAGCTCTAACTGTGTGGCCTTAGGCAGCTCATGTAGCATGTCTAAAATTCATTTCTTCCATCTGCAAAATGTGGGTGGCAGAAGTGCCTGCCTCTTCATCAGTACGAAGACTGAATAAAAGTATACAATGTGAAAACCCTTTGCATATAAATAGTGAATAAATGTTTAGAATGCTTTTATTGAGATTATTAGTAATAATTCCAAAGCCTTGGTTCCTTCAGTTAAGGCAACCACAGAAGTGAATCTCACGTGTGGATAATAAGTTATACTCTGAATCTAAAATAAACTATTTTAAGAGGTGATTCAGAACTGAAAATAATAACAAAAACTTAATGAGGCTCACATTAATGAGTTACTCAAATATTACCTACACTTTCCACAGGATGTTCTTTTTATCTCATTCCCATGCCTTAAAAAAAAAAAGAAAGCTTTTTACTGATGTACATGAGTAGAAAAATACATATCTCTCAGATGTAAAGCTCAGTGGGTTTTCACAAACTGAACACATCCATGTAACTAACTTTCAGATCAATTTCATCTGACTTAATCATTTGGAAAATCTTTCAGATTGACAAACTCAGGTTGGAGTCAAGCAACGATTCTAACCCTGGCTCTAATACGAATGCACTGTGTGACTTTAGGCTCTTCCCTACATCCTTTCTGTGATAATTTTCTTCATCTGGAAACGAAGAGCAGCAACACATCCTCCAGCTGTGTCACAGCACAGTCCTAGGACTATACTGCAGACAACAAAATTCTTCCTACATCTTTCTCTCCTTTCCATGACTGTGAACTTTCATGAATCTTATCCAATCACAGTAGATCATTGCTTAGTTTCTGCCCACCCCTTGAATGTGGGCATTGCCCAAGATTCCATCCTGACATCAACTCTCCCCACTTTGCGCTTTCTTATTCAATTCTCCTTGCCTGGTCCATTTCATCTGATCATTTTAATGCCATGACTCGCAAGTGTAAATCCCAGCCCTGACTTTTCTCCCCAACTCCACTCCAAGATTTCTGACTGCCTGCTGGCTATTTCCATTTCAAATCCTATTAATAAAGCACATGTGCAAAGTAATCAACAAAGACGACGTCATCTTTCCCCCCAATACCTTCTCCCAAATTCATAGTCTCTATTTTGATTACCACTTTGTGACCCAGGTAAGAAGTTTTGGAATGATCAATTTTCTCTGGCTTACTTGCCCAAGCCTTTATTCTACCACCATAACGTCCATTGAAATACCCCTTTTCCTCAATTCCTCCCCCACTTCTCTAATTCACTTCTTCACTTCCTGCCTACACTATTCCAAGATTTTTCTGCCTGGCCTGCTAGTCATCAGTCTCATTTGTGCAATTTATCTCCCATTCTCTAGTGGACTTATTTTCCTAAATATACATATCAGATCATGACAGTCCTTTGCTTTAGTCATGTTACATAAGAGGTAGAATAAGACCAAACTCCTTAGACTGACAACCTGACTCCTTTCCAGAACTAACCACCATGAAATAGGTTCATACAAATTGCATTCAAGTCTAGAATAGTTACTATTCCTGCACTTTAATACCATGCTTTTGTTTCTAATTTTCTGCCTCTTTTCTACTTACTAAAACAGTATGTCTCCTTCAAAGAAAGCTGAAGTGCCTTCTCTGATCCTCACAATCCATTTAAGAAGCCACAGCTTTAGAAACAAAACAAAACAAAACAAAAAAACTTTAAAACTCAAAAGCAAAATTACTTTGTGTATAATATGTCCCAGGCATTGTACTAGGCACTTTACACAGTATACTTCTTATAGCAACCTTGTATTTTAGAAGTCAGAAATGAGGGCTTATTAGGATTGAATGATTCTCCCCAGTTCTTACTATAGCAGACAGAACAAATGGAGGAACCAGAAGCAGAGTTCAGTACTTAGTGACTCCAAGCTCAATTTTTTCTTTTATACTTTGCAGAATAATTTCTGTAATTGGTTCTTTATACATATATCCCCAAGAAGATTTCAAGCTCTTAGAAATCTGAGAATTTGAATTATTTATGTTGATCCACTCTCTCGACTGTGCAAACATACACACAACACACCCACAACCTAGTTGGGTTTATTGCATAACGATTTGACTGAGTTCTTATGATAAATATTAATAATAAAAGAAGTACATCAGTCTCTGTCCCTGTGGAACTCACAAATAAAGAACAACAGCAAAACAGCAACAGTTGGCATAGTATATTAAAAGAAATGTTAATGATGGAAAACGGAAGTTTTCACTAATATTTTAAGTTGGCTTTTTATAGAGCAACAAATACATGAGCTATGAAATAGATAATATAGTTAAACTGTATCAATAATGAAATAGTTCATCTGAGAGTTTTCAAATGTTCTCCACTAATATTCATATTTGAATATTTTGCTGCCAGAATTGTGTTTAATATAATAGCCACATATATATATGCACATAGCATATATATGTGTGTGTATATTCACATAGGTATACTAAAATAAAATTATAATATTAACAGGTTCATCTTTTTTTTAAAATCTATGGTCATGAAACTCAAGAATCAGTAATAAAATCCAGAGATAGGATCCTAAATTCATTTCAGTCATTAGTTTTGAACTTTCTTGCTAATTCATGAACTCATTAACTAATGAGGAAAAAAAACAGTATTTATAGAATCACCTATCTTAAATATTTTCTTGACCTTAATTGAAGAAGATCCTAAAAAAGCATTATAAAGCATCGAGAATGATACCATGAGGTAAAGGGTCCTGATAATTTACAGCCTGGAGGAGGTATGGGGACTTCTCACAGCTTCGAAGCTGGTATTCCAGCCAAAAAGCTAAGCAGTTATTTCCCTTTTTGTACTTTTATGCTCCCATGTCTAATGCATTAGCAAATTCAGTTGACTCATCCTCCAAAACACAACTAGAATGCATCTATTTCTTTCCATTCTCACTGTAACCACGCTGGTCCCACATGCCATTATTTTGGCATGAATATAATAGCTTCTTAACTGGTGTCTTGCCTCTATTCTTACCCAGTTACAATCCATTTGCCACATAACCCAAAGTATGAACTTGTAAAAACCTAGTCAGATGGTTTCACTCGTCTTCTAAAAACTTCTCATTTGCTTCCCATGCTCTCAGCATAAATTATAAAACTTCTTACCTTGACTTACAAGTCTATGCTTTATGGAACTCTCATCTAGGTACCCAACCTTATTCCTCATCACCATCTTTTTCACATACGTGCTCATCTCACTGGTCTTCAGTTCTTCAAATACACGGATCCATTTTCTCCTCGGAATCTTTGGACTACCTATCACTCTGCTTGGAACTCTCTTCTTACCTCGACATGTCACTCTTTACTTAAACATCACCTCTTTGGAGAAGTTATGTGACCACTCAATTTATCATTATTCTCCAGTCTCATTACATGGCTCAGTCTTATGTCTCTCTCTGTCTCTTTGTCTCTCTCTCTCTCTCTCTCTCTCTCTCTCTCTCTCTCTCTCTCTCTCTCTCTCTCTGTTCTTCTTCTTCTTCTGTTATGGACTGAATATCTGTGTGTGTGACCCTACCCCAAATCATACATTGAAGCCCTAATCCTTAATGTGATAGTAAAGGAAGATGAGACTTTGAGACTAAGGTTACATGAGGTCATGAAGATGAGTCCCTATGATGGTATTAATGCCCTTAGAGGAAAAGGAAGAGAGAGATATTTCCACATGCCACAAAAAAGGAAAGGCAATGTGAGAACACAGTCAGAAGGCAGCCATTTTCAAGCCAGAAAAAGAAGTCTCACCCTGATCTTGGACCTTGATGATCTTGGACTTCCCAGCCTCCCAAACTGTGAGAAATACATTTCTGCTGTTTAAACCCCCTAGTCTATGATATTTTAGTGTGGCAACCCAAGCTGTCTAAGTCCTTTCCTTCTTTCCTTCCCTCTTCCTCCCTCCCTCCTTTCCTTTCACCCTGTCTTCCTCCCTCCCTCCATCTCTTTTTCTTTCTTCCTTTCTTACCCTTCTAAAAATTAAGAAACATGTATTTTTTTCCACCACTGTGTCAGGAACTGAGCATGCACTTAAAATGTGTGTATAGTTTACATGCTGGTGTCATAGAGATGGTTACAAAATTGGATCTTTCCTTCATGGAATAGTTATTAAGCACCTACATATTCCAGGCATTGGAATATGAGACAGACAAGGTCACTGTCTTCATGCAGCCATATTTAGCAGGAGGCGACAGAGAACAAACAAGCAAATGTACAAGCAAGAAAACAATTATATATATATATATATATATATATATATATATATATATAAATTGTATATATATACATATACATATATACATATATACATATATGCATATACATATATACATATGTGTATATATATATATATATGTTATTATTCCAGATCTTGAACACATACAGATACAGAAGCAGTTAATTGTCCATAAACTATACCCAAATGGAAAGTTCACTGAATAGCTCCCACCTGAAAAAAAAAATAATAATAATGGCTCAATGCTCAACATTAAAAGGCAAACTGCTTCCCTTGTTTTGAGGTTTTGAGTAAAAACCCTAATATCATTGCCTTTTGTTTTTTCTCTAAAATAAAAATAGCAATAATTCTTGCATTTGAGTTAGGACACAATCCTTCTGATCCGGCCTTCGCCCCACACCATGCATCTCATGCCCACATCTGAGACAACCACCGCTCATTAAAATGGACCAGGAGGCATTCTTAAACCACACCAGGATTTGGATAGCGAAAGATAGAAGGACACCATTTTCTGCCTGCTAAACTGAGTGTGTGTGTGTGTGGTGTGACCTAGTTGATTGAATTTCCAACACCTGCCTCAGATTCGCTGCCTTAGTGACAATGAGCTGGTCTAATTTTAATCCTCAGCCCTTCCCAGTTGGCTCTGTCCCTAAGTAGTTTCCTCTGCCATGATGAAGAGGAGCATCTCAGGTGAAGAGTACGCTGTGGTTTCCCTATTCCATCCATCTGTCCCTCTGCGGCCCATGCCAGAATCAGAAACAGGACCCCAAACGTCCTCACGGCCCTGCAGAAGCTGTGCGTTCAGCCAATACTCTCGTGCTTTACAATCAGCCTATGTGGTCTGGCCCACAGGGGAGGAAAACTTGAGAGATTAAAAACCACAACAAACAGAGAGATAGTCAGGTGTTCCTCGATTGTTTTAAGTACATTATCAGTTACTGAAAGAACTTGCTGAAGAAATCACGGAGCCAAAGTTGGGACTCTGCAAGCAGTCAGGCCTAATGGGAGCCCCTCCCAAGGTAGAGGTTCCGCCCTCATCAACACCACGGCCTTGAATGCAGAATCTATTTCCCACAAAATAAGGCTGAATGATAAATTCTGGTGGGCTTTCCACTGGTTGTGCATCTATCCCCAAAGAAAACAAATCAAATCAGTGTCAACCTAGAGCAATGCCTCCAGTGGTCCGAGGCAGGGCACTGCGTGAGTCACTGTCCAATCTGACACTTTTACCAGTGACTTGAAAGCCTGGGGCACACAGATGACACACTTATCACATATGAAATAACACACAGCCTAGAGGAACACAGCGTGAATTGGATAAAACCATCTTGGTCCAGATAATGTGGCATAATGAGTTTTTAACAAGATATTTAGTAAACCCAAAACTGACCTTAAAAATAAAATTTAAAACCCACAAGAAAGGATGGAGAGAATGTGATTGAACATCAGGACATTTAAGACTTAGGAGTTCTAAAAAGAAACAAAAACTCACAGACATAGACAATAGTTTAGTGGTTACCAGAGGATAATGGGGGAGGAGGGTGATAGATGAGGGTAAAAGGGATCAAACATACAGTGATGGAAGGAGAACTGATTCTGGGTGGTAAACACACAATGTGATATATAGATGATGTATTACAGAATTGGACACTTGAAACCTATGTAACTTTACTAACCATTGTCATCCAATAAACCTTAATTAAAAAAAAAAGACTTAGGAGTTTTAGTTGACCATTAATAATAGTGATAGTATAGTCATGATAATAGCAGCTAACATACTCGTATGTCAAGGGTTTACTATGTACTGGAAACTTCTCTAATCATTTAAAATGTATTATTAATGCATTCAATCTGCACAAAACTCTTAAAGTAAATTATTGGCATCCCCATTCTACAGGTGAAGAAACTGAAGCACAAAGATATAAAGTAACTTAAAATGAATCAATAATATAACATGATTGTCAAAAATATTAATGGGTTCAGCTGTGGAGGGCGCAACTCAGCTCTAGTTGCCGTTGCTAGTTGCAGGGGGCGCAGCCCACCATCCCTTGTGGGAAGCTGAACCGCACCTTCCACAACTAAGATTGAAAGGACAACAACTTGACTTGGAAAAAAAGTCCTGGAAGTACACACTGTTCCCCAATAAAGTCCGGTCCCCCACCCCGTAAAATCTTTAAAAAAAATTAATGGGATCTTACAGGTTGTTGGAGAATAGTGCTCAGAATAAGAGAATAATGTTTCTCTAGTTTGTCCACACCAGACTTCACATAAATTACCATATTCTTTTCTGGGGAAATGGAGATTCAACGAGAGAGAGAGAGACTATGAGGAATGTAACCCTTCCAAAAGAAGAATAGTAAATGGAGAAGCCTGGTGAATTTATATATTTAGAAAGAGGAGTGGAACATGACAGCTTGTACAGTCCTCAAATTTTGGGGGTGTCCCCGAGACTTATATTGTGCTGCTTCAGAGGTTAGTCATGGGAACAACAGCAAGCACATTCCATAGAATATTTACTCTAAGTTTCTCAGATTATGAAGAACAAGGAATAGACGTGAATGAGAATAAATATGGGCTCAATACAATGTTTTGTAGAAGGACTACTTTGTGAGATGGGAATCACGTCTCACTGAGGATATGCAAGCAGTGGACACCAGATGACATGGGACCAATTAATTGCCAAAGATCTTCACTCTATGGTTCTAAATGGAATAAATTGTAGACACTATTTTGGTAATGGGTCTACATAAGTAAATTCAAGGCTAAAGGTAAATGATGGTAACCAAACTAAAAGTCCTCTGAGAAGGCCTCTACCTGTACCTCTAAGTGATTTGATTAAATTCAATAAATATGTATTGACTTTTATATGCCCGACTACCCAGAGGCAGAGAGTATGCCTTGTTTAGAAGCTTACAGCTTATTTTCCCAGAATAAAAATAATTATTTTAAAAGAACTGTCACCTATGATTTCGACACATGTTACAAGCAGATATTTCAAGAGTGCATAGACATATAGCAAAACTATGACCATCTGAATTTGAACTTGGCCACAAATTACATTAACCTTGTTTTCAACAACTTCTACATCCATTTTGCATTTTTTTTCAATTGACTTTCAGTATAATGCATGTTGCAGGTAAATAAATTAATCAAATTAAAGATAGTACCTTTTAGTTTCTTATATAATCTGATTTGGCTAATTTTACTTTTCCAAAATTAGTTCAGGTATATTTTGTTCTTATTTAGCTTTTTGTTTTTGTTCCTTTGTTGTTAGTTGTTTTATTATTGTTTTTGTCATTTTCCTTTCTTTTTTGCCATCTCACTATATCCCCATTTAGGATAACATTTTTCAATCAACACTTCACTTTATCTCCTTCTAAAAAAAATAGACTATTGTTATCTAATTTTTAGGGAGGAAACTATATGGTTTATATTTCTTTTAGTCAGCACAATAATCTTTTTTAGTTGTTACAAATATTTTCCAATATTTTAGTGGCACAGAGAGGTTAAGAAACTTGCCCAAGGTCACACAGTTAGTAAGCAATGGAGCTAGAATTTGAATTCCCAAACCTATGTGTTAATTTACCAGGCTATCCTCCTCTAACAACCCACCCCCCACCATGAAGTAAAAGACAAGCATAGTATAGTATCAAGTAGATAACAGTTCCAATATTATTTGGGAACCAAGCCATCTCATTCTCGAAACAGCAACTTCATTTAAGGTTTAGAAATCCCTGAACTTCTTAACTGAAGACCTCATCATTCAATACCAAGAAACACAAAGCGGTGGGGGATCAAAGACATTCACAGGCAAGTCTCCTCTGTACTCAACAAAACAAAAAGTCACAAAAGACCTTGCAGCCAAGGCTGCTCTAGCATATGGTTGATACTCATAAAGGTATGTTGAATGGAGGCTAGTTTCCTAGCTAGTTTCCTAGTACCACTTCTACCATGTTTCCCCGAAAATAAGACCTAGCCAAACCATCAGCTCTAATGCGTCTTTTGGAGCAAAAATCAATATAAGACCCGGTATTATATTATATTATGTTACGTTACGTTACGTTACGTTATACCCTGTCTTATATTTTAGTAAAATAAGATGAGGTCTTACATTAATTTTTGCTCCAAAGGACAAATTAGAGCTGCTTGTCTGGCTAGGTCTTATTTTCAGGGAAACACAGTATTTACACAAGAGAGTCAAATCAATCCTGTACGAGGAATCACACTTTCCAAATGAATGCTAGACTTTCTAAATTAAAAGTGTCTTCATGTTCCATCAAGCTTTAGTTCAGGGAGGTGATATAATGGGGTGTCATAGTCTTACAGAAAGGAAACAGGACGAAGAGTTTAAAACAAATGGCTTTGAATGATTTTTCTGTCTCAGTGCCTTCATAGCTTAATCTGCAAAAATAATTGTATTTTTCACAGGATTCTAAGAATCCAGTATAATTCTGTTAGGTGGAAAGCATTCTGTGTATGTAACTAGTTATACAAGTATAAAAAACCAGTCTCACTATAAAACTCCTAGAAAATAACAAAGGAGAAAATCTAGATGAAATTTGGTCTGGCAATGACATTTTAGATACAACACCAAAGGCACAATCCATGAACAAAAGAATTGATAAACTGGACTTCACTAAAATTAAAATTTTCCACTATGTACAAAACAATGTCAAGATAATGAAAAGACAAGCCATCGGCTAGGAGAATATTTGGGAAAGAAACATCTGATAAAGGACTGTTATCCAAAATAAGTAGTCTTAAAATTCAACAATAAGAAAACAGCCCAATTAAAAAAATGGGCCAAAGACCTGAACAAACACCTCATAAAGAAGATATGTAGGTGGCAAACAAGCATATGAAAAGCCATTGCCATATACATATATATATATCATCAGGGAAAGGCAAATCAAAACAACGAGATACCACTGTAAACTTACTAGAATGACCAAAATCAAGAAAACTGGCAGCACCAAATACGGGTGAGGATGTGGAGCAACAGGAACTCGTTTTCATTGCTGGTGGGAATGCAAAATGGTACAGATACTTTGGAAGATAGTTTGGCTGTTTCTTACAAAATTAAATATACTCTCACCATGTAATCCAGCAATCAAGTTCCTTGATATCTGTCCAAAGGAATTGAAAACGTATGTCCACACAAAATCCTACACACTGATGTGTATAACAGCTTTATTCATAATTGCCAAAACTTGGCAGCAACCATGATATCCCTCAGTAGGTGAATGTATAAATAAACTGTGGTACGTTCAGACGATGGAATATTATTCAGTGCTAAAAAAAAAAAAATGAGCTATCAAGTCAGGAAAACACATGGAAGATGCTTCGATGCATATTACTAAAAAAAAGAAAAAAAAGCTAAAAAAAAGAAGCCTATCTGAAGAGGCTACATATTGTATAATTACAACTGTATGACATTTTTACTATGGGACAGTGAAAAGAGCAGTGGTTGCCAGAGCTTAAGGGGAATGGAGGGACAAATGTGTGGAGCACAGAGGATTTTAGGTCAATGAAACCACTCTATATGCTACTATAATGGTGGATACATGTTATTATAAGTTTGTCTAAAGCCACAAGATATACACCACCAAGCATGAACCCTAATGTGAAGTATAGACTCTGCATGATGATGATGTCCATGGAGGCGTATCAGTTATAACAAAGGTACCGTCTGGTGGGGGAGATTGGAACGGAGAACGTGGTTATGTGGGGTATATGGGAAATCTCTGTATCTTCCACTCACTTTTGCTATGTATCCTAAAGTGCCCTAAAAGCAAACTCTATTAGAAAATCAGTATCATTCCTAGTCATTAAGCTAACTCAGTCAAAAAAAAATTATGGTTAACCATTATCACCATTTCTCTAACATGTCATATCAAATTTGTACTATGAGAAGGCAGGTATATACAGTTATGGTTTATAAATATTTCAACATCAAATGTGCAACATTTGCATGTTTTTCATTTGGGAAAATCTGTATCACTGCTAAGTGTTCCTATCCAAAGCGCAGGGAGCAGAAATGGCTTCCTGGACATGTGACCCGGGTAGTCACACAGGGCTCCATGCTTAGAAGGGCCTTAAGCTTAGTTTAATGCTCTGCTGTTAATTAGTATTTGAACAAGGGGTTGAATTTGAAGATATCAGGTGTGGGGGGTGGAGTTTGAAGAAAAGCTGGGCTTCGTGGAAGAAGCTCCTGGTTGTCTGCATAGGAAGAGGAGCTCAGTTGTATCTGATTCAGAATCTTGGGAACCTTGATGTCATTCAGACGCACTCTTACATTTCAATTGAAGAAACTGAGGCCTCCACAATTTCCCCAACTTGCCCAAGGTCCCCAGCTCAAACATAACCAGTTGCCAGGCTGGTTTGTGTCCAGATCACAGATGTCTCTTTCATAATAAACATCTCCTCCAACTACTCCGTGGGTTGCAGCTCCATTTATTAGGTAAGTCTTTTACCTTTTCCCAAAGTCCCTTTTCAGTAACTGAGAAGATAGGCTAATCTTTATATTAATTTGAGTGTTATTATTACTATTTTTTCTACTTATCCTCAATTATTGCCAGCCTGCTGTTGAAATATACCTGAGAGTAACCTTCAGAAAAATGCTGTGGGCTCTGCATTGATGTTGCCAGTGTGGAACACATTTGGGATGCTGCGTTATTTATCTATTAAAATGTTTCTGAGGGAAGAGCATTCATTGAGAATGTCTTGTTTACAAGTTTGTCCTTGGTCATCAGACACTGCAGTTTCACTATTGACTGTGAGTCTCACTTGCAGTGGCAAAGCATTGAAATGCTTTCTGTTGCAATCATTACTTTATGTTCATTGCATACAAATCGGAATGAATCCTGAATGCAAATCAAGTTATCTGATTCAGGCTGTTGCAACTCATGTATAAACGAACCATATATATCAGGAAGTGAAAGTTAGTCATAGAAATGGAAGCAGAGAAATTTAACTGAAATCTGTGTAAGAACTAGTCAAACATCTACGTCCCTTCTCAGAGTCACATTCAACATCGCTGTTGAATTTTTTGGTACTTACTAGTCTTTTAGTTGCTGCCATGATGATTATAATATGCATTCTTAACTTCCCACAGTTTACCTTGAATTAATATCATACCACTTGATATATAAGGTAAGAAGCTCTCAAAAGAATTATTTCATTTACAGACCTTCCAATCCTTTTGCTTTTGTTTAAAAGTGTACTTTTTTGTTTAAAGTGTACTTATTGATGTTATAAACACCAAATACATTGTCATGAATTTAAGTATAAACATTCAGTTGATTTTAAATAATTTTAAAAAACAAAATAGTCTTTATATTCATCTATGTATCAACAATATTCTTTGCTTTTCTTTCTTGCCTATAGATCTAAGTTTCTATCTGGTATCATCTCCCTTCAGTCTAAAGAAAGAACTGTATTTAACATAGCTAGTACTGGAAACCATCCAGCAACAAATTATCTCATTTTTTATTATGCCTCCATTTTAAAAAATATAATTTTCTTTAATATAGAATTCTAGATTGACAGGGCATTTTTGCAGCACTTGAAAGATAAAATTATATTTCTGTCTGGCCTCAATTGCTTTTAATAACATATGAGCTATCTTTAAAAATTCTTATCATTTTTACCCAATATAATGTTTCTTTTTTCTCTGACTGACTTTAAGATTTTCTTTTAACCTTCGGACTTCAGCAGATGTGCCCAAGTATTGTTTTCTTTATCGTCACTGTCTGATATTCCTATTTAGATCTGTGCAGTACTGTTTTAGAGCAAATTTGGAAAAATTTCAGCCAAAGTTTCTTCAATTATTTTTTCTTCTTCATTTTTCTCTTCTCTACATTCTATGACTAAAAGTGTGTTAAACCATTTGATACTGTCCCTCAGATCATTGTCAATTTGTTCATTTTTAAAACGTTTTTTCTCTTTGTGCATTTTAAATGATTTTTACTAATTTGTCATCAAATATATTGTTTCTTCTGTTATGTCTAGTCTGCTGTTAGTCTCATCCAATGTTTGGTGTTTTTTTTTTTTTTTAATTTCAGCTTGCATATTTTTCAGTTCTTGGATTTCTGTTTGGTTTGTTTCTTTTTTACATTTTTCTTATCTTTCCTCAAATTCTCCATTTCTTTATCAGTGTATCTATCTTTTCCTATAGATTCAATATATACTCATGATAGTTAATTAAGTACTTGTCTGCTAATTCCAGTATCAGTATTTTTCATAGGTCTATTTTTATTAGATTATTTTTTTCTAGACAATGTCTAGTAGTTTTTTATTGTATCGTGATATTATGGATGTTTTATTTTACAATTTTAGAATCTGTTGTCTTCATTTATTTTTTGAGATTATAAATGTTGAATTAAATTTCAGTATTATAAAGACAATAAACAGCAGCTAACTTGTCACTTCGCACAGGAATTTTACCATAAAACATTTAAACTTACTTATTTTGCCAACATATTTTTCACTGCATATAGCTTTAATAAAGATCATCAGAAATCTGTAGGATATATTTTATAAATAAACGACATAAGAACATAAACTCTTAAGTTTGTGGTGAGGGAGTTAATTCTGCATTAAAAAGGCTCAAGTTATTAGTAATAAAACGGAAACTGAAACAATCCCTAATAAGAGGTAAGAAAATCACTTTTTCTAGGTGGAAATGTACTGATTATGCTTTCTTATTTCTCCTTCCATATATGCAATGAATATGTCTAAATACTTACTAGAGCCAAATGTATCTCAAAAGTTTAGGACATCAGTTTTTCTCCTTTTTGTTAATACTCAATGAGAAAGAACACTTAGAATAAAACTTCTTTTCATGAATAAGGAATGGTAATATCTACTTGCAGTCTGAGTTTACTGCTAACTCAATCCATCCTCCAAGTAACAGATTTAACATGCTCAATCTTAGAATTATTTGGCATTAACTTAAAAAGAAACCTTGGTAAAAGCATAAATTACAGAATTTCATTCCTTGAAGTATATTTTTCAAGACGCGTCTTCATCAAGTAGATAAGAAAAGTAAGAATTGCTGGACGAAGTACGAGGCTGTTTTATTATGGTGTTCATTTTATTGTTATTAAACCTTAAACTCCTATTGTGTTCTAATGCCTTACGTGAGTGTACAACCAAAGAAGTTAGATTATTCTCCAAAATTGGCTGTCTCCTAAAGGTCAAAACCGACAGCATCAACCCTGGCGAAGAGCTGAGGGCTACCCTTTGCTGGAAGTAATTTTCGCAATTTTTTAGTGATTTTTCAGAGGAGTCCTAATGATGCTATTTTCTGGCACAGGTTATTCTGTCTCTCCCACTAGATTGATGAGATCAAGCCTCACTTGAAAAAACACCTGTTGTCTTCTTTTGGAGTTTTGTACTAGCAGGCAGTACATCACCGGGGAATCAGCTGGACCAACTTGAGATTTGATTGCAGTTTCATGCTGCTAGGCCTATTTTGGTTATGTGCCTAGTCTTAGGCCAAATAGCTCAATCTGGCTACGTAGATTTTATTCTTAAGGGGTGGTCCTTATAGGTTCCCAATGGAAAGGCCATCATGTTTATCAACATTCTCTAACTTGATGGGACTCAAATTTCAAACTCTACCTCTTAACGCTGGAAAGGAGCAGAATTATGTGCTAAGCTTTTTCACCCTCCAGCTGTGGTTTTCCCTTGAGCTCTTTGGAGATTTGCCAAAAAAAAAAAAAAAAAACCCACACACACGTGAAGTTCGGAGATCAAGTGAGGATTTGGAAGAGTTTACATGATATTTTTCAGCTCTTCCTTCTATTTCTCTGTCTTTTCTACTATTTCTTCCCTCAATTTCCAGCTACGGTGGCTATTCCAAACACTTTTAGTTTTATAACTCCTCAAGCTAAAAGGACTTCAACTGTGTGCACCCAAGATATGGGATTTGGGAAGTACTAGTGGGGAAAAAGATTTAAAAATGTCAACCTACAGTAGTGTAGTTCGTTTCAAGGGTTGGATGCCCTCTAACTTCTGTCTGCATTTGGTTGCTTTCCATTGACTTGAATTTATTTATTTTTAATTTTCCCAGAGTTTATCATTGTTCCCAGAGTTTATCAGCAGAAGGGTTAGTTTTACAAAAGCTCTTCTGCCATTACTAAGACCAGAGGAAAAGACCAGAGCTTTTCATCAGATGGATTTTTTAAACATGTGTTATATTATGTTGAACAAACTTATTTTCAAATAGATTAAAAACAGTCCATATGGCCTTCTCTCCAAGTGGTAATAATCAGTGATATTTACTCTGTACCTAGTTTCTTTTGTAAATGTTTAACATATATTAACTTTTTAAATTCTCGTAACAGCCCCATGGGATAGATCCTACTATTTTTATTTTACAAATGAGGATAGTATGGCTCAGAACTTCTGGCAACTTGTGTAAGTTCACAGAGTAAATAATTACCCTGAGTCACTTCAGGGTTTATGATTTCAGTACTAACCTTGCCCTTTATCGCAAAAAATTGAGATGGCTTTGCATTCTTGTTTGAGTGACAATCTCCCAGGTTGGATTGTAAACTCCTTCTTGAGGATACCTTATTTATGGCTTCTATTCATCAATACATATCAGTGCAGTCATAACCATTGTTATATATTCCTTAGCAGTTGGTAAATAGCCAGTGTCTGAGCCTTGTATTTCTCATATGAGTGAGAAAGAGCATGTGCTTTTCAATCCCTAACAGAAAAAAAAAAAAAAGAGTAAACTCCGAAAATTGGCATTATTAAAATCCCTAATCTTTTAGCTCTATCTGTAAGGATAGAATGCTATACAATTTATAAATTTATAAATTAAGTGAAGCTAACATAAGAAAAATTACATTCATAAAATAACTAAATTTCACTTCTTTCCAAAATACTTGAAAGAAAAAACATCAATGTTTGCACAGGAATTTTGAATAGAAGATTAGAGAATATTATAGACACAGGAATTTTGAATAGAAGATTAAAGAATTATACTAACTCTAATTATACGGATTCTATACTACAACTAGTAATGGCCCATGACAATTAAAGAGTGGGAGCCTCACTGAACTTTAAACAAAGAAGAAATCATTGCCAGTTTAATTCTAGAGATTTAAAATACAACTTATTAGATAATAACTTACTATAATTAAGCCTTCAAATAGTGTTTGTGAAGTCACTTAAATACAGCTCACTTTTAGAAGAAATACATACCAACTAAGACAGAATCCTATCAATACCAGCCATATTAGTGGGAAGAGAGATGCAGTTTTCTAGGAGAAGTTCCATTCTTTAGGAAGTGTGGTGAATATGTTATTTCTGCTTGCCAAGAATGAGTTCTCCTTTCACCAACAGCATATAGATTTTTGGGGGGTAACTTCTCCTCCTTTATTCTCTATCCATATTATTGGACATGTCTGCCCCAAACCTTGCTTTTGCCACATAACCCAGGTCTGAACAACTGGCCTCCTGATCAATGTGATTGCTTTGGGAAGGAGCTTATAGCCTAAATAAACTAAAAGAGACACAATCCTTGGAATCTGAACAAAATATTTAGTAAGGTGAAACTTTCTTTCACCGAGGTAGATGGTGGAATATAAACTTAGAATTGGTGGTGACCATTTTGCCACCCCTTGGAGAGAGTCTGCCTGAGAATAAAAATTAACATTGAGAAACAGATAAGGACAGAATCCTGACAACTTCTTTCAAGCCTACATCCAGCAATTCTGATAGATACATCTAAACCTTTAGTTATTTGAAACTTTTAATTGCCCTTAGGACATTTTCAGTTGAGTTGGTGTTATAGAATGAATATTTGTGGCCCTCCAAAATTCATATGTTGAAGCCCTAACCCCAAGTATGGTTGTATTAGGAAATGGAGCCTCTAAAGAAGTAATAAAGGTTAAATGAGGTCAGAAATGTGAAACCCTGATCCAATAGGATCGGTGTCCTTATAAGAAGAGACATCAGTAAGAGCTCTCTCTCCCTCCCCCTCACCTCTCTCTTTCCTCCTCCAACCCCATGAGCACACACCAAGGAAAGAACATGTGAGAACACAGTGAGAAAGTGGCTGTCTACCAGCCATGGAGTCCTCACTGGAAACCAAATTTGCTGGGACCTTGGTCATGGATTTATAGCCTCAGAACTATAAGAAAATAAATGTCTGTTGTTGAAGTTACCAGGTCTGTAGTATTTTGCTATGGCAGCCTGAGTAGATTAATACAGTCGGAGTCACTTAAACCTATGAGTCCTGTGTAATGCAGGAGATTTCAAAGAACCCATACTGGGATCATCAAGAGACCCCACTGAGACAGAAAGTCCACTATGCCAATAAAAGCATCTTAAATGCACTTTTTAAATTTTCCTTTTACCTTTTCAAGTGGCTCACTGGCAAAAATCAAGGCTCCAATTAAACTTTAAGGGCTTTCTAATCACACAATTGGCACCAATTATTCATTTAACTATGTATGGGTTAAGCCTAGGCTAATTACATTTCCCTTAAACCAGAGTCATTTCAGATCAGGCTATTCAAGGTATTACAACTTGACACAAGAGGGTAATATTGAAAATGATAATAAAGAATTCTCTATTGCAGTATAAGCTTTCAGACGGTTTTCAATCAATTTTGCAAGTTCTAAAACTCAAAAGAACAAAGCTAACCATTTAGCTGGTGCATTACTTTCTATCTTTTGAGGATTAATGAAAAGAAAGATTCATATGAGAATTAAATACTTGGTGAAACAAACAAATAGGTGTTTGTGTCCTCTTTCATACTCAAATTCTGATGGACTCTAACGAGGAGGGGAACAGATGTGTTTCTTGCAAGAGTCTCAAGTATCTTTTTTCACCCTCTATCCTTACCCCTTGTCCAAATGAGAACTTTTGCTTTAAAGGAAATGGAATTTAATAGGTCAAAGTGACTCTCAGTGAGTTTCACCACAAATAGGAACTGTATGTCATATTATGATCCATGAAATACATGCCAAACTAAGCCCTCAGTAAATGCTGAAACCTCTTCTAATCCATTGGGAAGACAAGTGCATTCCCCTGATTCACCTTTGAGTATAGTTACCGCACAATGCCCAACAGAGAAAATCATTGTTGTAGGTTCAACTAAACACTCAGACCCATAAGACTACCTCCAGCCACACTTGGCATTAAGTTCTCTTGCAGAAATGGTTCTCAAACTTGAGCATGCGTCAGAAGGACCTGGTGGAATTGTTAAGACACAGATTCCTACTCCCTATCCCTCCCCTTCCAATGGGGTTTCTAATTCAATAGTCCTGAGGTGATGTCCCAGGTTCTGAATTTTAACAAGTTTCCTGGGGATAATGATGCTACTGGCCTGGAACACCACACTTTGAGAACCACAGTCTAAGAAGCTATAGGACAGGAGACACCGCTTGCTAGCAGGAAAGCATCACTTGTTCCTTTTCCTGGGGGAGTCCTTGTAGAAGTAGTTCGAAAGCCACTAGATTCACATCTGACAGGTAAGAGAGGTATCTTGACTTATAAACCACATGCATCACATCTTTTTAAAATAACTTCATGGACATAGCTTACAACAACCTCAAAACGGACGTGTTGATTACTCGAGTCACAGTCTGAAACCAAAATTATTGTTTCCTATCCGGCATTTATAGGTGTCCCACTGAAGGTGCAATACCAATCAGGGGACAATTTTATAATATGGCCTACTCACAAAGTTGACCCAAACCATCTTTATAAGTTTCAGGGAAACAGAGGCAGGACAATAAGTGAAAAGCAAATTTTCATGCAGATAAGGGGAGAATTGTTTTGTTCACCTTTTGCCTGCTACATACATATCTTTATTCATATTATACTTCTTTTTTAAATAACTGAATAGAAATAAAATTAAATTATGTCAAAAACTTTCCTTTGTTTTCGTTCTCGGTTTAGCTAAATCTCAAAGCCACCTGTTAGAGTGATCATGCTAATAAAAGAAGACAGGAGCTTCCTCAGAAAAATCACCTGGATTGGAAAATTGCCATTTAGATGGCAGTGCACATTTATCTGTTATACATATCACAGGAAGCCCTTAAATTCCATACCAAGAATACTTGCTAATCTCTAACCTGATTTGTAAATAAGAAGTAAATTTCTACTTTAGAGTTTCTGTCATCTAATTTTCTTTCACCTGATTGCTATATGACCTATATATTTTGTCATATTGCTTACTGGAAAGAGCATATATCTATCTAGCTCTATCTATCTATCTACCTATCTAGCTATGCTTTACAGTATTTAATATTGAAATAAATATCCAAATTTGCAATTCCAGATTATAATCCTGCCAATAAAAGGAATTTTGCAAAGAAGCAACTCTTGGCCTAAAGAAATAATTATTACCCCGGTCACGTTCACTTAGAAATCTTTTTAAAAATATCAATTCCTGAGCCACACAGCAAACTGATTGAATTAAAATGTCTGCAGATAAGGTCCAGACACAGAATACTCTTAAAATTCCCCAGGTGTTACTAATGTGGAGCCACGGTTACAAAACTTTGAAAGTAGAGTCTATTTCTGAAAGAAAATTATTTTTCTTTCCTCTCATATTCCCTCTCTCCTCCTTTTTTATTTATTTATTTTTTTAATAAGAAAGGGGGAAAATACCTCTCAAATTGGGACCAAAGGAAAAAAATAGACTGGGATAGAGAAGTTCTAATAATGGGGGTTGGTTCAGTATTTAGGAACCCCGCTGGGTTGTTCTAATCTTGGGGCTCTTCCTGTACTGACAACGTGATTTGTTAATATTATTAATATTGTTAATACTCTTTAGAAGTAAATTAAGGATTGAGGTTCTATTGATATAAAAGGGAGAAATAGGGAAAAGCTAAAAAACGTATAGAGAAAAAAATAAGATTGCACTTCAGTTAAAGAAGAAACAAGAACACAACCCTCTATTAGTTAATAAGAGCTAATATTTATTTCTCTATTTCTCAAATGCAGATGTGGAATGGACTAGCTAGATACTTACCAAATTCCTCTCTCACTGAGCACACACCTGAGCTTTATTTTCTAGCTTCCCTTGTCTTTTAATGTAGAGATGTGACTGAGTTCCAGCCAATGGAATATGAACAGTTGTAATAAATGCCACATCCAGACCTGGTTAATAACAACAATTTATGCATGACTCTGACAGTTAATTTTATGTGTCAACTTGGCTGGGCCATGGTGCCCAGATATGTGCCCAGATTACTCTGGATGTTTCTGGGAGTTGTTTTTGGAAGAAATTTACATTTAAATCAGTGCACCCTGAGTAAAGCAGATGGCCCTCCCTAATGTGGATAGGCCTCATCCAATCAATTAAAGACCTGAATAAAACAAAAGGTGACCTGCCATGAGCAAGAGAAGGCCTTCAGACTTGCAGCATCTGCTCTTCTCTGGGTCGCCAGCCTGCCAGCCCACCCTGAAAATTTTAGACTTGATAGCCTTCATAATTGTGAAAGTCAATTCCTTAAAGTAAATCCCTTTATAAACATAAATCTGCGTGTGTGTGCGTGTGTGTACACATACTATTGGTTCTGTTTCTCTAGAGAACCATGACTGATACAATGACTTTTTCGGAAGAACTCTAAGAATTAGAGGAGAGCAGAAACATAAAACGGAAGGAGTTAGAGTTCCTGTGTTGGAAGCCCTCCTGACAACTAGAAACATCCACATTGGACATGATGTAAGTGAGAAATAAACTTTCATGGTTCTCAGGTGCTGAGATTTGTGGGTTTGGTTGTTATAGTTGGTTTGTTAGCATTACTTAATCTTGCTAATATAGCATATGTCGAATTAGACAGTATTTAAGCTCCCTTTATCTTCTTAAGTTCTATAGCAGTGGTTCTCAAAGTTAGCTGCAGATGAAAAAAAATCTTAAAACTTTAAAAAATACTGATGCTTAGTCTTCACCCCTTGAAAGTATTAGTTAATTGTTTTCTGGAGAACAGCCTGGGCATTGGAATTTCTAAATGTTCCCTAGGTGTATAAAATACAGAGAAATTGAAGAACCACTGGTCTACAGGACATCAGAGACCAGACTTCAAAGTAATGTGCAAGAGAAATCAAGTTAGTGAAAAGCTTAATATAGGTGAAAAGTATGAAGTGCATGTCCACATCAAAGTTCTCAAGCTATATTATTATTGTTGTTGTTAATAGAATAGGAAGATTATACACATATATCAAAACACAACTGCTTCATAAATACTATGATGCCCATGTTTTAGATGAGAAAACCAAAGCTCAAACTGAGAAGCTACTTGTTCCAGATCATACAGCTAAGGGATGGAGCTACAATCTGACCAATAGTCTGGCTGACTCCATAATTCCTATTCTCAACTCTAAGCTATAACACCTCTCATTAATGTAAAGAAAACGTCCTGATCCAGAACAGTAAGAATATCACTGCGCAACACACTGGAATATTGCATTTTTCCCCAGCACCCAGTTTAGTGATGACAGTAAATTTGTGTTCAGAAACGTATAATGAGCTTGTTACAGAATCTGCAAGCAAGTCCTCCAAAGAATAGGTGAAAAGAATAGGAGCACTAAACTCTGACCAAAGAAAAAGGTAAAATTAATTTGATGAGTAGACAGGAAGAATAACTGGAGAAAGAGAACATGACAGTGCCTTCAAATATTATAAAAGTTGTCATGTGAAAGAGGTAATTATGCTCATCACTAGATGAAAGAAGTTTATTCTGCTTATCACCAGACAGTTAAATCAGGATCACAAGTTAGATGTTAAAAAAAGGAAAGTTCTGATTTATATAAAGAAGACTTTCCAATAATTAGTGCTTTTCTAAAAAGAACAAACAAGGTTGTTAGGAGAATTTAATGAGAAAATATGTTTTGTAAAAGCAATAAAATGCTGGGTATTTTTGTTTCTATTATCACTTTTTTGAAGTCTCATCACTGGAATGTTCAAGTAGATACTGAAATTATGATTCTGCACTAGAAGGAAATAAGATAGAAGACAATGAAGGCCCAATCCAATCGTAAAATATCTTGGATTCCCATGGAAAGATGTTTTATGAAATGCCTTGTCTAATAACTGGTGAGCAAAACATATACTCTATATAGTATACTACTTCCAAAGCCATTTTGAAAAATATACAGTCTCACTAAAGTTAGAGAAATTCATAGCAATAATTTGGTCAGTTGCAGCTTGATGAAGACTTACTATGAGATTAACTCTGAAATATTCACCTTACTTGAATATAAATGCCACAAATCTATTAGTGGGTAAAATGCTTCCTGAAATAAAATGGAGGCCCATGGCTTTCCTGTTTAGAAACTACCACGGTCAGTCATTCCATTTAGTTTCTTGTGTCTGTGCTTTGTCTCATCTTCCCCATGGCGATTTGTATCCCCCACTGAGTATAGCAAGCAGTATGACTAAGGCATATAATATGTTTTCAATAAAAGTTTGATTTGGAAATGACCTAGACCAAAAGAAAAGTAGTTTATGATCCTGCATGCAGAGCATAGGGGAAAAAGGAGGAAAAAGTGCAATATGGGAAAAACACATTTTAGATAGGTCCCTGTAGTGCAAGGACAAGTAAAAGAATTGAATTTAAATGAGCCAAATAACTCATGCAATTCTCAAAAAAAAAAAGACATGTAGCCAATATACCATCTTAAGGTGTAATGTGTCTGACTGCATTGCTGATATCTCTCATAAGAATTTTAACAAATCTTCAAATTCTATGCTCAGCTTCCCCTCTAAAATGGGACAGGCCACCTGAGGGCAGGGAGGATTCGTCTCACTTTCACTGCCATATCCCCAACACCTGGCACGTAGGATCTGCTCCACAAATATTGGCTGAGTGAATGAATTAATGAATGAACAGGCTGTGGACGTGAAATTTTGAGATGTGCCTTTTAGAGAGATCTCACAGGCCTTCCATGACTATGATATTTCCACCACGCTCCTCTTGGAGCATCTGACTTATTT
The DNA here is from genome assembly GCF_964194185.1 of Rhinolophus hipposideros. Lineage (NCBI taxonomy): Eukaryota > Metazoa > Chordata > Mammalia > Chiroptera > Rhinolophidae > Rhinolophus > Rhinolophus hipposideros. The sequence goes on along the minus strand of NC_138072.1, from coordinate 18,739,922 downwards.
AGCATCTTAAAGTTCATGTTGACAGAGAGGGTGAAAGTATGAATACTTCTTGAGCTCAGTTATTTCTAACTTGTTAGGTACAGATACCAACAGTGTAACAGTCCAGCCTGAGCTAGACATAAACACTGTGCGTGCCAACTTCCCAACTGCAGTTCCCATGTTACGTTGGCTCGGTTTTGCTGTCACTGAGAAAAGAGTGCCATTTAATGGTAGTTAGAGTAAAGAAAAGTGGATCCATTGAACTAAACATTTGAAATTTCCTCAAGGGAGCGAATATCCGCAGCAATACCCAAAACTAAGGCCAGTAGAAAGTTTCCAGTGGCTAGATTTCAAACCAAGAGAGAGGGAGTAAGAGCACCCTAAGTCTCTTAAAATTCCTTAACACACTCATTTGTAAACAAACAGAATGGCATTAGCCAAATAAAGAAACTCCCTCAGAAAATGAAAGAAAGAATGAGGAAATCCATTTTATACTCTAGGTGAGAAACACAAATAAAATGTTTCAGGAATATTAAACATTCCTCTAAAATGTATGAAACAATAAGCTTCCTACTATCACAACATGCAGGTACCCTTGAAGGGGGCTGGTAGAGGCGAGGATCCTTGTTATGAGCAAGTACTTGCTCCAATCAGGCTCAGAAGAAGGCAAGTCTCACAGGATCTGGTGGTTAGGCTCATTAGATGAGTGCTCTATCTCACTCTAAAGGATTGAGAACGCATGAGATTATTGTGCTAAGCGAAATAAGTCAGAAAAACTCAAGAACCGTATGATTTCAGTGATATGTGGGATATAAAACTGAAAGCTACAAAGGAAAAAGACAAAGAAACAAAACTCATAGACACAGACAATAGTTTAGTGGTTACCATAAGGTAAGGGGGAAGGGGGGTGGTAGATGGGGGTAAAAGGGATCAAATACACGGTGATAGAAGGAGAACTGACTCTGAGTGGTGAACACACAATGTGATATATAGATGACATATTATAGAAATGTACACTTGAAACCTATGTAACTTTACCAGCTATTGTCACCCCAATACTCTTTAATTAAGAAACAATGCTTCTCATTCTTTATTCATCCAGTGAACCTTTTCCTGAGCAGCTATTAGCGGCCAGGCAGTGTACTAGGCATGAGGAATATAATGAGTTATGCAAAAGCAAAAGATAATCAGCCATGTATTATTCAATCACAATTGTGATAGATGTTATGAAGGAAAAGAATAAGGTCCTAGGAATTATTTATGTAGGCAAATTGGACCTAGTTACTTCCATGAGAAGGGAACATTTGCGCTAACACTGAAGGATAAGTAGAAATTGATCAGAAAAAGCCATCATCACTCTGGTTAGGAACAGCAAATAATTACTTTCCCAAACTTTACATTAACAATTTATTCTGCATGTAGTTTTGGGGGGGTTACTTTTTTGTTTTTAATTCTGAGATTTGAAAAGTTTTAGAAACCACATTATGATTAAAAACAGGTTTTATTTGTCCAGATGACTTCATAAAAAATTGTCATGACCTTCTTATGTTACTTATGTGGACTTTCAGATGTTTAGGAACATGTGGGGCTTTCGCCTTCAGAAGGCAGACGGGAATCTGAGTGCAGCAATGGCTGTGAACTGACAATATGAAGGTCAGCTCCGGTGAGAAATTCCAAGGATGTTAAAATTCACATACACCAGCTGGGGAAAAGTTGTGTAAGGAGGGGTCTGCCACAACAAAATAAAACCCACATACAAGGATACCTCCACGTACACACTTGCAATGAGAGAATATGAAAGCCGTAGGGAACAGTATGAACTATCTACCCTGAACGCCTCACACCGCAGAGGAGAGGTCACAGAGATGAAGGAGGTTGGTCAGGCTGCCCAGCCAGCAAGTGCCAACAGCTGAGGCAGCTGCATATTGAAATGGGATGAAATCCATCTCAGGTAAAATAAAGCCTGTGGCAAGGGTAGAGGGAGAAGGTAAGGTCTGTTAGGTAGCAGGCAATTGGGGTGGAGCCTGAAAGCCCAGGACAAGGTTTTATTTGACTTCATTATGCAAAAGGGCAGATTTGGGGATCAAGAAAAGATATCTTGATGAATGAAAGGCACAGGCAACAAGCAATGGTGATTTGATTAAGCAGGTACCCCGAGGATATCTACTTAACTTGGAACTCTTTATTATCATTATGGGGTTTTTTTAATTTATTGGAGTGACAATTGTTAGTAAAATTACATAAGTTTCAGGTGTACAATTCCTTAATACATCATCTATAAATCCCATTGTGTGTTCACCACCCAGGGTCAGTTCTCCTTCCATCACCATATATTTGATCCCCCTTACCCTCATCTCCCACCCCCATCACTATGTTTTTAATGTCGTGGCAGATGGTGTTTTCCGAAGAAGCTCCTCACAACATCTCCCATCCTACATGCTCTTCTTCATTGTGACCTTGCTAATCCCCCTTCGAGAGGTGAAGTCCCATTTGCCTCGCCCTGAATCTGACTTACGACTTGCTGGTAGCCACAAGAATGTGGTGGATGTGACACTGAGTGACTCTTCAGGCTGTGTCGGAAAGGCCATGGAGCTTGTGCCTGGTTCTCCTGGGAGAAGCCACCTACCGAAGAAGCAGTCTGACCACCCTGAGACTAGAAAGGCTGCATACTATGCTGCAGTCCGTAGTCCCAGCTGAGCCCTGCCTCCCACCCATCCCTGTCAAGATGCCAAAAAATGAGAATGAAGGAACTATTTTAAAAGTGATTCCCCACGCCCTAGTCTTTTCGCCTGAGACCCCAGATATCACAAACCAGGAAAAAAAGAAAAAAAACCTCACTCTGCTCTGTATAATTTCCTGACTCACAGAAACCATGAACACAAATAAATATAAATGAAAGCCACTAGGCTTAGAGGGGTTTGTTTGATAGAAACAAATCGCCAGAATAAATGTTTGTTTGTTTTTTCTATGAAGATTATTATGGACCTTGAGCCCATTGAACGGATGAGAAACCAAAGGTTCAGGAAGATTAAACCAATTAGATCACAGGATCATAAAGAGAATTATACAATCATAGCAGCGAAATGATCATTAAAATTCGTTTGAGGATACTGAGACAGAGAAAAACGACTTGGATGAAGATACGTAGTTAAAGGCATATCCAGGAGAATAACCTATCTTTCCTGAAGAATCTCAGAGTCTAGAGCTCTTTCCAAAATATTAGACCAAACGATGTAGAAAGAAGATCACATGCTTTGGAATCAGACCTTGGTTGATTATATCCTTAGGCAACTTTACTTAATGCCTCAATGTCCTTATATCTAAAAAGGAAAAATACAGAGAAAAGACAATAGTGGAAAAAACACTGTAATTTGAATGAGGACTATAGTATAATAGAATTGCCCTAACGTTAATTTCCTGGTTTTGATCATTAAGCTATGATGATGTAAGATATTGATATTAAGGAAAGCTGTGTGAGGGGTAAATAAGAGCTTTCTGTACTATTTTTGCTCTTTTTTGTAAGTCTAAAATTGGATCTAAGTAAAAAGTTTAAACAGATAAAAAGAAAACCAATACCTACTTAATAATGTTTTCTAAGACAGTGTTTGGAAAACGCCAAGCGCAGTAATCAGAAAGCATTCAAATACCATTTCCCTTTACTACCTCTATTTCAACTTGCTGATAAAGCCAGAACAGATGGTCTCCTGATTCCTCCATCAGGCCTTGCTCTGAGAGGCTGTGTCCTCAAATACTGTAGCTGTAGTCAAGCACATTGCAGCCAGAACGTTTCTGAGAAAATTAACTTAGGACGCAGACAGTGGGAAACTTCCCACAGTAGTGAAATCTCTAAACCTCTTCTCTGACCTTTGAATTCTTGGCAGCTGCAAGCTCTGCTCTAGCCAAGAATCCTCATGCATGCAGCTTCCACATCTACTCGCTCTCATTTGGAGGTCAGGCGTCCTCCACACTACAGTCATCTGATGCCATCTGTCTGGCCAGGAGCTGGCTGAAAGCTCTCAGAAAATGCCTTCCAGAGCTAATTGAGCTGCTCTAAATCTTTGAAGAGACAGAAATGGGATTCCACCAAAGATGGTTTAATAAAATATTTAAAGAGCTTTTTTCTAACGGTCTAGTAGGCCATGACCTTCTTTCTTCCTCCACGGGAAAACATGTGTCTCTTTATCAGAATTGTACCTCACTGGTCTCTGAACCCTACCATTACCATAACAGGGAGCGTGTAGAAGAAATTTCTGGGAAATCATCAGAATCACTTTAAAATAAATTTGCCAATGCAAAACTTCAAATCCTGGGGATATTCATGAAACTTATCTATGAAGACAGAGCTAATGAACAAACAGAACAGCAATGGGTTTTGGCCTCCTACATCAAAAACCATAGAAGTTAATTGTCTCAGAATATTTGTTGTGGATTTATAACAGGAAACAAATTGCCTCTACAGATCAGTGTAAAGAGCTGCTGCTCAAGAGTCAAAATTTTGGCTACAAAATCATCAGTCTTGTCAGTTGACAAAACCAATAACCTCCATCCATCCATATTTAAGTTTTTTTTCACTGTACTATACAGCTTCTCCAATATTAGGCTGAATTTCTCCCTGAAGTGCTGGCCTTACCATGCTTGGAAATTCCTACTTTCTGTGAGTGCATGTAGTGAGAAAACACACCTAATTTGGGCACACAAACTCATTTGCTAGAAAGTATTTCTGGGCATGCCCTAGAGCCCTCACAAAATATGGGCCCACCTTTCACTCACATTCTGTACTACGGGTGAGCACTGATATTAACCCCAAGACTTGTACAATGCCTAAGCATTTTCTGAGACTGTAGCTAAAATTAAATTATGTTTAATCAAGTCATAGGGTCAAATATCATTGGTTTTATTCTGATTCCTTGAGAATTAGGTGGCCTTGCGTTTGAATGAAAATCTCTCCATCAGAATCACGCATAACTAGGGAGATCCAAGATGGCAGAAAAGATAAACACTGTGCTTGCTTCCTTCCATGAACACATTAAAATTACAACTAAATTATAGAACAAGAAACCTGGAGAACCATCTGAAGTCTGGCTGAACAGAAGTTTTATAACTAAGGAGATAAAGAGAAAGCTACATCAAAGCAGGCAAGAGTGGTGGAGACTCAAAACAGGCTGGCCCCAAACCTCTGTGTGGTAGTTGAGAATAAGGAGGGATATCTGTTGTGCGGGGAGTCATGCGGGGCGGCCTGCGGTTCTCTGGTCCCACTCCCCACATAAGAATGCAGGACATGGTGAGGCCAAAAAGGAATACCCATAGAGCCATAGGTAGGGGAGTCATACTACTATATTCTCTCTGGCAGCTGGGTTGGAGGAACAAGAAGCAGGAGCCACACTATTTGCAACCTGCTGTCTACTTCTCTGCAATCTGTGACCCGCACTCCGCCATGCTAGCTGCAATCCACTCTTGCTAGCTCAGCCACCATCTTCTTGCTAGCCCCCATTTTTTTCTGCTAGCATAGCCATAGCAGTTATATTACTGGCCAATGGCTTATGGGTTACAGCTGACGGCCAACTAGCCACAGCTGATGGCCATCTGATCACAGTTAATGGCCATTTACTACCCGAGCCAGCACCTTTCTATGTGAGGCCGAGAGCCTGGAAACTGCTTTCTGGGGCTCTGTCCCCACAACATCTCAGCCACGGAGGTTCCCCTTCAGAGGAGCAATGAACGCAAGCCCCGCACCAGCTACACAGCTTGATTTACTGGTGCTGGGAAGAAGAGCTGCCACAACATCTGGCCGTTAAAAAAAGTGGGGATTCCAACCATCCAGATAGGACAGAAGGCTGCAGGAAATGCAGACATGCCCTTAAGCAGCCCACACACAGACTCTCACTTGCAGGCACTCACCTTGGGCTCCAGCAGAGGCATGGAGGATGGATGGTGACTTGGAGGCCTCGGAGGCAGGCTGAGGTGTGCAGCCTCGGGGTAAGAGCTGGAGGACAGTCACCATTTTTCCCTATGAGGGGTCCTGCTCCTGGGCAGCTGGCAGACAGGCGCCATCTTTCTTGGGTTGAGCCCGCCCCTTCTGGCCAAATCTGAATCTGATTCGCCTGGTGACTCCATCCTGCTGACTCACAGGGACCCCACCCAACCCAACTCCCTCAACACTGGAGGCAGTTTCTCAGCTAAATGACAGCCCCACCCACATTGTACTCTTTATTGGAAAAGTATGAGCATCTGCAGGCCCCAGGAAGGTAGCAACCAGCCTTGGTGTGCTCTGAGACTTTTGCCAAGTAGCTCTAGGCTCAACACTGGCACCAAACCAGAACCTACACTAACATGGTGAATACAACTCTTCCCACTCTAGTGACTCCCTTAGACACTGCTTAACCCAACATGTGTGCCTCATCAGGCTTTATCAGTGGATGAACTTTAATGGAGCCAGCAGATGGGAGCAGGCCTCGGAATATCCTGGCTTGTTGTGGAGCTACCTCAGACCCGGTACTAGTGGCAGATGTCCTTGGTTCACAGCGTGGCTTCTCCCACATGCCTCCCGGTTTAGCACAGATAGCAAAAGAATGCAGATCACTTTGTAGCCCCTACTAGGCAGTCTTCTACCAGTCTCAGGCAGTAAGTAACCTAGGCCAGTACCAAAGTCCCTCCCAAGAGGCCCCAGAACCAACATACTTAGAGGTTGGCTTCAGACCACAGCAGAGCACTGCCCAATTAGCCCTACAAGCAGCACACCCAAAGGGCAGTCTCAACAGGCACCAGAGCCCACTGGGGCAAATCCCACTCAGTGAGGTGAGCCCCCTGCACAGAAGCCTATAAGCTATGGATGTGGCAAAACCCCACAACCAATTAGCCTGAGGGTCAATCCCACCCACTGATCTGCTAATAGCAATCAAGGCTCAACTATAATAGGAAGTCACACACAATCCACACAAGGGACACTCCTGGAGCACCCAGAGCAGGTGCCCAGGGAGACTGTGTCTGGGCCCTACTACATAAGGCCACCCAGCCAAGACTGGGAAACATAGCAAATGTACCTAATACGTAGAAACAACAGAGAGAGGCAGGCAAAATGAGGAAACAAAGAAATGTGTCCTAAATAAAAGAACAGGAGAAAACTCCAGGAAAAGAATTAAATGAAATGAAAGCAAGCAACCCACCAGATACAGAGTTCAAAACAGTGGTTATAAGAAGGCTCAAGGAACTTAGTGAGAACTTCAACAAAGAGATAGTAAGCATAAAAAAGGACAAAGAAACCATAAAAAAGAACCAGTCATGCATGAAGAATACAATCACTGAAATGAAGAATGTGCTGCAAGGAATCACCAGCAGACTAGATGAAGCAGAGCACTGAATCAGCAATTCGGAAAACAAGGTAGCAGAGAACACCCAATCAGAACAGCAAAAAGAAAAAAAGAATAAAATTTTAAAAAATTAGGACAATTTAAGAAACCTCTGGGACAACATCAAGTATAACAACATTGGTGTCACAGGAGTACCAGCAGGAGACGAGAGAAAGCAAAGGATTCAGAAGTTATTTGGTGAAATAAAATAATTAAAAACTTTCCTAACCTGGTGAAAGAAATAGACATACGAGCCCAGGAAGTGCAGAGTCCCAAACAAGATGAACCCAAAGAGGCCCACACCAAGACAGATTATAATTAAAATGGCAAAGATTAAAGACAAAGAGAATCCTAAAAGCAGCAACAGAAAGGCAACTTGTACCTTAGAAGGGAGCTCCCATGAGATTGTCAACTGATTTCACAACAAAAACTGCAAGCCAAAGGGATTGGCACAAAATATTCAACATGATGAAAAGCAGGGACCTACAATTAATGGTCCTCTACCCAGCAAGACTATCATTTAGAGACAAAGATAAAGAGCTTCCCAGACGAGAAAAAGCTAAAGGAGTTTATCACCAACAAACCAATGTTACAGAAATTTTGGAGGGATTTTTTATTCATAATTTTGACAGAAAAAAAGGTCAAAGTTATGAATAATAAAATGGCTACAGCTACATATCTATCAACAATTTCTTTCAATGTAAATGGATTAAATGCTCCAATCGAAAGACATAGGAAGGCTGAATGGATAAGAAAACAAAACTCTTACATATGCTGCCTACAGAAGACACACTTCAGATTGAAAGACACACAAGATGCAAAGTAGAGGGATGAGAAAAGATACTTCATGAAAATGAAGAGAAAAACGTTTTTTAAAAGCTGGGGTAGGCCATACTTATACCAGACAAAACACTCCTTAAAACAAAGGCTTTAACAAGAGTCAAAGAAGGACCCAGTAATCCCACTTCTGGGTATCTATCCAAAGAAATCAAAACCACTACTTCAAGGGGACATGTGCACCCATATGTTTATTGCAGAATTGTTTAAAATAGCCAAGATATGGAGGCAGCCTGGGTCTTCATCGATGGAAGAATGGAGAAGGAAGAAGTGGAACATATATACAATGGAATATTGCTCGGCCATGGAAGACAATGGGTTCTTGTCCTCTGCAGTGGCATGGATGGACCTGGAGGGTACCATGCTGAGTGGAGTAAGTCAGACAGAGAAAGACAGATGCAATTTCATTTTTCTTATATGTGGAATCTAAAAAACAAAGTAAACAAACAAAATAGAAACAAACTCATAATACTGAAAACATTTTGATGCTTGTCAGATGGTAGGGAAGTTGAGGGTATGGACGAAAAAGAGGAAGGGATTAGGAGATACACATTGGTTGTTACAAAGTAGTTATGGGGATATAGGTTATAGCATAAAGAATATAATCAGTAATATTGTAATAACTATGTATGGTGTCAGATGAGTACTAAATTTGTTAGGGTGATAGATGGAAAAGGGTTGGGGGCAGGGTGGAAATGTTAAAGGCATTAGGAAAGTACAAATTGGTAAGAAGTGCAAAATAGTCATGGGGATGTAAAGTGAAGCATCGGAAATATAGTCAATAATATGGTAATACCTATGTATAGAACCAGGTGGGTACTGAACTAGTCAGTGGGATCACTTCTTCAATTATATAAATGTCTAACTGCTATGCTATACACCTGAAATTAATATAGAATGATTTGAAGGTAGACTGTAATTGAAAAATTTTAAAAGAGAGGAAAATGGGAAGGGGAATAAGAGGTCCAAATTTTCAAATATGAAACAAATAAGTCATAGTGATGTAATGTACAGCACAGGGAATATAGTCAACAATATTGTGATAACGTGGTACAGTGTCAGACGGTTGCTGGACTTATCATGGTGATCACTTCTGTAGGTATATTCTTTAGGTTCAATGATAATGGCATACACCTGAAAATAATATAATATTGTATGTTAACTATATTTTTAACAAAAATTTTTTTTAAAAATCATGCATACCTAGAATTCACTATTCTCCAACCATGCTATATAAAGTAGCTTGTTATACAAACATTATCTATTCTTGCTAATTTTCACTTCTTTATATTCTGGAAGGGAATATTTCTCTCTGTTCTATTTTTATTTCTTCAATAACTTTATCATTTATGAAATTAGACCTCATTTTATTAACTCCCCAAGATGTCAGCTCCTAGAAGCTATAGTTTTTGGTCTTTCGTATAAACAGTCACCAGGCTGCTTTATGTTTGTCCCCAACAATTTCCCAGAGTTAATATGAAGCAAAACGTGATTCTATCACTAGAGTTATAGAAAATCCTTAAGAGGAAGACACTTCAGGTCTATAAAGATATTATGGCAATAAATGAATTTTTCATTAGAACTAAAGCGGGTACTATCAATTTTCATCAAACAGCCTGTTATGTTTTATGTCCTCAAAAGGGATAAATAAATAGATGCTCTTTTGCTTTATAAAATGCAAAACTACTGGCAGAGTCTTCCCCATCTGGCCTCAAGGGGCATTTATGTCATCCTCTTGCCCAGCCATACGGTTTATTTTATGAACTAATCCATAAAATAAAAGCTGTTTCAGATCTAGTTCCATCAAAGACAACATGAGAAAGTTTTGACTTAAGGAAAAAGACGAAAGTGAGGAGAATTTAAGGAGTATTGATTTCCAGACTAGTCATCAAGTGAAACAGGAAAGGGTACTAAGAACAAATAAAAGTATTAACGATCAGAGGTAAAATTTGAAAAGATATGGAAACACTGAGTTGCTTCTCCATGGTCACTACTACGTCCATCTTGGCCCCCAAACTTGCTTTCTCCTTCCTAGAGCACAGCAAGGTAACCAGACCAGTGTGGGGAGAGCTAAATGCCTGTTTCCATCATCAGACCGCCCTGCCTCCCCACTGGCAAGCACACCTGCCCTACACCCAGGTCAGTGCTCCTCCTGTCACAGTGAGTGGGGTGTGCCCAGTCCCACCCTCTGCCTGCCTCTTTCTCTCCTGTGTTATCGTGATTCCTTGTCCTATTGAATATCACTTCTCTCTTATAGAATCATAATTACCACTCTCATCTGATCATCCAAATTTAGATTTTTGATCCTTGGGCATTTTGCAAGCTGCTGCTAATAATAAATAATGATCATAATAATTGCAAACACTTATACAATGCTCTGTGCCAGGAGCTGTTCAAAGCACACTACGCATACTCATAAAAACTCCTCTAATCCTCACAACAACTCTAGGAAGTAAGGGCTAATAATAAGGGTTTACTATCCCCATTTTCCCTACAAGGAAACAGGCACTTGAACTTCCTCCAGTTTGGATCCCCATCAGTTTTGCTTTCCCTGAGCAAGTACAGTAAGCTTCTAACATCTGTCTTGTAGTCGGTCATCTTCAAGTCCATCCTCCACTAAACTGCCATTGTTCTATACCCAAAAGATAAATGTGACTGTGGCTCTCACCTGACTGCAAGTCTTCAGTGTCTCCCTCCAATAGTGTCATCTAAGGGTACACATCAAAATCACTGGGGAGCATTTTCATGAAATAAATGCCTAAAATCCCACGCCAAATAGAGAATCAGAACCACCATAATGGTGGTGAGGGGGGAGGGCGAGAGTCTGGACACGGATACATTACTAAGTTTTCCCAAGGTTTCTGATTTGTATCCCTAATTCAGGCCACAGACCACTCTAATTCAGGACGCTGTGTTTTGTTTTCAGAACATTTTTGAGGTATAATTTACATACCATAAAATTCACCCATTTTAAGTGTACAATTCAATGATTTTTAGTAAATTTGCAATATTGGGCAACCCTAACCACATTAACCCTAACCAAACTAGTTTTAGAACATTTCTCTAACCCCTAAAAGATTCTTTGTGTCCATTTTCAGTGAAGCCTGCTTCCAACCCCCACCCCAGGAAACTTCTATCTGCTTTCGCTCTATATAGATTTGTCTGTTCTGGCCATTTCACATAAATGTAATCTATTAAATCTGCCTTCTTTTACATAGCACAATGTTGTCATTTGTATCTATAGTTTGGTCCTTTTTATTGGTATAAATATTCTACTGTATTCATATACCCCATTTTGTTTAGTCATTCACTATTTGGTGGATAGTTGAATTATTTGCGTCTTTGGCTACTACAAATAATTCTGCTATAAGCATGTGGGTACATATTTTGTGGACATATATTTTCAATACTCTTGGGTAAATACCTAAGTGTAAAATTGTTGAGTTGCATTGTAGCTCATAAGTAACTTTTCCAGAAAATGCCAAACTGTTTTCCAAAGTGGTTGGATTATTTGACATTCCCACTAGTAATACATGAGGGTTTCATTTTCTCCACATCCTCACTAACACTGGTAATTGTCTGTCCTTTTGATAATGGCCATTCTTGTGAGTAAGAGTTACTATCCCATTGTGGTTTTAATTTGTAATTTCCTAATGATAAATGATAAATGATGTTGAGCATCTTTTCATGTGCTTAATGGCTATTCATATGATGTATGGTCTTTGGTGAAATTTCTATTCAGCTCTCTTCCCATTTTTTAAATGAAGGGTCTTAGTATTGAGTTGCAAGATTTCTCTATATATTCTGAATACATGTCTTTATCAGATATATGATTTATAAATATTTTCTCTCAGGCTGTGACTTATCTTTTCAGTCTCTTAGTTGTGCCTTTAGAAGAAGAAAAGCTTTTAATTTTGACAAAATCCAATTTATCAATTTTTCTTTCACATGCATTATAATTTTAGTTCTTATATTTAGTCGTATGATCTATTTTATGTTAATCTTTGCATGATGGAAGGCAAAAATATAAACTCACCCCACTTTACATGGGGATAATAGTCTCAGTACTATTTGCTTAAAAAAAAAAAGAAACTGTCCTTATCACCTTTAATTGCCTTGACACCTTTGTTCAAAAATCGATTGACCATAAATGTAAGGATTTATTTTTGGACTTCTCAGTTCTGTTCCATTAATCTATATGTGTATTCTTCAGCCAACACTACACTCTTTAATCAGTGTAGGCTCACAGTAAGTTTTGAATTGAGTAGTGTAAGTCCTCCAAATTTCTTCTTTCAAAATTGTTTTGGATATTCTGGGTCCTTTACATTTCCATCTAAACTGTAGGATTAGCTCATCAGCTTCTGAAGAAAAAGAAAAAAGCCTGTGGGGACTTAGATAAAGATTGTGTTGAATCTATAGATCAATTGGAGAATTACTACTTTGACTATATTGAGTCTTCCAATCACTGAAAATTTAATTTATCTCCATTTATTTAGATCTTCAATTTCTCTTGCCCATATTTTATAGTTTCCAGCATGCCCATTTTGTGCTTTTTTGTTGTTGTTGTTACATCTATTCCTAGGTATTTGGGGTTTTTTGACACTATTATGAATGAAATTATGTTCTTATTTTCATTGTTGAATTTGTTCATTGCTGTAGACAGAAACACAATCGGTTTTGTAGACCACTAGTTTTTATAGAATAAAGTCTTACAATCTTTTTACAGAATTCATATGATGGTATGAAAAGACTTCCATGGCACCATCTCTCCCTGCTACTTTAACATCATTTCCCATCATCCATAATGAAGAGTGTTTGTTTCCTTAGCACTGAACTTTCAATAGCACCCTGCAACCCTATGTTTTTTGCTTAAATTTAACTCATATCTCAAGTCTACTTTATATATTACCTTATCTTACAAGCCTTTCCTGATTTTTCTCTACCTGCCCCCCACTCACCTTCCACTGTGAAATGCACAGTGAGAGCTTCTTATGTGCTCCTGAGATTCTAAAAATAGAAATCTATTATTGTTTTTTCCTATATTGTATTTTAATTAAATACTTATATGTACTTATTGAGAAACTGAGCTACTATGTATAGCAAAGCCTACAACTTGTTCATCAATATCCATCTTCTCCTTCCAAAGTAACAGAACCCCTAAGTTTTCACTAGGCACATAGCAAAAAACTAAAGTGTTATCTCCAGCCTCCCTTGCAGCTAGATGCAGCAGTGTGACTATGTTGTGGCAAGTGCACAGCCGTGCACAAGGCAGCTCCCAGAGATCTTCCCTAAAAAACAGCCAATGTACATCTTTTCTCTTTGCTTTTCTTCTTGCTAGCTAGAATCAGACCTGATAGCTGAAGCTATTCTGGAGTAGCCATCCTAACCATGAGGTGACCTCGGGAATGGAGGCCCACACACAGCAAAGCAGAGCCTGTCTCCATATACCACTCTGGATAACTTATTCCTGGGCTTCCCATGCGAAGGACATACAGTTCTGTCTGGTTTAAGCTGTGGTTTCTCTGGGCCTCCATTAGCTATCGCCAAACTTAATCCGAACATACACAACACAGTTTATTACATCCTCAGTAACTGGTGTAGTGCCTACATATTGCAGGTGATTGATACTTGCTGATTTACTGCAGAGGAGCAGCAAAAGTGGGGGTGGAGAAACTTTAGGGGATATCAATTTCTTTTTTTTTAATTTTTTTAAATTAAAGTTTATTGAGGTGACAATTGTTAGTAAAATTACATAGATTTCAGGTGTATAATTCTGTAATACTCATCTATATATCACATTGTATGTTCACCACCCAGAGTCAGTTCTCTTTCCATCACCATATATTTGATCCCCTTTACCCTCACCTACCACCTCCCTCCCCATTTCCCCTCTGGTAACCACTCAACAACAAAAAACAAACAATCCAATTAAAAAATGGGCAGAAGACCTGAATAGAAATTTCTCCAAAGAGGACATACAAATGGCCAACAGACATATGAAAAAATGTACAACATCACTGATCATCAGAGAAATGCAAATAAAAAACACAATGGGATGTCAATTTCTAATCCCACGCTGTACATAGGATTATCAAATCTATTTCCTAGGTACTAAAATCCTAATATTTTAGGTATACAATTTGTCCTTCAGAAGCCTCTCAGATTTTTGAATCTAATTTCTATCCTAATTTACTTACCATGGCACTAATAAACTGTTTATTTTTGTGTGTAGTAGATATAAGCAAATTTATTCAATGATTCCATGGATATTCAAGACACAGAAGGCCTGTAATTGAATATAATAATAGATCTCACAAAATCAGAAATTTTAGTGACAATAGCATGCAAGCTGTTTAACAATTTGATTCCACAGATGAAAAGCTGAGGTTCAGCGAGGCAGTATCACTAATTCCAGGTCACACAAACACTGAATGACAGAGCTGATGTCCGAACCCAAATAATCAACTTCAAACTTGGTATTGTTTGCATCAGTTAAGTTTCCTTTGATTGTGAAGTGCAAACTGGCTAACTGAAACAAAAAGGAAAATATACTTTAAATCTGGGAATTTGAAAGATCACAAACTTGGAACAGACAGGAACCAGGCAGCTCTATAAGGTTTCCATGGCAATATCAGCTACAGGGTTTATTGTTAATGTGGCCAATGAAATGAATAAATTAGCTCCAGCTAATGTACATATATATACATACACACACACACAGAGGGTACCAAGAAAATGTATACACATTTTAAAAAAGGAAAAAAACTGTATTAAAATTGTAATACTCAATATATACCGATAACAAAAGATTAATACAAGTCATATTTGACTTCTGCAATTACAAGAGATGCTCAAAGTGATTACCACTAGCATAATTTTAATACAGTGTTTTCCTGTCTTAAATTGTGTATACATTTTTTGGCATGCTCTGTGTGTGTGTGTGTGTGTGTGTATCCCATTTGTCTCTTCCTTTCTTCCTTGCTGACTGAATCTGCTTCCCAGGATAGTGGCTGAGAATGCCAGCTACCCATTGTCCTCATTTCTCTTAACTCAGTGTAGGAAAATAAGACATAAGGGGAAGTCTCATGGGTGCCCTGGGAAGTATTCATTTTCTGAGAGAGTTTCTGGCTTTCTGGCTTGCCCTCACTTCGTTTTTATATGCTCTTGCGTGCCTGCGTGAATATATAAAGTCTGTACTTAGGGACCATGAGATGACAACCTAGAGTACAAACAGCCAACCCTGTGAGGCTAGCTAAAGGGAAAGGTGATGTACCTCAGTCCTCCACGGTATTACTAAACCATGAGTTTAACCATGAGTTTAAACCCCACCAACTATCTCCCTCCAATCTCTCGCGTGAGATCATATATTTATTGCTTAAACCACTAAAAGCTGGCTCATCTCCTGTTTTCACCCACAAAGCATCCCAACCAATATGTCCCTCAGGATTTTAAGTCCATGGACAAAGGGTCTGATGGGCCAACTGTGGAAGAAGCCTCTGAGACCCTCCACCTTTATTAGTATGAAGCCAAGTACCTGGAGTTGCCTTCCATTGAGATGCTGTAGGAAAGGAGAATGAGGCAAAACACCCCAAAACAACAGATGTCCCTAATAGGTATTTTATATTGCTGGCATTTTAGAAACATAATTGAATAACTAAATGCATGACTACCACAAAACAAACTGACTAGTGCATGAAGGCACACATTCAATCACTTAAGGAGAAATCATTCACCTTGTCTTTTCATGTGGAAACTAATAAAAAGTGAAATGTATTCAGAAATATTACATAATATGCAATTTCACAATTCATGGTTTTTATTTTTCCTAGGTGTGTAGAGTTAGCCATGGAGCAAATTTATAGATATATAATGACCCATCTAAGCTTTCCAGTTTCTGTTGTTAATACTTTGTCATTTGTCCCTAAGTAAGGACACCCATCACATGTAGAGTATGGTGTCTATTGCTTGATTTGATATTTCTAGTTTATAAATATATTGGTTGTGGACAAGAAAGACCTCCTATCTTATTCAACTATACATGTTACCTGTTATTAAACTATACATGATACCTCGTTACTAAGTCAAAGGCAAGCCAGAGCAGCGCTGAGCAGGATTTGATTGGACAGCATATGAACGAACAATCTAGAACTAAGCAAATTCAAGTGGAAGGTCGCAGCATTATTGTTATGCCCAAATTACATTCACTAAAGAAGCAATATGATTTTGGTTTGAATTTGAAGTTGACACAGGTGAAAACCTGAACATAGAGCTGAGCAGAAACATAGTACAGGAAGGAAATTTTCCATACATCAAGGACTCAACATAATTCTAGGATCATACACACATACACATACACACATACACACACACACACACACACACACACAGAAATGTGTAGGTGGATGGATGGGCAGATGGATAGATGGATAGATGAAATTGGGAGAAACTGGACAATCACAATTTTTGGCTATATAGTTCATGGTATGCATAGATCATAATTTATTTAACTAGCATTCAGTTAATGGCATTTAAGTTGTGTCTACAATTTTACTAATATAAAAAAAGCTATGGTAAATATATTTTAATAGATGTGCTATTATTTTCTGATTGTAATGTTGTCAAGTCCAAAAAATGCAGTTAGAATATTCATATACATTTAGCATTGGCCTTCCGTGAAGATTCTATGAATACACACCATCAGAATTACTTGAGATTACTATTTTGCCTTACCCAGAACTTACTGAGATATTTTAATTTTTGATAACCCAGTAGATGAAAAATATTGAGCTGCTTTTATTTGCATCTTTAATTATTAATGGGGTTAAATATATTAATTTATTGCCCATTTTATATTTTTGTTGGTGCTGTCTATTTACATGTTATCCACATTTTTCTATCATATTATTTTCTTATTATTGACTTATATGCATTCTTTCTTTAAGGGATATTATATTGGCCTTTTAAAAATGGGGCAAACCTTTTTTTTCTATTTTTAATTAGAATTCATTGAATTGTAAGAGTTCTTTATAGGGTTTAGTTAAAACCCTATAAGGTTCATTTTTGAATGAACCTATAATGAACCCTATAAGGTTCATTTTTGGACATGTGTTTTGAAAAAACATGTTTCCTAGTCTGCAGCTTGTCTTTTTATCCTCTTCACAGGCTCTTTAACAGAGCAAACATTTTTAACTTTCATGAAGTCTAACTTAGTGCTTTTTGTGCTGATGTCGCATAACTTGGTCAAATTAAGGATGTTAAGATTTTCTTCTATACGTTTTAGATTTTGACTTTTTAGTATATGATTTTTCAAGCTAAGTTTTATCAATGGTACAAAGAGTGAAGGTTCACTTTTTTTTTGCCTATGACTACCTAATTGTTAATAGCACAATTTGTTGAAAAGATTATCCATTATCCTTCCCCCATTGAATTGTCCTAGCATTTTTCTCAAAATCATTGACCCTACATATGGGGTCTATTGCTCAATTCCCATTCTGTTCCATTGATCCAGTTGTCTATCTTCACACCAACAGCCACACTGTTTGGCTTACTTTATCATAAGTCCTAGAATCAGTAGTGTGCATTCTACAACTCTGACTTCCTTTTCCTAGTTGTTTTGGCAATTCTAGGCCTTTTACATGTCCATAAACTTTAGCACCCATTTGTCAGTTTCTACCTAAAACACTTACTAGGATTTTTGTTGTTATTGCATTAAATCTATAGATCTTTGGGAGGATAATTGAGATACTAATAATATTGTGTCTTCTGAATATAAGTATAACGTATGATCCAGCAATGTCTTGCAAGATATGTGTCTTAGAAACTCTTGGACCCGTGTACTAGGAGACACATGCAAGGATGTGCCTAGTACCACTGCTTGTGATAGAAAGATATTGGAAAATTTTGTTCAGCAGCTGAGATGAAAAAGAACTGGTGGCGTATCTGTACATAAATAAATTATGAGATAGTATATGTCAGTTATCTATGAATTAATTCATAAATATAATGGTTAATTTTTTTTAAAAAAAAGAATAGAGTACGATTCTATTAATATTACATTAAGAGATATGCAATGCCAAAGACATATTGTTTCAGAAAGGAAATATACATGGTGAAACTGTAAAGAAGTGCTAGGGAATGATAAATACAAAATTTAAGGTAAGGGACACTTTCTAATGAAGGGGAGAAGTGATAAGCTCTCAAAGGTTTTCTTAATCTTGATGGCAAGTTCATAGGTGTGTACTGAAGTGTTATTCTATACAGCATACACATATTTACACTATCACTTTCTATTTCATATTTAATAAAAATTCACTTTAAAAAAATCACACAAATTTTGTTGGAGGGGGAAATAAGTGTATATTAAATCTTACACTAGTGAAACAAGCCAAAAGCAAGCACAGTCTTAGTTTGTCGGGGCTGCCATAGCAGAATACCGTAGATTGAGTGACTTCTGCACAATGGAAATTTATTTCTCACAGTTCTGGAGGCTGGGAAGTCCAAGAACAAGGTACCAGCGGATTCAGTGTCTGCTGAGAGCCAGCTTCCTGGCTGTATCCTCCTTGTATCCTCAACTGGTGGAAAAGGGGAGGGCACTCTGTGGTATCTCCTTCAGAAGAGCACTAATGCCATTCAGGAAGGCTCCACCCTCATAACCAAATCATGTCCCAAAGGTTCCACCTCACAGTATTATCACCCTGGAGGTTAGGATTTAACATGTACATTTGGGGGACACAAACATCCAGTGCAAAAAACACAGTTCTTTTTCTTTTAAAATTGTTCAATTGATTATTTACACCTTTCTACTTTTGACCTACGACCTGAAATAATACCTTAAGTCACCAATTGTGCGTGTGTGTGTATTTTTTTTACACTCCCCTCCTATACAGAGTGACTAAAGCACTATAAAATGTGAGAATAAATGTTGTTCCGAGAAACACACCATGGAAGATAGAGCAAGCATTGACTTCTGTTTCTGCCTCTCCCATTGTTTTTCAGGCCTCTCTCCTGCAGGATTCGTCTGTACCTAGGAGTAAGCACTGTGGCTTTATAGCGCTAGTCATTTTGACAAATGGCTGTTCCAGAGTATTTGCACATCTGTCAGATGGTGTCTGTCATCTGTCAAGGAATAAATATAAAACTCTATAACTCAAGAGGGAAAAACAACTTGTTTAAAGCAAGAAATACTGGTAGCATGAGGAAATTCAACCAATGAGGAGTCTGAGCCCTGCAGCTAGCTGGAAGGTCCACTGAATGATGAGCAATTCTGCTGCTTTTGTTATTTTCATGTCTGTCTCCTATACTCACCTCAAAGGCAGGGACTAGCCATGCTCACTTTTGAATCCATAACACTTAGTATCTGCCCTCAATGTGTCATTGATTGATACGCTAACATCCATCTACCATATTTCTTTAAAATAATAATGTTAAATTAATAAATAAAAATGTTAAAGCCAACTTTACATTTTCCTTTTTTTAAAAAAATTAGTTTCAGGTGTACAAAACAATGCAATAGTTAGACATTTCACCCCTCTGACATCATATATATCTATTACAATTTCATTGACTCTATTCCCTATGCTGTACTCCAGATCCCGTGACCACACACACATATATATACACATATATGTGTGTGTGTGTATATATATATAATTATAGTTGACATATAATATTATTCAGCTTCATTTTCAAACCCTGTCTTTGTGCCAAATCATGAATCCTTTGAAAATTTCTATACACTTTTATAGCATTTTGGCGACATTAAATAACTGTTGGATTCTAAGACTACACTACCAGGGGCACAGATAAAAATTAATCCCCGGCTGCTTCCAATTAGTGTTTACATTCGATGCCAGTGAAGAAGGACTTGGAGCCTTCAACAACTGCCTTGGGCTTCAAAGACTCTCTATATTATTCCATATCTTGCTTTTATCATTGTTGCTCAGCAAGACGAGAACCTCTGCCAGAATGGTTTACTATTATGCCCTCACTGTGGAGAATGTACATGACTCTGAGGGGAAAAGGAAAGGAAGGAAGTAGTTTGAGGGTTAAGCATACAAGTTTGCCCGGAGTGAAGGAGGTCTTCCCAGTTGAGGGATTCTCCAGTTAGCCGGAGGCCCTGAATTTTTCAAGAATGTATATACTCAAGTTCCAAACATTCAGATCATCGAGAGGCAATTCTTTGGCCACTGGAAGAGTTACATTATTTGGGGGCTCTGTTAAGAGCAAAAGAACCCTCACCAGATTTGCAGGGTGAGGCAACAGAGCATGGCACTGCAGACATGACTTATGGTTCATAAGCATAGGCTGAAATAGACCTTTCTTGATGACTGTGAAATCAGCTGGAACAGATGATGGCAAGCTTAAGACCAGAAGGCAGAGCCCCTAGTTCTGAAGAACTCATCATGCCCCTGAGCCAACACTCCTCTGAACAATATCCTGTGGTTTTCTCTCTTCAAGAAACATCACAGAGTGATGTTTTCATACTTGGGCAATGTGTTACACACAGCCCAGTGTATTCTCAGTTCATTTAGCAGCTCCTTTCCAGAAACCTGTAAAGAAATTCTGTGATGGGATGCTCCATTTCCATGAGGAACACAGAATTCAGAAGGAAAGGAGGTTTTGAGATCATACTTAATTGTCTCTTGCCTGAGTTTGACTGAGCCCAATCCCTCCCCACCTCCCGGACATACACACACATCCACAATTAGTTCTACAAATAAATTAATTGTAAATCCTCAAGGGCAGATATGATGGTGTGTTCACCTTCTCTAGGCAAAAGCCTGGTGTAGTATATTCTTAAGGAAGATAGAGGTTATTCTGCATGGGCCTTGGGCAGAAAGTCGAGTCTTCTCTGCCACCTCCAAAGCACACGCTTGTCTTATCCCTGGGATTTACTGTTTTGCTGAGAAATTAGCAGTGTTCATTCTCTGAAATTCTAGACTTTCCAGAAACTTGAAGAAAGCCTCTGCAGTGTCCCAAATCAGAAATAAGCCTTGAGACAGAATGCTACAGTGATTATTTTTCTTCCTAGTCTGAGCATCCAATCAGTTTCTACATAGTCTTGTCTCTATGTTCATGCAGTTTAACTGCAGAAATCATGAAGACAAACAATACTGTTGATAGTAACTCTGGATGAGAACCAACTCTGTGCTGAAACATAACATAACATTCTAGAATTTCGGAACTGGTACATCATCCTGTCCAACGATCCCACCATCATTACTTTTATAGCTGAAGAAATGAGGCCTTTTGCAGGACAGAAGACAACTGTTAAGATCCTATCTAAACCTGAGGATACACAATCTTAAGAACTAGTTTACTAATGTTCTCACTGTTTTTCTAAATAAGTGAGCAACATCTGCCATTGATCCTCTTTATACAATTACTGTTTTTCAATTCATTTGGGTGATAAACGTGAAACACTGCCACCAGAGTAGCACTGGTTCTGAATCAGCTGTGTCCAAATCTATGACGTATAAACCAACATATTTTGAGCTTCTCCTGAGAATGACAACATATCTCTACTGTTTCTTTCCTGAAACCAGGTTTTGTAGAGAGAGACTGGCATTAATCACCACCTAAAAACCTCCCACCACGTGATAGACAGGTGCAGGTAGTAATGCCCATGACTTGTACACAGTGTTATCCAACCTGAACCAAAAACAATTCCAGGAAGTAACTTCCTATGACGAGAAACACTACCACGAAAAGCATTCTAAAGGTGGACGGAAAAGTGAGTAGGCATTGAACTTGAGGGAACAACATGACAATAATTCCTATGTATAAACTGGATGAGGGAAGTAAAGAGAAATTGCCAACGGCATTTGGGGGCTCACTGTGCAAACATGAATGCCAGAGGGGCACATTCAGTCTACAGCAAGGACAGTCTCAAACTTTTCTCATAGGATGAGACTCCAATATTCTTAAACTGCTAATGGAATAATACATGTGTACATTATTGTTCTAAGACTACTGTCTCCTGATGAAAACTTTGAAAACTTTCCAAAAAGGCTAAAACAATCAACTGAGATTGTGCCAAAATAAACAAATCTACACAATAAAAATTTGCAATTTTGGAGGCTACTACCCTGTACAGTCTTAGGTAATATGGGGGAAGGTACAAGTCCCTGTCTTTAAAATACTTATAATCCAATTTAAGGGCAAACAATGCATTTTCCTTTGGGGAATTAAATCCTGCCCAAAGTGTAAGTAAAACATCAATTTTGAATTCAGTAAGTGAACAATAAGGAAACCCTCTCCTCTCACTCCACTTTCTGGCACACACCAAAGAAAGAAAAATTGTGCTGTAGCTCACAGATAAGGAACCAGAGGCACAGAGAACTGAAACGCCTTGCTAGGTTTCATGCAAAAAGTGTTTGCTAGAATTAGAATTACCTTTTACTCTACTAGATTGATCATTAAATAAGTAGACAGAACCCATATCCTTTACTGTGACTGAAAGTTCTCAATCTTTAACACCATGCAGGTAGAATGGCTTAAGTGGTATATTTAAAGACATGGATTCCAATCTCCCCCAAATTTAGATATCCTAAAAAATTCAGATACAATTAAAGAAAAGTATTGATTATCTAATGAGATTATCTCTGATAATTTTCATGTACTGAGTTGGCAAGAGATGTGTTTCTTTTTTTTCATTTCAACCCATTGATTTTGATTGATGGAAGCAGTAAAGGATGTCCTTTTCTTCTGAAGGTAGAGTTACTTAAAGTACTTTAATAATTGCAGTGAATCCCATTTCCCCTGGGAAAATGAGCGAAAAGCCTTACACACAAAGTAGATAAAACAAATTGATGGGGAATGGAGGTGTGAGAAAAATGCGAAAACTATCCTAGACGAAAAGTCTTATATGTTTTAGACACAAGAAGTAATCGAAGGAGTTTAGTGGCAGAATTTACTTTTTTGAATTTCATAGTTTATAATATTTAAAGCTTTCGGTGACTGTTCCAAGGTAATGAATTTACTTAAATACTTAGTGAGCCCTGCAGCAGGCTTTCAGTACTCCTGCCTGCATGCCATGTCTTTTAAGGAACAGAATTAAGTAGATAAAATGAAGCAATCATAAAATGCAACACTCTTTCTCAGGTAGCCACAAGTTCTCCTTAACCTATGTCTATCTACATTAGCAAAAACCAAGGTCACACAAGTCAGACCACTTATAGGTCTAACAAGGAACACGACAAGCCTTGGGAGGTTCTAATTGAACTGACTTGGGCTAGAAACTGTGAGCATCACGGAAGCCTGAATTTTAACAAGCAAAATATGCAATGTGTGGTGGGAGGGGTCTACTCAAATGACCTATGAGAAGCAAGATACAAGGAAAATTTTCTACGTCAATGAAATTTGTCGAGCAACCTGGTAATTCACATTTCCGTAGTGCTATCCCTACAGGACTTCAAGAAAACAGACATTAGCCTAAATCTATACCATCATTCCTTTATTTCTACATGTAAATAGGAATAGTGATTCTCCAAGACTGTAGGCATTGTTAATTGCACCAGGCGACCATGTTACAGAGCAGGAAAAGTATAGGGAGATAGAGGTAGGAACCCCAATACCTTTTTTTTTGGTCTTTTTTGGCCCACATAACCAACATAATTTTTCCCTTCTTTATTCTCTCACCTCTCAGTTTCTAGCATCAATTCTAAGGACTACTGAAACTTTTTTCATTTCTCAAGAAGTTGAAAAGCACTTTAAATATTCTGTTTAATTCTATCTGGTGAATATTGATTGAGCGGCAAATGTGTGGCAGACACCAGTAGGCAAGTATTAACAAGGCATGGCCCTGTTTTCAAGGAGCTGACCCGTTCATTTGCCTGCAATGGTGATGTGTAAAGATGGGATAAATATAAAGACTAAAAAAACCCCACAAAGAATAAAGTTGGTAACAGATTACATACCACTACAATAGTAATCTAAAAGCAACAACAATCGTTTCTGATGCCCAAGAGTGAAAATCTCCAGGATAAAGCAGGCAGGACACTGGGTCCTTGCAACATTCCCGTCTGTCGGCATCATTGCATTATATGACATAGTGACCCAGCCCCAACTGATACCACTCCACTTAATTAGACAAGTTTAAAATTGTAAAATATAAGCCCCTGAAGGAACCTTAGAGGTCATCTAGTTTGAGTCCATCATTTTAGATTTTAGGGTAGAGATTATAGTATTGGTTCATGATTCCATAATTAATTTGTTGATTGGTGAAGATTAGAGTGAATGCAAGTGATCTCACTCCCAGTCCTATGCTTTTTCAACTATACCATACTGTCTCCCATTCATATGGGATTTGTCCTATATCCACCCAAATTCTGACTGCTTGCTCCACTGAAAGCCCCACCTCCACTAGGGAACAAGATAAGCCTGGTCTCACTCTTCTTTGTGCACCTACAACACTCAGAGGGTGTTCTGTCAAACATTGTAGAGTTTCTTGTAGGAAACTCTCAGAAGTACACTGTATGTTATTGGAAGGTATGGAATGATTACTTGGCACTACTCCTGGCTTCTGTTGGGCATAGACACGGTGGCTCCAAATACTTGCTTTATGCTTGAGTCATCATTTAACATTATCTAACTGTTCCTGTCCACTTAGGTTGAATATATCAGTGACCTATGTTACCTGAAAACGCCATACTTCTCTTCAAAATGTCACACCTCCTTCATTATAGGGCATTCAACCCAAGTATTTGTACTTCAAAATCAAAAGACATTCGACTCAGGTTTAGGTAAGGCAAAAGGGTGAAGTGTGATAAAATTTATTTGCGGAGGAGGGGGGATTTGAGGGTTTTGATCTCTATGTGTGTAGACCTTGGAATAAAGCATTTAACCTCTCTGAACCTTGGGCTTCTCATTTGTAATATGAAGATAGGGGGTAATATAAGGTAGATAGTATTTGGGGAAGATGAAAGACAATTGTGAAAGTCAGAAACAAACCATTCTCATGCCCATTTCCTTCACTCTGCTGCCCTCTTCCCCTTAAAACCATTTTTTTTAACCCTATGTCTCATTCCAATTCTAAATCCTGTGTGATTCTAGCAAATATCTACAGTTGGCTAAAACAGGCAGACAGTGGAGCTGGTGTTTGGGAAAGAATGCCCAACCGGAATTCTTCAAGTCATGCCACGTGAACAGCAGCAACCCCAAAGTGTCTTGGGAACAGCACAGAACTGGGACTCAAAACCCTAAGTTCTAGTTTCATTTCTGCTTTAGTTTAATATAACTCCTCTCAAAAATGAGGACAACAATTGAAATGGTCAGTGAAATCTTTTCCAGCTCTAGAATTCTATTCTACCGCTTTATACCTAGAAGCCCAGCAGTCATGATGTTAACTGTAACCAAGGAGAGAAAAATACTCATCTAGTGATACTAGATCTATATTTAAAAAATGATGATTAGGAATTCAAGAAACCAAAACTGCTATTTTTCCTGATTCTTGATGGTATAGAAAAATGAGGGTAATTTTCTGATTGAAATGAAAATAATAAATATGTATTGTATATATATACAACATGGTGGGTCAGGGAAAATAGCAATCATTATGAAAACCGAGGGAGAAAGGATTTTTCAAGTGAAATAAAATTATCAACCTTAGGACACATTTTATATATCTTCAAAATCTGAATTTCAGACCCGCATGTACATAGCTGGAGCCCTCTACCCCCCCGAATTCTTCATTCCCCCCTTTCAATGTCTTGGTAATTCACAGTATGTCTGGCAAGGGAGAGGAAAGGAGGCCTCTCTGGAGGGGTCCCAAGTACTGCAGAGGCAATAGGAGAGATATGTGTGTCGATGGCTAAGGTCCCACTGTTATAATTCTTATAATAGTTAGGATTCCTTTTCAGCTGGTGGGGACCCAGGCATTCTATAGTCTCTGGATGGAAATTGCAAAATATCTCACTGTCAATCAAATAAATGAATATTTTATCTTAATAATATCATACCCAGGGCAGCAATGCCTTTCAACACAAAAAGCTGCCAGAAGTTCATGGGCACGATCAGTCATCTCAATAAGCCTAAAGAGAGAGGTTATTTGACCTGTCCTTAGTGTACAGCCCTGTGGGAATACAGATTTCTGGCAAAACAGAAAATGAGCTTGACCTCTGATTCAGTAGTTCAGAACCACGGCCATATCGTACATTGCTGCTGTGGTTCGTCACAACATGATTATACAATCATAGGCTTTCGAATCTACGGGTCAGTTATTCCCAAATGATGCCTCCCTGAGCCTTCACCTCTCAATTTCTAAACAGAGATACTACACTTCTTCAAGAGAGTTGATAACTATGAGGCAGCCTCTGCTTTTGGTGTTTCTATTCACATTTCATGAAGAAAACCAATATATCACAATATTTATCTAATTTATTTAAAATAACATCGCATACTAGGGACACTTCCTGCAATTCCTCCAAATAGGAATTTATCATTTGCCCTGGAATGGCTCCAGAGAACATGGGAAGAGCGGAGGGGGTAAAACCACCACAGCTGGCCTCTGGCACTTCCCTGTCTTATTTGTAAGAGCACAGGTTAGAGGATCTGGCCATCTGGCCATCTGTCAAGTGCACAATGGACAGATGAGACCTGCACTAGGTGGGCTCCACATTCCTTATCTCAGGAGCTAACTTGTGGAAGCAGGTGGATTTGCATAGAAACCAATCATTAATTCACTCATTATTCAGCATGCGTTGACAGGGTGCCTGGTATGTGCCAAGGTATAAGAATGCAGCAGCAAATAAGATTCCAAAATGCTTGCCCGTTGGAGTTTACTGAAATGTTGCAAATTGTTGCAAATCTTGACATTGCGAACTCTGGGGGACAGAAAGGGGAAAATGGGCCTAGATATTCTGATATCCATGAAAAAATGCAGGAACAGGTCAGAAGTCACAGGGCTTCCTGTCAGGAATTCAAAAAAGTGTTGTGTCTGTGGATGGTAAAAGGGGGAAAGAAAATCACTCTTTTCCAAATAATAAGAAATAATAGATAATTCGAAAAGTCCAGGTTACTTATTAGTAGCCACTGAACACCACCCTAAATTTGTAGAAGTCTTAAGAATGTTTCCAATAGCATTATTTTCTTAGCTATTACCATTTTAAGTTGTATTTGACCATTCTTTTCATTTCCGTACACTAGATAATTTCTCCCAAGAACATGTCTTTTTTAAAAATATTATGACATTAATTCTATTTGTTGCTGGAAAAACTGTAAAACTTCACAGTGATCTTTCGAGAATACTTTTCCTGGTCCTAACACACACACGTGACGGATCAGAGCATGCCATGGCTTCAGCTCCTTCAGCTATGACATGAAGTAGATCAAAGCAGTGGATGTGGATGGATTTTCCCCCATGACGCCACTAGAG
Organism: Rhinolophus hipposideros; assembly: GCF_964194185.1. NCBI lineage: Eukaryota > Metazoa > Chordata > Mammalia > Chiroptera > Rhinolophidae > Rhinolophus > Rhinolophus hipposideros. The sequence continues at coordinate 18,712,388 of NC_138072.1, read as the reverse complement.
ATGAAAAGGAAAATGCAATGGGAGGGGTCAGAACGAATGAGGTGGACATAAGCACACAAACAGAGGAAGGACCCTAAAATTAAGGCCTACAATTAAGGCCCAATATTATACGTGTCTTGACATCTGGAGAAAACGAGGAGAGCCTGGAATGGCCTAACTGCAAGCTCCCTCCTGTTATGCTCCCACAGATAAGGTCCCCTTATCAAGGGGAACAGGCACGGTCCCTGCTTATCCCAGAGCAGTAGGCTGCCAGCCCATGAAGTATTCCAACAAGCCAAACACACCCTGCCATAAAAACCACGGGTCATCCTAACCTCTTGTCCTCTACTCGGTCACTCTGCCTCCACAGTGCAGACTCCATGTGGGGGGCAGTGTTCTCTTCCACAAGGCTGTGAGGGGAGGTGCTTAATGAATCGCTTTTGATCCCATTTATCTGGCGTCGGATGCTGTATGCTCTGCCATCCCATAACCCTAACAACATGGGATTCTCTCCCTCACCGATGGAGCTAAGAGAAGGCAAGAGAAAAAGACTCGTTCGTGAGCAAAGTTAGAGCACACAGTTGATTGTGAGTACCCAGAAGGTTCTGGGGTACAGGGCATCCGGGAGAGTGGAAGGCAGCAGAGGCCAAGAATATGCAGACAGGTTTTCAGTAGGCGGGTGGAGAACTGCTGTGGGAGGTCCTACACCAAAGGCAGTCCTACGAGATCAACAGCTACCGTGTTTCCCCGAAAATAAGACCTAGCCGGGCAATCAGCTTTAATGCGTCTTTTGGAGCAAAAATTAATATAAGACCTGGTACATTATTATATTATATTATATTATATTATATTATATTATATTATATTATAATCACATCACATCTCATCACATCATATTATATTATATTACATTACATTATAAAGACCCAGGCTTATAGTGAAATAAGACCGGGTCTTATATTAATTTTTGCTCCAAAAGAAGCATTAGAGCCGATTGTCCGGCTAGGTCTTATTTTCCGGGAAACACGGTATTCTCAGGACACAGTCAGAGCCAGGGGGCTAGGGTTGGGGATAGGGCCCCACGGTGGGTTTGTATGGGTTGGACAAGCAAAAGAAAGAATGGACTTGGCCCAGTAACAACACGAGGACTGAGGCACAGGGGAAACACGTATAAACGAGTCAATGGTACACCTGGGATGGACACGTAGTCTAAGGCAAAAAACAAAACATTGATTACATGCATTGAATATTAGAATCCAGGTCACCTCGACCCCAGGTTACTGAGTGTAACCTAGAGCAATATGTATTTAGCTCCCTCTTGTTCCTCCCTGCCATTCAATGTACAAGACAGACTGGTTTCACACACACACACACACACACACACACACACACACACACACACACACACACACGAGTTCCAGAGGCTGGAATAGAGTTGATCTGTAGGGGAGTTTGTGGAGAGCTCAAGGGGAACTGTGAGCTGTGACAAAATTCAAATTCTCTAGTAGAGTTATGAGAGCCTCATTGACATCTGCCATTCTTCTGCCCTTATCTCATTTTAATCATGTTATTGTTCTGAGGATTAACACCGAATTTTCAAGACTGCTATTCACCTATTTTAAAAACTATTTTGCAGATTCCATGCATGGCTCTGGTATCATGCCAGGTCTCCACAATTTTCAGAATAATTGGAAAGCCTTGTTAGGTCTGATAGCTAAACCCCTAGTATTGGGGAACTGAGTGTTGTCAAGATTCCACACTGACTCCATTATCTGATTTTTGAAAGTGGCTTTTATCAGGCTTACCTTACCAGAATTGTAATTGACTAAATCTTTCCATTCCTTCCATTTTGTTTCCTTTCATTTAAAAGCTCTATCCAGTTCTTTGTCACTATTGAACACTCATTCATTTCTTGAGCTTTCTTATTTGGAGTCATAGTGATTTCACCCGCATGTTACCTTCCCTCAATAAGAATACAGAGCTTCTGTGTGGTCTTCTGTATCCTTCTACACTTTGTGTCATATTTGAAACTCTCTTTCTTCTTCCCTTGCTTCCTTCCTTCTTCCTTCCTTCCTTCCTTCCTTCCTTCCTTCCTTCCTTCCTTCCTTCCTTCCTTCCTTCCTTCCTTCCTTCCATTCAACTAGTATTTATTTGTGGCATACCTAATATTTTCTAAGCATTGGTTAGAAACTTCAGGAACATAGTGAAGAATACAGTTTTATTTTAAAACATGTAAGCAATGCCATTCAGATATAAAATACAACAAGACAAGTACCCTTCCTTCCTTTCCCTAACACTTTCACAGATCTTGAGTGTGTTAAAACCTGTGCTTCGCTAATCCCATAAATCAGGAAATCATTTGGTTCCATTTTTCTTTCCCTGAAGACCTCCACCTCACAGCCTCTGCCTTCATCTCCAGGTTGGACTGGGTGCTCCCCAGCACAGGTGCTCTGCACCTGACCTCAGAGACTCCCTGAGGTTGGGAACTTGCTTCCAGGACCCCAGGTCCATTTCTCTCATTCCCTGCCCCCCTTTTCTGGTGTCTTCCTCAGAAAAAAGAGGGGGGTGCATTGAAGGGAGATGTGGGGTTCTTGCCCATCTAAATATATCTTTATTCCTTCCTCACTTTCCATGGAGGGTCTGACTGGGTCTAGAATCCTAGTTAGATGACTGTGACCACTTCAAGCCACTGTTCTTCAGGACTCTGGAGGGATTGATCCAGGCACTTCTAGGGAGTCAGGGTGCTTCTAAGAAGCTTGATCCCATGCCTAGTCCCGATCCTTTGTTTGGATCTATACATTTCGCTTTGGTGTTCCAAAAGTTCACAATGATTTGCCTTAAATTTTCTCTTTCAATTTGTGGTGCTATTTTCCCCTGGCAACTCGTATTCTTTGGTTTGGTTTGGTTTGGTTTGGTTTGGTTTGGTTTGGTTTGGTTTGGTTTGGTTTGGTTTGGTTTGATTGGTTTGGTTTGGGGCATTGTTCTCACATTACTGTTTTCACTCATTTATTTGTCCTTATTATTTCTGTTCTCTCTAACACTTCTTGCGGCCCCCAGTTTTTGTATATTTTTGCTCCTATTTCAATTTCTCGGCCTCTTCTTTTAGTTTCTAGAATTCTTCAACTTTATCATTTAACTCTTCTTTTTTTGTTTTTTAGCACACATATTCCTAATTTCAAAAATCTCTTTCCTATGCTCTGATTTCTCTTTGCTAGTCTCTGATTTATCTTCTTAGTGTAGAATATATTGAATCTTCTATTATCTCTTTAAGGATATTAATTATGGTATTATTGAAGTGACTTTTTTTCTATACTTTTTGTTTCCTCTGTTGACACTTTTTCAATTTTAATTTCCGTCTGTTTATTATCATATTGCCTATGTGGTTGTTCTAAAATGTCTGATTCTAAAACATTTCTACAGTTATTTCCTGTCATTCATATGCAAAACTGAAATGTTAACAAGCTGATTGGACCTGTGTGTATATTGGTGGTCTCGTCAGCTCCTGAACCTCAATGTTGGATGATCAGCAGTGAGACCCCAAAATCACTCTCTAGGGGCTTTTTCTTCTTTCTTGCAAAAAAGAATCATCTGAGCTCCTGCCTGCCATTCAGCATTCTAAGGGCAGCTTGGGGAAGGGAACTGGGGCTCCTACTGTTCAAAGCAGACTCCAGCGTAATTCCTACACTCAGCCCTGGGCCTCTCCTCACCCCAGCCCAGGGTTTCTCACCTTTGGCGCTGGTGATGTCTTGGGCTAGATAATTCTTTGCTGTAGAGGGCCATCCTGTGCATTTCAGGATGATTGGCAGATTCCTGGCCTCTACCCACTAGATGCCAGAAGCATCCCCAAGTAGTGAAAAACAAAATTTCTCCAGACATTGACAAATAGCCCCTGAGGCAGGTGGGGCACAAAATAGTCCCTGCTTGAAAACCACAGCCCTACAGTGTTCCCGGGCTCCCTCAGGCCAGATTTTCTCCAGTTACAGAGTTCTATGCTCCTACAGAAGCAAGGGTAGGGGTGGCTGCATGAAATTATGAGGGAACACGGAGGACTAAGGTCTCCATGTGTAGATTTTCCTGTAATCTTGCCTCAGGCTCTGTCCTTGCTATCTGTTGTACCTGAGCCTCCAATCATGTGCCTTTCTGGGAATCTGTGGAGTGTTGCTGGAAGACATCTGTAGCCGTAAGTTACAGCTTTCTTTCTGCAATATCACTCTCCACTCCTACAACCTCTGTACATATTCCCAAAACATGGGCATTTCTAGACCACTCCTGACACCTGTCCTCTTTGCTACTGACCATGTCTTTTATGCCTTTTACTGGCATCAACATGGACTTTTGGAAGGGGAACGAGAACAACCGTGTGTTCGATGCATCATGTTCAACTCTCACAGAATGCTGCACCATTCCTTTACAAAGTTGGTTCGTTGTTTATGTGTTTAGATAAACGTATAAGGAATTTCTTCAGTAGTTATTCTACAAATGTTGCTAATTATACCGCGTGATACTAATCTTCCATGCCAGTCTTTTTCTAACTCAAATTAACTATCTCATGTTCCCAGGAGATGAGTTTTAATAGTTTAAGGAAAAGGGATGAGTTGACAGATTCTTGGGCTTCTTTTTAAATAAAGATGAACACTGGAGGAGGACTGTGGAGATGACACTCGAGTCCAATGCTACATTTGGTGGACACGTGGGTAGGCCTGTGGGTGCCCACCTGGTGGGCACTCACAGCAAAGTTGTGGATGCCAGCAAGTAAAAATAAACCTGAAAGAGGGCTGGGTTCGCCCACACGTCCATTCCAGGGGACCCTCAAGCAAGGCCTTCTACCGAATTGGACATTTTTATCACAACCAATTTTACCAGCTGGTAAGAGTGATAATACAATTATCACATAATTTTCCAAAGCATTTTCTAAGAATAACTGCCAGAAATGTTCCTTGTGCTCAAGTGTCAATATTAGCTTCCGGTCAGATTTAGAAAACAAGGGAAAAAAAGAATAAAGATTACGTCAGGGAAATTAAAAAGGAGAGAAATTGAAACAGATAGAAAAGTGGTTCTGAGGACAAGAGGGAGATATTCTAGTCTTTGAACCATAAATACATTTCTTCCATCTAAATGCATTATAGGAATCCCAAATTAGCCTTGTCAGGTTTTCAAATTAGACTTATGGATTTTTCCAGTGGAATTTTACTGCCTGAACAATATAAGATCAAATCCTGCTTTGTACATCACCCTAGCCATTTAGGGCTGTGGACTACAAATTGGTTCACAACCTTAAGGCATAATGAAGCTGAATTAAATATAGCTCCTTCTTTCTAAACGTCATGGCTTTTGGCAGTACATTTGTCAGCAAGTGAAATGAGCTGGATAGCACACAGGAGCAGATACATGGTTTTTAAAATAAACCCAGGGACCTTGAGTATTATGAAATCTTAGTTAATGTACCTCACTGCCTTCAGAACTGGCTTAAGCCTCACCTCCTTTCAGAGGCCTGATGTCCCAGGGCTGCCTGGCTTCATTGGCTCCATTGATGAATGGCTGCCCTGCCTCCCTGACTCCTCCCACTGATCCTAGCTTTGCAATGGTATGCCTTTTCCCATGGGACCAACTTTTATGGGGAGAGTGGGACTAAGAAAAGTCGATGGTACGAGCACGTCCATGCTCTTGGCCTGACGAGCACCATCTTTTAAGTTGGACACAGGGAGCAACAGAAATGCCTTCCTTCTACCCACCTCGGGGTGCAGACATACTTCTCTTTTAATGATCTTGGAGCCATTTGGTTTTTGCATTGCAAATTCTACTAGGATAAAACTTCACTTAAACCTACTTAAACTTATTTTTTAACAGGCAAAATGTAAGCCACACTCCCGTGACTTACAGAAAAACTCAAGCAATTTTTTCCATCCTTATGGCCCTGAAAAGTGTACCTATAATTCAGATATTAAGTGCCTGTCTTAGTTTAAAAAAAAACAAGCACCAATTGGTGCTGTACTGAGTTTGCTTTTTTCCCTTCAGAGGAGGTTAGTGCCCTAGGCCATAAGAAATACAGAAGATCTGACATTCAGAATGACTAAGAAGCAACATTCATAGAAATAAAACTCCCTGCCCAGACATAAAACATCCTTTCTGACTTCTGCATGGTTCTTATTTTAAATATCACCGCAATGGCTGAAACATTCCTCACCTCACTTCTGACCTATGTGGAAAGTGAACCTGTGTATTTTCTGCTGTTGGGAATTTTCTGACTAAGATGTCTCTTCTAATCTTCATTAAAAAGTCCAAAATTGTGAATAGATTTTTATAACCTTTAAAAGTATTATGATCCTTACCCAAGGATCACTTCAAAGCTTCCTGATGTACTTGACTAGAGAGATCAGTAAATAATCATTCCTGAATTAACAATTTATGTCTCAAAAGGGAAAAAAAGGAATCAGATGTGAAAATCTGTCCCAGTGTTCTTACAGTCCAAACTATTCCCATTAAATGCATTCAGCTCCAATGGCTTCCCATAGCAAGGTTTGCCCAACACTTCTTGCAATGGTCTATTCAAGGTCGCACACAGTCTCATTATTCTTGCTCACCTTAACAGATTATTTCTTACAGCTATCCTTTCAGTGGCTTCCTACTGTCCTCAAACACAGCAGGATTACTACCAATTTAGACCTTCTGCACTTGTTTCTTCACTCTAGAGGACTGGTAACTATATTTTACTGTGGCTTATGATTTCTGCCCAAATTATGGAATCTCATATAAGCTTTCCTTGAACACCCAATCTGAAAAGAAGTTCTGAGCCCCATCCATATTCAGTCTTATTCTAGCTCTTTTTCCAAGGTAGAAGTCTTTAATCAATTTTGAAAAATTCTCAGCCATTATCTCTTCATATATTTGTTTTCTCTCTCCGCTCCTTCCAAAGCCTCCAATTACCTATGAAGAAACCATTTGGTATTTTCCCCAGGTTTCATGGTGCCTGTTTCATTTTTTTCACTACTTTTGTCTTTATTTTTAAGTTTAGATAATTTCTATTCACTTGTTCAAGTTTACTGATCCTTTTCTCTGCTGTGTTCTGCCTTCTATTAAGCTCATCAATTAATTCTACCTTTTTTATTTATAGTTTTCATTTCTAGCATGGTCATTTGGTTCTTTTTTATAGCTCTCTCTGCTGAGATTTTCCATGTGTTTACATATATTTTCCACTTTTCCATGGATCCTTTAATATATAATAATAGGCTTTTAAAATTTTTATCTGATAATTTTATCATGAGGTCTATCCCATGGTCTATTTCACTGACATTGTTCTGTTGACCTTGAGTCACATTCCTTGTTTCTTTGCACACTTCATGAATTTTTACTGTGGTTCAGCCATTGTAGGTAAAATACTATTAGATACTTAAGTAAATAATAATAATTCCCAGAAAAGAATACACTCCTTCTGTCAGAGATGAATTAGGCTAATCTGTAATTGAGATGAGTCTGAGTTTAGTTTAGCTTTAGTGAAATTCAGTTATTCACCAATTTCAAAAATTTAAAGATATAATCAGGACTTTTCCTTCACCACGACTGGGCCATTGGCAAGTGTCTGAAAATATTATTCTGTTTTACAGCCCAGCCACCAAATTTCCAAGCTCTGAGAAATCTGTATGCTTTTCAGCCCATCCTCCAGCATTTTTTTTTCTGGTCTCTAAGGACTTCTCTTTTTTTCTCCAGTCCCATTTCCAGCTTTGTGTTCTTCAAGATCTCTCTCTTAGCACTACTGCCTCACCCCCAGCCTTTGAAAGGCCTCGTATTCTGTGGAGTGCTTGATTACTCTAATGGGATTGCCTTCCTTCCCTGTCCCAGCCTTCAGAGAATTGCTTCAGTACTTGGTGAAAGCCTAAAATGCCTGAGAGTCTTGCCTCCTTTCTCCTACCTTCCCCCTAGGCTTCGGTGTCCTTCTGACTTGTGTTTAAGAAAAGGCCCTCATACCTCAGGGGTAAATTAGTTCAAAAAACCTGTTCTGATTACATCATTTGGCATTGTACCTCTGCGCATTGGTGAACATCCCTGGAAAGGGATAGCCAATGGATACAGATTAGCTCTGTCTGTAGCTTCTTGGGATTCTAATCCTTCGTGCCAACTCACATGGCAACTGTCAAAAGTTGGGTTGGTTTTGTCTGTGGTCGATTTTTCCTTTTCTACGGATCCACGAGGAATGAAAGCAACTGTGGGTCTCTTCTCTCACAGAAGTGGCTTGTCACTTTGTGGAATTTAGTTAATTTGGTTTTCTTTGCATACTCAACTCTGGTGGGTTTGAAAGACTATAATTCTGTGTAGTACATGGCTTGATGTCCAGATTAGAGTGGGAGTGATAGCTTTTGCCACTTCCTACATCTCTCTAGAACTGGAGGATGTAGTCATGTCTCTTTCATCTTTATATTCAGCAACTGAGCTGGTGCTGGTACTTGGTAGCTACTCAATCAAATATTTGTTGAATGTGTAAAAATAGAAGAGTGGTATTAATTAAATATCAAAGTGGTCGTATTAACCAGACACGTAAATGGACAAAGATTAATTAAACCAGACTTGCCCTGTATTTTTTTAAGAGGCAAAAATATACAAATAACAGAATTATTTAAATCATTTTTAGAAATCCTGCCATTCTAAGCAAGTTTATACTTGGAATATTATTTATTACGATTTTTAACATGGATAGCTGCATAGATTTTTAAAGATGAAGAAAAATCAGTGTAATCTATTATATGTGGATATGATTATGACATTAACTGAGAAGGGAAAAGCAAACTCTAACATATTTAAGTGGAAAAATACAGAAATTAAGTTACGAACAAAATTTTCTTTAATTGGGAGGGTTCAACTGGTCTATTACTCATGACTTTTCCAGGTTTAGAATGAATACAATTATATTACAAGTAAAACCTCATTATTGCCCATGAAAATGCCCTGTGGTAATACTTAGTATTTCCTCCCAGGCTCATGATTAACTATGGAAAATTGCAAGTCTAGGTTTCCCCTGGTTCATATTAAGATGAGAAATTATACTGAATTATCTATACCACTCCCCTTCTAAATGTGTGCTTTCAGATCATATCACAACCTGAGCACTGAGAAGACATTTCGTTATAAAGGATTTACTGATTATTCAAATAACTTTGGCGCAGTACACATGCTCCTGTATCATCTGGATAGCTACTTGGTGTTGCTGACAGAAACAAGGAACAAGGGTCAGAATAATCAGTGTACTCTGAGTGCACTTATGGTATTAAATACCATAGGCAAGCCAGGGTTGGCTTAGCAGAACAATTTTTCAGACCTCCTTCACTGAATATGGCTGACCTCCAGTCAGCCCTAGTTAGCGAAAAAGAGTAGATTTTTAGGAAGACACTTCAGATGCGGCCACAGCCACACATTAATAACCATAGTCCAGCAACCATGCTTTGAAGCAGAACTGACGAGATATTGCTAATTCAGATTCCGCGCCAACAAAATTGCCTAATTTTTCTGAGGAAAGGTAATATTTAGGAGGAACAGTATGTGCAATGAGCCATTTGCTTCTGTAAAAATGCATGTTATAACACATCCCGAACAGGCTACTTGTTTAGACATTCTCAGACGCGGTTGTCTTGGGAGTATACTGACTTCCGATTTGCATCCTATGGTAATTTAAGATGTTAACTTGATTCTTTAAAACCCGCTGTAGTAGGAAATCTCAGTCACCCTGGAGAGCATCTTCTCTCCCTTATAGCAGTTACAAGCAGCTGGTAGATCTGTACTAATGGACCCAGATGGAAAAGGAGAGTTAAGAGCAGGCAGGATATTTGTCCATAAAAGGTTATCAGGGAAGTCCTTTCAGTGATCTCACAGAGCCCTACTTGGCAACAACTGGCAGAGAACCACGCGTGCACACCTTTAACCAGCCACAGCCCAAGCCCTGCCATTCCAGGTGGCATTGTTTTAGCTGCTACTTTTCACTCAGTTTTAACCATCACTTGTGTGTACATTTCTCAAAGTTACAGTAAGAAACAAAATACAATCAGTAAAAGAGATATCTACTTGGTTAGTAGAGGTACCGATAATTCAAATAAATTCAGTCATTTGAAGCTTTTACTGAATCTACGTTACAGGCTCGTGTGGGTAAAATTATGACCAAAATTTGCCATATTAATGGCTGAGAAATAGCGATGTTGGTTGTATGTGAGATACTGAGAGGATCCAATTATATTTACTGCCTTCCCCCATTTAAAGCCTTTGTTCTATCATCACTTTTGTGTTGGTAGTGGGAACAGACGTTACAGAAAGATTTATTCTAAGCAACTTGGAAATGACCCAAGTAAGTGACTTTTAAGATCAACTCCGAATGGGTCAGAACACAGAAGATTCTCTGGACCTCAAAAATATTCTATAAAAAGGTTTAGCCTAAACACAATTAACTTGGGGCAACTCTTGCCATTAGTTCATTTAGCTCTCGAGAAAGCCTAAAAGGTTAATATGATTCTGTTCATAGGCACAGATATATCTTTCTGGCCCAAAAGGAAAAATACTTCTTAAAGCAGAGTAAGAAATGGCCTGGAAGTGCTCAATTCCCTGTTTCCTTTGGCTAAATGGTTTTAAGGACCAATGCTGACAATATGGTGAGATCTGCGTACTCAAGCAACACTATGAATTGTCTTAAGTATCTCCACTTCTATTGCTTCATTTTAGCTTAGTGAATGTCCAGACAGTCCGTGTTTATTGAGTATTTTCTCCGATAAAAGTATTATGAAGAAAAAAAATTATAATGGTCCCTTTCTCCCAATTTCCTACCTGGCCTATGAATATTTGCATCTTATAATGGAAGGCAATGAATAAAAGTGAGGAGTGGCTCTAATGTGAATTTTCAGGCTCTAGCAGAAAAGATACTTTGAATAAACAAGTCTATTTCTCTTTTGTCAGTTCCTTACCTTCCCAGCTAGTCTATGCACACAGTGAGAGAGAGACAGAGAGAGAGAGAGAGAGAGAGAGAGAGAGAGAGAGAGAGAGAGAGAGAGAAAGAGAGAAAGAAAGAGATCCCTTTTACCTCCGCCCAATGACAATCTTGGTTATCAGTTTTTAAAAATATGTCCTAAAATGTATACAAAGTAGCGTCTCACTGTGTTTTTGCTCAAAATATATCTTGGAAATCATTGCATATTATTACTGTCTGTGTCGCTGTAGTCTTTTAATAGCTATATAATTGCTTATTGCATGCATATACTATAATTTAATATCATAACGTATTTAAATAGCTCCTTATTGACAGACATTTAGTTTGTCTTGATTCTTTTGCTATTAATAAGACTGCTGCAATTTGTGGGAGATGGAGAGAACAGTGTAGGGCAGTGCTCCAGTTTCTTCTATTTCTGCTGTAGGTAATTTTATGGAACTATCTACGGCTGAGCTCAACTTTTTCATCTTGTTATGCCCAAAGAACTATTTTTTTTTTCAAATTTAAGGTCTAGTAAATTTACCAGGATACATATCTACTTTGATTATTATGTGTCAACATTGCTTGGCACTTGAATGGTGGGTTCAAGGCTTCTTTTGGTTATGAAAATTTTTCTTGAATTGCACCTTTAGATTTTTTTTTCCATTTTAGTTTTGATTCTCTTCTTCAGGAATAGCAAATGTGTGTTGATTCACTTTGTTCGTCGTTCATATTTACCTTCTTTTAAAATCTTTTTAACCCTGTGCTCATGTCTTCATTTTGCTTACTTTTCTTGATGCTGTCACATTCTTATTTCTAACCATATTTTTAAACCACTTTATTGAGGTATAGTTGACATAGAAATAGCTGTACATATGTAAGGTATACAACTTTTGAGTTTGGAAATAACTAGACAGACATGAAATCATCACCACAATCTATGCTATAAACATATCCATCACCTACAAAAGTTTCTTACTGCCCTCATTTTAAATTTTTTTTTATGATGAAAACACTGGAGATCTACCTTTTTAGCAAACTTTTAATTACAGTATAGTATAGTATTGTAAACCATATGCACTATGATGTACGGTAGACCTCTAAGATTTCTTCATCTTGCACCACCATATTTTCGATAATCTCCAATTTCCTTTGCGTTCCTTCCAAGCAAGACTTCATATTTGATGAGTTTATTTTTTCTTCTTTCACTTGTTTCCTGATCTTGACCAACTCATGTTTCACCTTCTTCCACTGCCTCTCCACAACTTCCACGACCCCTTTTATGCATGGCTTAGGTTTTTGTTTTATGGAAGTGATTTCTGTCTTTAAAAAACACAAATATCGTTCTGTTTAGGGAACAATTTTGAGGTGCACTTTCTCCATCTGCCATTTGTATTTGTTTTTTCCCATCTTTTCTATGTTACTTTTGTATAGAACCTGTTATTGGTTCTTCTCCCCTTCTCTCCCCCCCCATAATTTACCACTTGTCTTTGAACAATGTGAGTTCTTCCTGGGGCAGGCATTTGCAGGTTGTTGGAGAGGTTTCCTGTGGCACACGGATGGGGGAGGGTTCTTCCTGCAGCTGTCAGGCTGCCCACAGTTCAGCCCCCCGCTCATCCTTCCGGCTCCCAACTACAGCATGTCTGTGTTATTTCTCACTCTCCTACACCCACTGCTCATCTTTCCTTCTCCAACCCACACACCTCATCACCACTGCTCCCCACAGTGGATAATTGTTTCATCCCTCAGGTCCTTCACCTACTTTGAAGATCTGTGCTCTGTTGGCTTGTCTATAAATTGTGATTTTGAGCATCCTGACTCAGTGTCTCTGCACACGGATCCTTGACTTTTAGTACAAATGTCCACCCTTCCTTGTACACTGGGATTTGGGGTAGCAGATGCCTTCCTTCTAGTTATTGACAATGGATCTTATCTTTCCTGTTTCCAGTCTCCTTATTTTCTGAGAAAAAAAATAGGATCAGCACTCCCTTTTCCTCCACCATAAAAAGAACACATACCCACACTATTCACCTGGGGGCCTCCACCAATATACACACTGTCCCCATAAGTGGGACACAGTTAGTGCCCACTCGAGGGGGTTTCTTCTCCTGTACAGACCATAGGAAACCATGGGCAATACGAAAGGCAGTAAGATCTCAGAACTTCTCTATAATATAGCAGTGCAGAAATATATTTGAGAACATGGAAGAGAATTAGGACAAAAATGTAACTGCCTTCAGTATCCAGGAGAACTCAACAGAGCTCCGTTTAGAGCTCAGGAGGAAGGGTAGGGCCCAGTTACAGAGAAGAATGGTGTTGGTTCGTATTTTCTTCCTATTTCTATATTTGCTTTTTGAGGGGACATAGAAACCAAATGTATTCTGTGTAAACACACTCAGTGCTGAAGTTGTAGGGGAGAAACGGTCTTTTATCTAAGATAATAGTAACTAATATTTATTGAGCACTTAGCTATGTGCCACATACCTATATCTTAGGTATTTCTGATATTAAAACTTTATTTTGAGTTAATTGCTGATAGATTTACAGTTGCAAAAAATAATACATGAAGACCCCTTGTACCTTTTAGCCAATCTCTCCTAACAGTAACATCTTAGTACAATATCACAACCAGTGTTCCTCTTAACAGGGTATCCTCTTAAAGGGTATTTCAGAGAGTAAAAGTTTTTATTCCAATGCAGTCCATTTTATCAACTTTTCCTTTTATGGATTATGCTTTTGATGTCAAATATTGATATTATTTACATAACTGTATATCACAAAGGTTTTCTCTTGTTTTTCCTAATATTTTTGTAGTTTTACAGTTTATGTTTAAGTTTATGATCCACTTACATTTAGTTTTTGTATAAGATATGAGAAAGAAGATGTTTAGGTACATTTTTGCTTATGAATGTCCAATTGCCCAAATACCACTTGTGGAAAATATCATTCCTCCATTGGATTTCTTGTGCATCTTTGTCAAAAATCAGTTGGTCATATTTGTGTGGGTCTATTTCTGGTTACTCTTATTGTCTTCCATTGATCTATGTATGTATACATCCCCCTGCTAATACCACACAGTCTTGATTATTATAGTTATGTAAGTCTTGAAATTGAGAAGACTGATTCTTCCAACTTTACTATTTTCTGAAAATGTTTCAGCTATTTTAATTCCTCTGCCTTTCATTTAAATTTTAGAGTGTTCTTGTCTACATCTACAAAACATCTTGCTTGGATTTTGATAGGAATTGTGTTAAACCTACACTGTGTTTCCCTGAAAATAAGACTTAGCCAATCAGCTCTAATGTGTCTTTTGGAGCAAAAATTAATATAAGACCCAGTATTATTTTACTATAATATAATATAATAATATAATATAATACCAGGTCTTATTTTGGGGGAAACATGGTATATCAATTTGGGGAGAACTGATATCATTACTATGTTGAGTCTTCCAATTCATGAACATCGTATGTCTCTCAGCTAAATATTTTTTTTTATGTATTTGATCAGTATTGGATAGTTTTCAGCATTCAAGACTTAAATAGGTTTTGTTAGATTTATACCTAATATTTCATTTTTATCTTTAGCAATCGTAAATAGTATTGCATTTTAAATTTTGGTGTCCACATTTTCATTGCAATGATGTAGAAATATGATTGATTTTTAGATATATGTCATGTATCTTGTGACCTTGCTGAACTTACTTAACAGTTCTAGGAGTTTTTTCATAGATTTCTTCAGATTTTCTACACAAACATAGAGATCAGGCTTGTGTTGGAACCATTTTTTTGTCTGTGCACATTGGCATTTCCAGGTTGTTGGCTTCTTCTACTCCAAGTCTGTGGTATAAGGCAAAAAGAAAACCCGAAGAACTCATTACTGTATCATTCATTCCTCATGTCTTCAAGTTCTAGACAGTCTGCGTTCTTCTCTCCTCCTTTCATAGTCTTCTGATATTTATATATAGTGTCCAGGGGTTTTAATGATATTTAAAAGATCCAATAGAAAAAGTATGTCTACTTCCTCTTAGAAGTCTGTCCTAAGTATTGTATATTTACTCATTTCATCTTCATGATTACCCTCTGAAGTAGAATTATTATCATCTCCATTTTATAGTTGAGGAAGTTGGGTCACAGAGAGGTTAAGTAGCCTGTCTAATGTCACACAGATAATAGTGGCAGAGCCAGATTTCAAACCCAAGAAGTTTAGCTCCAGAGTCAGTGCTTGAAATGGTAGACTAGAACTCTTTTCAATACACTTTAATGAGGAAGCGCCAATTGGGTCTTGTTGGCCCCTCCCTGTAGGACTGGATTCTTGAGTATTTTACAATAGCTGGGAGTGCCCTCCATATAACATGGTCCTCCAGTTTATATGCCCCATCCTTTCCCCACCCCTTACCCACAAACATATACCAAATTTAAAAGGTTCAGGTCTATAAGCATAAAAATGATCAATTGCGTCCCTTATTTTTAAATGTCTATCGTGAGAGTTAATAACCTGAAAATAACTGCAAATGGAATCATAATCCTTTTATTAATCACGTCCTTTTGAATTCAAAACTTTTTGTTGCTACCAACTTCTTGCTGCACTGTCTTCAAGGCAATCATTCTTTCCAATATCCTCCTTTAGGTCACTTCCTTCCTGTCTCCTTTCATCCCCAGTCCTCTCCATCCTTCTAACAAAACCTCTCCAATTCTGTGAACTTCTCTGACATCTCAAGTCGTGGCAGCACCGATATGGAAGAGCCTTAGGGATCCTTTCACAGGTGACAAGGTAACTAAGTGCCTTGGACTATGTTACACTGCTTCTGAGTAGTGAAACTAAGACTAGAACACAGAGTCTCCATTCCAGCACATCACACCGACTCCCTTCATAAGCTCTAATAAAAGAGTGTGAAATTGTTGCCTATTATTTCGTACATGAGTCACTTTCTTTTCTTCCATCCAAACACCACCAGGAAGAAGTCTCACTATAATAAAAAAGAATGAAGGGGTGGATTGTGGTGTCATCCCGTCAGCAAGCCTAAATGCACAGACTACCAGCTCATTCAGTCACCAAGAAATTATATCAAATTGCCTCACCAAGAATCAGTCTGATTCAACCTCTGAGCTTCTTCTCTCCATCTAACCCAAACTGGAATCCTTCTCTCTGGTCTTTTCAGCTTCCTGAATAAGAACCAGCTCCCTACGACTTGCTGCTGCCAGCCTCACTCTTGTAAAATTCTGGAAATCTCTAGTAAGACCACTGTGCTCAAAGGAGAGCAACAACATTAAAGCCACTTCACAGTCCCATAAACATGCCCCTTGCAGTCCTCTTATTCTGTCTGGTGACCTACACCACCCACCACAACCCATAAGGGGCATCCAGATTTCAGTGCAGAAGACTCCACACATCGGAACACACTTTTTCGAAAGCCTGTACAATATAGATTTCCACATGCCATGATGAAATAACCTGGCCTTAAAGCTCAAAGCACAACTAACTACAATATCTTTTTTTAAAAGCCACTGGACTGTGACACATAGAGACATCACAAAATTATTCTAAAGTGATCAATGCTGAGGAAAGTCATGATGTTTCCTGGAGTCTCAGCATAAAAGGATGGTCTCGCCCATGAACGTAATGAACGTAGGAAAACCCTTCTCTCAGGGCATAAAGGATAAGTGGCAATGGGGTCCCCAGTATGGTGTCTGACCCATATGAACCATTTTCCCAGTTTTATTTTTCTATAACCACAAACTCTTCTGCCTCACATAATGATCTTAGAAAAAGGAAGATCCTTCTGGTTATCCTTATTTCTATAGACGCCAACTGCATACACACACAGCAGATGAACTTCTTCTGTAAAAACATCATATACGTTGCTGGAAATCAGGTTCCTGCCCTGTTTTGAAGGAAATCACTGTCAGGTTTGGCCATATTTTCAGATCTAAAAAGTCAAGTTATATGACACAGGACAAATCGTTTGAAAGCGATACTCTCCTAGAAAATCAGGGTCACCTAACTGCAGATCAATAAATATTTTACTTGATGTACACACTTACGAGAAATAATAAAAATTTCACAACATAGAAATTGTGAAGCTCTGGCAATGAGAAAAAAGTGAATATTGACAGAACACATATTTTATGTGGCCAAACACTTGATATGTCATTAACCACGAAGTAGGTAGTGTATCCAAGTTACATGGGTGAAAACTGGGCTAAGAGAGATACAGCAAGTTGTGCGAGATCACGTAGCTAGAGATGAGACAATTTGGGATTTAACTCCAGGCTGGTTCTACTGTAAAGCCCCAGTTCTTTCCCACATATCTGGTTCAGGCTCCTCTATTTCTGAGCAGGGGAGGAGACCGGCATGCCTGCTGTTTCCTTCAAGGCCTTCTGTAGGACCTGAGTCTTGAAGTGTTTTGTTGTGAATGTATTTAAGTGCATGTAGGGCAGTGAAGTCAAAGAAGGAAAACTTCTCCTCTATCTCCAGACACCTCAGATGGGAATCTGATCTGCATTGCTGCAGATGTCAAAGTTGTCTGTCACCAAGCAAGAAGTAAGGTAAGTCCAAAGGTCTACCTTCATTTTCAAACTGAGGGTTCCTAACAGTTGCAAATCCTGTAAAGGAATAAATCCATCTCTGGAAATTCCTGAGTCTCTTCATTGTGCCTGGCCCAAAGCCTCTTGTGGAAGGGGACATCTCATCTCCTCACTTCTGGAACTGCTGTTCCTCATCTGGTCAGAGGAGAGTCTCCATACCCACCCTCCGGCTATTCAGCAGGAAATAAGCCTTTCTGGAACCCAACTACCATGAGGATACCACCCAGGGACTAAATTCTTCTGACACTAAACACCAGTGCAAACCAAAGCAATCTACTCGCTTATTCATTGTATACATACATCCCTTCATCTTCTGCACATGCCCAGACCATTCTTTGTTGTTGTTTCGGTTGAATAAGGTTTAATATGCAAAGTAGGTCATGACACCAACTTTCCCCTCTGCTGGGGGGTGCTGGTCTCAGAGCAGCCCCCATGCCCAGGACAATACAAGTCAGCCTTTCTGTGAGATACTTAGTACATAGCCCTTCACGGTCTGGCTCCTGCCTCTCTATCAAGCATCAGTATCTAATGCACCCCCCTTCTCCAATCAATTCAAACTAACTGTGGTCCCTACACACATCATCCTCTCCTTAACTCTGTATTTTTCTTAGCATAATTTTTCCCCTTCTTTGTGCCCTGTAAACCTTTTTCATTTAGCAAATGCTCCAATGAACTTAAAAGTTTAGTCCACTTGTCCTATAACTGGGGAAACGCACCTTGACCCAGAAGCCTGATTTAGTTGTCCTCCCTCTATGTTCCCTTAATTGCCTGCCCATGCTTCTATCATAACACCTCCCATGTGCTACAGTAAAAACTAATGCATTCATCTACCCTTCCCAGCAACGAGATTCTATGTAACTTGAAGAAGTTTTCTCATTCGACTTTATAGATCCAGATTCTCTAACACGGTAGCTATCAACGAAGTGTTTAAGGAAAAGGCGTACCTAACACTCATTGGACATATATTTATGGAGTGGACACAAGGTATAGTTAGAAAGCCCCTGGGCTCCTGAGCACTGATTCCAAGCTGAGGAAGCCTTCATCACCTCACTCTCTCAGGTATGTGAGAGATGGAACAGACTCGATTAATCAGTCCTTGCAGGGAGGAGAACCGAGTGCGCCTGACGGTGCCTGCTGCTACCTAAGTGGGACAAGGAGATGAGAGCAGCACCGCCCTAGTGGAAGGAGAAGGTCTTGGCGCCGTCACTCAGTCTAGCTCAGTGGGAATCTTCTCTTGTGGCACTTCTTATCTCACGGGGGAGATAACATTAGAATCTGAGCAAAGGCTAAAGCATTCTCTAGCGCAGTACTTTCATATTCTGGTTGGTTGCATAGAGGCACACAAATTCAAACTCAAATGCCAGATTCGAAAGTAGGGTTCATATGTACAAGCGTTTGTAAATGAGAAGTAATAATGTCTCTCTATAGGCAAAATGATCAGGAGAGAAAATAGCAGGAGCTGATGCCAAATGTATGATTTAGATGATTTGACACTTACGTGGCATTCCAAAGAATGTGTGCCAACTTCCCTCAGACATGGTCCACTAACTAACAGATTGAGTTTTTAAGATATGTGAATAACTTCTTCAACAAAAGCTTACCAAAATATAACTCTGACTTAGCTGTAGCATGGTGACATGAGATCCAAATATCTCTGTCCTCATCCCACTATCTCGGAGTGCAAAATAAAAAGGATTTGTTTCATTTTTACTTGTGCTAAGTCGGAAGGGGATTTTGGCCTATTCTCATGTCAAGTGAGGTTGCTTGATTAATTAAAAAAGAGAAGGAACTCCCCTAGAATAATAAACACTTTACTCACTTGCACATTAACTGAACATCTCAGAATAAATTTCCAAAAAGAAGAGGTGCGGGAGGATGGCAAAGAGGCTTTGTAATTGGTTTTATCTGAATTTGGCTACCAGTTTTGTCACCTTCTAGCTGTGTGAGTCTGGATAAATTACATAAGCCCTACAAAGCTCAGTTTTCTCAACTGTCAGTGGGGATGACAATAGATACCTCATTGACTGGTTAGATGGATTATGAACTTGTCCTTGATAAACACTTGTATATGGGAATCCTACGTTTCAATGTGTGATTAGAACTTACAAGATCTGCAGGCATGTATGCCATTAACCAGAGTATAACTTCAGAAGAGAATGGCACAAGCAAAATATTATGCACGTGATCTAGTGCAGTGAACACTTGTGTTTTGTTTCCACTTGTCTTACCATACTGATTTCTTTTGGGGAAATGGCAGGGTAAAAGGCATTTCCTTAACCTTAAGGAACTTAGACTGGCAACAGGGATGAAATATACATCGATTATGCCAAATGGGATTAAATAAGTTTGAGAGCAGAAAAATCAGGTGCTTCAAAAACATAGGGGGCAAGATGGTACCACGCTCCCTTGGACATAAGGACCAGCTGCATGGAGATGCGTCTGTCGTGGGCCTTGTGGACTAGGTAGGGACCTCGGTGATGGGTGCCTATAGAGCACATGTATTTATAGTTTTTTATTAAGTCTAAAACTCAAATGTACATGTTAACACAGAAAAAGATAGACGTTAAGGCAGATAGCCCTCTGCTAAGAACCCTGGAGGGATTTCCACAGGTCACCAATTTGTGAAGCCGAACTGGGGATCACTCCTGGAGCACAATATAGTTGACTGCCTAAAATGGGGCAGAACTGCCAACCTAAGGGAAGCTCAGGGCACGCTTTATTCTTCTCCTTCTGACTCAGAGCATTCTGCACGTTCCAGCCAAAGCACTAGGACCTCCCTCTACAGTGCAACCACCAAGAGAGTCAGAAGTTGGCCTCTTACCTTCTACAGCTTTCCACAGAAACGAACTCCCCAAAACAAAGAAGGAGGATATAAAGAGGGTCATTTAGGGACTAAATTTCTCCCTAGAAGAGGGTATGATCCCAAAAAGCAAAATGCTACAGGGAGGCTTGTGCAGTGGAGTTTGGAGGAGAGCCCTCTGTCAGGGGCTATTGGGCTGTGGATTTCCATATACTTTGTCCGTTTAGTCCAACAGAGAGACTAATACTGGGAATAGAAGAGCAACCCATTAATCTAACAAAACAGTGCAAGACGGAGGGCTGGAAGCTTCGCACAGCACCACCAGCAGAGGCTATGGGTCTGGGAAGAGGCTATAAGTACTCAAGCCAAGAGGCATGGATCCACGGACACCCTGCTACCAAACACCTAACCTGTATCTAAGCCTCTTCACTCCGAGGGAAATAAAAGAAAAAAGAGAGAAGGAAAGGAAAGAAGGAGGAAAGGAACTGTGTGTCCTAAAAACAGTATAGGGAAAATCATTCTAAAAACTCAGAGAAAAAAATATACTTCTAAAATTATTTACTACACAAACCAGAAGATTTTGAATAAATTACACTACGTCCATACTATAATATTTTGCAGATGTTAGTACATGTGTTCTCAAGTAACATTTAATGCTCCAGAAATATAAACAATGTAATATTAAGTGAAAAGAGCTGATGTAAAACTTGTCTATACAGAGTTTATTGATATCGCCAAACTTTGCATGTGTTGTACATACACATATTAAAATGCACTTAAATGATATAATAGTTCTTACATCTGAGATACTACGCAAGAATTTCAGTTCCTTCCTAATATTTTTCTCTTGTATTCTAATATTTCTGTGAGGTTACTTTCATGATTTAAAACTTGTGATGTGTTAAGAAAAATAGATGCATTTACAAATGTAAACATAACAGAAATGGAAAGAAAGCATCTTCAAAGCAAAGGAGACAAGTCATCAAAGACCAGTCGTGAGGAAACACAACCCAGGCCTGAGAGTGGCTGGAGCACTGGGTGTGTGAGCAGAAACAGTGGTGGTGAAGCAGGAAATAGAAATAAGAGTCATACCACAAAGGGCCTTGAATGCCACCTTTAGAAACTAACTTTTTCTTTTGTCCACCGCTCAAATTTTGAATATCAAGAAGGGCTGTGTTTTTGCAAATTACTCCACCCAGGAGTGTCTTCAATCAATTAGAAGTGAGAGGCTATTCTAATTGTCGAAGTGTCAGGCAACAGCAGCTGCACTGAGTGGCCTGAGGGACAAAGACAGAGATGTGGTGATGAGTGTCCGGTCCTAGACTCAAGCAATGGTAGGATGCAAATGACCTGGGGAAGGGGAGGAGAGAACATGGCCTGGGAAACTTGACCCTGGGCGACTAGTTAGAGACCTGTATTAGTCACAGGAATCGAGGGAGCGGTGTGAGTTGACTTTGAACATGTTGCGTTTGAAGTGTTCACAGAGTATCTTGAGAAGATTCTGACTGGGAGTTAGAAATGTGAATTTGCAACTTGAGCGAGAAGCATGGGCGGGCCATGTGGATTCGGGAATCCTCTGTCCAGACGTGAAAGTAGGTCAGATAGGAGGAGGAGACAAAGGAGATGAAGAGCAGGAGGAGAGGAAGGAGGAAGGAGAAGGGATGCCGAGGAGTGACAAAGGGAAGATAAGCCACAATGTCGGAGGACCACACTTTGTAGAAGAAGAAAAGTCCACACTGACAGAGCCAGGAGAAGCAAACAAAGGTGAGCCTTTGTTCCAGCACCATAGAAAAGCAGGTGAGAATGCCAAGCATCACCCTCCATGGTAAACACTATACAAAGTTCAAAGAGGCTGAGCCCTGAGAAATGGCTGCTAGAAATGATGAGTAGGAGCTCAAGTGACACAAACATTTTTAAAGCAACAATTACAAAATGAAATCGAGTTGTCTTAGGTCATTAGAATAGACATTTCTCTGCAGGAACTGTCACGTTGAAAGCCCCCCTAAAGTCCCACGCCCCAAGCATCACATTGCTTCTGTCTCATCCACATGGGCTGGGAATCTTCATCTCTGGAGGCTACCAGCTTAGGGACATCACCACAGCCACCAGGACACACCTGTTGTGTCTTACCTCTGCCCGTCACTGATTACACCCCAGCCTGTGGTCTGCATGGAAATGAGGTTGTTTCTTCAGACACTGCTGTGTGAAACCCAGCCTGGCTGCAGGTGTCTGTGGACACCGTCTGATTTCGGGTATTTATCTATAATTACGGGAATGCTGAAATCTGCCATGTGGTTAGGTAGCAGGCAAGAGAGAAAAATTAATTCTAAGATTTTTGGACGAACAATACATATTTACCAACTCCAGTAGGACATTTTTTTAAGTCACAGTTTTAGCAATTCCTTCATCAAACTGGCTCTTTCCCTTAATATGAAAGAGGAAATTTTCACACCTAAAATTCCCTACAAAAGCAAACCAGTTGGGTCTTTTTTCACACCTGGTCCCCAAGGGCCACCTTGGGATGAGGATGTAAATCAGCTGTTTTGTCTCTTCTCTTTTCCACGTAAATTGATTCTCCTTTTCTTCATTTCCATGAGCCAAAGTAGATAATATTTAAAATTATTTGTGTCTATGTTACCTAATTATTATTATTAATAGTATTAAAACAACAACCAAATCCTGCTTGAGAAGCAGTCCAGGGTAATTGAGAGTTTAAATCAATGCATTCTGTTTCTTGCAACTATTAGACAGATTCAGTAGAAATGTATACCATTGATGCAGTGAAGGCCTCCCATAAATCCCAATTATCGGAACATGACCTTGTGGCATGCAAACTCTTGTCTGCAACATACACGTGATAAATTAGACAGCCACCGAGCAGACATGTACAAGAATACTTGCAAGTAGCAACTGGATGTTTGGGTTAAAACTATTTCCCATTTGTTTGTCTTGTTCTTTTGTTGTTTTTGGTTCATATACAACATATCAGTGAAATCATGTGGTTCTCTGCTTTTTTTGTCTAACTTATTTCGCTTAGCATTATAATCTCCATGTTGTCACAAATGAGAAACAAAAACTCATAGACACAGACAATAGTTTAGTGGTTACCAGAGGATAAGGGGGGTGGGGGGTGGGAGATGAGGGTAAGGGGGATCAAATATATGGTGATGGAAGGAGAACTGGCTCTGGGTGGTGAACACACAATGGGATTTATGGATGATGTAATACAGATTGTACACCTGAAATCTATGTAACTTTACTAACAATTGTCACCCCAATAAACTTTAAAAAAAAGCTATTTCCCATACTTACATGTACATCACAACCTTCACAATTTTTGCTATAACTATGACCCTCTTGTACTATTATTTATTTAAATTTTCCTTAAATTAACATCTTTAGCTGAGCTTCCTTCAACAAGTCAGCATGATCAGATAAGATGGAGTTTACCAAACCATTGACATCCTAGTACCTCTGAGAGTTCTGAATCTTAAAGATTTACTCCATTTACAGCTTGAAAATTGTGTAGCACAGAATTTTTTTATCATTCAAAGAGCTCATGTACCCATATCTCAATGAGCTCCTTCCCCCAGTGAAGCCCAATCTCAACATGAAACTCTTATGCAAAGGAAACCCAATTACAAAATGACAGGATTATCTGTTTTAACCAGAAAACATTTTAAGGCAGAAGACATATCATAGAATCTGGGTCCCATTCATTCAACAAATTCAACAGGTACTCTTCTTGGTACTAAGCGTACAGTAGTGAACAAGCAAATATGGTCCCTATCCAACAGGCCTGGGAACAAGACATAAAACCAGGCAGAAGGGATCCCAAAACTTAGGCACAGCATAAGGAGATTCAGAAATGTGAAACCCAAAAGGAATGGCTTCTAGCTTGAGATCTCAACTCTGACATTAAAGAGGAAAACACATACTGACACATCAGAACAGTTACAGCTAAAGTTATTTTTTTATTTCATTCCTTGTGTTATTATATTACTTTAAAATGAAACATGAGTTGTTATACAATTTATGTTTTTCTTCAAGTCCCCGGCCTTCCAGGGCTTCATCCAAAATTCAAATGTTAAAAAAGCAGCTCTGTTTCTACACTTATTTTCTCCCCTCTCCCAGTCCTTTTGTTCAGTAGTAAATGAGACTAACTACTGGGAACCCACCAGCTACTTTCAGTGGGGAATGAGGGAGGGAGGAAAGGAAGAAGGAAGAGAGAGTGTGTGTGTATGTGTGTGTGTCAGGATTTAGGAATGCATGAAAATAGCCTTAGTCATTGACAAAGGAAGGAACAAAGAGGCCTTGTCTCAAACTTCTGATCTTCTACCAAACATGCATTTCTCCAGTCTTCCCCATATCTCTTTTTTTATTATTATTTATTTATTTATTTATTTATTTATTTATTTATTAGTTTCAGGTGTACAAGACAAGGTAATACTTAGACGTTCATCAATAGGAACTTTACATTCCAGTTGTTTGGGTCAAAAAATTTAGGCCATCTTTGGCTTGTTGCTTTCTTTCACATACCACATCCAATCTATCAGTAAATTCTTCTAGATCTGCTTTACAAATATACTCTCCTTCTCACCACCTCCACTCTGCTGCAAACCACCATCATCCCTTGTATGGATTATGTAACAACTTCCTAACCAGTTGGTCGCCCTGCTTCCAACCAAACCCCTTTCCATCTCTTTTCCACACAGCAGCCAGAGTAAACCTGTTCTTATGTAAATAAGATCATGTCATTCCTCTCCTCAATACTGCAGGGGCTTTCCATCTCCCTCACAGAAAAAGCCAAAATGCCTTTGGGATACCCCACAGAGCTCTGCGTGGCCTATACTCCTGTGACTACGTATTAGACCTCATCCTCTTTTCCTCTACCTGCTCGTCTTTCCACTTCAACCCCTCTGGTGTATCACCTTGACCTTGCTAAGCATCTCTTCTCTTCTAGATGTTTCCTTCTTGGTGCTGTTTCTGTTTGGAGGCTCCTCCCTCTGATAGTGCCTTCTCACTTCCTTCACATCTCTACTCATAGGTTAGCTGCTCAGTCATGTCTTCCCCTGGCCACCTCATATAACATCTCAATTGCCCACCAACACTCCATTTTGTGCCTTTATTTTCCTGCATGACACTCATCGCCAACTGAAACGCTGTATATTTTACTTAGTTCTCTTATTCATTGTCTCACCCCTCCCACTTCGGGATGTGAACTACATCAAGAAAGTGATCGCTGTGTCTTTCATTCCCTGCTTTATCCCTGGAACCCAAATCAATGTCTGGCTCATAAAATATGTTCCATGGATGCTTACGGAATTAATTTGTAGGAGGAGGGATGGAGAGGACAGATAAATTAGGAGAATGAATCCTCCAAGAACAGCCGTTTTAGAACTAAATTATGGTGATGAGTGGATTAAATTCAGAGATGATACACCAGGAATGCCCTACCAATGTAGGGTGAAGATGGGCATTATTGTAATGAGGTAGAGGAATATATAACCAATCACTTTCTTCAGTCTAGCCTGAGTGTGGCTTTCACTGTTCAGCATCACTGAGAGAGAAGTCAATAATAAACTCTGCAAACCTAAACACTTCATTTCAGAAATTTGGGAATTCATTAGCAAATAAGAATGGCCCTGTCACCAGCGGCATTACCACCAGGTGAAAATCCAGCACTATAATTGATCACTAATAGGAAGAACGACATGATAAAGCTTGAGCTGCTGTGAGGTCTGAAAAAGCCTTGGCTGAATTCTTGATATGGGAACAATTCCAGTTCTGAAGCATAAATAGCTTTTGGCTTGATAAATCTTCAATTCCCCCAGTAATCCGGGCTTCAATAACTAGTCAATTTAAGGAGTTACAGCATGTTTAAAGTGTTCTAATCCTGACAGGTTTAGGACTCTTTAAAAATGCTGTAACTCCTTAAAGTGTACAAGTAATGGAAATCATTTTTAATGAAGTACGAAAGAAAGTAAAATCACAGTGCCAAAAGTGGCTCTTGCCTCCATCTGAAGGTGTCCGAGGAAATGGTGAAGGAACAATTCTAATACGTTGCAAAGTTTAATTACCACTAGACCTAAAACAAACAGTGAAGGAGAGGTGTGCTATTCCGATAAATGGCAGATCAATATATTGATACCTTTTTGAAAAAAGTCAATCAGAAAAATCACCAAAATCATTTATTGAACGAAACTGAAGCAGCACAGAAAAATTGTTCTAGCCACCCAAGCCTCATTCATTTCCCATTGGATCTGCTATCAGTATATTAATTTGCTTCCCTCACAGGGGAAGTTGGCTGGACAGCATCCCATGGGACAAAGAAGAGCAATCACAAAATAATTCAAAATTACTGAAATCCAGATAACAAAAAAAAAAAAAAAATCTCCTGATTGTGGATTACCAGGGAAGACTTACATTAAGTGGCTAGTCGCAAAAAGAATAATTACAAACTAGGAGAGGATCAGCATTCCAAGCCACGTAAGTAGTCTGTATGAAAACCCTGATAAGGGAATTTACATTACACATGAAAAGTTGAACTAAAGTCAGTTAGTCCAAGTAGGGTTTGCCTGAATGACACTTACTAATTCTTCTGATCCCAGTTTAAACATCACCACTTCAGGGAGACCTTCCCTATGTCATCCCTCCAACGAAATCAGGTTTTCCATACATTCCCTGATGGCACCTTCACTGCTTCTTTATAGCACTCAGCACAGTTGCCCATACCCTTGTCCAGTATTAAAGAGATGCTTAGCCTAAGTGAAACCAAGACCCAACATTAAAGAAAATTCTGAAGCCTACAGAGAGTAGACCAGAAGAAGCATTTCACAAAGAATTCTCCCCAAAGAAGGCTTATGTTATGTCAAAGATTAAGCAAACACTTGGGCAGCACCAGCCAAAGGGAAACCATGTTAATTGGTAGTGGTGCTATCAGTAAAGGTCAAGCTCTTTCAAAGTCCCCAGGACTCTCATCATCTCATCTTCAAGAAGATCACAGAGTCATGGAGCATTTAGTATCCACTGTTTTGATTCCTTTCACAATATTTTGGTGACTCGAGGAAAATCTTTTAGAAAATACAAAAACCAGTGTAAGAAGGTGATCTGAGCTGTGCCCAAGCCTGGGGACATGTTTGCCATCACATAACTCAACAGAGAAAGAACAAGAGTCTGCCAATTTGGGGAATATAATCAGTAATGTTGTAAAGATTTTGTAGGGTATCAAATGGGCACTTGTCTTACTAGGGAGACCACTTCATGGATGTTGTAGATGCTTGACCACTGCTCTGTACACTTGAAGCTGAAGCTGAATAATATTGAATCAACTATAATTGTATATATATTTATTCAAGAGTCTGCAAAAGTGCATGTTCAGGGCAGCCCAGAGCTGGTACAATGATCTCTGCAGACATCTCACTCCACATTAATTTTAATTTGATTGTGTACCAGCTTAAATATAGGATCAGTCCCTAAGAAATGATAACATGTTTAAAGAGAAATGAGAGCTAAAGAAACTGAGCTAATACAGTTCTGAACACCCTTGAGCTTCCCTTTCTAACCTCTGACACTCCTAGGCTTATTAATAGTTTCCATATGTTGCAAGAAAGTCTTTCAATTATTCTGCCCAGTTACCACACTGATCATGATGTGTGTCATGGAGATGATAGGTACATATTTTTAGCTCAAAAAAATACTACTATTTTAGTTGCTAGAATAAATGCAGAGAACTTACAAACAAAGAAAATTGTGAAGGTGAGCTAAGAAAAGCCCTACTATCTTGAGCTACTCCAAAGATTTTTTAGCAAATCTGTTTTCTGAGGGTTTTGTATATAAATTCCATCATAAGTTTTGGCTGCTATGGCAACTGGAATATTCCGGAAATGATTTCAAGCAAACATCACTACACATCCAGCATAGTTTTACAGAAAACAGAAAAAATTGTGAGATCTAAAGCACTCTAAACTTCAAAATACAGCCTCAATTTTATTCCTGAAGTCTATTTGCAAATCAATAGACCTGATATAATGACGTAGTAACACGACTTTCATTTTATTCCTTAACTAGTCCCATTAAGTTATTACCTAGGTACTCTACTCCCATTTTTATTAGACCTTTATTTATTTTTTAATGGACTTTAGTTTTTACAGTAGTTTTAGGCTCATAGCAAAAGTGAGCTGAAAGCACACCGAGTTCCCATATCCCTCTGCCTCCCCACACAAAGAGCCTCCCCCATTGTTAACCTCCCCCACAAGAGTGGAACATTAGTTGCAATCAAAGAACCTACATTGAGGAGAAGGTCCAAGATGGCGGACTAGGTAAGAGCTATGCATGCTGCCTCCCAGGATCACATTAAAATTACAACTAAATTATAGAACAATCAACCTCAAGAATCATCTAAAAAGAAGCTGAACAAAACTCCTATAACTAAGGATACAAAGAAGAGGCAACACTGAGAATGGTAAAAGTGGGGAGATGTGGAATAGGCTGATGCCAAACCCATTGGTACTGGTTGAACACCAGGAGGGACACTTCAGTGGCAGAGGTACCCCCTGAAGGGGGAGGGGTCCCAGCCCCACACGGGGTTCCCCAGCCCAGGGCTCCTGTGCCAGGAAGTGGAGTTGCCACAATATCTGACAGTGAAAATCAGAGAGGACTCTGTCCGTCCGTCTGTCCAGATAAGATGGAAGGTGATTGGAAACATAGACATCCTCTTACACGGCCCACACACAGACTCACTCACTTGTAAACACTCACCTGGGCTCTGGGGGAGAGGTGACAACTTGAGAAACACCAGAGACATACGGTGAAAGGCTGAGTTTTGTGATTTTGAGCAAGGGTAACTGCCATTATCCCTGTGTGGAGCCTGACTCACGAAAAACCTACAGGAGGGCGCCGTCTTTTCCATGTGAAGCCCTCCCCCAAAGGGCCAAATCTGAGATGGCATTGGTCTAGTAAAATCTTCACCACCTTAGTAATGCACTCGGTCCCCATCTCACACAGCGAGTATTGCATTGCTGGGGACACTCTTGACTACTGAGCGGCTGGCCCTGCCCAATAAGCTATATGAAACCCTTTTCCAGCAGCAATGGGGTGACTGGTCATGGTGTTCTCAGGGCATTTGGGGGAAGTGGTTATGGGCCTGGAACTGGTACAAGAACCAGCACTGCATAACTTTGTAAAAACAACCAGTTACACTTTGTAGCTCCTTGGAATCTTGCCCTGCTCACCTGGAGCTGTATTGTCAGGGGCACTCTCAGTGCCTGGGTGGCCGACCCTGTCCCACAAGCCTTTTACAGCAGCAGATGGCACGCAGCAGCCCAAAGAAATTTTGGTGGTGGGCACTGACCCAAAACGTGCAGCACAGCCTATCTCGGGCAGCTCTCAGGGATCTAGCGAGGGCAGGCTACAGTGTTCTAAGGGTGTTTCACGAAGTGGTCACAAGTCTGGCACTGTCACAAAAACTAAATCTGCATTAACTTTGTAAAAACCATCAGCCATGCCTCATGACTCCTGGGACCCCACCCTACCCACCTGAGAGTGCAATGTAGAACCCTACATTGCAGAGACACTCTCAACACTGAGTCAACCAGCTCCGCCCCTGCACCTAAGGAGGATCTTGCAAGAGTTGAGCCTTTCAGGCAGCTGGCAGGTGGCAATAGGCCTAGGGGGCCCTGGGTTTTTTGCTAAGCTGGTGGCAGCTGGCCTCGGTTCACAGCGAAGCCACCCACACATACTTCCAGGTCCAGTACATGCAGCAGCCAACCACATATAGCTTTGTGGCTCCTGTCAGGAGCAATGGGCCAGTCACAGACAAGGCTGAAATTGGCCTGCACAGGAGCTCTGCCTAAAAGATGCCAGAAACAACATATCCAGTGACCAGCTGCAGACCATACCAGAGTACTACCTGGTTAGCACCAGCAACGGCACACCCAAGGGGTGATCTCAACAGGCACAAGAGCTGCGGGGGTGAATCCCGCTCTGAGGGGTCAGCCCCCACACAGCAGCTCACACACTGTGAGCATAGCCTATCCTCACCGTCAGTCAGCTGGGAATGAATCCTACCCCCTGATGGGCTAAAAGCAGTCAAGGCTCAACTACAACAGAAGATCACACACAGCACGCTCAAGGGCTACTCCTGGAACACATGCGCAGGTCAAGGAGACTGCACCACTGGACCACATGGGACACATACGACACAAGGCCACCCTGCAAAGACTGAGAGACATAGATCTACCTAATACACAGAAGCAAACACAGAGAGGCATCCAGAATGAAGACACAAAGAAACATGTCCCAAATAAATAAACAAACAAACAAACAAGAGAAACCTCCAGAAATAGAAATAAATGAAATGGAGCTACCAGAGATAGAGTTTAAAATACCGATTATAAGACTGATGAAGGAACTTAGTAAAAATTTCAACAAAAAGATAGTAAGCATAAAGAGGGACATAGAAACCATTTTTTTTAAATGTCAAAAATAAAGAATACAATAACTGAAATGAAGAATACACTAGAAGAAATCACAGCAGATTAGAGAAGCAGAGGATCGAACCAGCAATTTAGAATACAAAGTAGCAGAAAACACTACCCAACAGGAACAACAAAAAGAAAAAAGAATTTTAAAACAACAAAGGGGGTCTGGCCTGATGGCTCAGGCGCTTGGAGCTCCATGCTCCTAATGCCGAAGGCTGCCGGTTCGATTCCCACATGGGCCAGTGGGCTCTCAACCACAAGGTTGCTGTTTCAATTTCTCTGGTCCCGCAAGGGATGGTGGGCTCCGCCCCCTGCAACTAGCAATGGCAACTGGACCTGGAGCTGAGCTGCGCCCTCCACAACTGAGACTGAAAGGACAACTACTGGACTTGGAAAAAGTCCTGGAAGTACACACTGTTCCCCAATAAAGTCCTGTTCCCCTACCCCAATAAAATCTTTAAAAAAAAAAAAAAAGAAAAGAAAAAAGCAAAGATAGTTTACGGGACCTGTGAGACAACATCAAGCATAACAACATTCACATCACTGGGGTACCAGAAGAAAAGAGGGTCAAGGGATTGAGAACCTATTTGAAGAAATAATGACTGAAAACTTTCTTAACCTGGCAAAAGAAATAGACATATAAGCCCAGGAAGTGCAGAGAGTCCCAAACAAGATGAACACAAACAGGCCCACACCAAGACACGTCATAGTAGATTTGGTGGGGTTATCACCTTGTGAGGGGTCTAAATGTCTAATCACTATGCTGTTTTGTACACATGAAACTAATAGTAAAAATAGTAAAAAATAAATTAATTTATTAATTTTATAAAGAACCTACATTAACACATCATTATCACACAAGTCTATAGTTAACTTTAGAGGTTTACTCTTGGTGTACATTAAATGGGTCCTAACAACTGTATAATGATATGTATATTCATTACAGTATCATATAGAGTAGCTTCACTGCCTAAGAATCTTTTGTATCCCATCTATTCATCATTCCCTCCCCCCAAGCCCCTGGCAACCAGTGATCTTTTTACTGTCTCCATCATTTTGCCTTTCCTAGAATGTCATATCATTGCAATCATATAATATGTAGCCTTTTCAGATTGACTTCACTTAGTAATACGAATTTAAGGTTCTTCCATGTCTTTGACAGCTCATTTCTTTTTAGTGCTAAATAATATTCCATTGTCTGGATTTACCATAGTTTGTTTGTCTATTAACCTACTAAAAGACATCATGGTTGCCTCTAAGTTTCTGCCAATTATGAATAAAGTAGCTGTGAATATCTGTGCACAAATGTTTGTATAGATAGAAGTTTTCAAATCATTTGGGTAAATAACAAGGAAAGTGATTACTGGATTGTATGGTAAGAGTATGTTTAGTTTTATAAAAAAGAAAACTATAGACAAATATCTCTGATGAATACAGATGCAAAAATCCTAAACAAAATTCTAGCAAATCGAATGCAACAATGCATTAAAACAATTATTTGACAAACAAATGAGAAACAAAAACTCATAAACACAGACAATAGTTTAGTGGTTACCAGAGGGTAAGGGGGGTGGGGGTGGTAGATGAGGATAAAGGGGATCAAATATATGGTGATGGAAGGAGAACTGACTCTGGGTGGTGAACACACAATGGGATTTATCGATGATGTAATACAGAATTGTACACCTGAAATCTATGTAACTTTATTAACAATTGTCACCCCAATAAATTTTAATTAAAAAAAAAGAAAAAGTGGAGAACCATATGAGTTCACTGATGTGTGGGATATAAAACTGAAAGCAACAAAGGAACAAGACAAACAAATAAAGAAACATAAAGTCATAGAAACAGACAATAGTTTAGTGGTTACCAGAGGGTGAGGTGGGAGGGGGAATGGTAGAAAAAAGTAAAGGGGTTCAAAAATATAGTGATGGAAGGAGAACTGACTCTGGTTGGGTGGCGAACACGCAATTTGACATATACATGATGTATTACAGAATTGTACACTGGAAACCTATATAATTTTACTAACCATAGTCAATAAATTTAATTTAAGAAAAAAAGAATTATCAGTGTTTGCTTGGAAGTCCAAAATGTAATAATTTTTGTTCTTCCTTGAAGCTCTCACAGGTGTTCCCCTGAACATTTAGGGATGATGGTTAGGGAGTATGAAGGTAAACCCACTCAGATGAACTCTTAGGGAAAGAAGCATGTTAAGTTTTCTAAGTATATGCTGTAGAATAAATGGGGGAAGGAAGACACTCTGATTCAAGAAAACAAGCTACAATCCAAAAGAATTAGCATCCTATCTAAAAATTGTGAACTCCTTAAAATAATGGCCAAGCCATTTTGAAAGTAAATTAATCAAACTGTCATTCTTTTTCCTCTTGAAGCTTATTGATTTTATTTAAAGATACTTATTCTCATAAAAGGTTTCTACCTCTGCATTTCTGGTATAGAAATAAACTTATATTGATGTTTTAAAGAGAATCTAGCAGAATTTGCACTACTTTTTTATCAATATCAAAAACTGCTTCCAGCAACTGAAGCTTCCAAAAATATGTTTTAAATATTGCAGTCAGTGTGGGTAATAGATCAGAAGTGCCAAGCAAAGGAAAAGAAAAATTCTGTAATATTCATGGATGTCACCTACATCCATTCATTCATTCCATAAAAAAATCATTTTGAGTAACCACTGCATTCCAAGCACTGTTCTAAGTACATAAATATGTAAAGTTCATATTGATTTCAATATGTAAATAATATGATATGTTAGATGATAAATGTTGGTGATCAGGAGTACTGGGCAGGGGCTATGGGCAGAACGGAACATTAAAAGGGGACTTTATTAGGAAAATGGTATCAAAGCAAATCTTGAAGGAAGTGAAGTCATGATCTCTGTGGTCATCTGGTGCAAGTATTCTGGGGAGAGACAGTAGCTAGTACGAAGGCCAGAAGGTGGGAGCACGCCTAGCACATTGAAAGACCAGCAAGGAGGCCAGACAAGAGAAGCAGAGTGAAGGGCGAGGGTCAGGTGTAGGTCTTTTCAGTCACAATGAAGACTTTGGCTTCTACTCAGACAGGAGGTCCCTGGAAGATGTTCAGTAGAAGAAATGAATTCTTTTTAAAATATTTTCTATTTTAGAATATTTAAAACATGTGAAGTAGAGGAAAATGTCTAACAACCCCAGCATATCTATGACTCAGTCTAAAATATTATTTCGTTTTACTCCCTACCTCACCCTACCTCAGACATCATGTCTTTTCAACCATAAGCATTCGAGTTGGAATCTCCAAAATATAGCCACCTTTTTCTAACATCATTGCAATATAATTTGAAATTGGCCATGGGTGGGGAGGGGACAATAGACCTGGAATATCATGGAAATTAACAAACACTGAAATCAGGGCTTTTATCCCTGGAGATTCAATTATTAAATATTTCCCAACACACCTCTCATTCGTGCTTGAAAAACTAACAATGCTGTATTAGTCTTGTCAGATGTCCAGTCAGTGGTCATAGTTCCTTGGTAAACTTATAATTATTTTCAGTTTGTATGTTTGAGTAGAGATCAAAACAAGATCTATGCTTTGTGATTGCTTCTATCTCTTAAGTCTCTTTTAATCCATAGGACCTCCAACATCTCTCTTTTTTTTTTCCTTGCATTTGTTTTTGTTGTTATTGAAGAACTGGATTGTTCGTCCTGTAGAGTTCTCCACAGTCTAGATTTTGCTGGTTGCATGACTGTGGTCTCACTTAAGATGTTCTTCTGTCTCCTCTAAATTGGCAGTAAAATCCAGTGGCCTTACTGAGATTGAGGGCCCATTTTCTGGACAAAACAACTTCACAGGTGTAGAAAAAGTACTTTCTTCAGGAGGAACAGTAATGCATGCTAGGTCTTATTTTGTGTTGGTAATAGCCTATTGGTGATCATTTCAAAATAATAACATTTTACATCCTACCGCCTATCTATCCTTTATTTATTTGGAATACATCTATAAGAGAAATTTCCATTCATCAACCATTCAGTGAATTTACATTTTAATGGGATCGCTCTGATTGCTGTGCAGAGAAAAGCCTGTGGAGGTAAGTGTGGAAGAAGAGAGATGAGTCAGGTGTTTCACCGACCCCACAGAGCCACAGTCACAGCTAAGAACAGGGTGTAACCCTGAAAGTGAAGCATCAGATCTGTCTTGAAGTACAGCCAACAAAAGTTCTCAATGGCTTGAAGTTGTGGTTCTAGCTACTTGTAAGTGGTCCAGGAGATGCCTGATGGTTAAAAGTTTGTAAAGTGGGCTGAAGCAGGAATCAATCAGCAGGAGGGTAAGTGGGGCTGGGAGAAGGTATAGAGAGAGAAAAAATGACCATCCAGGTTTCCTACTTTAAAAAGCTCCGGGTTGTATATTTTTTATTAGATATACAGTTACTTTAACAACACAGTTATTTACATTTGAAAGATAATAGTGAACATTAAAGATAGTTATGGTGCCAGCTTCAAAATTTTTTAAAAGTGAAGTCTAAGAAAATCATGTATTTGCAAATATGTGAGGTTTGAGGTCTTGGGAATATCGTGTCAAAGATTTACTTAATTGCATACTTTATTATTACCTATATTTAGGCATGTTATGAATTAAAACATGATGACTAATTATTGTATTTATAGTCTGCTGTAATGCTCTTGGTCTTTAAAAAAAGTTGTTTCGTTATCTAACAACCACATTTTACAATAAACTGCATATTGTATATTAATTTAAGGTTTTAACATTTTCAGACCTTCTGTTTATGAGTGGTACAATTGCTTAATTTCTCTGAAGATAGTTCATGTTTCCTCTGGTAGATTCTTTTATGAGTTTTTAAACTGTTTTCACTGGCAACTTTCCTTCTCCAAATTTTAATGAAATAATTTACAAATGTATATATTTTTGCAGCATTTCTAACCCCACTGGCTAGTTTTCTCTAACTTATTTTTTTTTAAAAAAAAAGAGCACATAACTGGAGAAACAGCTATGAATATAAAACTGATACTCAACTTATGCCATATTCAATCTTGGGTTCCTAGATCAAATTCCATCTCAGTGATCACCATATTCTCACAGGTTCAGACACGGCCATTGCTTCTAATGAGTGTGTCAGGATACTAGAGGATGTGTGCAGAGAACCTGGGGTAGACATTTACCTGAGACATTTATGAAAGGAATAAAATAATCTTATAACTGGAAGGACTTCGAAGGGCTTCTGAAAAACTTTACTCTCCCCACCCTCTTTATATGTGTGTGTGTGTGTGTGTGTGTGTGTGTGTGTGTGTGTGTGTGTGTGTATGGAAAAAGATGTAGAAAGATGAAGCGACTTTCTCTAAGGTTATTATAATTCTCCAATGTAAACGAGGTTAGAAATGGTTTATGGGTCTTGGAGCATAGAACTCATACCAGAAAAAAAGAGAAGATAGATTAATATATTTTCCAACAAAACATCTCTCTCTCTCTCTCTCTCTCTCTCTCTCTCTCTCTCTCTCTCTCTCTCTCTCTCTCTCTCACACACACACACACACACACACATACACACACACACACACATCTAGATACCTAGTTAGGGACAGAAGAGGTTAACTAGCAAACAGATATTATTTGACTGGTTGTCCCAGGGTGTTCTTTCATAGAACACTAACAAGAAGGTAATGAGATGGTTTGTCCCGGAGAAAGGCTACAAAAATGAAATCAAAGCCGTTGGCAGGCAAATGAGTATTTGTTCACCTGTGGAGTGTGTTTTGCTTGAATAGATTTTTACTGAAAGATTCTATTGTGTTTCTCATGGTTTAGATATTATTTTTCAGCGTCGTTATAAATACTACCATAAAAAACATTCTTGTTCCCGTCCAATCTCTATTTGCAATTCAATGAATGAGTCGTTTAGAGAGGGTCTTAAGAACACCCAAAATACTGTGAGTGGGCCCTAACAGTGCGCTCTCTCTACTCCATCCTAATGAATTTAAAAGTGGTTAAAGAAAAACTCATTAAATTCGTTGACCTATTAATAATGCCAAACTGAAGGAGATTCTAATGGAAATTCGGTGTGACCAACTGTCAAGGGAGATAAATAACAAATTCATATCGTATAACAATAAACATCAGACTGTTTTGAGTGCATCAATTATCTTGGTACTTCCTATTGAGCAAAGGCGGAGAAGAGGCCTTTCAAACATATTTCTATTAACTCACCAATAGATCTCGACAATCTGCTAAAAGAGCTTTAGTTATTCACTCAAACCAACTCAAAGACATAGGTTTCCTTTAGCAAATTAAAATCTAGGTGAGGAAAAGATAGGAAGAAGATGGTGGTCATTGATCAGCCATTATATGGCAGGCCTTTTTCTAGACCCTATTCATGAGTTCTATCAAGATATGAATGTCTCTACCCTGGAACAGAAATTCCGTTAAGAGCAGGATCCTTGTTTGCTTTGTGTCTCTGCTAAATCTCCCAGCGGCTGTGGTGTCTGACACACATCCATGTACAGTCAATATTCTTGAATGAATGACAGGATGTCTTCCCAGAGGAGTGGCTGATCTAAAGCTCCACAGCATGCACTGGGTGTCCTTGGCAAAAGTCATACCTTCCCTTGGTCTCAGGTACAGATAAAGAACTGTGTTCAATGAGTATTTCCGCTGCATGTTTAGACTCAGCTTTTCACCTCTTTCCAACGGTTGATTTCACTCTTAGGATTTTATGCTTAAAATTTGTATATGGATGCACACAGCCTTCCCCAAGGGAAATTAGGAATAACTTTGAACACACGATGTTTATTCTTTTTCAAGGGCTGTTTCAGACAATGATGCCACTTAGAAACAGCGCCATTGCAGTTGCTAGGGCGAGGAGGAGAATGGGCGAGGAGGCATTGAGTGCTTTCTTTAGCCTGCAGCCCAGGGCAGAGTGACCAGAATGGAGAAACACAGCCAGCCGGAACTCCCAATCAAATCCTTACAGTCCATTGAGGATAAAAATAGCTGGGATCCCTTTTTAGTATTTAAGATGGAACCACCAAAATATCAGCTTAAAACTCAGTTATATTCTAATATTTCAGTTTTGTTTAACTTGTGAATTGCTAGGAAAAATGGGGGTAAGAACAAAGCGATGTTGTCTTTTTACACTAATGGGTATTAAGCAGCTGGATGAAGTATCACACTTTACACATCTGCCCTGTAAGATGACAGCTTAAGGGAAAGCTAACTAATGCAGATTTTTAAACTAAAAATGTTTGGAATTACTTAAATTGCGTGGCCTGGTTCTTATAGCATCAGGTTTCCTTTGTCCTTTCACTCTCCATCAGCCTCTCTACAAAGGGCAGACATCACCTATGTCAGAGCGTCTCTAATGAGTGCGTAAATGGACAAATAAGGGGCTCAGAAACAGTCATTTTACTTCGTTTGCTTACTTTTTGACAACTTCTGCTGTAATATTCAAAGTATGAAAGCACTCGATAGAAAATGACAAGAATAAACAACCTTACGTGGTCTGTATGGAACAAAAATCTTTCAGTCACCTTGGTTATACTGTAGGGTGCTACTGTAAAGAAATTTCATGATCAAAAAACATTATTTAAGTGCCATGGAATCTGGCATTAAAATTGTAGGCATCTGACATTTGCCACTGGATATGGAAGATTTAGACAATAAACTAATCCTTCAAAGCATTACTAGATTATTATATGTGTAATGCAGGTATAATACTAAAGATCACAGTGTTATGTTATGCTTTCCAGTGTCTTTTCCTATAAAGGAGTACTGGTTCACTGACAATTTAGGAAAAGGATACATACTGTGACATTTGATTCTCTGGCATAGGAGGCAAAGCAAAATGCAAATGTTCAAATTAATCTCATATTACAACATTGCACTTAACGTGGGAATTGAAATAGCACAGACTCAAGAATCACCATGGTTGCTTCTGTTTAACATCTCACTACACAATGTTCAGATTCTTATTAACTTAATTTAAAAGAATCCATTTGTCATACTGACATAAATATCCTTAAAAACTTCAGTGAGTGGGGCTGTAACACCATGGTCAATGCTACTCACAAAAATATGTTGCATTTCAGAGCGAGATAAGAGACATGTCACCCCCGAAATGCCATTTATGCTGTCCTGTGAGTAATTCTATTAAGTTATTATAACGCATATTTCTAAGCCAGACAATATGTTTTCTTCTTCCTGGTGTCTAAAAGGTAGATATTTTTCAAAGGACTTTCATTTTAATAAGAACAAGAGACCAATGCGTGAAGTCATTCTTGCCTTTACAAAAAAAGTTAACAATTGAGAAATTGACTCCTGGTAGCAAACCCATCTAATTTCGTCTAGTCACCCATTTTCCATTAAGTGTATTTATCTTAGGAAACAGTATAAATTAAAACCTGGATGAAGAAACAGTGTGTGTGTGTGTGTTTGTGTGTGTGAGAGAGAGAGAGGGGGGAGCAAAAGAGTCATACGACACAGGAAGCCAAAAATATGTCTTTTTTACCAACATACCACCCATGATAGTCAAGAAGGTAACCAAAATCCAGGACAAAATCATGGCATTATATAATCCTTACGAGGCCAATGACTGTTCATGAAAAGGAGCTTACAGGAGTAACTGATGAGTGAATCATCCTCCCTTAGCTGTTAAATGTTTCCCTTGCCTAAATCAGATTGTCCTCTTTCCTATTTAATCTGTTGTTAACTGCAATTTAAAAATCCTTAATCTAAGATGTTTATGTGACTTCTTTACCTTCACTGCCTAATCAAGGTGTTCATTTGGCTATCAGAAATGCTTTTCCCACAGAGAAATATGGAATGCGTATTTGCAAGGCAGTGATCAGAGAATAAAGAAATGAGCCAGCATCCTCTCATCTCAGTTCTTAGAGTCTGTGGGGCAGAACTGCACTGGGAGACAGAGGCCTGGGTTTGATCACAGGTCTGACATTGAGTAATCTTTGGCCCTCAACAAGGTTCTCATCTTTTTTCATGTTTTGATCCTTTACTTAGAAAATATCTTCCTTGAAAAACAGTTATAAAATTTTAAAAAATGAGATAAAAATGGAAACTACAGATTGCAAAGTATAGGATATTATTATTAGACATAGCTGGTTTTGCTATAACACAACTTAGGGATTCCTAGCAATTATGCACTATGTAAAACTGTGCAATGAAAATCACAGAGTTTATGGGGAAAAGACATAGTTAGGGGCACAACACTCAAGAACGTGATTTGTGACACATGAAAAACAAAGATACAAACCTAGTAAAAATAATAGCAGTTTTTCACATGTTAATTTCTTAAATACATAATCGCCATCTTGAGAAAGACGCAATGTAATAGAAGTGGGCGTGGAGAGGGCTACAACCTGTGAGTTATTGTGAAGTTGTGGAAAGAGGGTTGTCTGAAATGAGTTAAGTCATAACACAGGACAATGGTGGGTGGCTCATAACATAGTCCTGAACTGTGAGGTTATACTGTAGGGTGCTCAGAAGGTCAAGGTTTGAGAAGTGTGCCCTTTAACTATTTCTGTATGGCTCACTTCAGCCACGTGCCATGATCTTCATTCACTCATAAATGAAATCATCATGAATGTGAAAAGTGCATTATATACAAACTGCTCCCTAATATATCAACTGGGTTGGAACAAATTTGCAGTTTCAAATGAGTGTCACTGTATCATGGAACGTGTCCCCCAAATGGAAGTAAAACCCCAAGATAACCAACAGAAAATCAGCCGATTCTTTTTGTCCTGATAACCCAGAGGAGCACAAACACAGCAGCCTCTCTCGACTCAACAGCAAACAGACGAACATTGGATACTTTAAAATTAAAGAGTTCCATAGTGAACTTCACTATAACCAGGACTTCTTTAACATATTATTAACTCTGAGACCTACAAAGGACGTTTGATTAGGAAATGAAGATCCCTAGATTACTAGTAACCATAAAGAGGTTTTCCTTTCATTCTCCAATCACTCAACAAAGTTTTGTTGCCGATCTTTATTCATTCAGAAACTATGTACTGAGTACCTACTATGTGACAGGCACTATTCAAGGCACTGGGGATGCACTCATGAATAAAACAGTCAAAGGTACCTGCTCTCATGGAGTTTACACTCTAGTGTCCAACAGCACAATGTTATACATAAGTTACATATAATGTTACATATAATGTTAGAAGGTGATATATGCTATGAATAAGATTAGAGGCTAATGGTAATTATGAAAATTGGGAAAGGGATAGGTAGATCATGATTAAATTGGGTGGTCAGAGAAGTCCTCACTTAAAAGCAGACAATAAACACTAAAAATCATATGTAATGTTATATAATATCAGGTAATGATTAATGCTGAAAAGAGTAAAGGAGGGTAAAAAACAACAACCAAAAAAAATGATGCAGGGAGTGGGGAAGCCGGCTGCCTTAAACAGAAGGTTCAGGAAAGTTGATATTTAAGCTGAGAAGAATCACAAGTCAAGTAAATATCTGGGGAAAGACAGTTTCAGATGGAAGAACAGCAGGTGCCTGAGGTAGAATGAGCTTCACGCATTCTAAACCCGTACAGAGACCAGTGCAGTTATGTCAAAGGGCCAGAGAGAGACCTTTGTAGGAAACTTGGTAAGAGAAATGGTCAGAACAATGGCCAGGCTCAGGCCCCACAGAGCTTTGGAGGCCAGCAAGAACCTACCATACACTGAGGGTTTTGAGTACAATATGGCATAAGCTAATTGAAATGTTTAACGGATCAGTTGGCTGCAGTACAGAGAATAAATAGACAATAGGTAGCAATAGTCTGTGCAAGAGATGATAGTGGCAGCTGTGGGAACGGTTTAGTGTAAATGGAGTCATCATATATTTTAAAGGTAGAGCCAGGGAAACATGACAGATTGAATATAGGGTGAGAAAAAGGACAGAATCAAGAATAGCTTCCGGATTTTTTATTGAAACACTGGTGTCAATGGTAGTACCATTTTGTTTAGAAACAGGTGATGGCAGCAACAGGTTTGGGGCTGGAAAGTGGAGGGGGTGCCAGAAATCAAGATCTACTTAATAGTAGCTAAGGTTCAACCTAAGACTAAAAAGAGGTGCCTCACATTGAATTATGTTAAATGGAATAGTGGTCAATCTTACAAACACTTTATTTCATTTACCAAGGGACTTTAATGTTTTGACTTTACATCCAATCTTTTAGAAATAATTAAACTGGTTCTTTTGAGTTCTGCATTTCCTCTGGCAGAGTTCTCTTGTTAACTCTCTGCTGTCTGAAAATAGTTATATACGTTACTGCCTTGAAATTCCAGAATAAAAGAAAATACATTTCAAAAATCTAAGGGTTAAAAAAATATATCAATAACCAAAAATGATTCATTTTCTCATGGTACCAAAGATTTGAATATATTATCTAACATGAGTCCTTTTTTTTTATAGTTTTATTTTATTTTATTTTATTTTTACATCCCTCACACCGTGAACCACCCTCCCCCCATCCACCACCACCCTGACCTCACACCGAGCCATCACATTATACACATAAAATTATAGTTGGCATTCATTAATGTCCAGCCCTAACATGAGTCCTTTTTGATAATTTCAGCTAAAATACATTTCAACAATACCTATCTTATTCGCTTTCCTGGTTCTGAGCTGTGAAATGTCAAAAGAACTAGCTGACCAGAAAAGATCCTGATAAGAGAAGCAGACCACTATCCCAAAAAGGACATGAAACTCTCCTGTGACCAGTATTTGTAAGTAATTCTAATTCTAAATTCTTTGCCGGCCTTGGACAAAATAATAAAGTGGATAAAACTCATCTTTGACCTCTGACTTCCCATTGTGAGCATTTTTACTATTAATAATATCCCTGGCTCTCTAATTAATGAAGCAATATAACAAATTCAAGCACACTATGGTATAATGACTAATAAGGAAAAATGTGTCATGTCTCTCAAGAACGTTAACATTCTAGACAGACAGGAAGCTTTGAGTCCAAGAAATACATTTTTAATCATCAAGAGGAAGGAGGAAAGGGGGCTTTTCCACAGCCTCATAATCATGTCAAAAAACAGCCCCAACAGGGTGGCCGGTTAGCTCAGTTGGTTAGAGCACAGTGCTGGTAGCACCAAGGTTGCCGGTTCGATCCCCACATGGGCGACTTGTGAGCTGTGCCCTCCTTAAAAATAAAAAAATAAAAAAAAAAACACGAAAAAACAGCCCCAAACTTGGTTCAGGGGTAGTTGGTGTTGCCGTTGGTTTCAAGTTTGGCAGTGATGTGCTAATAATTAACAACTGGCCCTCCAAAAAAATGTATGTGTGCATAGACATTAAACTGTATGTTCAATAAACATAAGTTTATTACAAATCATACTGATATAAAGAATGCATACCACACAATTTACCAAAAAAAAAATATACAATACTTCTTACAGCCAATTGATTCT
The DNA here is from genome assembly GCF_964194185.1 of Rhinolophus hipposideros. Taxonomy (NCBI): domain Eukaryota; kingdom Metazoa; phylum Chordata; class Mammalia; order Chiroptera; family Rhinolophidae; genus Rhinolophus; species Rhinolophus hipposideros. The sequence goes on along the minus strand of NC_138072.1, from coordinate 18,669,156 downwards.
CACAGAATGCTTTTACTGATTTCTGCCCAACTGGTTTCCTGTTTCCTGTATCATAGCCAACTGTGGGTGAAATTTAACCATGATCTGATAAATGGCATTGTATCCCAACCCATACCCCTTGCCTAATAAAACATATTGTTATAATTGTATATGCGGCATGAATGCTACTTGATATTTTTGCTTATGTTAACAAGTAAGACAAGTAAAATAATGAAGATGAATATCAAACCTTTACGGTTTTATCAATGAGGTGAGTAACTTTCTTTTGTTGACTCAGGTGACAGTTTTCAAATATCGGGAGAAAACGTTCTCCCTATTTCTGTGTGTGTGTGTTGCTCTTCATAATAGAACAGTTCCAGACACGATGTATTTTTAAGTTTATATCTGCATTGTTAATGTTTCTCCATCACTTTCTGAAGTCTAGACAGTCAATAAAACAATCAGCAAGCACTGATTTGTACTGTTTGCTGATTTCCGTGGTGTAAATACTCCCAATGTGACTGAGTTCAAGCTTCCAATATATCAAGTGGAATCCAGAGTTGAGAAGAGTTTATTTACACAATGTAAATAACCGTAAGAGAACAGATAATAATAAAATGTAGGAAAATAATAAGAAAGCGATGAGTTTTGAGTATTTATTACCTCCTTTTAATACAATTTATTGAATTGTAAGTTTATGCTAGTTAATACTTAATAATGGCTGTATTTAACAACCCACAGAGACTGCCTGAGAATTTAACAATTGGCTGTTATGAAATGACACAAGTCAGAGCGAGGACACCACAGCAGCTTGGTCTCTAGTAAGCTACTTCTTAGGATTACCTGGAACCAAATGTGGGGAAAAGATCTGCCTCCTATTTTCTGCTTTTGTCTTTTCTTACATCTCTCAATGTGCCTGAGGGAAGCTGCTATTAACCCTTCAGCTGAATCAAACCCTGAACCCAGAGCCAGGCTTCTCAATACCTCACCCAGGAACCCACCACCCTAAGGACCACACGCCAGCCACCAAGGACTCAGGGGTTTGATGAGGGTTTGAGGAGCAGACACCATCAATGGCTATACACAGACACACCCTTTATAAAATGTCATGGAGCCAACATCTGAGTTGTTGACATTATAGATGTACCTTCTTGGGTTATCAAGGTTTCAGACTTTTGTTTCTTGGACATTTAATCAGTTGCAGTTGTTGGATACATATTTTAGCCTCTGAATATAACTTACAAGGACAATAATACCATCATATCTTTGCTAAAGCAGAAGATAACATTTGGCAATAAATACTGATTCATATTCCACTCCAGCTCTTCTGATATTTCCTTTCAAGGCCTCGGTTTTCCTACATAAACAAAATCCCTTCTTGTGTATTCCACATAAAAACCATCTCTGATCCTCTTGATTCTCCTAACATACTTCCCCTTCTCAATGGAGAATGTGAGCATAATGTTTATTCCTTGTATACTGCATTGATCCATGTATTATAGACATAACCCCTGCCATCAAGAGTTTATAACCAGAGTTATAATTCTGATAGAAAAGAGCAAATAAAGGCCTACACATGGACAATAACTTAAAATTAGTAAGTCAATACTGGAACCCAAACGTCAAACACAAATGGAAGTATCTCTATTTTAGTAATAAAATAATGATAAATATATATTAAATATAAAATAAGACTTGTTTGGAATGTATCAAGTGGATGGCCTCAAATAGCTCTCCACTTAAAAAGTTGAATTTTATATTCGATAGCATTTTAAAATATTCTTGGATGCATGGATGCACTTGCCAGCTTGAAGTGCTTCTATCATGCAGACTTTCAATCTGGGAGTGTTGTTTGAAAAGCAGAGAGAATCGACATTTGTGTGATTTTTAATCATTATAAAGCAATAAGTATTTGGTTATTTATCTGCTTCATTTATAAAAGGCTGCATAGGCTTAAACCTTTAAAATGAATGGCATTTGAATTTTTTTAAACACAGAAGTAGAAACAGATGATCAAATGAACGGCATTGATCTATAAATTATTCCTCACGTAAGACATTTGGTTCATCAGTGATTTTTCAAATGATTCATTAGGTTGTTAAAGTGACTAAGTGAACAACCAAAGCTGCAACAGGAAATCCATGTAGACCTGATAGCACACCATAGGCACTTCTTATCTTCTGGAGATTGTACTCTAGATCCCTCTGGCAACTTTAACTTGGTGGACTAATAACATTTAATATGAAAAACCTAGTAGGTTTTCAATGAATATTAACCCTCTTCTCCCTTTCTAAAATAAAAGCCATTTAATGATAATTTATTACTTGACTATGATTATTTTCATGTTTTACATCCATGAAATGTATTAGGTTGATGCAAAAGTAATAGTATTTTCAATTATTTTTTACCTTTTAAACCACAATTACTTTTGCACAAACCTAATAGATATGAAATACTAACATAAAAGAAAAAAATACATAAAAGTATTGTTAATGGTATCTGTTAAATGTTGACATCAAAATATATATATGAAAGTATACCAAAATATTAAAGGCAATAGTATCTCTGAATGAAGGTATTACAGATAGTATTTTATTTTATTTTATTTTATTTTATTTTATTTTTTTTACATTGTGCAAGTTTCCATAATTATCATGTATTACTATGGGAGTAGAGATTTATTTTTAATAAGGGCAGATGAAAAGAAAGAGACAGGACACAATCCTATCTCATTTCATTTATTAAATGTCTTTAAGAAAATATTTTATAATGTAATTTTCTTAAAAACTCTAGGTGGTGAACACAATAAAATATACAGATGATGTATTATAGAACTGTACACTTAAAATCTATGTAATTTTACTAACCAATGTCACTCCAATAAATTTAATTTTTAAAAAAGTTTTTTTAAGTTTTGAAATGTCCCCCAAAATCTAACTACTCTCCCATCCTTTTTCCCTGATATGCTGAACTACTTGTAGTTTACTGAAGCATCACACTGACTCCAACTCCGAGCCCTTGCAGAAGCTCATCCTGATATCTTAAGTATTCTTCTTTTTGTTCTTTAGGTAACTAACTCCTAGCTTCCCTTCAAAACTCAGCATCACCTTCTCTGGGAAGCCTTTTTGGGCTCCCAAACACAATGTAAATGTTCATCCTTTGGACAAAGTCCTGTATGCGTTCATAAACAGTAAGCACTTATCACACTGTAAAAAATGAAAAAAGTGTGTTATTCCCAAATGACAGCATAGCTCTTCCTGAATAAAGAGACAAATGAACAGACAAGAAACTTTGACATTTCAATAATTTAAACAAATGGTTGATCTTTGTTCTTTCTCTCACATAAGTGTTTCACACTTTGACAAGAGTGGTTAAACCAAGGAGGTATTTTGACATTTTAAAAAGAGTTACAATTAAGTTTCTGGTCACGATGGCAGAGTAGGAAAACATTGTGCTTGCCTCCTCCTACCACCACATCAAAATTACAACGAAACTACAGAAAAGCCATCATTGAGAAGCACCTGCAGGCAAGCTGAACAGAAGTCCTATAACTAAAGATATACAGAAGAAGTCACACTGAGACGGGTGGGGGGGCAGAGACATGGAACAGGCTGGTCCCACACCCACGTGTGGTAGTTAAAAATTGGAAACAATATCTCAGCTGTGGAGGTCCTCCCTAAAGAACAAGGGGTACTAGCCACACACCCGGATCCTCAGCCCAGGATTCCAGTGCTGGGAAGAGAAGTCCCCATAACTTCTGGCTGCGAAAACCAGCAGAGATTGTGGCTGAGTGGGCCTGAGGGCTGCTGGAGTCCCAGATGTTCCTCTTAAAAGGCCCATGCATGGATTTACTTGCGGATGGACTCAGTTGTTCTGAGCTCCAGCACAGGGGCCACAGCTTGAAAGGCACCAGAGACATATGGGGAGGAACTGAAGTATCTAACTTCAGGGCGAGAGCTGGAGGGCAGTTCTCTCCCACACAGAAGTGCTAGTAGAATCCATTGTTCCCTTTTTGAGCCCTCCTCCACCCGGCCTGCATGTGCAGTCAGGCACCATATCTGAGTCTCCCCATCACCCTAGCTAACACTGTTTCCCCTGCCCTGGTGCTTCCCTGAGACCCCACCTCACCTAACTTGCTGGCCCACCATAGCCATTTCCAGTAGCTTTTTCATACAAATCGCCTGTCTTGGCTCATGCTACAGACTTTCCTAAAATCACTCATAGGTTCAAAAACCACAAACAAGCAGCATCTGGCCTCAGCATGCCCCATACCTCTTGTTAAGCAGCCTTAAGCCCATCACTAGTATTAGCCAGCATCAGTTCACAGCCACCTCCAATCCCAACACCAGTGGCAACCATCTGAAGATCACTTTGTAGCTCATACTAAGTGGCCCCAGGAAAGGCACATGCAGCAGCTGACTTTGGCCTGCATCAGAGCTGCTCCGAAGAGGCCCGAGAACCAATACACCTGGTGATCAGCTTCTGATGACATCAGAACACCACCCAATCACCTCTCCAAATGACACTCCCAAAGGACAGACTCAGTAGGCACCAGAGCCCCATTAAGTGAATCCTGCTCCATGGGGTCAACCCCGTACACAGTTCCTTCACTGTAGTCATGGCCATTTCTCACAGCCAATAAGCCTGAGGGTCAAGCACTTCCATTGATGTGCCAATAGCAATCAAGGTTCAACTACAACAGGAGGGCACACACAATCCACACAAAGGACATACTTGGAGCACCGGCTCAGGATGCAAGAGAGACTGTGCCACTGGGCCCCACCGGGCACCCACAGGCCTTACTACATAAGGCCATTCCACCAAGACCTGGAGACAGCAGTTCTACCTAATGCATAGAAACAAACACAGGGAGGCAGCCAAAATGAGGAGACTAAGAAACATGTCCTAAATGAAAGATCAAAACAAAGTTCCTGAAAAAGAACTAAACAAAATCTACCAGAAATCCACCAGATGCAGAGTTCATAACACTCATTATAGGGATGCCAAATAATGTTAGTAAGAACTCACAAAGAGACAGGAAACATAAAAATGGAGATAGAAAACATAAAATACAACCAATCAGAAATAAAAAACATATACAATAACAGAAATGAAGAGTTTGTTAGAGGGAATCAACAGTAGATTAGATGAAGCAGAGGATCAAATGAGCATTTTATAACATAAGATAGCAAGAAACACCCAACCACAACAGCAAAAAGGGAAAAAAAAGTCCAAAAAAAGGAAGATAGTTTAAGGGGCCTCTGGAACATCAAGTGTGCCAACATTCACATCATTGGGGTACCAGAAGAAGAAGAGAACAAGAAATTGAAAAACTGTTTGAAGAAATAATGACAGAAAACTTCCCTAAGCTGGGAAGGAAATAGACACACAAGTCCAGGAAACACAGAGAGTCCCAAAGAAGATGAACTCAAAGAGATCCACACTTAGACACATCACAACTGAAAGGTTAAAGACAAAGAGAGAATCTGAAAAGCATCAAGAGAAAAGCAGTTAGTTATCTTATCTACAAGGGAGAGAGCTCCCATAAAACTGTCAGCTGATTTCTCAACAGAAACTTTGCAGGCAAGAAGGGATTGGCACAAAATATTCAAAGTGATGAAAAGTAAGGACCTACAATCAAGATTACTCTACCTAGCAAAGCTATCATTTAGAATCGAAGGGCAGTAAAGAGCTTCCAGGACAAGAAAAATCTAAAGGAGTTCAACACCACAAAACCAGTATTTCAAGAAATGTTAAAGAGACTTCTTGAAGAAAAAGAAGGAGGAGGAGGAGAACGAAGAGGAGGAGGAGGAGAAAGGGATCAAAATTATGAATAATAAAATAGCAATAACTACATATCTGTCAACAATAGCTTTAAATGTAAATTAATTAAATGCTCAAATCAAAAGACATAGAGTGGTTGAATGGATAAGAAAACAAGACCCTCGCATGTGCTGCCTACAAAAGACACAAATCAGATTGAAAGACACATAGAGACAGAAAATAAAGGGATAGAAAAAGATATTTCATGAAAATAGAAATGAAAAATACTTATGCCAGACAAAATAGACTTTAAAACATAGTCTACAACAAGAAACAAAGAAGGACCAGGTAATTCCACTTCTGGGTATTTATCTGAAGAAACCCAAAACACTAATTCGAAAAGGCATATAATTCATATGTTCATTGCAGCATTATTTACAATAGCACACATATGGGAGCAACCTAAATGACCATCAATAGGTGAATGAATAAAGAAGTGGTACACATATACAATAGAATATTACTCAGCACAAAAATGAATGAAATCTTGCCATCTGCAACAACATGGATGAAACTAGAGGGTGCTATGCCAAGTGAAATAAGTCAGACCAAGAGAAACGAATACCGTATGATTTCACTTATATGTGGTATCTAGAAAACAAAATAAATGAACAAACAAAACAGAAACAACTCATAGATAGAGAGAATATTCTGTTGGTTGCCAGGTGAAAGGTGGGTGGGGGAGATGAGTAAAAAAGGGGAAGGGAATAAGAAGTAAAATTGGTAGTTACAAACTAGTCATGGGGATGTAAAGTATACCATAGGAAATATAGTCAATCATACTGTAATAACTATATGTGGTGTCAGATGGGTACTGGGTATACCAGGGTGATCACCTCATAAGTCATATAAATGTCTAATCAGTATGTCGTACAGCTGAAACCAATATAACATTGCATGTCAACTCTAACTGAAAAAAATATTAAAAAGGGTACAGTAATTTATGTAAGCTCAATCCATTAATTAATAGTATTTCAGCAATAAACATTTATTGATGGCACAGGTTCTGTGTTAGGCACTGGAATATGGAGAGAAAAGGAGGGACAGTGCCGTTCTCTCAACAAACATAGGGACCAATGGAGATGGAGGTAAATCTACAATCACAGTAGAAGGTGATGAGCCTTGTATTGACATATGCACTTTCTGAAGCAGTAGCAACAAGGGCTGGTATGTGCATGAGAACAAGCCTTCTTTTTTCCATGAATGTATAAAATTAAAATGCAGCTGTATCTACAACACAAAGCAAAATAGATTTTGAACCGGACCATTACCTGAGTGATATAATCAATGTAAACACCAAATGTTATATAACTTGAATAGAGAGGACACAACGAAAACCACCATTTACTAGCACTGGCTCACAGTGGAGGATTGGTAAACATGTGGAGTGTCACTTACTGCAGGAAATCTAGATCTGTAAAAGGGAATTTTATGCACATTTTATTAAAATTTACACCTGGTGTCCATTTATTATTTCCCAAATCCAATCTCTAGGTCCAAAATTGAGAGGAGGGGATAATAATTTTATCGTAAAATTATACCACCACAGAGAGAAATCCTTCTGGATCAAATTGTTACAGAATAATAGAAGCACTTTTTGCCACCTGAACTTTGAAAATTATTGCCATTCCTATCTACCAAAGAAATAATCAATTTGTCTCTACAAGCATATTAAAAATCTAATAAGCATGAGTAGTCCTTTTGTTTCCACAGCTTTCTGCTTCCAAGCAATTCAGTGCAAGCTGAATTTGAACTCAATCTCCCTTTCACCAAAGCCAACTACTTTGCCTCCATGAGGTTCCACAAACATAAAATTAGGTGAACACATCATATTCACTTTCCAAAGGCATACTGAAAAATCTTCATTTTGATTCAGAGTCACAAGAGAGATTTTTAACTCCTTCAACTTCAGGATCTTTCGAACTTTTCTTCCTAAAATAGCTACTTCAAACCATAGACTATTGTCATTTATACATAACAACATGAAGACAGGAGATTTTGGTTGCTTCAATTCTGTCTGAGAATTACCCACAGATCATATATTTACAAACAACCTTAAAGAATAAAGTATACCTAGAACTCATAACGAAAATCCTAAGTAGTCTTCTCTAGTATATTCCACCCATAGTAGCCAGACTTCTTAAAACACAGCTCAAAAATATATCCCTGATTGAAAGTACACAATTTTTGCTTACAATTTTTGCTCTCAATTTGTGGAAGAAAGTCAAGCCTCTGCAAAACGGCTCCAATCTACCTCCTTTACTAATGAGTCACATGTCCCTTGCAAATTCTATACTCTATCTTCAAGAGCCCTATGGTGTTCTCTGAGCATTCAGAGAACTCTCCCACCTCCATGTCTGTTCCCACTGTTTTTCCAACTAGACTAACCTTCCTCCCATTTCACCTGTTCAAACCCAACTCATTGAAAACCCTCCTCTATGGAACCTGCCCAAATTATGCCATCTGAGCGTGATGTCTCTGTCCTCTGCATTCTCGCTCTTCTGGTTTATATCTCTCTTATTTGTCACCTCTACCATATCTTACTTATTTGTATAATCTCCAACAACAGTTAGCACATAGTAGGAGCACAATTACAGAACTATAAGTGAATGACTGGATCTTTTAAAATAATCATTCAGAAGACATTCCAGGATTATTTCATTTTTTCACATAATCACACATATCCACTACCATCATTTGACAGTTCAGATGTTGTAAGATATTGGTTGACTCTATATTCACCCTATAAATGATATCAGTTGTTTTAGTGAATACAGATAGCAGGTTATCTGCCACTTGTTTATGTCTCATAAAAAAAAGATAATAAAAAAATACTGATGTTTGGATATCCTACTTATATAAATAAAAGTTAAACATTTTACTATTATCTGCCTCCCTGAATTTAATTATTAGCTGCATACATTGCCGTTGATGCTAAGCAATGCCTCAGATATATTCTTTAAGTTCCAAACACAGAAAACTTTATGGCCCTTCTGGCATCAAATGGTAAATACTGATATGACTACTATTGAAGATGATAGGCTAGTACATGATAAAGCCCTTAAGTATCAGTTCTATGTGGTCATATTGTCAATAGTTTTACCTTTTTCTAGCAAAAATATTCTATAAAATATAAGATAAAGGTATTATAGTTCATTAATTCCATGGTAGGAACAAATAAAAATGAGTCACAAATATTGCTCAGACCTTAAATTTTTATGCTGCAGTCTTAGAATACTCTGAAGGATACAAATCAATTTGGTAGAACTGGGAAATAAAATAATTTCTAAATTCTTCTGACAGCAAGAAAAAGACATGTAAATCTTACCAAAGTAGCCAACAAAAACCCAAAGAATTTAATTAGTTAATTTAATCATTTAAACATCATATTTATTCTCATATACTTCAAACTACTCTGATATTTCATTTGGAAATAAAAGAGATAAAAAGTGAAGCATCTGATTCTGTGATAAAGTAATGTTTCCTGATAACATGTTTCTGTGGCTATATTAAGTGCCAAATGAATTCACCAAGTTTTGGCTAATACACAGTGATGACTTATTTCACTTACATAGCCATGCATTTGCAAGACAAACCATCTACATCCTCTAAACCAAATCGGTATCTGTCAGACTCTGCCTTCCCCTCCCTTTCCTTCCCTTTTTCTCCCCTCCAACTCCCCTGCTGAAGGGGCAGGCCTAGGGAAATAGATTTAATGTCACAGTATTCTCCTTTCCCTAAGTCCAGTTATAGGAATAAAAACTGGGCCCTCCCTCAAGGACAGCCAATGCACAGAATAGGCAGTGACAAACCAATGCCCAAGTATTAAAACAAAAACTAGGCAATCAGAATCCAACTTCAAAAATTTGGAATTAGAAAATCAGGAGAGTCAGTGTTATAAGTGAGTACAAAACGTGAAGTACAGAGAGGATCAATCAGTAGGAAAAAGACAAATGAAGATTCCAAAAAGAAGCAGTTACTAACAAAGAACAGTCCTAAGAGCTATCCAAGGTCCTGATGCTTTGAGAGTCTGTTTCCAGTCCACCAGTTTGATTACAATTGTCCTGAAATATAACCCAAACTCCAAAACAATACAGTCATGATACGCCCAAATAATTTGGGCAGATTGCAGGAGTTCATGACATAACTGAAACTATTCTTGATACCCCTGTGGCAAAGACGCATAGGGAGACAGTGCAATACGTAAAAGCATGGGCTGTCGGAGCCCAAAGCCCGGCTCCCCCATTCACTACCTACCATATGTGGCCTTAGGCAAGTTACTTAATATCTCTAAGCCTCATATATTTCATGTGTAAAATGGGTCTAATAAGAGTGCCTCAAAGGGTTATTATGAGCAATCAGTGAGATGATGAATGCATAGTGGCTAGCACAGATAGTGTTCAATTATTGTTAGATGATGACCACAGTTTTGATGGTGATGATGATGATGATGATGATGGTGATGATGATGATGATGATGATGGTGGTGATTTTCTTTCCCACAATGGTATAATGGCTTCAGAGAGGAATAAATGAGTTTTGAATTTAACTCTCTAGCGACTCCTCACCAGCTTGTTCATTTAAAATAGGCAGACTATTATAGCTAACATTTTAAACATAGAAGCAGTGTTTTGGAGACAATTTGGGATGGAAGAAAACAGATTTGGAAGCAGAAACCTGAAACACTATTTTTTCCCTCATAACTTAGATTCTCTAGTTGCCTTTCAGCCACCACCCAATGATTCTAGATGTCGTGTATAACCCAAACCTCTTTTTCCATTTTCTCTGCAGATATTGTAATTTATGCACTCATTACCCTCTTGGGGATTTTATGAGGGCCTCATCATTAAACCTCCTGCCTTCTCACATGTGCACCCTTTGATTGCTTCAGAAGAGTCTCTTAAATCATAGTCACTCCCAATTAAAATCTCTTCTACGGAGCACCACTGTCTAATGAATAGAGGTTACATTCTGTTATAATGATCATTACAACCCTTCACCATCTGATCTCAACTCCTGGCACCATCCCCTACTGTTGCCCACCAACTTCCATGACCCTTTCTCATGTTTATTCATTTTCTCTCCCTATTTTTTCCCGGCCTAGAATCCTCTTCTAACTTATATGTCTAGGTCAGGTGTGACCTCGTTCTTAAGGCTCAGCTCAAAAGCTCTTTCTCTATGAAATATATCTTATTCTTATATTCAGAATTAATAAGTTTTCCTGTGATCACAGAGTAATTTTATTTCTACTGTAACACATCACATTCTACTATAAAGTTATGACTATATTTTAAAACTATATAGCTACAATTTTCATTGAAGAGGAATTTTTAAATTATCATAAAGTTCGTAAACAAGGTACTGATATGGGGAAAATATTGGTAAACATATTTGAAATTGTTCAATATAATATATTTTAATGTCTATATGCCCCCATCAATAACTTGATTCTAAGAAGATTAAAAGAATTCTAGTAACTAAGAAAAAAAAAACAAACAACCATTTACACGACAAATATTTTCTCTCTTTCAGTGCAACCAACTTTCCTAAAAAGGGTGTCATATCTACTCATTATAATGCCAGGTTCTTGTGCACACCAAAGTGAAACCAGATGTGAAGGGGAAATGTAGCCCTTTCCAATTAATTCTTAGTGAGTAATCACTGTGATCCTAACTAGCAGGGGATCCTTGTATCTACTAGTTTCACAGAAGTCATACAATACTGATTGAGCATTTTTCCAGAGAAGATTTTCAGGCGGCCATCAGGTGGACAGAAGGGTGCCTGGCATCTCTGGTTATTAGAGAGGTATAGATGAAGGCCACGGTAAGATGTTACCTCATGCCTGTTAGAGGGATGGGACATGGCAAGTGCTGGTGGGGTGGGGGTGCTTATGCACTGTTGGTGGGAATGTGGGCTGATGTGGCCACTGTGGAGAACAGTATGGAAGTTCCTCAGAGAATTCGGGATGGAGCTGCCATGTGGTCCAGTGGTTCCATTTTTTGAGGTGTGCCTAAAGGAAACAGGTTCACTATCCCAAAGGATGTCTGCACCCCCATGTTCACTCCAGCATTGCTTAGGGTGCCCAGGACATGAAGGCAGCCTGAGTGTTCAGTGGTGGGTGGATGGATGGATGGGGAAGATGCTGTGTGTGTATGTGGTTGAACAATGTTCAGTGACAGAGGGGAAGAAAGCCCTGCCATTTTCAATGACACAGATGGTCCTTGAGAGCATAGTGCTAGGTAAAGTGGGTCAGATAGAGAAAGACAAATATTGCGTGATCTCACTTATATGTGGAATCTAAAAAAACAAAACAAAACAAACAAACAAAAAACCAAACTCATAGAAGCAGAGATCAGATTTGTGGTTGTCAGAGATGAGGTAGAGGTGGGTGGGGGATTGGGTGAAGGTGATCAAAAGGTACTAACATCTAGTTATAAGGGATGAATTCTGGGGATGTCATCTTGCTAACGATACTGCATTTCATATTTGAAAATTGCTAAGAGAGTAGATCTTAAAAGTTCTTTTCACAAGGAAAAACCTTTGTAACTATGTAAGGTGATGAAGGTTAACTAAACTTGACGTGCTAATCATTTTGTAATATACACATATATCAAATCCTTGTACATCTTAAACTTATACAATGCTATATGTCAATTATATTCCAATAAAATACAATGCTATATGTCAATTATATTCCAATAAAATACAATGCTATATGTCAATTATATTCAATAAAATACAATGCTATATGTCAATTATATTCCAATAAAATACAATGCTATATGCCAATTATATTCCAATAAAATACAATGCTATATGGCAATTATATTCCAATAAAACTGGCAAAAGGGAGAAAAAATAAGTACTATTTTTTTATTAAAGTCCACAGGATGGCTCACCACACTCACTCATACAAGCTGTAAATAAAAACTTGCAAAATGATCATTGGACAGTAATACCGTGTATTTATATTGTTAATAAGAGAATTGGAAATAGGAGAAAAATTAAAGGATCTGAATAGCTTCCAAGCACTTTCACGTAGGCATAACCCACAACCAGACACAGGTGCACCCTTGAACCTGATCCCAAATGAATCTTGTTTGACATTCACTTCATTACTAGAGGAAATTAACACATGCTTTTTGCAAGAGGTTCTCACTCCATTTGGGTCACGGGGAACCTTTACACACAGAACATATGGCAGACTCCAAGGCATCACGCGCAGATTTTTGATATTTGTGTGCATGTGTCTCTTGTGTTTTAGAACATTCTACTCACAAGCTATTATCACTTTTTTCTTGAAATCAGCACAAGCATTGAGAGAGGGAGGGAGGGGAATATATGTAAATTGATGTGTAATTTCATCACATCAATTTAATTTTCTCCAGGTAAATAGGATTTTTTCTCAGTTCTCCAGGTAAATGTAATTTTCTCAGTTCTCCAGGTAAATAGGATTACATGAAACAACCACTACTTCTTTTTTCACTATGTCCCATGTACCCACTACTCTCGAGGGCACATTCTTAACTACAGTGCAGGGTAACATACTGATAAAACAAATCCCTTTGCCTCCTCCCCCAGCAAAGGTCAGTTTCCCCAAGGACTATTGGCTACCTTGGGAAAGCCACGAAACTGTTCAAAGCACTGACAACCTCAATTTTCCTGCCCTTAAGATTTGGACCAAACAGAGGTGTATCCAGGAGCCTCATCTTTGGTTTCACTGCTAATTGGAAAATATTGAAGGAAAGAAGAAATCCCTCAACCCAGTTGTGTTATTACATCAACCTCTGAGTGAGGAGCAGAGAGACACCATTCTTGGTTTGCTTTCTTCTTAAGACCCTCCAGAAAGAATTGGGTCAGGGCATAGTCTACCCTCTGCACATATCTTGCCTCTTCCTCACTTGCACACTTGTTTATTAAATGTACAGAGCTCTCCCACTGTCATCCTCCTCTCTTCATTTCTGTTAAGAGTGTTTCTCCATGTATCAATAGGTCTGCCCATAACAGCTTTACCAAATTTTGCACGTATGTATTGTTTGTACTTCAACTGGTTTTGCAAAAACATGTATTTGAAGCTTATCTAAATTATTCATATCATGTTTTATTTTAAAATATATATATGGTCAATTACAAAGATACATTAAACTCAATACTTAGAAAATCCCAGGGAAGCAAAAATACTAGTAGAAAAGGTAGGATCAAGCCCTACACACAGTTAGATCATTATAATACCTGCCATCTCATCGCTTATATTCTATACAATGCAGGCCACAGACATGACCTCTGGACATCCTAGTGTTTGAGGGAAGATGCAATAGATTATAGAAAATACAGCCTCATACATAAGTTTCATAAGTCTTCTTGTCATGGATATATTTGTATCATAAGATTGAAGGAGATGAACAAAACAGCTGAAGAGTAAAAACGTATTCATTATGGGATTCCTGATTAAATAATACATTAGAGGCAAGAAGGAGACATTAGAGCGTAAGTTTGACCAAGTAGAAGGACAACAGTTGTTGCATGAGCTCCATTATGTGAATCATCGTTGTTATGACAGAACTAGGAGCATCAAGAATTAGATCCCCACCGTACGTCTGTCTGAGAGGCTGTCTCATTCAGTGGTAAGTGACAATAATGTGAAAGAACACTATGCTGATGACAGTGCTAGTGATGGAAACAATAAAAAGGCCATTACTCGAGTAAAAGTTAGAAGTACTCAAGAATAAATTTGCTTAGATGTGTTTAGGTTTTACGGCTACATATTTACAGGTATTTTGATAGCTCTTATTCAACTTACTACAGGGAAAACAACTCTGTATTAGGAATCTGAAACTCTTTGATATCATTTCCCAATTAAATAATTATGTTCATAACTCAGGTTTTTGATAGAAAAAGGTTTCTTAGGGTATAATTATCACATTATAGCACAGATTGTAAAGCTAAAGTGACCATATTTTTCAAAGCAGGAATAAGGACACATGGCTTGAACAATTATATTTGAATTTGGAGATTTATTTGTATAAAAGATTACAGTTTGTATATGTAGTACATTAAATTTGATATTGCATTTAATGGCTCTTTTGAAAATTTTTATGAAGTCAGGACTGCCACAGAAAAACCTAAAATCTATGTTTGGCTAAAGGATTCACTAACAGGCTGTTAAAAGTAAATAAAAGAGCCTATCCTAGTTTTTCACAACAATCTATTCATGTTAACAGCGTTTCATATGTGGTGTGTGGCTGTGTTCCGAACCTTGGGTTTGCAACTAGCTAGCGACCTGGGACAAATCACTTAGCTTCTAAGCAGTTTTGTTTCCTTATATGTACAATAAAACTGTTGAACTATGTGGTCCATTGTATCCCCAACATTTTGCGACTCTTTAGGTGTCTGAAAAGACCACTACTCACTCACCAACTCCAAGCTAGGATACAGCTGCTTAACTACCAGAAACTACAGGCCTGGGTCCACATCTAATCTGGCATTAATATCTGTCCTGGTAGGTTTTAAAACAAGTTATTGTGCCAATGTGAGTTCATGTAACCATGCACTGATGGCTAGCAGTTTAACTTAATTTGATTTTTGACATATTGATTTAATCTGTCTGAATTTCAAACGTTTTGCCTGCTCTCACATCTGAGTTTCATATGTTCCATAACCCACTTGTATCACGGCTGTCTGAGCTGATCTCTGACAGCTAAGCACTCCATCATGCTTTCTCATTTCCCAGGTTTGGCTAATGTCTGGGATGCTTGCTTCAATACCTTAGGCTATCTTTTTGCAACACTCAGGTTTATTAAATCTTGGGTGTCTATATGAACATTTCAGAAACAGCTATCTTATCTTTCATTAATTATTCCAAAATAAATCTACAATGAGGTAATTTCTTTTCTGGAAACATCCTGAAAACAAAGTTCATGTTTAGGCAACTGGTCTACCAGGGATGTAATGCTGTTTTTTTTTCTTCCTCCAGAGTTGCCATGCATCAATCCACATCTAAATATTAAGGATAAATGTGAAATAGAAGTCATCATCATTTATCTTCATAAATAGTAATATTTCTCATTTTGCTTGTGAACAACATAAAAGGATAAAAAGAACTATTTTTGCTATGTACTTCCTATGTTTACATTTAATACAAAGCCTATCTATAAAATGTCACTAGCAACCAGTCTGTCCTTCCTCATTGGCCAACTGTGGGGCTATCATTTATCCCCTAATGTTCTCAGGGGGTTGAATGCAACCTGTATCCACATCAAAATCTTTGATACTTAAGGTCCATTCCTGAGTTACAATGTAATCAACAGATGTCAAGGGAATTACAGAATCATTTCCAAATTTATCTTGACAGAATACAAAGATAATATCCTTAGACAAGGGAGAAAAGCATATTTGAGAAGGAAGGGAAACATTTTGTCAATGAAAGCAAGGAGGTGTGCAAATACACTTGGTTGCATAAGGGGTTGTAAATGTCCAAAGGCTTTGGAACCCAGTTATAGCTGCTTGGAGGTCTTCACAGATGGGGTGCCCATCACTAATGGTCTCCTTCCAGCATCATCCTCCACAAAATAGTTCACAGGAGACTTCATGGTGGTGGGAACACAATAAAGAGCTAACCTTCCACACAGAGCTTAGTGATGTCAGCATACTATATGTTCCCTTTAATGTTGTTCCATATGAGCATCAAATGGCTAAAAATC
Source organism: Rhinolophus hipposideros (assembly GCF_964194185.1). Lineage (NCBI taxonomy): Eukaryota > Metazoa > Chordata > Mammalia > Chiroptera > Rhinolophidae > Rhinolophus > Rhinolophus hipposideros. The sequence goes on along the minus strand of NC_138072.1, from coordinate 18,652,654 downwards.
ATCAGTAACACTTAAAGAGTAGGTTCCCAGGGCTCCCTCATTTCTGGACAATGTCATGCTGCCATTGGTACTAGACAAAAGGAAGATATTCTTTAGTTCTAAGAACTTAAGTGAAATCTTAGAAGACATTTGATAAAGTATCTTGTGTGCTCCTGATGGATGAGATGTAGATACAAAAGATACATCATGTTTTAAAATTAGATTTTACAGCAGTACACCAGAAAATACTGGTTCATAAGTAAATGAAAACTTGGTGACAAGTTTCTAACGAAAGTGAGGCCTCCTGACGCTATCCTCTGGTGTGATCAGCTTTAAGTTGCACATGCCACACAACTGAGAGTAAAAGGGAACATACCGTATAATCTGCCAAATTTAAAAAAAAGCCAATATGATGGAAAGCCAATCTGATGGAATTTCATAAAATTTATTTAACAGATTTAAACATAAAGCCAGTGTTCGCGTTTAAGTAATCAATCACGAAAGTAGAACTTGAAGAGGGTCTATCTATACAGTAGCTTTTCTGAAAACTTCTTTGAGTCTTCCTTTGTGTGAAAGCTCAATGTGTTCTAAAAGTGTAAGGCGTTTGGTAAAACAAAGAGCTGTTGAAAATATCCATGTGAAAGCAGAATTAGAATGTCCAGAAAACAGGTGGTATAAGCTCCACTGTCCTCCTCTCCACTAGTCAACCACCCCTGTGGTTGAATTTCTGATGGAAACTCTATTTCACTCTAAAATTTAAAGGCACATTCTTCCACACTACAAAGCAAAATAAAACACTGTTTCTATTTGCAGCCAAAACATCGTTTTTCATTGGTCCACCATTTCATCTCTAACTGTTTAGTTTGGCTTTTTCATGACTCATATATTAAATGTGTTCTTCTTTAGTAGACTTTTGCCTTTTAAAAAAAAATTGTTTTCTCCAGCAGATGTTAAAAACCAATGGAAGAGGGATTTAAATATACAAAGTATTTTCTTGCCAACTTCAGATCTTCTCTATCAAAAATGAGAAAGAGTCCAATTTAAGAAAGAGGGTATTATCCTGGGTCAGTTACTCATCCATTATGATTACTATTGAACTGAAATATCTCTTAGCTTCATTTGAGGGTGAATGAATGTTAATGAAACTTTATTGAGAAGCTATTGAATTGATTGCATTATAATATATGGTTAAGGGAACAAGCTTGAAAAAAAAAATCTGGGTTTGAATCCTGCTTCTGCCACATGCAGCTCAGCTCTGGCACGTTCCTTACATTCTCCAAATCTGTCACTAGTTTAAAGATTAAAATATAATATACAGTATGTGCAAAGTGCTGAGTACAATGCTTCACATAGGGCAAAGAAACAGCACATGTTCACTATTATGTCTTGTTACTCATATTCTTATTACTGCCATTAGTGTTACTATGACTTATTCACTTTTATATACTGGAAGACTGAGTTTTAGGTCTGGAATCTAGCAATCAATTTTGCTGTTTATTTCTGCATTTATTACGAGTTTCACTTAATCTATAGTCTTCCTAACAGGAAAGATGTAAATAAACAACTGATTATAGGTAGAACACAGGGAAATTTTATCAGTCAGTTAGAAGTTTGACCAGCCATGTTTTATAGAGAAACAAAATGAGCCATATAGTCTATATCCAAATTTAGGGAGTCCAAAAGTTATTATTCATTCATTCACACACAAAGATTTATGGTAATGTACAGAGGAAAAATGATCAGTGTCATACCAGAAACATTAATAATACGCTGGGGGAGTAGAGCAGATGGAGAAGGGATTTTGTTGGCCGAGGAAGGTGAAAATTGTAATGGACTCAGAGTACAATCTGGTTTCTAAAATTATTCTTGGGTTACTTTCACACTGAACCTCCCTTCCACCCACTGCGCCCTCTGTCTCCACTCCAGTCCTTACATTTTTATGGGATTGACTTTTAAACATTTATCAGCGTACCATGCAGTTTTAAAAAGTAATCATATGAGGCACAGTAATGGAAACTGTAAGCAAAGGACTGGAGTTAAGTGAGGCATGAGCCTGTTAGAGTTTGTCCAGAGAAAGCCAACAAGTAGGGAAATGGATCTGCAAACCACATCCTGTAAGACATAGCTAAATGAAATAGAAACATTAATCCTGGAAAAGAGAAGGTTTGGGCGAAGCCATGATTGATGTCTTTGTACAGGTGAAGGGTTCTTGTGTGAAAGAGGGTTTAGATATATTCTATGTAAATCCAGAAATGTGAATCAGAACCATGGGATAGAGTGCCAGAAAAATAGATTTTCTATTAATGTAAGAAACTAATTGATAGTGCGTAGGTATCTGACCATGACTTCCTCCTGAGGATGTGGACTTATTTCAACTAAGAGACGTGACACAGAGGAGAGAAAATTCTGGCACTAGCTGGGGAGGGAGAAGTGAATTAGACAACTTCCACAGCCTGTTCACACTCCGCCTACGAAATATCTAAAACAATGGAATATTCCCCTTTAAGAGAAAACCTAATTAATTGTACATAGTGTTTTGAAAACTTAATTGCAATGTACATCTCTTATTTTCATATCTGTAAGCAAACGAGAAGCAGAAGTTTCTGCTTCTTGATGGCTTGACCTTCCTTGGAGAGTTTAGTTTAAATGACAACAAAATGAAGCCTCTGAATCCTCCCCACATATTGAAGTGAAGAGGAGTAAGAAAAAAATAATATTTCAATATTTCAACTTCTGAACCATAGAGTAGGGTGTCTGACATCATAGGAATGCAATACACAGCTCTGTTTCCCCATGAGCCTTTGTTTTCACTGCTTCCTACAAGAAATGGAGAGTTTGATTCCAAAATGAAGAACAGTGATGTCTTGTCTTATTCATAAGCTGTGCCTTCCAGTCTGTCTCAACTCACTTCCCACGTGGGGGGGGGGGGAGTGAGTGGGGGCAGGGAAGAAGGATAACAAATACAAGGTTTTACTTGTTTGGAAGGGTCTTTTTCTGAGAGGAAATTCAGTAGTTGAAGTTTAGAAAAACTCTCCAGAGCAGATCAACAGGCAGACCCAGATGCTCCTTAAACGCATCGACTACTACAATATTGTCATTTGTCTCCCTTAGCTTTTCCATCACTTGCCTCTCACTGCTAGACTACTGGTTTTGATAGAAAAACACTGAGTTGGTGAGATGAGGTTATTGAGGTGAGAGTAACACAAAGATTGCTTCTTCACATGCGAACATCTGCCATGGCTAATCTAGTGACAAATGGATGTCCCATTTGGACCACCCTGGTCTTCACTTTGAGTCCACTCTAACAGATGTATTCAAAATGACATCTAGGTGATTGGGATATATGAAAAGATGTGGGCTGGGAGAATAAGAATTCCTGTGTGAGTTAGAAAACCTGGGTTCATGCCCCCCATCCATAATCTTGGCTGAGTCAGACTGAGGTGTGTTTTTTTCCGTTTCAGGTGTGCAAAACAATGCAATAGCTAGACATTTACACCCCTCACAAAGTGCTAATCCTCTTCCCCCAATCTACTAACCCTCTGACATCATATATACCTATTAGAATTCCACTGACTCTATTCCCTATGCTGTACTCCACATCCTGTGACCATATATATATATATATATATATATATATATATATATATATATATACACACATATATATATTAAATTATAGTTGATATTCATTATTATTCAGCTTCAGCTTCAGGTGTACAATTCAGTGGTCAGGCATCTACTCCGTTCATGAAATGGTCTCCCTAATAAGACAAGTGTCCATCGGATACCCTACAAAATCTTTACAACACGTGCTGGCGAGGATGTGGAGTAAAGAGATCCCTCGTGCACTGTTGATGGGATTGCAGATTGGTGCAGCCACTATGGAAATCAGTATGGAGAAATCTCAAAAAACTGGAAATGGAACTACCTTATGACCCAGCAATTTCACTCTTAGATATCCATCCAAAGAAATCCAAAATGCTAATTCGAAAAATATATGCACCCGTTTATTACAGTGCTATTCACAATAGCCAAGACATGGAAACAACCAAAATGCCCATCAGTAGACAACTGGATTAAGAAAATGTGGTATGTTTATACAATGGAGTATTATTTGGCCATAAAGAAGAATGAAATCTTACCATTTCCAACGATACGGATGGACCTAGAGGGTATTATGCTGAGTGAAATAAGTCAGACGGAGAAAGACAAATACCATATAATCCCAATTATATGTGGAATCTAAGGAATAGAATAAATGAGCAAACGAATCAGAAACAGTCTCAGAGATATGGAGAAAAAAATGAGAATTGCTAGATGGGAGGCGGGTGGGGGTGAGGGAGAAGGTGAGGGAATTAGACAATTTGACTGAGGTTTCTCATTGGCCACACACAGTAAGGATAATCCTCCCACAGGATAACTGTGAGGACTAACCACCAGTACTTTTATTATAGTTAGAAAATCATTTCAAGAATCATCCACTAAGTTACGCAGACTCTTCAATATATGCAAATACAAAAGAAAGCAAACATTTATTTCCACAAGCATTATTAAATTATGACATATTAGGAGTCATTAACAATCAGCAGGCAGGTAGCTGGGTTCTGCCAGTCTGATATTCCAAACAATGAAAAATAATATCCATGGGGCAATTAATTTCCTGCACGTTGATTATTCCCATCTCCACTAACAAGTAGGGCTAAACCAAGCTAAATTAAACAGCACAGCAAGAAACTAAGGACAGCCCTTTGTAAGGGAGGGTCTGTAATGCTGAGAGATGAATAGCATCTCTTAGGTTACTGGAGGAGCGTGGAAGTTATTCCAGCACCCCAAATCATATCTTGAGAACTTAGCTCTGCTTGGAAATCATCTTTACATCAACCATACCTGTCCCTACATACATAAAGGAATGCTTGTTTCACACTGAGGAATTAAGACCCAGACAGATTGTCCAAACCAAACAACCAGTATTGACGAGCAGTTGGGACCAGAGACTTCAGATTAGTTCAACGTACTTTCTACTCTCCGGGGCTGAAATGGTTGTTCAGCACTCCTGGAATTGGAGCAAATGGGATTGCTATTAATTCAACAAGTTACAGAGCAAACTGCAAAACTTGGTTTGCAGAACTACTTATTAATTATACAGTAGTCAACAAATGTATTAAATCTGTTGTAAAAAGTTTAGCCACAATTCTAACCCTTCCTTCCTTCATGTAGTCCTTCATCTGTCAGATGTGTAGTAAATATCCACTAAACCTACCAGGCAATGTATTAGGTTTTAATAGGGTCACAAAGAGAAATCAGACCTAGGTCCTGTTCTTAAAGTGCTCAAAAGATATAAATAAATAAATAAATAAATGAATGAATGAATGAATGAATGAATGAATGAATGAATGAATAAATAAATAATAGAGAGCGAGAGCAAGAACGAGAGCGAGAGAGAGATGCTGGTAAATGAGTAATAATCAGTGTTCTACGGGAAAGGGGTGAAGAAGCTCTGATTTGTAGCATTCGCCAGTTCCCCTGGTATAAAGACTTCTCCCATGCTTCATTTCAATCTTCCACCACGCCAGCACTGAACCTGGGGTTGGGGAGATATGTGCAAGCCTGTCTACGCTGGCTTATATTTACATATTTATTTATATTTATACACACATGTATGTCAAAAAACTAAGCGGAACTATGGTTCAGTGGAACTAAGTGGAACAGTGGAGCTATGGTTGATTTTTGTTCTTCTTTATACTGTTGTGTTTTTTCGTTTTCAGCATCCAACCTTTTTTTATATCAAGAGAAAAATACCTAGTATGAGTAGCAAGATCCTTATCCCAGACCAGTTTTTCTCAGTAGTCCTGACATTCCTAGCATTACCTAAGGAGTAGGGAGACTGAAAGATTTTGAAGGCACATCAGATTTAGCTTTAAAACCACTTGTCCTGCTAGAACTAAGAAATGAAATGCTATACAGAGTACCTGCTAACGTCTCAGAGGCATTGTAAGACTTCCTTTAGCACTGTGCCTTCTTGAGCCCCATTTTTATATGACTCTCTGTATCCTATGAAATATATTTACAGAGTATACGCCCACCCCACATTCTGCATCATATCAAACATTTAGTCATACAAGGTATGTGGAAAAATGGGAGGAAAGTGGGAACAAAGAAAAAGATGGTCTCTGAAGTACAAGAAGCCAGGCAAGAATGTTATTGCTTCTGCCAAAGCCCCCTAGATGGGATGCAATGAGATGCCATCTGTTTGATTTTGCAGTTAATTTTCAACAGCGTCTGCAGCTGGAATCAATGGTTCCTCCTTCAGTTTTCTTAACCTACACAGATGCATTTTGCTTTAGAACCGAACAGCTTTGCCTCATCCCAGAAACCCACCCCTTTCTCTTTTTTTAACTTGTGACTATATAAACTATTAAGCCTGTAATCTTAAAAAACATTGATATTTATAATCATTTTTGATGTAAAGAGATGGAAGTTTTGTGGTGGGAAAATAAAACGCCTTCTCGCTTGCATGTTTTAACATTTGCAAAGCACTTCCACGTGTGTTATCATATATAATTGTCACAAGAATCCTCTGAAGTGGCTGTTCCTAGCACCTCTAGATGTGAGGAAAAAGAGGGTCGGGAACTTACAGATCCCCTCAAGTTCACAAAGCCACAGAGGGGAGCCAGATTCCATATTCCAATCCCGTAAAAGTTGCCTGGTATAGTTTGGAAAACACAAGATTTGGAGTTAAGCAGATGATTTCACATCCTAACACCACCACTTTCCATCTATGTGCTCTTAGGTAAAACCCTCTTCCTTTCTGGGCCTCATTTCCCCCATTTGGAGAACGGGAGAACAGGACTGTTAGGAAAATCAAACTTGGCATGAGGTAGGTTTTCAAAATACCCACCTCCCCTTTCCTCCCTTCTCTATCCATTCTTCATTTCCTCTGCCTCTTTCTCCTATAACAACTTTGTTTACAAACACGGTAATTTTGTTTCTCGCTCTGAGTTGTCAGGCCTCCCACTTCATCAGTGAGAGGTTTAATAGTCATTTGATGTACAGTGTGTTTGTGATACACAATATATTTATGTAGCAAAAATTAGTCGAGAGACAATTGGTAAATCAAGGAATAATGTCTGCGCAGCATAAAAGGCCCATTGGTTCATGCACAAGTCTTCTGACTACTCCATTACATGTTGTGCTACCATGATGTAACATGTAACATGTAAGAAACATGATGAAACATGTAACAACTGAACATAAAGTCTACACACTGCCATATGCAGTAGGCCATGCAAGAATGCAGTATTGGCCATGGCTCACTCTGGCTAAATGCTAGGTTTCAAAACGGAACGTACATACTGAAAGTTAGTTGTAAATCTGTTGATCCTCCAATCTTAGCAGTGCGCTCATAAAGAACACATTATTATCATCCCTCATTCTTTGTCCCCTGACACTTCTAATAAATTACCTTGTACCTAAGAATTGTTCAATAAACATTTGTTAAACTAAATGGAACAGCATGCATAATTAAAGTCAGAAATTCTCAATTAAGTTGTTTAAAAGAAACTGGAATTATTCCTAGAGAGCAAATCGATTGTTTTTAAAATAAAATAAGACACATATATTTTAAATAAAAGTTGAGTCCTATTACAGATAAAAAATAAAAGGCATTGGATATAGTTGTTGATGCGATTAGAATTCGATTTGGTTCTAAGTGACAGAATACCCAAATGACCATATCTTAAAGATATAATTAGGGCAGTGAAAATACTCTATAATTTTATAATGATGGATATAGCTCATGATATATTTGTACAAACCCACCTAATGTACCACAAACCCTCACGTAAACCATGGACTGTATGTAGGTGGTTAGGATCTGTCAGTGGAGGTGATTCCTGTTAACACGGTACCACTCTGGTGAGTAATGTTGACAAAGGGGGAGGTTATGGAGAAGTAGGAGGTATATAGGAGATGTCTGTGTCTCCTCCCAATTTTGTTGTAAACCTAAAACTGCTCTTAAAAAAAATGAAATCATATTTTTTAAAAAGAAGAAGAAATAAGCTAATTTCTCTCGAACATAGAAGTTCATGTAGGAAGGTCAGGTCAACATGCTGCCTCTGTAATCATTGGGGATCCAGGTTCATTCCTTTCTGGTGTTCTGCCGTTCACAACTCTCAGCTTCCATATCCAGGCCAAAATGACTGCATTCCAGCCAGCAAAAATGAGAAAAAAACAAAGAGAAAAGTATATACCCCCCTTTTTTAAGCACACCTTATGTACCTCTTCTGTTTACATCACTTTGGCCAGAGTATATCACATGGTAATGCCTAGAGGCTTGCGAGTCTGGGAAATACAATCTTTATTCCAGGGGCCATGAGCCTAGATGAAAATGCAGAGTGCTATTACTACAGAAAAAGAGGAAAAGAAATATCAAGGACAGAGAACTCACCACAGTTTTATAAAGTGACAGTGAGCTTTGATTCAAATTAATATGGCACAAATAAATTAATTAGTTTCTTATAAACTTTCGGAGTAAGAACAGCACAAGAGTTTTAAGTATGTAATACAATGCTAGTTAATGGGGAGACTTGGGATCTTCTTCCAACAGATACACTGCTTCTGAGTGAAGCCATTAAAATTCCCATCCCAAATAACTTACACTTAATACTAAGTCTTAATGCTAAGGCATCTTTAAATCAGTCGAAAGAAATGTTACAAAAAGAATAAACAACTGCATAAAACCAAGCCTTAAGAGGAAAAGAGAGATTCATTTAAACTTATCTTTCTACACGCACTTAAAAGGATAGTACCTTTTCTCGTTTTAATCAAACAAATCTCTTTTTACGTGCAGAATAGAGTGAACACTCTATATTCACTACTATTGTCCAAACTTGAACACATTGGGAATAAAAGGGCAAAGAGACTAAATAAAAGTCAAAGAGAGACAATTTCTAATTTTGACAGCATATGGGATATTTTTTAAAGCATTGAGATTTCATTCTAACTAAAAATCTGGATGCCAAAGACAGAAAGGACTTTAAAGAGCTCCCATTATTATAAAGCTAGCTCAGAAATCAAAACAAAAATAAAATTTTGGTTAGACAGAAATGTAAGTGGTCATACAGTCCTCAGGTCAAAACCATTCCTGAGAAAAATTTAATCTGTCTTTAAAAGCTCACGGTTTCTCCCAAGAAGGTATGCAAATAAGTACATGAAAAGATGCTCAATCTTTAGAGAAATGCAAATCAAAACCACAATGAGACAGTACTTTATTAGAATAACTATTATCAAAAATAACAACTGTTGGTGAGGATATGGAGAATTGTAACCCTTGCACACTGCTGGTGGGAATGTAAAATTATATAGCAACTATGAAAAATGGTATGGAGATTCTTCAAAGAATTAAAAATACAATTACCATATCGTTCAACAATTCCAATTCTGAAATTGAAAGTTGGGACTCAACTTGTATAGCCATGTTCTTAGCAGCCGTTATTCACAATAGCCAAAGGTGTGAGTAACCCAAATGTCCATTAATGGATGAATGAATAAACAAAATGTGATATACATAGACACACACACACACATACAATGGAATATTATTCAAACTTATAAAGGAAGGAAATTCTGACACATGCAATAACATGGATGAGCCTTGCAGACATTATCCTCAGTGAAATAAGCCAGTCACAAAAAGACAAATGCTATGTCATTCCACTTATATGAGTTAACCAGAGTCGTGAAATTCATAGAGGCAGAAAGTGGAATGGCGGTTGCTAAGGGCTGAGGGAAGAAGAATGGCAAGTTGTTGTTTAATGGATTTAACAGAGTTTCAGTTTGGGAAGGTAAAAAAGTTCTGGAGATAGGTGGTGGTGATAGTTGCACAACAATATGAATGTACTTACTGCCACTGAACTGTATATTTAAAAATGTTTAAAATGGTAAATTTTATGTTATGTGTGTTTTACCACAACAACAAAATAGAGAAGTAGAAAGAATGATATACCCATTTGAGCAAATATGAAAAAAAATTTAAAAGCTCATGGAGTGTGAGGTGTCATTATTTTGAGGATCCAAGACAAGTAATAAAGTAATTATCATTTCATTTACCTTTATCTTCCTTAAAAGAACCCTATGTACATACTAAAGAATTTATATCTTAAATGATGTGTTTTCTGAGATTTGCTTCAAACTAGTTAACTGTGGGATGGCAGAAGTGGGAAAGTATAAATAAAACAATATTTGCCCACAGTTAATAATTGTTGACACTATGTGATAGGTACGTGAAGGACCTTTATATTATTTTCTTTACTCTTGTATTTGTTTGAATTGTGCCACAATTAAACACTTCTAAATACTGCTTATGGTACCTTTACAATATGAAACAGTTCTAAACAAAATTATCAAGAGCCAATGAAGAGCAGCAAATTCTAAAATATATGTAAGAAAGAAAAATTTTAAAGGGAAGTGCTCCTTAGATATCATCACTTCCATTTACAGGGACATGCAGTTCCTTTTTTTCTTGGCTTTGAGAAGTAATAGTTAACATATATTGAATGTTTCCTACTTATCCAGACTTTACATGCACTATTTATATAACCCTCATAATAACCCACTGTTATTCTTATCCCCATTTTACAGATGAGAAAACTGAGACTCAAAGAGGCAAAGTAATTTGATTCAAGTTCACAGGTATTAAGTCAATTTTAACCCAGGAGTCTGATTTCAAAGCCTTAAGTTTAACAAATACTTTCTCCACTTACAGGAATATTTCTTTCCCCTTTCTTGCTAGCTAAGGACGGCCTCTTCAGTCCTGAGTTGCCAGAATTGGGGATGCCTGACTAAGGGCCTATGGAAGGAGACATTTGTTTTTTTTTTTAAGGAATAAGATCAACACCTTTGCCTCACTTGTGTCAGTAAAACCCTGAGTATTTTCAACATTAGCTTATCTCGATTTAGTTCACTTACTGAGCACTTATTAAGTGTCAGAGGCTGTAAGACCTTGGGCACTGTGCTAGGCACTCAGAACTGCAAATAGAAGCTACAGATCAACATAATATTTATTTTAGAAATCAGATGACTCAAAAATAAATAAATTTTCATATCACCCAGTTCTTCACTTTTCATGGCATGAATCACCCTACGATAAGTTGTTTGACATCTGACTGTGCCACTGTAAAAAAGCTCCATGAGGGCTCAGACCCTGTTTGCCTTGTCTACAATTCTGTCCCCAGTACCTACCACAGTGCTCAATCATAACCAAGGCTCAATGTATATGTAGTGGGCAGAGCTGAATTCTGAGTGCCCCAGCCATTCACTAATTTAACTGGAAGCGACACAGTGAAGGGTCTTTGGACCAAGCATTCTCTCATTTGTTCATTCATTCATCCACCTGTACATTCATGCAATCAATGATCAGGGACACCTACTATAGTCATTTTCCCAGGTGCTGGGAACACAGCAGTAAAAGACAGGTATGTTCAACATCGAGTTCACCAGCTCTGCCACTAATCCTGAGCCATCTCGGGCAGTCGTTCGGTTGGCATGAGTCATGGGTTTCAACTTTCTTATTGGAAAAATAGGATACCGTGTTTCCCCGAAAATAAGACCTAGCCAATCAGCTCTAATGAGTCTTTGGAGCAAAAATTAATATAAGACTGGGTATTATATTATATTATATTATATTATATTATATTATATTATAGACCGGGTCTTATAGTAAAATAAGACTGGGTCTTATATTAATTTTTTGCTCCAAAAGACGCATTAGAGCTGATTGTCCAGCTAGGTCTTATTTTTGGGAAAACACGGTACTAGTAACCAACATGCAACATTATTTAAGGAAAACAGGTATATACACAAAGGCCCTGACTCAGGGTAAGTACAACAATAAATGGCAACTATTCTAATTAACAATAAACCAAAGGTCAAAACACAAACTACCAACTGTAAAAGTGAGAGCAAGTGACAAAAGGTATTAATTTCCAGAGGAAATGCCATCTAGAAAAGTTCAGCGAGAGATGATATTAATAATAATGTGTTCTCTCTATGTGGTACTTAATTTTCTTTGGTATACATCATCTTAAATATTACGAGTGAAAATTTGCCTTAGATTTCTGTACTAGAGAAAAACATTCCAATAAACCAGTTTGTCTGACATTCAAAAGCTTTATGTGGTCAAAAAAGGTCGTATACGTTTACATTGTTCTTGGCATTGTCCGTCTAGCAATTACCAAACAGGGAAGAATCATGTCAGTTGAACTTCTGAATGGCCTACGTCGATGGGACATTCAACAAGCAGAAGATTTGTCAGGAAGATTTTCGCAAAATTTATTCTTGCAGAGAGTTTTAGTAATTTCCACAATTCCCAAAGAGTCCATAAGTATTATTTGTCAATCATTCTCAATCAGGCATTTTCACTTGTATTTCATTTCACCATCTCCATGACAGTAAAGTAGTCAGTCTCTAACAGAAGTTAAGAATCCTGCCCATGCTCACACAGCTGGTCAGGGGTAGAGTTGGAATCCACACCCAGCTCTTCTTACTCGAAGGCCCTGTCCATCCATCACTACTACTTCCCTGTGGGCTGTTTGCTTTCCTTTCAACACTTGGAGACATAAGAAAGAGAAGTGAGCTTTAAAAAAAAATGAATTCCTTATACCCCAAGTTTAAATTCTCAGCAAAGATTCCAACTACTTTAAATCCCTTTTATCTAGAAGCTCCTGGTTTTCCTGCAGTTTTGGTAGGCACTGGAATGGCTAACATGCAGCTCTGAGATGCCACAAGATAGAAATCAGCTGAAATACTTTCACTACCAGCAAATTATCTGAGGCCCTGGTATATTCGTGGCATATGCAGGTTCTGTCCTACTGAAAGACAGCCTCTATCATCTGACCTTGGAAAAGCCACCCTCTTCAGACCACTGATATTTTCCATAGGATGAAAAAATAAACTGAGTAGACAGTTGATGTCATTTATGAGATCTACCACCTCCTTATGAGGCTATTGTCTTCCTTTGAATGCGTACTTGTTTTATTCTTTTAAAAAACCATGTGTTGAGCCCTCCTTTGTTGCAACCACTGTCTGCCAAGTGCCAAGCTAAGTACATCATATTCTTTTATCTCTTCTCTTGGGTTTGATGCTAGTGACAAATACATTGGTCACAAGCCCCATAAGACTATTTAAACTTAAATTTAAATTAATTAAGATTATCTTCAAACAGCTCTATAAAGGAAATACTTTGATTGTCCATCATTTTGTAGGTAAGCAGTCTGAAGTGAAAGAAGTTAGGTTGCTAACTCACAACTGCACAGCTAAACAGTGGCAGAGCCAAGAATTAAAATCAAGACTGCCCAGCTGCAGTGCACATGCTTCACTTCAGCACAATGACTCCTTAAGAAAACTTGCCAATCATCAGAAAAGACCTAAAATAAGAAGACTCCTAGACTTATTCTTAAGAAGTAGGCTACTATCTCAAAGCTGTCATTTTCCTGTATATTTTTGCAGAAGACAAAATTACAACTTATGTCTAGAGATGGGCCCCTTACCCAAAATAATTGTCCAGCTTAGAGAAGGTGGCAGTTTTAGTGGAGCTGGAATGAAGTTCATGATTGCCATTTAGAGTCCCAACGTCCTAAGAACTTTGTTACTTGAATAAGACACAAGACAAAGGGAATTTTAAAAAGAGTAAGTTAAATTTTTATATTATCTTGGCCAATGGCAGAGAGAGAAGCAGGACCTTTTTTTTTTTCCCTAAGGAACTGGGTACCCACTTCATCATTTACAATGAGTTTATAATTAGATTGATATTTTGTAAGATAGAAGCCTCTGTAACCCTGACATTTAAATGCTTCCTTTTCACTTGCTATGAAAGCAGGAGCAAGGGCCAATTATTTGTGTCACTTATTTTCCACAATCTTGTTTTCAAGAAGACAACATTTATTAAGTCACTACCAACTGTCCAAATCCAAAATATTTCCATTTTCTCTGCAATGATCACATTCCATCACCCACACTGCCTAAAAATACCCTGATTTCCATCATTGGGTAGAACCACAAGGCTATTAAGAAGGTAATAAAATCCTGATAGAACTTATTTGCTGTACATCTGCACTTTCCTCTGATCAATTAGATTTGGGTAGGTTGGAGGTGAAAAACAAAGAAAATAAAATTCAAGCCACAAATCTTTATCTTTCCCATGAAAAGCAATTACAAAGAACAACTGGTGAGGAAAAACTCAATGGAAGACTTTTCTGCTCTGAACTCAAGGTAATTATTACCCCAAAGTCATCACTAAATTATTACTCATAAAATGTCTCTGTATACTTCTCAGTGAAAATATAATAGATGATGGTCCTATTCCATCTCAAAACATGTCAATATTTGTGTCACTAAGGGAAAATGGTCTAAAAGGTCTACATTCGATTCAGACAGATTAAATTCACATTTATAGTAGATAACACCCCTTGTCTAGAAAGGTGCTTTTAAATAATATAATTTACGATAAACACTCCATTTTGGAATTTTTCAGAAATGGTAAGACATTTCTCCTTCTCCAATGCCTGCATCCCATCCAACACTCTCATTTAGATTTCTGAGAGAGTTTCAGTCAAGAAGGTTCAATAGGTAAATGCTGTGCTTTCCTCCTCCCATGACCACATCAAAATTACAAGTAAATCATAGAACAATCAACCTGAAGAACCATATGAAGTCTAGCTGAACAGAAGTACTATAAATAAGGATATAAAGAAGCCACATGGAAACTGATAGGAGGGTCATAGACACAAAACCGGCTGGCCCGACACCTGCATGTGACAGTTCAGATTCAGGAGGAATATCTCAGATGCAGAGGTCAGCCATGAGGAGCAAGAGGTCCCATCCCCACAACAGGCTCCCAGCCTGGAACACCAGTGCTAGGAAGAAGAGCCCCCACGACATCTGGGAAAAGACACTTCATGCAAATGGAAATCACAACAACAAAAAAAATATGGGAAGCAATATTCATTCAGACAAAAAAGACTTTAAAACAAAGGCTATAATAAGAGACAAAGAAGGACATTACATAATGACAAAGGGATCAATCCAACAAGAGTATATAGTCCTTGTAAACATTTATGCATGCAACATAGGAGCACCTAAATACATAAAGCAAATATTGACTGACACAAAGGGAGAGATCGATAGGAATACAATCATAGTAGGGAACTTTAATACACTATTGACATCAATGGATAGATCATTCCAACAAAAACTCAACAAGAAAACAGTAGCTTTAAATGCCATATTAGACCAGATGAACTTAATTGAGCATTTCATCCTGAAGCAGCAGAATATACATTTTCTTTCAAATGCACATGGGCTATTTCCCAGGAAAGACCACATGTTAGGCCACAATGCAAGTCTCAATGAATTTAAGCAATGCAAGTCTCAATGAAGTCATAGCAAATGTCTTCTCTGACCACAACGGTATAAAACTAGAAATCAATTATAAGAACAAAACTGAAAAACACAAACATATGGAAGCTAAATAACACGCTACTAAACAATGAATGGGTTAAAAATGAGATCAAGGAAGAAATCAAAAGATACCTTGAGATAAATTAAAATGAAAACATAATGACCCCAAATCTATGGGACACACACAAAGCAGTCCTAAGAAAGAAATTCATAAAAATACAGGCCTACCTCAAGAAACAAGAAAATTTTCAAATAAAAATCTATACTTACACTGAAAGAAATAAGAAAAAGAACAGCAAACAAAACCTAAAGTGAGTAGAAGGAAGGAAATAATTAAGATCATGGTGGAAATAACTAAAATAGAGTCTAAATGAACAATACAAAAGATCAATGAAAACAAGAGCTGGTTCTTTAAAATGACAAACAAAATTGACAAACCTTTAACCAGACTCATCAAGAAAAAAAGACAGAGGACCCAAATCAATAAAATCAATGAAAAATAAAAAGTAACAACTGACACTATAGAAATATAAAATATTTAAGAAAATATTATGAACAACTATACTCCAACAAATGGGACATTCTGGAAGAAATAGATAAATGCCTAGAAACATACAGTCTTCCAAGACTGAATCAAGAAGATACAGAAAATCTGAACACACTGATTACAACTAAAAAAATTGAATCAGTAATCAAAAAAACTCCCAAAAAAACAGAAGTTCTGGACCAGATGGCTTCACAGGTGCATTTTACCAAACAGTTAAAGAGGAATTAACATTTATTTTTCTCAAACTATTCCAGAAAATTCAAGAGGAGGGAAGGCTCCCAAGCTCAGGCTACTATTACCCTCATTCCAAAGGACAAAGACACATTACACACACACACACACACACACACACACACATACACACACACAAAACTATAGGTCAATAGCGCTGAAGAACATGAATGCAAAAAATCCCCAACAAAATATTAGCACCCTAAATTTAGCAATATATTAGAATAATCATATACTATGATCAAGTGGGATTTATTCCTGGAATGCAAGATCGGTTCAATATCCACAAATCAATTAACATAGTACACCACATAAACAAAATGAAGGATAAAAGTCATATGATCAAATCAATAGATGCAGAAAAAACATTTGAAAAAGTCGAGCATCCATCTATGATAAAAACTCTCTGCAAAGTGGGAAAGAGGGAACAGAACTTAACATCATAAAGGCTATATATGACAAACCCACAGCTAACATCATACTCAACAGGGAAAAGCTAGAAGCATTTTCCTTAAGATCAGGAACAAGAAAAGGATGTCCTTTCACCACTTTTATTCTACATACTATAGGAAATCCTAGGCACAACAATCAAACAAGAAACAAAGGCATCCAAATTGGAAAGGAAAAAGGTCATTATTTGCAGATGACATGATACTACATAGAGAGAACCCTAAATATCCCACCAAAAAATTACTGGAACTGATAAATGAATTGAGGAAAGCAGCAGGACACAAAATTAATATTAAGAAATCAGTTGCATTTTTATACACCAATAATGAACTATCAGAAAGAGAAATTAAGAAAACAATCCCATTTATAATTGCATCAGAAAGATTACCTAGGAATAAATTTAACTACGGAGGTAAAAGACCCATACTTGGAAAACTATAAGACACTGAAAAAAGAAATTGAAGAAGATACAAATAATTAGAAGCATATGTCAGGCTCCTGGATTGGAAGAATTAACATGGTTAAAATGTCCATACTACCCAAAGCAATCTATGGATTCAATGCAATCCCTATCAAAATACCAATGGTATTTCTCACAGAACTGGAACAAATAATCCTAAAGTTTATGTGGAATCACAAAAGAACCAGAATAGTGCCGGCAATCTTGAGAAAGAACAAAATTGGGGGTATCACAATACCTGATATCAAGCTATACTACAAGGCTACAGTAATCAAAACAGCACGGTACTGGCATAAAAACAAGACACGTAGATCAATGGAACAGAACAGAGAGCCCAGAAATAAACCCATGCCTATGGTCAATTAATCTATGACAAAGGAGGCAAGAATACACCGTGGCGTAAAGACAGTCTATTCAATGAATGGTGTTGGGAAAACTGAACAGAAACACACACAAAAACTCAAACTAGACCATCTTCTTATACAATATACCATGTTTCCCCGAAAATAAGACTGGGTCTTATATTAATTTTTGCTTCAAAAAACACATTAGGGCTTATGTTCAGGGGACGTAATCCTGAAAAATCATGCTAGAGCTTAATTTCCGGTTCAGTCTTATTTTCGGGGAAACACAGTACAAGAATAAACACAAAATGGATTAAAACTTAAATGTAAGACCAAAACCATAAAACTCCTAGAAAGAACATAAGCAGTAAGCTCTATGATATTGAGCCGAGTAATATTTTTTTCTGCTATGTCACCTCAGGCAAGGGAAACAAAAGAAAAAACAAATAAATGGGACTACATCAAATTAAGAAGTTTTTTCATCAACAAAACAATGAAACAAAAAGACAATCTATCAAATAAGAGGAGATATTCGCCAATGATACATCTAACAAGGGGTTAATATCCAAAATTTATTTTAAAAAAAACCCTCATACAACTCAACACTAAAAAAACAAACAATCCAATTGAAAAATGGGCAGAGGACCTGAACAGACATTTCTCCAAAGAGGACATACAGATGGCCAATAGACATATGAAAGGATGATTAATGTCACTAATCATCACAGAAATGCAAATTAAAACCACAATGAGCTACCACCTCACACCTGTCAGAAAGTCTAACATCAACAAATTAACCAACAACCAGTACTGAATGTCAACTGTAATTGAAAAATTTTTTAAAAAAAAAGAAATCTGAAGGCTAAAGGCTCGGGGGTTTGAGACTATTTGCAAACATTCGTTCCTTTTCTAATGGGATTTTTTCTTGTTATCACCTGTAAATATTCTTCGCTCTACTAACACCGTAAAACCAGATGGATCAAAGGAACTAAGGCTCACCATGTCAAACGTTATTTTTTATAATGGTGTTTGATGGGGGTATATTGACAGCCTCTTGATTGACCAGATTGGACAATCCTGAAGAAACAAACGCACTGAGTTCCTGTGGAAAAACATCACCTAATGCACTACTAGGAGACGAGTAATGTCCACAGCTCAGTCTCTTCCAATGAGGAAACAAATTACTCCCTTTTCTTGCAGGCGTGTCTATTTTCACAGAACAGACTGCCCTCAGAAATAGATCTCAAAGACAACGTCTAGGTCAAGCCCATCAGCATTACTGATCTTCCTATTGGACTGATAGCTCCCATTGGGCCTCCATGTAACAAAGGCCAGTGGTTCCATCTGGCTGGCTCTTTAAGAATAGTGCAGTCTTAATCCTTGAAGATTAACTTGTTGGACCCCATACATGGTGTGGTGCCAATTTTAAAAGCACCTATCTGAGTGGCTGTGCATAACAGGTCCTCAAACAAGGACGATATCGCTCTCTTCTCCAAAAGACATCGTTTGCTCTTCTACAACTAAAGTGAGTAGCATCTTAGGGGAAAATTGTATCTCCACTCTTAGGTATTTTTTTGAGAAAAAATAAAATAAGAAGGAAGAAACAAATGGAAAGAGAGTGACTAGACGGTAGATGAAGAGAGAGGAGAGGAGAGTGAATGGGTGAGGGGAAAGGTGAGGTGAGGGGAGAGGCATAGTGAACTTCACAGGTTTACTATTCCCAAAAACATGTTCATTCCACTAAGGTAGTGAATGAGGAAGACATTTTCATTTTCTTTTATGAAAGCCGGAGCATAAATGGTTGCTGCAGTAATATCAGAAGTTATTGGTCATTTTGAGCATTCTTGCTCGTAAGAAGCCAGCATGCCAGCCAATTTAAAATATCGGCCCCAAGGTGCCCCAGATATTTTGTCTTTTCAAATGCAGAAATGTCAGCCTCTGGACAAAAAGGGGTGTATGCTGTCTAGTGGACAGTACGTCGGCCAGATAGCAAATTTGAAATGTGCCTCCTTGTACCCTGGGTTGTAGCTCTGCTGTCCTTTTCAGACAGGACCACCCCCAGGAATTTGCCCAAAGCAGACCAAGAACAAGAGTAGTGTTTGAGGGCCGCTCGGTGGCTCAGGCGGTTAGAGCTCCATGTTCCTGACTCCGAAGGCTGCCGGTTCGATTCCCACATGAGCCAGTGGGCTCCCAACCACAAGGTTGCCAGTTCAATTCCTTGAGTCCCGCAAGGGTAAAGATTGAACAGGGCACCTAGAACTGAGCTGCCTCCCAGATGGCTCAGGTGGTTGGAGCGTGGGCTCTCAACCATGAGGTACCCAGTTCAATTCCTCGAGTCCCGCAAGGGATGGTGGGCTCCACCCCCAGCAACTAAAACTGAACAGGGCACCTTGAGCTGAGCTACCGCTGAGCTCCCATCCTCTCAACCACAAGGTTGCCAGTTCGACTCCCGCAAGGGATGGTGGGCTGTGCCCCTGCAACTAGAAAATGGCAACTGGACCTGAAGCTGAACGGCACCATCCACAACTAAGATTGAAAGGACAACAACTTGATTTGGAAAAAAGTCCTGGAAGTACACACTGTTCCCCAATAAAGTCCTGTTCCCCTTCCCCAATAAAATCTTTATAAAAAAAAAAAAGAGTAGTGTTTGAGCCCACAACCCAAAGCAAAACTGAATTCTGAATTGTCACTTCTACAAACATTTCAGGAAGCTAGTCTGAATCCAATATGTGCTAGGTGGATCTAGTCTTAAGGAAGTTAATTACTTCGAATTTCATTCTCATCAAGGGCTGTCTAAAGAGAGCCTAGGAAATCCCAGGAATAAAAGTGGTCAAGCCTCATATTTTACGAGCTTTTAAATAAGGTGTTCTCAAGTAGTACATAAAATGGCATAATCACTCTAACTCAATCACTTGCTTTTAAAAAAAAATAAAGCAGCACTGTAAATCAGAAAATTAGTAAGGCAAATTTTGTCCATACAGATTTTTTTAAATATACCTCTGACATCAAATAAAGCCCACAGAGATTCTTCATATTAAACCAGAAAATTACCGGCAAACATCTGAGACGGACTTGCAGGTGCCATTCCCGATTGTGAGGCAGCATTACTATCCCCTGTACTCTTCACCATGGTGGCACTCACTCTGCCTGGAAGGTCTTATAGCTCTACCCATTGTACTTTTTTTTTCCATAACGTCACTATGGAATTCTTTATAGGAAAAAAAAAACACCTGGAATTTTCCCATTACTTGGAGGAAATATAGTCCATATGATGATAATCAAAATGGAGAGATATCAGATGAACAGAAGAAATTCACGCATCCCAGCTCTCTTCTGTGTATTCCACTTTGGTACCCATTCACCGTTTCCTGTCCCTCTTAGGAATGGTCTAAGTGCCATTCATAGCCTATCAAGATAAAATGGAAACAGCATACACATATCTTTAATGTGTGTAACTGATCAGAATCCTGGAAGTAAATGAGAGGTGGCTTGGGGGAGGAAGAGAAATTGTTTAGTTCAGAAGCTACTTGCAAGACCTTTTTCAACAGTAAGATAGAAATGGAAAATTGTCATGAATCAGTAAAACAGCCATTTCTCTATGCATTCTTTCCACTGTTATTGAATAATGTACTATGGGACTGAAAGTTCTTTTCTAAACCTAGGATTGACTTCATGATTAATAGGCATTTGTAACATAGTGCTTAATTTTTTTATGCAGGTGGAGCAGTTGAACTATCCTAATACATCTATTCAATTTATACCCCTCTCCCACTACTTTGCTCTTCTTTGCATTAAAATTTGGCCTCTACTGAGAAGATATTGAGTGGTAGAAATGAGATAGATATACGATAGAAAACACAGAGACAAAATGGTCACATGAAATCCATTTGTCACATAGTATGTGCATATGGACATGGACTATTAGACTTGGTAACTAGCAAATGATAACCAAGGACACTGTTTCTTTATATAAACTATGTGCTACTTATTTATACATTATTACTTACATCACAAACAAAACAAATAGCATATGCTTAGAGAACAAAAGGATAAACAGGCAATCCATAGTTAAGCATTATGAGCAAAATTTGCTGAACTGAGTTGTTTTTTCCAGTAACAATTTATCAAGGAAATCTTTTCTAAAAATAAATTATATGTTTCATTAACCCTAAACAAAGAGCTAATGAAAGGAGGTCAAAATAAGTAGCACAAGCAGTTCTAAACTTAACAAAATAGTAACGTCTAAAAGAATGAGGCATTATATTCTCTCCCTGAAGTCATCACAGTCTATTAATTTACAAGCATCACCAATAGCAATTTGTTGCTATACATTTTATACAATAAACTGAAAGTTATCAACATAAGATCAGAATCACTAAATAATCCAATAACTATTTCTAAAACTCCTAGCCTTGTTTTTCATTTATTCAAATGATAATTGGCTAAATTACACACATAGACGGATGTCATATTAAGTTTATTCCTAATCAAGATTAATTAGTTGTCTGATCAATTCAAGCCCACTTTTATGAGGAAACAGAGACTGTAGCGTTCAACCTAACAAAAGTAGCTGACTACTGTAATTGTACATCCAAAAGTCCAACTCTCCACATTGCACACACCTATAAGATAGAATTTATAATTTTTACATCTTGCCTATTACAAAATTCGGTCATACCAAACAATAAAAACATAATAAATGCCCCCAAATAGTTCTGCCCCCAAAGAGTTCTTCTCAGAACCTGCCCCCAAACAGTTCTTCTCAGAACACACACCTGCCCCCAAATAGTTCTTCTCAGAACCAACTCTATATAGAATGGGCAAATATCCACTAATTTCAATCAGTGTAGAAAAACAGTAGTAATAATTTAGGCTCAAGTAGGTTATCTTCTTGCTTTATCCAGTTGGGATGCTTTAAGACTAAAATAGACAACTCATCTCCTTTCTTTTGCTTATCATACTGTGTTGTTCCAGACTCACATAAAACTGCATTCACAGGTACACAATTTAGTACTGTCTGTAAGGCTAGAAAAATAAACAGCTAGTATTGGGTCAAGATGCCCATGTATCTTCACATTAAAGCAATAACAGCATTCCCTGACACACATATTCAGCACGACCTTTTAAAGATCCTGGGCCACATATAAGGAAAGTTTTGATTAATTACAAGTCAAGGTGGTACATTGCTTTTCATCTTTGTTCATAACCAGTCCTGGTCTTCTAGCTGCAAGAACAAATGCAAACTCATCCTGACTGTTCCATGGGGTCACGCTAATCCAAGTCTTTAAAAATTTTCTTGGTTTCAAGGTGCAATTTCCTTTTTACCATTGCTAATGGTAATTGAAGAAATCCTGTCCAATAAGCACCACAGATAATATGCTAAAGAAAAAGTAATAACAGAACAAAATGCAATAGAAATGATTGGTACAAAAGTTAAATAAAAAATACACTATCCTCAATTTTAGTAATATTGTTGATTATAACCAGAATGAAGTTACCTAAGCAACCACTCTGAAGCATGCACAATATTCAAATGTATCTTTATTATAATGGCTCAATATCTAGAAGTTTGTTGCTGATAGTCTTGTTATAAAATGCATAAGCTGCCAGACCAGTTTGTGGCAAAAAAAGACAAAAAAAAGAAAATCTCTGGAATATAAAGATTTATTTTATGGACATATGGCACTAGAACATAAGTACCCCTAAGCAGAATTATAAAAGTAACACAAAGTAAAAAAATCATTTAGGCTAAGACAAAAACAAACAAACAAAAAACCCTAGAATTGTTTGGTTGGGAGCAAAATCGTTAAATCACCCAGGCATTCGCAGGCACATTCACTCTTGCCACAAAACTGCAAAGTGGTCTATTTTCATTTCTAATGTTAAATGTCTATATTATTATTATAACCTAAATGCTTAGGGATAGTACAAGGTAAAGCTTCTAAAAATGATTAAAGATGCTATAAAATCACCTGCGTAACAAACAAAATATGTGGGATACTCCAACGTGCAGCTGTTGGCTGACCGCAGATTAAACTCTGTCAATCAGCAGGGAGACGTGTGAGTGCAGAGCTGACTGGCCTGACCACTGCACTGTGTGTGCACACTTGGGAATAGCAGATGGTCCTCACGTACAGTGTACAGTCCTGGGTCATCTGGGGAATCCACCAGGCCAGAAAGTTGACATGTACTTTGACTTGGAGGGGTGGTAGTAAGGAAGACAGAAGTTTCCCCTTTTTCCAAAAAAGTGAAGAAATTCTTACCTTTCTGTACACCAGCATGTTGGGTGATTCATCTGCCACCCCGTTGCTGGTCTGCCCATAGTTATTCCCTTGGGCCATGTCACCCACACTTGGTTCGCTCTGGGGTACAGGAATTATCAGTCTGTGCTGCAAAGGGTGAGAGGAACTTCAGTGAGGTCCGAATGGTAGTGGGTAAGGGGGTTCACTCTCTCGATTCACCTTCACCATCCATAACACCCACCTCACATGGAGCATGCTTACACACTGGGGTGGGTTGGAGGAAATGGCACGGGAATAGCTTATTTTTTAATGAATTTAGACCTCTATTACCCCCAGGGAACTGTAAGAAATGACAACCTTTTAGTTAAAATAGTCACTTGGCTCTAGTTTTAAATGGAATTGATTTTTCTGAATACTCCTGTTAAAAAGTGTTTGGTGCTCACCCGACAAAAAGCCCCACGGTGACCATTTTCATACTACAGAGAGTTCTCTTCTCTCCCAATGTTTGTTCCCAATGTTTGCGTGTCCACTTGATGTTTCCCCAAAAGGGCGACACCCTGCGCAGCACACTTTCTCCCAGGGGTCTGTCTAGTTTTTCCACAGGCAGTCGCCTCAGCCTTGCCCATTCCTCGCGCCATTCTCCAGCACTTGTTTCCTCTTTATTCCCCGGGGACTCCCACACAGAGCCAGGGTAGCTTCTCCTACTTTCCCCTGCCTGCGCGCCTCGCCACTGGTTCCTCTCCTCTCTCCCCACTTTGCTTCGGAAGTCAGGACGCAATCCTGCCCAATCTTTGCGAGAAGGCAGCAGAATCCATCCCGGCGACAGGAACTGGTGGGAGTTCAACCCTTCAGGCAATTACCTTGGTCACCATGGGGAGCAACCTAACTGAGAAGCCTCAGAGCCACCAGCCAAAGAGAAGAAAACAAGCAAGCCCCAGCTCCCTGGCGAGGCTCTCCCGGCAGCAGCAAATGGCAGGCGAGCCTGTGCCCCGCGCGGCGGCCGCGGCCAGACCCGGGCAGCAGTTTCAGCACCGTGGACCGCGGCGGGAGCGCAGCGCCCACAGCTCCGCCGGGGCGCAGGGCTCCTGGGGGTGGGCGCAGCTCCGGGGAAAGGGTGGGTGCAGGGCGGGGACCTGGAGGTGTGGGGTGGCGCTGCCTCCTCCCCTCCCACGTCCCCTATTTACCTCCTTGGCCAAGGTCACGGCCCCACGGCGGCTCCCTCCCGGGCGCGCTGGAGCGCAGGCGGTGTCAGCTGGCGGCGAGCGGAGCAGCGGAGCAGGACAGCTTCATCACACTTGGCGCATGCGGAACCCACGCCGCCCGGGCTCCGCCGCTCGGGCGACCGCCACCCTCGCCGCCGCCGTGCACGGGCGGCTCCGGCAGCTCGCGCCCGCTCCCCCGGCCGCCTGGTCGGCTGGCTCCCTCCTCCGCTTCTCCTTCTGGGCACTGGGACCAGCGGAGCGCGCGCGGGAGCCGAGAAGCCCAGCCCGTGCCCGCCACTGGGAGGGGGAGGAGGGGGCAGTCACGTGGGACTGGGGCGTCCAAAGGTGTGGGCTCCGCGGAGCGCGGCCACCCCGCCCGGGCCTCCCGGGCCTCCCCGCCCGCCCGCCCAAGTGCACGCGCTGTGGAAGGCCTGGAGGTCCGAGCTGCGCGGAGTGTAAGCCGGAAGGGAGGGGGGCCGGCGGACGGAGGAGCGGGCGGGTGGGTGGAGGGAGCCCAGTGCAGCCAGCAGGTTTCATCACGTGCCCGATGACTCCGCCGGCAGCGCGAGGGAAGCAGTTGCCTGATTACCGTTATACTTAAATAACGAGAATGCGGAGATACTGAGCCGTCCCGGGAGGGAAAGAAACGGCCAGGGCCAAGTGAGTCATTCAGTTTCCTCCCAACTTGGAGAAACGGGAAATGATTTGGAGGCTTCCAACTTGAGGTGAGAAATCTGGCCACCTGTGACTTGGAAGGGCCACCCCCCAAGCCCGGTCTCTCCCTCTGATAGAAGGTGCGCAGAGGAACTTCCTCTTACCCACTACTCCCATCCTCCAGCAGTTTTCAAAGAGGGCCTGGGGTGCTGGTCCCCCAGAATCAACCCCCAGGTTGCTGCCACTAACTCTAATGTAAGGATTACAATGACCTGATGGAGAATAATCAGTTTTATTCCAGTGACAGTAACGAAGCTTGTGTCTGGCTTTCCGGGGCGGGGTTGGGAAGCTATAAAAATCTGAAGTTCTCCTTCCTCATTTGGGCCAGTTGTCCGGGAAAGACAGAAGATAAGGAAGCCGGTCCCTTCTTAATCGCCAGGTCTAAACAAACGAGAACTTGCCCCTCGACAGGACAGCGATTCCAAACAAGCACAGGAGCCCTGGACCAATGCATTTCCCCAGCCCCGCCCAGAGCCTGTCAGGTATCACTAAAAACACCTCTCCTCTGCTCTAAATACTATAGGGAAAGGATTACTATCCCAAATACTTTACACACACCCTAGTCTGATCCATCTCTCACTCTTCCTCAATTCCTAAAATATTTCCATTGTGTGCTCTGGAAATTATTATCTTTTTCAGCAAAATCGCCATTTTTTTTTTCAACTTCTCTGAATATTTCCTTAACATTCTTGCTCTAGCCAAAAGCGACCTTTCCTTCTGCAGCCCCTCTCTCCCGCTTGGCACCGTCTACTCCTGGGAAGTTGCTGTGCGTTGGATTAGTAAATTTGGAAAGAATAACTGGGTGTGCCCACTCACAGGAAGAGGTCACAGATTGACCGCTTCCTCTTAAGGAGGAATTGCTTGAAGGAGGCAGGTTTTCTTCTTTGCATCTCTAGAGAGAGGTTCTGTGCCTTAGGGGACCCTGCCCTAGTTCAGCACTAAAGGATCATTCCCATTAATCAACACACAGAATAGAACCAACTTTATCTATTTTTTGCATGGTGTGTAAAAAAACAATGGCCTGCTGCTCAGGAATCCATCCATCCACCACATAGATATGATATTATATCTATATACGGATATGTATGTGCAGAAAATTTCCCTTGATACACTTTCTATTTATTACTACCCTGTTTTACATTCAAAAATTTTCTTTTACACCAGAAACTACCTCTCTTCTCATTCTATCTTGAACTTCTTCCATTCTGGCAATGACCTGCATGTTGGTAATCAATGGTCCATTCTCAGTTATCACATAAATTGACTTTTTAATAGAAGTTCAAGTTGATGCCCCTTGCCTTCTGGGAAACTTTCTACATTTGGCTACCAGGACACTAGTCCTTATTATTTCTCTTCTACATTACTGGTTGTTCTTTCTCAGCCTCATTGCTTATTCCTCTTTAGCTTTTTCACCCCTAAATTTTGGAAGTACCTCTAATCTCAACTTTTGGCCCTCTTTTTCTCTTCAGTTTATGTGCACTCTCTAGGTGAGTTAATTCAGACTCACACCGTTAAAAGATACTTAAATACTAGTAACTCTCAAATGTATACCTTTAACCTACACCCATCCGCTGAAATCCAGTCTGTCCATTGCGTACTTCATATCTCTATTTGAATATCTGATCGTTGTCTGATTCAATTTCATAATAACAGAGATATTGTCTATTTATTTTACAGCTACGTCTATCAGGCATAGTACAGTGTTGGGCCCACAATAGATACAAGTTAACTAAATGATGGTGTGTGTAATAATAATAATGTAATTTTTATTTTTTGGAATACATTGTTTACATTATTATCTCATTCAATCCTTACTAAAATTCTGCAGAGGTGATTATAATTGTTATCTCTTTTATGTCGATCAGAAAATTAAGTAAACTGCCCAGTACAACCCACATAACAAACAGTGGCTGTGTTGGATTGTGCTGTGTGAACTTCATTAGCTGGAACTACGTTTTCCTGTATGCCAGTGAGCAGAGCTGGCCAAAGGAGGAATTTGTGCAACATTGGGAAATCAGAGGGAGCCAGCACTTATTCTTTTCTGAAGGTCTTTGCAGTTTGTTGTGGTGGGACACACAGTCCTGGAAAGTTCTAGCATGTTCTTGCTCTCCCCCGCTCCACACCCAGATCTTTTTCCAAATCCCCAGCCCTGCTGAGCAACAATAGCCCCACACTCATCACAAAAACTTTAATGTGGATCTAAAAGGCAGTGCCATGCAAAGACCACAGCTTCCAATGACTTCTCTACCAGCTTTCTGTCATCGTCCCCTCCGGCACCATGTGGGCCTGGCTTACCAGACTCTCCTGTAAGCTTCAACCTGCCCATCCACACAAGGCCTTTGGGGGTCTGGTCGTGCTTTTTCTCAGATTTTTCAATTCCTCCTTCTGGAAAATAACTTCCCGCACAATTGCGTAAGCTTTTATTCCCCTAGTATACCCTTACTCCATTATACTCATAGTGGTTCTGCCTCTCTGACTGCATGGCTGGTAGAGTTCAAATCTCAGTCCTCATTATGCTTTCCACTATTCCACAAGAAATGCAAGTTAGGGAGATAAAACCTTGAAACCAATAACTACAGAACATACAAAACTGGATGATAGAAAGTATGTGAACTGATGGAAGGAAAGCTTGACATTCAAACTGGGCTTTTCAAGGACTGAGAAGATATCCGCATGTGGAGATGATGAGGGAAAGGGCTTCTAGTAAGACACAAAAGCAAGAAATTCTGAACCCCATGAGGAAAATTACTAGTAGTAAGACCACCATTTATTGGATTTCTACTATCTCTAAACACATTTAAAAATATTCTCACCATTTCTGACAAATTTACCAAGTATATAAAGAGACCAATGTTCCAGGAAGGAAACTTTACCATGTTCACATGCCTTCTAAACATCAGAGCCTGGATTCAAACATACCTCTGTGTGACTCCAAAGCCTTATGAAAAAATTATGCTAAAGTGACTCCTAGCAACAGTATGAGTTCAACAAAATTCACGGGTCTCCCACCAAGATGTGTCTTATTCTATCCTGTCTCATCTCTCTTCCCACTTGCCATCCCTCCACATACCTAACTCTACACCTTTCTCTCTGGGCAGTTATGACTCAAGATTATTTATGTCTACTTACTATGATCAGGCAACTACACAGAGAAAGATTCAAGGAACAGCATATTTCACCATTTCTTCTAATGTTATTTTTAAACCTCATTAGACAACTCAGAATTTGTGTTACTGTGTATTGGAAACAAAATTATGTCTATCACCTTAACATTTCTAGGACTCATTTTTCACATATAAACTGAGGAAATTAGATCAGAGGTCATTTCTCAAGACTCATCTGGATCTTAGAATATAAGATTTGGACCTGTTTTCTTTTGTACTTTCCTCCTATGTAATGGGGACTTTGTATTATAAAAAGCAAAAACAGCATGGATATTGTGGGATTTTCTTTTTGTTTCTTTCTTTCCCAAAATAAAAATATGTGATTCTCAGCTGGCATCATTCAAAACCTTTTTTTAAAATCATTTTCCTTGTGGATGCTATATTTTGTGATATTTTTGTCAAATAAATTAAATTGGAAATGTAATAATGCATCCATTTTCCATTCCAGACAGAACTCAGTAGCAGGTAAAAACTGTTACTCCACCAAATAAATATAATTCCACCCAAACAATGACGTTTAAGGTTTGTTATTGTTGCCGTTAATTTCAGCAGTCTTATCTTGGAAAAATTAAAATTTTATTTATATTTTTGAAACACTGAAAATAGTTGTGTTAGTTTGCTATCACAAAGGATCATAAACTGAGTGGCTTAAACAACAGAAATTGACCGTCTCCCTATTCTGGAGGCTGCAAGTCCAAAAAGGTGTGGGCAGGACTGGTTCTGTTAGAGGGCTCTGAGGGAAGAATGTGTTCCGGGATGCTCTCCCTGGCTTGTAGATGACCACCTCTCCCTGTGTCTCTTCAAAGATAGCATCTTCCACGTTTGTCTCTGCATCCAGATTTCCCCATTGTATAAGACACCAGTCATACTGGATCTGGGCTGACTCTAATGACCTCATTTTAACTCAGTTACCTCTGTAAAGACCCTATCTCCAAATAAGGTCTGAGGAGTTAGGACTCCGCCATAATCTTTTTCTTTTTTTATGGGGGTGGGGGTGAAGAGAGAAGGAATGATTTTAACCATAACAATAGTGTTTATTTTTATAAATCATTAAGGGTTCAGGAACCCCAAATTGTGAACTATTGTGGTAGGTTTGCTTTTCCCTCCTTTCATTCAACAGATATTGATTGATTGATTGATTGATTGATTGCACGTGAAACGTTCTCCTATTTCTATAAAGAACATAAAGAAATAAAACAGGCGACTTTTGCCCTCAAGGAGTTTCCAGTCTAGTTCACAAGATAAAATTCCTCCATTTTTCTCACAACTCACATCCAATCCAATCAGCAAATCTTATTGGCTCTACCTGCAAAATACTATACCCAGAATCTGGTCACTTCGCACCTTTTCCTCCACTTTCACCCTGATTTGAGTCATAGTTTAATCTCTCCTGAATGAAGGCAATGGCCTTATAATTGGTTTCTCTGCTTCCATCCATTCCCATCTCTGTCTATTCTCTAAACAGAGGCAAGTGATCACTTTAAACGTAAGTCATGTCACTTCTTTTCTTAAAATCCTCCAAAGTAAAAGACATTGTCAAAAGGCTATGAGGCCCTCTTCATCTGACATCAGGTTACCTCTCTGACCTCAGTTAGTGCTAGTCTCCTACTCACTCTCTTTGCACCAGGCACACTGCCCTCCTTGATTCATCAAACAACCTAGGCCTGCAGCCACCAAGAATATTTGTGCTGCCTGTTCCCCTTGCCTTGAATGCTCTTCCCTCAGATTTCACTCCCTTTCTTTCTTCAATTCTTTACTCACACGGCACCTTCTCAATGCAACCTTCTCTATATACCTTATTTAAAATTATGTACTCCCCACATTCCCCTTCCTCTTACACTGCTTTATTTGCTTTACAGAACATTTATCACCTTCATACATACTGTACAACTTACTCATGGACTATGTTTGCTGCTGTCTCTCCTAGAAGAAATTAGGTTCCGTGAGCTCAGGGGCTTCTCCTCTTCTGTTCACTGCTGTATCCCCAGGGTCTAGAAAAGGATCTGACATGTGGTTGGCACCCAATACTTAAATGCTGATTTACTCAGTGAATATCCATGACCATGATTCCATTTGAAGACGGGGTGTACTAGAATAACCCAGTCTACAACTTTGAACAAAACTGAATTAGCATCAAGGAAATGATCTGCTCTTCGAATCTGTTTCCTATGTGTCATAAAAGGGAAGAATAGTTTCTTTTCCCACCACACGCCCACTTCAGAGAGGAATGCTTTGAGAATTAATTAAATGGTAACATGGAGAAAGCATTTTGAATTTCAAAGAGAAAGCATTTTATTAATTTGAGGCTTTTATTGTTTGAAAGAATTGTAAGCCACACAGGGGCAAGTGCAAAGATGAGAACAATGTTGAAGGAATTACACTTTTCACAACACTACATTGGCATTTTATGGGATAATTGATTTGTGATTGAGATAAGCAGGGTGAAAAAAAGCAAAGTGGTTTGAGAAATCTTACCCCAAATGACAGGTTTTTAAAAATACCTCCTTCTTTGTAGTCAATTCTCAATTATTTATAGCATAATACCCTCATTAATGAATTATCTTTCACTTCTCCATACTTTTGTCCATTTTATGACCACTTTCCTGCAAATTAGAATTCCTGTATCAATGTCAGAGGGCTGGCAAAGAAAAAAAAATAAAAAAATAAAATTTCTCCTCATCGGGAGTTTATTCCTCTCTCCTTCCTGTTGAAATCTTTAAATCTCGATCTAGATTATTTCCAAAATGGCACAATTTTTACATTTATACACTTTTCAATTATTTAGAAAATTAGTTGAGCACATATTATGAGCATAATGTTGGGAAGGAATAAGAAAGCGTTGAGACTTTGTTCCTGCCCTTTGGGCATAGTGGAACGGGACAGGAAAAAGAAACTGAGCATCTGAGTTTTAGCTCTGACTCTACTACTTAATATCTAGCTTACATTGGGCAGTGACTTGGCCATTCTAAGCCTCAGTTTCCTGAAATGTAAAGCAAAACTCATCTGCTTTGTCTTGCTCTATTGTGCAAATCTTTTTATTCCAAGGCAAATGAAGTCTTTGGAAAGACAGTCTATAGTAATCATATTACCCCTATCAGAAGAAGTATTTCTGCTGGTCAGACACCAGGGGCAGCTGTAGCTACAGGAATTGAAAACAGTCCATCAAACAGGCAGTGTATGGTATCTAGAATGTAGTGAAAACCAGGTGACAGAAACAGAATGGCATAACAAGAGATCAAAGAAAGTGCCCCTGCAGGAGGCCTACGCATGGCAAGAACAGGCCATATCTGGACAGAGCTGATGTTGGAATGTCAGGGAGCAGAGGTCAAGCAGCTGGGTGGGGGTCAATTTGGTCCAGACCCCAGAAGGTGGGAAAACACAGAAAAACTCATTTCTTATTTGGTTCCAAATTCATAGCCTCGAACAGTCTTCAAACTGGAAATGATAGAAGACATGATTAGATATAATGATAAAATGATAAAAATGGAAGGGATAACTCTCAAATAACAAAGGAAGAAACTGGGTTTCAGAGAAATGAATTTATTTTCTCAAGGTCACACAGCTCAGCAGTGTTAAAGCCAGGACTTACACCCCAGTCTTTAGATTCCAAATGTGATGCTTCTCACATTATATGATGTTGATCTTAAGAGACAACCGAGGAACACTCGGGGTAAGGAAAAAATAGTAAAAGGGCACTCGATTGTTTTAAAGAGTGTCTCCAGAGCCCAGGCAGTTCCAGTCACTAGCACTGAGAGGATTGGGAAATGAAATTCTCAGCAACTTTTAAGGCATGGTAGAGAAAAGATGATAACAAAATAGAGCCAATCTGCGGAAATAAGGGAGAAGATGAATGTACAAACTGAACTGGTACCCAGCGCCTGTCCACAGTAAAATTCTATAATAGAATTCAACAAATGTTCATACAACACACCAGGCATCGTGCTTGTCTCTGCTGATGAAGAGACATTTCCCAAGACAAGAGTCTGGCAGAAGATAAGAGAGATGGGTAAATCACTGTACTGCGATGTGTTCAGTGCATGTGCATACAACATGTTAGGAAAGCACAGAGATGAGAGTTGAGGACATCTTATCATGGTCTTTAAAAGTGGTAAGAATCCTCCAAATGGACATAGAGGAGGAACAGCAAAGCAGCATTTCAGGTGGGTGGGATAACGTGTGCTGAATTTCAGAAACATGAAGATAGACAAATGTTTGGTACAGCTGGTTTCAAAGAGAGGGAGTGACGTTGGTGGAAATGAAGCTGGTGTATAAACTGGGGCCAGACTTTGAAGAACCTACCATCCAGACAGCAAACTTTGGGCTTTAAGCAATCAGAAAGTGGGTGAGTTTTGAAAACTTAAAGTGAAAAGGGTTATCACAAGAAGCTGATCACATATCATGCAGTCTAGCATCATCCCGCTGTATGGTCTCTAGACTGCCAGATGAGGGCTATAGGAGAGCAATGTATATAACTCAGCAAGGCATCTGACAGTTTCTTTTGTGATAGCTTTGTAAACATGATGGTAAGATGGGGGCTCAAATTTGATTCCTAACAGACTGAATAAGGTCAGCAAAAAGAGCACTGATTAGTTAATCAGACACACCTGAAAGGAGGACCCCATAGGAAAGATTCAGAGTTCTGACCTTAGAATTTCCATGTTCTAACTGAGCTTGTGTAGAGTGACTCAAGTAAAGGCACATATAGCACACTCACCAAATTCATAAATAGTACAAAGCTATGAAGAATTGCTAATGCACTAAATAATGGGAGTGGGACACAAGGAAATCAAGGCAGGCTGAAGAGATAGATGGACTGAACTAAACAAGATGAAACTTAGCACGGATATAAATTAAGCCTAATCTTTAGATGAGAGTATTGGATTAGCACTAAATACAGGGTGAATAAAATATGACTGCACATCAGTTCAAATAAAAGAGATACTTGGATTTGTTTGCTTTGTTTGCAGTGGAAAGTAAACTTAGTATTGCTCCAAAAAAGCACACCTCTGTCAAAAAAAAGATAATGTAATCTCAAAGTGCATTGCTAGAAATATAGTGGTGATGTATTGACCAAATGAATGGAAGGATTAGAAACTGGGGCTGTCACAGCCCTGCTCCGTGCAGACACAATTAGAACGGTCTAGATATCACCTACCAAGGACACAGATCTCCAGAATCAACCTTCCTTTACTCGCTCGCAGTTACCTCTGCTATTTAAGACCCATGAGCACTGAGGTTTTGTCCTGTTTTCACTACTTGTAGCTCCCTGTTACACACCCAGAGCCATGCATAGTGCCAGGAACACAGCAGGAGCGCAGGAGCTATTCACTGAGGGAGTGACTGACGAAAGGAATGTAGAGGAAAGAAGGAAGGATGGGGAGGTGCTCAGAGCCACTCTAATGACCAGAAGAAATCCATATTTAGTCCATGAATGAAAGGGCTTGAGTAATTTGTGATAATTATCTTAAAATGTTAAAGGACTCTCATATGGAAAAAGAATCAAACCCTCTTTCAAGCCCCAGACAAATTTAAATTTAATAAGTAGCAGTTTCAGGCAGATAGATTTCAGTTCAATACAAGGAAGTAGTTTCTAACAATTAGGGATGTTCAGAACAGCCGTATCGAGGAGGTGAGTTGCACGTCCCTGGAGCTAAGGCCATGCTAAATGACCCCTGTCTTCAAGGTTGTTAAAGAGACTATCGTTACATTGAGGATGCTGGTCCAGGTGACTACAAATTACTTCCCATCCATACTGTTTAACTACAAAATTAGATGACATAGAAGGATTTGAAATGGTTTTAATCTACCTTGAGACAACATTGACATGAAATAATCAAAATGACAGATCAGAGGTCAGTTCTTTTGTTGAGTTCATTTTGGGCTCCAGTGGTACCAGGAAAGACCTCATGCA
Source organism: Rhinolophus hipposideros (assembly GCF_964194185.1). NCBI lineage: Eukaryota > Metazoa > Chordata > Mammalia > Chiroptera > Rhinolophidae > Rhinolophus > Rhinolophus hipposideros. The sequence goes on along the minus strand of NC_138072.1, from coordinate 18,617,957 downwards.
GGAGAGAAGACTTACTGAGCTTTGAACATTGGGTAGAGTGGTTGTTGCTGAAGTGTGACTATGAGAAAAGCTGAATACCCAGAAACATTTACTATCTATTGTCATGAGGTTGGACTTGACTACACAGTTGTCTTAAATGTATCTGCCAGTCAGCATCTCAGACGTCCTTGGAAGATGCTAATTTTATCATGTAAGAGGGCACCTGCTCACCCAGGTGAGGACCTTACTGTGTAATTCTCTTATCCTCCTTTTCTTTCATTCTCTATCACCTCTATATATAAATATTTTCTAGCTTTTTCAATTCACCAAGCATTAGCACTACTGAATTTCTATCAACCTAACTTGTTTTTAAAAAGAAATGGCAAAATAAAAACAAAAGATGAAGAAACTGAAAGGTTGACTTAAATTACTTACTACATACACACTGTAATTTATAAAAAAAACACATTTAGGAACTTGACCCTACAATAGTTATGTCCATCAACTTCGAGTATTATAAGAAGAATGATGCTATAAGTGAAAGACTGTATAGCAAACAGTACAGAGTTTAGCAACCTGAATTAATTTTCTCTGTGCTGTGTAAGTTTTCCTCTTATGGTACTTGAACCATCTCCTCTGCAGCTTTTAATCTACTTGGCACAGGGTGTTTCGAATTCTCCTTAAATATTAGACTTTTAGAAAGGATTATTTTTCTTTCTCATCATGGGTTATTCCAGGGATAAGTTTTCAAGATATAAAAATGAATGTTATTTAGCTTTGATTAGTAGAGCCCATTAATTAGATATTTAGAAAACAAGGTTTTTCCAAGTTTCTCAGTGTAGCCTATGGCCACCCAGGAGTCAAACCCTCCCAGCACGACAGGACAAGGCCCTCAAGCCACCTCTTCTGGTCCTTTTGGATTACTAAATACTTGTCACCGAGCTCCCCAAACACCATAGCTCTTAAATCCAGCATGTGTCTATTCCTTGATTAGTGAAAAAGGTTTCTGTTTTGGTTGCACGTGTTGAAGAAAGTTGACAACACTTGAGGCATCGGCAGAAAGAACGCTATGACTGATTAGCAACCCATGCCCTGGGTGAGGAATGCAACACTACAGGCCTTCTGACTCTTCCTAACTTAAGATTCTCCCTCCCTCCTCGGACTCATACGCGATATGTACCAGATTCTATTCGACCATCTAAATACCCAATTCCCCATTCCAAAGAAGCACAAGATGGACTCCCAAACACAGCTGCCACTGTTCTATCCTGACCAAAAGCAGTACATTCATGCTAGGAGATCCTTTAAAGAGGACCTGAAGTTCCCCCACTGAGCCACTGCAGGTGGAAGGAGCTCTGGGAAGCCACCTGCAAGAACTCCTGCTGGTTCCCAGGCATCTACCCCAGAAATAACAGTATTTTATCTAAGTTATTCAATCCTCTATTCATTAAGCATCTGCACTGTGTCTGACCAGCTTCTGAATGTACGTCATAGCCCAAGTAGATGGAGGCTCATCAAGACCCAAAATAGGAACACTCAAGAGCCCTGGAGAAAGTTTCTTCCTGGCTCACCTTCTTTGCCTGCCCCAGATACTTCTTTGTCCTCTGGTGACCTCATCCGGTTCAATGGCTTTAAACACCATCAATATGCTGATGATGTATATTGCAATTGATACTACTAGTCCTGATTTTTATATTTTATATTACCAGTCTTGATTTTTATGTTATATTACCAGTCCTGCAATTTATATTACCAGTCCTGATTTATTCCCCAGAGGTCCAAACTCACATTTTTAACTATTTATTTTACATCTTCACTGGGTCACTTAATATACAGTTCTATTTAAACAACTCCAAAACAGAACTTCTCGTTCCCCAGCCTGCATCCCAAATTATTCCTTTCCCAGAATTCCCCATTTGAGTAAATAGGACATTCTCTTTCCCATTACACAAGCAAACTTGTAAGATTCATTTGAGTAAGCTGTAATTCCACCCTTTTCCTTACTCTTTTTATAGAGTCCATTAACAAGTCCTATAAGTATATCTGAAAATAAACATCATATTAAGATAATTCAATTCTCCCACCTCTTCTACCACCTTCTAATCTAAGTCACCATATCATCATCACATACCTAAACTGCTTAACTAGCCTCCTACCTAGTCTTTCTGCTTCCATTCTTAACCACCTTCATGCAGCCTCCAGATACCAGCCAGAGTGATAAAATATGTAACAGATCATGATGATGTTCAGCAGCTTAAATCCTTCAATAGCTTCCTAATTCCCTTAGAATAAAATCCAAACTTCTTACCATGTGGCCTCTAAGACCCTTACCATCTCTCCAAGTTCATCTTAGGTTACAGTTACCTTTGCTCAAAACTCAAGGAGTGATCGTCTCTATCTTATACAAGCTGCTTCAGGGAATAGAAAAAGAAGAAAAATCAGCCAACGTATGAATCTAGTAACCTAATGTCAAAACAAGACAAGAAAAGCATGTGACAAACCAATCTCACTTGGGACCCTAGAGTCAAGAAGTAAAAAAATAATAGTTTATAACATGTAGTATATATCAAATACATCATGTCTATCTGCTACGTCATAATCTAAGGATTATCTATCTCAACATCACAAAATCTTTTAATGTAAAACACCAGTAAATACATTGAGGGAGAAAATAATGTATAATTGTCAATAGATGTATATGTTATTCAGGACAGGCAAGCTATGCTACGATAACAGACAAATCCCAAAATCTCAGGGCGTAAAATATGAAGGATGTATTCCTTACTCAAGAAAAGTCCAAGTTAGAAAATTAAATGTAGATGTAGTATATATAAAATGTATATTACATCAGATTGAAAATAAAGAAATTAGAAAGCCATCAACTATTTCACAGCCTTGAGGCAATTATGGTCTCAAAGAAAGGGCATTGGATTAGAAGTTAGGAGACTCCACATGTATAACTTTGGACAAGTCATTTGACCTCAGTAAGCCTCATTTTGTACATCTGAAAAAGTGGGTGGATTCAACTAGACGATCTTTAGGTTTCATTCTAGCTCTGATGAATCCCTCAGCAATGAAGGTGACATGATATGGCCATCAATTTCCAGGCACACTTAGTTTGTTTTTGTGTTGTTGTTTGTTTGTTTTTTTCTATTTTGGTCTAAGCTATTTCTATATTCCTCTTCCTCCCATTTTCTGGCCATGCTAATATAGCATGAGAAAGCATAAACTCAACATAAGTCATGTTTAGCCTCTTCTGACAAAAAGCCCATTTCCAGTGAACTTGGCTAGGAGTGTGAGAAATAGCCTCTGTCCTAGAAAAGGTAAAGGAATTGAAAAATATTTCCCAAAGCCTTATAGAGAATACAATAAAAATGTGATTATATGGAACAGGAGGGACTAGAGTCTCTTAGGCCGGGGAAACTCTAGCCCACTTCCTTTGTATCCTGAATGTAGGTCCCTCATGCAGCCTCCACAAGGGTGGGTTAGTGAGCAAGGAAGAGGAAGTTCAGGCTTTGGGGTTGGACTAGAATGCAGAGCCCTCTTCTACTGTGTCAGAACCCTCCATTTCCTCATCTGAAAAAGGTGAGATAATAAATCCTACCTAATAAGCCTGATGTGGGAATAACTGTGAGGTTAGTTCCTTTCTTTCCTCAATTTCTTGATACAATAGCTTTAGCCCTACCTGAAGAAAATCGTGTCCTCTAAAACCACTAAAGTGAAAAGGCCCAGCAAACATGGTTAACTGGAAATAGCAAGTAACAGTGCTCTCTGCTAATAGTGGTGCCATGAAAAGTCTTTGAACTTAGCACCACGTCTAAGTGATACAATGATTCACATACTCATTTATAAAATTCATTGACCTCCTCAGAACACTAAAGACATTAACTAAATACAGACAAAATTCCACTCAGATCATTCTTGAGTGGAAATGCCATGCTTAACCACATTTAAATTCTATAACATATTCTCATTTTTCTTTCTATGCCATGTCACCAGGTGGCAGTGGGGGCTAGGTTAATGTTTAGAAAAGCTGTGTCTGTCACCAAAAATAATGATGGGATACCATAAAGGACCACTTACAATTAAGAGGTGAGAGAGCCTGGAAAGATGGAGAACATTAGCTGCTCCTGACAGCAGATTTGAAAGGGAACAGCAGTAGGTTCTTAAAGAAAACTTGCTTAAAATGCACGGTCATCTTACCTTCTCATTAATTTAATTCCATTATAATGCCACTGCTTTATTCATTTCTATAATGTGTTATCAAGGACAGCCAGAGCCATTTAGTAATCTGCAGAGCACTTTAGTGATCTAAAATTGATTAATGCCCATTGGCACTGAGAGCCATTTTGGAGTGAATGAAAAATGCGTCCTTTCAGCACTCTAGAGGAATAGAATAAAAGGTCTTTATATGTGGAACAAAAGCTCTAAAAGGCCTGTACTTATAATCTCATTCCTAGCATAGATAGACAGCAAAACCCACTGACCACTGACCCTCAGTCAATATGGTAGGGTGATACTCTCTATCCTTCCATCTTTGTGTGACTTATGGTGACACTGGGTTATCTGGCTTTGACTTGACACATCTGGGAATTATTTGTTTCTCTAATCAAGACATAGCTATATCACTAAGCCTTTTTCTTCCAAGGAGCATGATTGGACTAAATTTAAAACCTATAAATTATAATTAGAAAAATAGAAAATACAAGAGAAACATATATTATTATAAACTCATACTAAGTAAGACAAAAAGAGAAAAATAACACACACAAAAGTAAGAGGAAATTCCTTCAACACACAGAGAGGACAAAAACTCTACAAATTCTGTCCATGGAGAACAAGGAAATAAAACACCTGAAGAAAAAGACACTAATAGAAAAAATGTACATTAAGAATAAATTGATGTGTCTTGTGAAATTACTTTTTTCCAAGTATGGGTTATCTGGCTATTTTGATGAAAGTTATTTGGAGATATTTTTAAATCCATGAACATTGTAATAAATAACATTTTGTCTTCTGAGGACAGGGAAAATGGAACAGATTTTTTTCTCGTTAATTTAAATGTGGGTCCTATTGTTTTAATCAGAAGGATCTTGTATCACAATACCAGCGTATCTAATCCTTTCGCGGGGGCATGGCAGAGTATGTAGGAGTCTATATTCCAGTGTAGCTATAAAACATGCCCATCCTCTTATCTTGTATTCAAATCATTTGAGTGCTACAAGAACAGAATTGAACCTGACACTCAAGTCTATGATGAGGTCTCAGTTGAAAAAATAAAAATAAAAATAGGCTTAAGAATATGAAAAATATACCTTACATAATTCATAAGACAAATGCAATTTGAAACTACACTGACAATGGATTCAATGTAATTCCTATCAAAATCTCATCAGCCGTTTTTGGAGAAATTCATAAGCTGATCCTAAAATTCATATTAAAATTTAAGAGGCCCATAATATCCAAAACAATCTTGAAAAAAGAGAACGACTGATGTGAATAAAGGATCGGACTCATACTTCTCTATCTCAATGAAACTATGAAAACCAAAATAATGTGGCACTAGCATTAGGATAGACACATAGATCAAAGAAATTTAATTAAGAGTCCCAAATGAAACCCATTCACCTATAACCAATTGATTTTTAACAAGGATGCCAAGACTATTCAACAAAGAAATAACAGCTTCTTCAGCAAATGGTGCTGGGGCAACTAGAATCACACACAAAAGAATGAAGTTGGATCTCTACTCACACCATTTGCAAAAAGTAACTCAAAATGGATGATAGACCTAAATGTAAGAACTCTAAAATTCTAAGGAAAAACTTAAAGAGTAAATCTTCGTAATCTTGGGTTAGAGAATTGCCTTGTAGATATGACACCAAAAGTACAAGCATCAACAACAAAAATTGATATATCAGACTTCTTGAAAATTAAAAACTCTGTGCTTTGAAGGATACCCCCAAGAAAGTAAAAAGATAAGCCACAGAATAGAAGAAAATATTTCAATATTATCTATCTAATAAAGGATCGGTATCCAGAATACATAAATAACTTAGAATTCAACAACATATAAAAAGACAAATAACCAATTAAAAAGGGGCAAAAGATTTTTTGCCAAGGAAGACATACCAATGGCCAATAAGCACATGGAAAGATGCTCAATATCATTAGCGTTAGGGAAATGCAAATCAAACCACAACCACAAACTTCACAACCACTAGGAGGCTTGAAATAAAAGAAGACATATAATAGCAGGTGCTGGTAAAGATGCAGAAAAATTAGAATTTTTGTATACCCCTGGCAGACTCTGTCTTATGGTAACTCTATGTTTAAACTGGAAATATCACACCTACGTATTTACCCAAGAGAAATTAAAGCATAGGTCCACACAAAAACTTACCTGCAAATGTTCACAGCAGCATTATTCATAATAACAAAAAAGTAGAAACAACCCAAATGTCCATCAACTGACGACTGGATAAACAAGACGTAGTATGTCCATATAATGTAGACTTATTCAGCAACGAAAAGGAACAATGCACTGATATATGCTGCAACAGAGTTCAATGTATGAACCTCGAATATGATATACTAAGTGAAAAAACCCAGCCACAAAAGGGCACATGTTATCTGATTCCATCTGAAATGTCCAAAATAGGCAAATCCATAGAGACAAAAGAGACATTTACTGGTTGTCAAAGCCTAGGGGCAGGGAGAATGGGGAATGACTGATGTGAATGGGGGCAGAGTTCCTTTCCGGGTGAATGAAAATGTTCTAAAATTACGATGCTTGTGTAACTATGTGAATATACTAAATCTCACTGAATTATATACTTTCAAAGGTCAATTTTATGGTAAGTGAATGATATCCCAACATAACTGTCATTAAAACAAAACAACAACGACCAAAATCAAAACAACAGCAACACTGAGCTGTTATTTTCCAGAAGATTGAAAAGGATTCCAAAGCTTGGTAACATAGTGAGTTAGTAAAAATGTAGTGAAACGAGTCCTTTCACATATTGCTGGTAGGAATGTGTATGGATACACATGTCTGTGGAGAAGAAATCTGCAATATGTACCAATATTAATATTTACCAGAATTAAATATCTGTCTTTGAGCTCAACACGTCATCTTCAAGGAATTTATCTTGCCGATAGACCTTGCACATATGCAAAATGATGTATATTTGAGATTACTCATTGCAATAATGTTTGTAATAGTAAAATGCTGGAAATAGTCAAAATGTCCATCAATAGAGAACCAGTTAATTAAATTATGGATGCCCGTAAATGGAATGCTACGTAGGTATAAAAAATTAAAAAGATGATGTAATACAGAATTGTACACCTGAAATGTATGTAATTTTACTAACAATTGTCACCCCAATAAATTTTTTTTAAAATTGTTTTAAAAACAAAATAAAATAAAAAATAAAAACAATTTGAATTCTGAAAATAAAATAAAATAATAAAAAAAGTTTGTGTACTAATATGCAAATCTCTCCAAGATAGAGTAAGTAAAAATACAAAGTATATAACATGTAAGCCCATACCAGGGTAACAATTAATTATTAAATATTCACTCCTACTTACTACCTTATGTAAGGAATATATTTCTCTACCCTGTTGATTCTGGATTGGACCATGTGGCTTGCTTTAACCAATGGCAGGAGAAATAACCAAGTGTCATTTGCAAGCAAAGGATTGAGAGGCATCATATACTCATAGTTTGGTGAGACCTGGAGCTCCTGCCATCTGTAATGAGAAGAACAAGCATGTCATGAGCAGCCCAAATAGCTGCTGTTCTCTCAACTAGAGGCCTAGAGTGAGAGACACGTGGAGCAGACCTGGCTCAAACCCAGCCACATCCAGCTGGACCCAGCAGAGCCACACTTGACCCACTGACCCATGAGCAAAAGTTTCTTGGGATAAACCACTGACATTTTGGAGTTGCTTATTATCACAGTAAAAGCTCCTACAAAAAAAAAAAAAGGTAAAAAGAATTAAAGTTTATTTCCTTGCATGTGCATACAATATATTTGCAACTCTACACAAAAATCTAATAACACAGGTTGACCAGACGGAAGTGAATTAAGTGGCTGAGTGACAGGGTAGCATAGAGGTTTTCCACAATATAACGGTTTATACATTTTTAATTGTAAACTGTGAGAGTGGATTATATACTCAGAACATTACATTTAAAAAAACTGTCATTTTCTGGAATTCTTCTGAATATAGGTTTTATTTATTTGAATCACCCAGAACATATGACAGAATTATTCTAAGAAGCTAACATAAGATAAGGGAAAAACAAGTGGCTACTGTAAGAGGTGGAGATTTGTGTAGCTATCTTGTGAGAAAGAGGCCTTGTGTCACAGGTCATGTCATGAGGTAGTAAGTAAGATACTGGATAGCTCTCCCTTCTGTGTCCAACCTCTCCACCCACCACCAACCAGCTGTGTGTCTTGGTAGTCCATTTAACTGCTTTGGGCCTACTATCTTTATTTTGTTAAATGAACAGGCGTTTTAGATAACTTCTAAGACTGTAGTCGGCCAATTTTTTTTTTTAATTCTATTGATGACTACATGATTGGAAGGAAATTACCATGAAGTTCATTTTAAGTAAGGTACTAGAGCTTAAGTCAACCTGTAAAAATATTTAAGTATTTATCCTGGTGTCTAGTTGTAGAAAGATATTTTCACAGAATGAACATGTTGAGGTATTTTCCTTAGAGTAGGAATGGGTTTATGTCACATTTTTTCCTGCAAATTTTACCGGAACTAATTACTATAAAATCATCACACAAAAAAACAATGAAAATTGTGTATCTGACATACTACTTAACATCTGATAATGAATTTTATATATGCAGATCGTTTATAAGTAACTTTTAGCTCTAGACATTTAGCAACAACAAAAAAGGTTATAATCACAAGTGGACCTCAATCATGCTGACTTTTTCTTCACTCTCCAGGAGTTCTCTCATTTATTCATAGACTTCAGTACCTCAAAAACTGCAAATTAGTTTTCTCAAGGTAATAGTGTTACAATCAGACATCAACCTCAAACCAAGAGCCGTTTCAGTGTCTTAGACTATACTCTCTTTTTACAAAAGAAACCAGATAAGAATGTTTCCATTGGTTACATCGTTGGCAGGGAAATGGAAGAGAAGCAAGGAAAAATCAATTCACTTCTTTCCACTTAGAGGAAATGAAATTGGGTGTGACGCAATGCATAGCACTAGACCCATATCGCACCCCTGTGTATAACCACAAACACAAGTTTTCATGACCAATAAGCAGAGCTAGCCTTACATGTACTTAGTAGAGAAATTTGAAGAACTACAAAGTGTAAGGTATTTCACCATTACAGGATTTTTCCTTTATATCATTCACCATTAAATGTATTTATGAGATTTAACTCTAGGAGGAGTTACCTATGGAGAAACAGGAAACCTTGGTGAACTCTCTAACAGAAGGCTTCTCTAGTTAAATTCTTGTCACTTCTCCAAAGTAATGTTCTACTGTTACCTACAAAGTCCCAAAGAATTCAGTAAGATCACGTCATTAGGCTTTACTACCTAACCCTTTGTGGTACCCATCTGAGTAATTCTCTCTCTATATATATATCCAAACAACAATTATTACTATAGTTCAAGACTATTTCATAACATAAGTGAAAAGAATGGGGTACAATATATTTTTCAGTCTGTCATTAATTCCATGTGATAAAATTTTAAATTATTTTAATGTCTATTCCATGCTTGACCTGTTTCATTCTCTTTTCATTCATGACAGTTTTCTCTGAACTCAATCTGGGATTGCTTTCCTTTCTTTTTAAGTCAACTGTTTCAACATTCACACTAAGTCAAAATATCTCCCTGCTTTCTGATCTTTAGGAAAAGCAGAAGCCTTCTTGAAGACATCCCAAAGCAACCTTTTCTACTTCAAGCAAGGGAAACTCAAATTTCTGTTGCCAAGTAGGACAGAGTAGCATGCAGCAGACCCATAGTCACTAGGAAAATGTTTAGAAAACGCCAACACAAATTTGAAAACATCTGTTTAACAGCATGATACAACTGACACAGGAGAAAAGATTATAGGAGCCAAATTTCTGTAGCGTGAAATACTGCAGAAAGGTAAGCTGAAGTTTGGTACAAACTTTGCAACTAAGGGCATTTGTCAGTTCTAACTACAAGAGGCCAATAATTTGGGCTTTCCCAAATAATTCCCAAATAATTTGGGCTTTTCCCAAGCCAGGGACCACAGCTGGAGGACAGAAGTCACATGAAAGCTATGTAAGTCTCACAGGCCTAGAAAGACAACATTAGAAACATGAGGAGGCAACATTTCAGTGAGTAGGGAAGAGTGGAAACTGAATCTGAAACTGAATTCCTCTAGGAATTTACTTATTTCTGAAGCTGAATGTCTTGGGAAGCTACAAACCTGAGTAGAAATCCCTGGAAATTCTCAGCAGTGCTTTCTGCAGTCTCACTGTGATGTTGATATAAGAACTAGAGATCAAGGTTTGCTAGGGGGAAGGCCCCTGGTGAATATAACAGGCTCGCAGAGGAAAGCACTGAAAATCTATCTCATAGAATTTGGGATGAACCAGATGTAGAACCAGATGTAGACAGAGCCAAAAAGGAACAGAGCCCTGATTCAGCACAGTGTCTGATTGGAGTAAAGTTACAAGCCCCCTCTCTATAAGCCCAGCAGAGGGAAATATTACTATAAAGACTCTCTGGGAAAATATTAACTGAAGCCTATCTCTACAATTCTTTATACATAATGTCTACCTTTCAATTAAAAAAAAAATTAGTAAGTATGCCAAGACATGGGAACATAGGCTTGTATATCGAGAGAGGAAAAAAGACAATAAACAGCCTTACAGATGGTCAACATAGTAAGTTGGCAGTCAAGGGTTTCAAAGTAATGGTGATGGGCACATCCAAGAACATAACGTTAAAGACGAAGAAAACAGATTAAAAGACGGGGACCTTCACCACACAAGTAAATTCTTTCTAAGCCTCAGTTTCCCCAGTTACAAAATGGAGAAAATAGTACTCCCTTCCCCACAGGAACCTCACGGGGTTGCAGTGCGGTTTCAGTGAGATAATGCACATGGAACACTTAGCCCAGCACATGACACATAGCCAGGGCTCAATAAATATTAGTTGTCGTTAATCAAAATCAGCACTGACACTTTGCAACAATTCACACAAGATGCAAAATAACACTCAGTCGGACCTGTGGTTGCGTGGGGAGTACCATCTGGCAGCTTGCTTGTTATTCCCAACCAGGTCACTCATTCTTCTGACCCTGAGGTGGGTAAAGGCCAACCTTCCATGCAAATACTTTCAATGGGCTTGTTTGTTAAGTCCCACCTGATTGTCTGGCTGGTGGCAGTTTTCTGTGCTGTCCAACTTGTGCCAGATTCACATGAAGCTCTAGCTAATCTCTGGACTAAAACAGTGATGAGCAGCCTTTGCAAAGACTGTCAAGGTAAACAGCTCCAGGACCTGGGCTAGAAAAGCTGGTAAGTCAGGAACCTGCCAAAGATCATCACTGAATGGAGTGGCTGGGTCTTGCCTGAAAAGCATACTGTCACCTCAGGAAATGACAATCAGGGAAGGAAGCTGGGACCGGGACCGGAACAAAGACGATCTCTAGGGGTGGACCTCAATGATGACAGCTGGAAGTCCAATTACAGTATCTTAAAGAAAAGCACAGGAAGCCTCTGGGGAGGGGAGTTAAAGTGAGGAGGTGTTTACTGAATAATGGGATTGGGACTGAACCCACTCTAGTGGATTCTCTGGGAGCACTACCCAGATCCCCCTTCAGAACTGAAGCACTCATTCCCCAGCACTGGAGAGTATCAGTTCTCAGGGAATCTGCTTAAGCTGAAGAGAACCACCTAGCCCAGTTCATACACCCTCCCTGGAAACAACCCATGTCCAATGTCTGGTCCTCAGGGTATAAAGGGTATAAAGGCCTGACCCTCTGCCTCAAGCAGGACAACTCTGGAGGACTATCCCAGCTCCAGAGTTCCTACTGGATCAGCTGAGGTTTCCTTGGCAACTACACAGCAGGTCAGCTTCTTGATTATCCCAGTGTGGTTTCCTTCCCTCCCCCACAGGGGGTGATCCGGAGAACAGCCCAATAAAACTCTTACATGCAAATTAACATTTTATCAGGTTTGCCAAGGAATGGATCCTAGACGCTTACTTTCCCAAGATGCCAGAAAGGCATGTTTTTATCAGTCTCATTTTACAGATGAGAAGATTAAGCAAGCAACTTCTCTAAAGTTGGTAAGTGGCAAAGCCCTGGTATTAAACCCAAGTATACAGCCCCAAAGCCTCTGGTCCTTTCTCTCCAATATCTGCCCGCAGTGAATCACAGAAATAGAGTAGAGGTTAAAAATTCTCAGGACGGACAAATAGGAAGCTCACCACATTGTTACATGGGTAAGATTTCCTTTATGCTTTCCCTGCCTTACCCAAAGCCCTATTACTATGGCTGTGGTTCCTTTTCTTTTTATCTCATTCAACATGGGTTACTAAATGTTTGTTTTCTTTTATTAGCCCACTGTATGCTTAGGAACAGGCTCCGGTTCCCTGGTTGTGTTTGCCTAGCTTCTTATACGCTTCAGCCATCTGTTCCTCTCGAGGTGAATGGCATGTTTCCCCAGAGAGTTCCCTACTTTTTATTTTATAAGGGAAATCAGACGAGGTGATTCATTGTCATCATCTTTATCCATATCCTCATCATCCTCAATATGGAAACACTGACTAGAGCCTTAAGAAACAACATGGTGGCTATCTTCTTATACTTGAAATTAAGTCACGTGATATCAGCAGCAAATTTATCATGCTTGGATTTAGAACTACAATTAAAGTGAAGCACTGGTTGCAATTCATCAAACACGATTTTTGAACCAAGAAGATCTGGATTTGATTTTCTGTTGCAGCAAGTGTTAGATATGCAATCAATTAAGTTGCTAAACTGCTATGTGCCTTCTCATCATCTGTAAAATAGAGCTAATGACAGTCATTATTTTATGTGTGTGAGGCTTTGCTGATATATATATAAAGGGCTTAGTGCAGTACTGTAAGTATGGCACATGTACACTCAGAGTTACCTGTTGATGGGTGGAATTTAAAAGTAAATAAATTTGGGCTGCTCATAAAAAAATACTCTGTGATATTTAGAGCAATTCAAAAATGAGATAAGATGAGCTTGCGGGGAAGACAGCTCAAAGAAAGTCTTGGAAGAATGCTTTTAACTTTGGATTTAAGAATGAATAACTGAGTTGGTCTCTAATATGGACAACTGGTTGTTCAATTCCACGACACTGGCTGAATAAACATATAACATGCTTTCAGGATGTTGTCTGATGTGAGCTACAAAGAGAAAACATTAGTCCATCAACTCTTGTCCCCCAGTGGTCAAAATCTTACCCTAAAATGTGGTGCCCTGCACTGCCAGGTTGTATACACATGGGCACGTTGTGGGCGCAAGAGCAGTCCTGGGTTTAGACGCATATACGAAATGCATAAAGAAATCCTACAAACGAGTAAGCAAACATCAGCTGCCAATTCAGAAAATTGGTGAGATTCTTGAACAGGTACTTCACAGAAAGGGATATTAAATGGCCAGTAAACTTATGAAAAAGCGTTTATAATTTTTAGTCATCACAAAAATGGAAATTTTAAAAAGCACAAAAAGATATGACTATACAACCACCAGAATGGCCAAAATTAAAAAGATGGGAAAAAATAAACAAAACATATGAGTGTGGACATAAAGCAGCTGGAGCTCTCTGGTACTGGTAGTGGGAATATAAATCAGTAAGATCCATTTTGAAAATTGTTTGGTCACCTAATCTAAAGCTCAACATGTGCCGACTCCATTATCCAAGATTTTCATTTCTAGGTATTTACATGGGAGAAATGCACACATGAATTCACCAAAAGACACACACAACAGAATTTGTACTTGCACTGCAGCACTAATCCTAAACCAGGGTTTCTCCACCTCAGCACTATGGACATATTGGATTGGATAACTCTTTGTTGTGGGGACTTTTTTATGCTTTGTAGAATGGTTAGCGCATTCCTGGAAACTAATCACCAGATGCCAGTAGCATCTCCCAGTTACAACAACCAAAATGCTTCCTGATATTGCCAAATGTCCCCTGGGGGAGAAAATTATCCCCAGTTGGAAACCACTGTCATAAAATGAAAGCAATCTAAATTTCTATCAACAGTAGTATAAAAAAATAATTAGATGTCAACTATAATTTAAAAAAATAGTCATGGGGATGTGTAGTGCAGCATGGGAAATATAATCAGTAATGTTCTAATAGCTATGTATGGTGTTGGGTGGGTAGGAGACTTGGTGGGTAATCACTTTGTGAGTTATGTAAATGTCTGATCACTATGTTGTGCTGCATGTCTGAAAATAATAAAAAAGAATAAATAAGTAGGAACATATAAATTCATTACTTCTCACTTCAGTGAAAATAAACTACCATTACACTTCCAACATAGATAAAATCACAAAGAATGTCGGACAAAAGGATACAGATACAATAGGGATCATATAACATTCTCTGTATATGAAGTTTGAACACAGATAAAACTAACCTATAATTATAGAAATCAAAATAGTGGTGAACTTTGGAGGCAATAAGAGCTTGAAAGAAGCACAAGACAGGCTTCTAAAATACAGTTGATGTTCTTGATCTCATTGTTATTATACTCAAAATACCAATAATAAAAGTTTCAGAGCTGTAGATTTATGATGTTTTCACTTTTCTCTACAAATATCTGTAACATCTCAATAAAAAAATATTTCCCCAAAACAGATGTTTTATATACTTTTATTGGTTTTCTATTAGGAGATTTAAAAAAAAAATTTTTTTTAATTGTTTGAGGAACCTTCATACTATTTCCCACAGTGGCTGCAACAATCTGCAATCCCACCAACAGTGCACAAGGGTTCCCATTTCTCCACATTTTCACCAGCATTTGCTGTTTGCTGATGTATTGATGATAGCCATTCTGATAGGTGTGAGGTGATATCTCACTGTTGTTTTAATTTGCATTTCTCTGATGATTAGTGATATTGAGCATCTTTTCATACGTCTATTGGCCATCTGCATGTTCTCTTTGGAGAAATGTCTCTTCAGATCCTCTGCCCATTTTTTAATTGGATTGTTTGTTTTTTTGGTGTTGAGCTGTACGAGTTCTTTATAAATTTTGTGTATTAACCCCTTAGCCACTATGGAAAAGAGTTTGGAAAAAATTAAAAATAGAGCTACCTTATGACCCAGCCATTCCATTTCTGGGTATTTATCCCAGGAAATCCAAAACACTAATTCAAAAAGATATATGCACCCCTATGTTTATTGCAGCGCTATTTACACAATAGCCAAGATATGGAAGCAACCCAAGAGCCCATCAATAAACATTTAAAAAAGGAATATGTGATAGATATATATAAAATCAGAGAGAAAGAGTTTTTTTTTCTAAAAAAAAAAAAAAAAAAGGTGTTTAGTCTGATACATTGCCCTAAATGGAAAAACTACAGACTACAGACACATTTCTTAATGAAATACAAATTGCTTTTTTCCACACTCCAAAATTGCACCTTATCTCTTTTACTGAATATGATCTCAGTCTCAGGCTCCTCTGCTTATGATCACCAACCTAAATGAACCGCTGTGGGGACTTAGGACGTCATGGCATTCTATTACAGCAGCCCCATCCTATAGTCTTCTCTTCTAAAAAGTACCACATAGTATATATTTGTTCAAGTTAAAATGTGTATTTTTGAGAATTTCACACATTGTTTGAGATAATTAGTCACTACACTAAAATAACCAATAAATTATCTCAATTTAGTCCAGCAACGGATGAACTGTACTTGATATCCAAGGATTTTATATAAATCTGCTTACTGAGGACATACTCCCCATATTTTGATCCACCTATATAAAGTTAGTTACAGATGCTGTGTGATTTCAGATTCACCAAAAGCAGTGTCTTTTTAAAAACATACTCTTCACAAAGCATCATTCTTGAAAATCACCCTATTTAAGCAATTCTTTTCGGTTCTGAAAGTCCTCCTTAAAATGCAAATATTTTTCTTTAGAGAAGCAATATACTTCTTTTTCAAAGTTCACTGAATTAGTTAAAAATCAGTAAATTTATCAGTTTAGTGAGGAATGGAGAACACAGGAAATAAATTATGGATTGCCAATGAGAAGGTAAGGAGAGAGAGGAGGGCATAAAATTGAATGGGAAAGGTCCTGTGGCAGTTTCCGACTTGTCCACAAATTAGTTGACATTCCTCCCATGGAGAGGTAGGGCCTTAGGGGATTGAGAGTGTGGTGGCTTTCTGCTACAGCAGCTCCACCCTATAGCCTTCTCTTCTTTACCGGCTCCACCTTCATGACCTAATCACCTCCCAAAGGCCCCACTTCCTAATAATACCATCATACTAGGGAGTAGGTTTCAACATAAGCGTTTTAGGGGGACACAAACTATCAGTCTATACATATATTATTGTTTTTTTCACTTTTTTCAATTTGTCTAATATTTGGACAAGGCGGGAATAAACAACATACAACATCTATCGCATAGGCCAGAAATCTGAGAACCAGATCAAAATAAAATGTGCCGAGTCATTAGTTGAGGCCAGGGCAGGGGAATTTCGGTGCAGACTTCAGGAAGCAAACAGCTTTGACCCTGGCGACTTAGAGAGGTTATCCTGAGTCACATAGCTGTTTCTTACAACTGCACATTTATTTAGCTTTTTGCTGTTGTGACCAAAGCCTGAGGTACTGCCATATGGGATTTTTCACCTTAGTGGTTCACATGAGCTTATGGCAACTTTGCCCACAGTGAGCTGCTGTCTCTACACAAACAAAGCTTCATGCACTAGAGCTTTGGAAAACAGTGCAAAAGCCTCAGCAAAGAGACAGTGCTCAGTGTGGTGCTAGTCTCCACAGCTTGACCTTGAACTAAAAGGCATAAGTTATCTAAGCAGTTGTAGCTGAGGTAAGGACTCAACTTTACAACAAAGAGGATCTCTCCATATCCAGGCCTTTTAGGCATTGTTAGGCAGAAAAAAATAATTGTAACTTTTAAATTTCAGGGCAGCTGCATGCCAGGTATGCTTAAGACACCAGGGAGGACTTCACTAATAATCATTAATGCCAAGTCTAGGTAAAAAGTGCTAGATCCGCTGCCCAAATTCCATTCTGCTTTCAGGGTTACAGAGCAAATGGTGAATGGGTAGCCTTGAATGTATTGCAGTTTGTCCAAAGACTGAATTTTTAAAAGCTACTTTAAGGGTATCTGATGAACTTCAAGGAGGTATAGCCATCTCGGTGGCATTTAGGTGTTACCTGTGCTAAGAGGGGCCTGAAAATTTTAGATAAAATGATGGATAAACCCAGCAAGTTAAAAGCTTATAAACAGAGCTGAGTTGTTCGAAAAAGAAGAGAAACAGCAGAGCTATATCTTACTCCTGCAGAAAAAGGTGGAGCAGAAGGAAATGTACGAGAGCCTGGAATATTGAGGAAACACAGCAGTAAATATGGTCCTTTCTAGGCTCCAAACGTCCAAAACATCCACAGAAGCTGCTGAGTGATACTCCAGCTGAGACAATGGGAATGAGGAAATGTTGTTCCACAGGAGGTGGGTTCTACAGGTTGAAACAGTTCCATAAAAGGAGGAGTGGCAGCAGCCATGTGCTATGCCCCTGAAAGGTATCCCAAAGAGACAGTGGAGGTCCCTAGGCAGAACCCACTCTCAGGTCACCCTCTGTCCAGAACCAGGGGCTTCCAAAAGGAAATTAAAATGAAGATGGATGGAGTATGCTGAGTAGTAAGTAAAGGCACCTCAGATGAGACCTGTCACTTGGTGGTCACCCTAGCAAATTTCTCTACTTTGCATAATGTAGCAATGCCTCAGATGCTACTTTCTCTGAGAGAAAAACATGGTATGCCCGGGGGTTTCTTGGATATACAGCCACAGTACACACATTGTGCCAAACTTAATGGATAATTTCTCCCCACTGAGTTTAAACTCACAAGTTTTGGACTCTAGTTAATCGATATCTATTTAAAAAGCTTAAGTCCAAAATTATTTCCCTCACATACCTTCTTTTCCTTAGAAACCATTGAATTTTCCCCTAGTCTTTGACAAACCTAAGAATGGGGTTGTCAGAAAATAACTTTTCCTGGATGAACTATTCTCAAAGTTGGGATATAGTTTCTAAATTTGATGGCTATGAGGCAGAACAGTGACATTTTGATCACTTTGGGATGTGGTACCAGCAGGAATCATTTCTTCTTCTCTATGTTCTGCCGAAACACAGTGAAAGGGACCACTCAGGTGGTTCACCTGTGCCTACAATTGATTGAAGAAGTCCTCTGGGGGCCCAGCCATGATGCCACATTACAAGCAGGACTCGGGGACTAGAGGAGGGTGAAAGGGAGGACAAGAAAGCCATCTGTCAGCCAATTCCTAAGAAACTTTCCTGGAAACCTCACCCAACAACTTTCCTGTTAGCTCCTTGACAAACCCTGGCTGCAAGAAAAACTGGGAAAGTCTTTTAGGTGAGCACAGTGATGCCACAAATAAAATTGGGTTCTGTTATTGAGAAATGTGCGAGTATGAATGCTGGACAAGCAGCTAGCAATCTGTGCCAGAACCCTTAGCAGAAGTCACTGAGAGAGATTTCAGGAGTACTTTTCCTTTCCTGATAAAATAGAAAACCGGCAGCCTGCATATCCCCTTGCCGTTCCCTCTCCTCCTAGTCTTGTATGCGGGCCAAGAAGTGGAGGGGCCATCTTGCAATAAGCTGAGGAGTATGGGGTGAAAGGACAAAAGACAAAGGCAAATGAACCATGAGGTTTCTGGCTTTGTCATTGTCACAGTCATTGAATCAACATGAACAGTAACTTTCATGGTCTTTGTATGTGAAAAATTCCTACTTGTTTAGTCACCGAAGTCACATTCTCTAGTGCCTTTAGACAAATATATTCATAACTGATAAATCCTAAATACTGGTCTTTTGGATTTAGGTTTAGCTTCCTTTCTCTATGTCCGTGTGTGTGTGTGGGGGGGGGGGGGTGTTGGGGAATGTTGTTGAAACAGTTAGAGCTCTGTTTTATTATTTCCTCACAGAAATAATAGGAACTTTATGAGATATCTTCAATATAAATGTTTTCCCAAGGATCAAAAAGACCCCTAGAATTTATTTACCCCATTTCTAAGTCTACATTGTCTACATTTTCTAAATATACATATATATAGTCATGCAGGGTCTCTGCTCCCGCTCCCCGCACAAGAATGCAGGACATGGTGAGACCAAAAAGGAACACGCACGGAGCCATAGGTAGGGAAGTCACACCACTATAGTCTCGCTGGCGGCTGGGTTGGAGACACAGGAAGCAGGAGCCACACGATCCGCAGTCTGCCATCCCCTTCTCTGCCAATCAACCAACCAACTAACCAACCCCCTAGCATAGCCACGGCAGTTATATTAGTGGCTAATGTCTAACTGGTAACAGCTGATGGCCACCCAGCCACAGCAGATGGCTGTCTGATTACAGATGATGGTCATCTAATAACTGAGCCAGCACCTTTCCATGTGAGGCTGAGAGCCTGGAAACTGCTTTCTAGGAATATATATATATATTCCTAGAAATATATATATATATATATATGTATATATGTGTATATATGTACATATATGTATATGTGTGTACATGTATGTATATATGTCTATATGCACATGTGTGTATGTACATATGTGTACATGTGTGTATATATGAGTATATATGTACATATATGTATATGTATGTATATATACATATATGTACATATATATATACTCTTCAAACATAATTTCCATAGTCTCAAAACCCATATATATTACCAGAGGGTTTTCGTATTATTTAATTGCCATCTTGTTGAATTATAAGTCATTTCCCCATTATGCTGGCTTCAATGAATAAGATGAGCAGATGTCCCACCTCGTTTGAGCAAAGCCTGATCACTCCTCAATGACTGTAATTAAGTGCCTCTTCAGCCTTCTCTTCTGGCAAAATTCATGTAATTCCCTGAAACCCCAGATCCTAGAAGACAAACACTTCAACCTTTGTCATCTTTCTATGCTCCTCTGGACTCCTTTCATGGCCTTCATATCTTACTTCTGTAACTTGTCAGGAACCAGAAAGAAATAGGAAAATAAAGCCCTAATGAGTGCCAGGACCAGGGGGAAATAATCTCAAACTTCTTTCATGATGGTCTAGCCTTGGAAATATTCCTCATCCTTTACTATCTCTGACAAGGTTGGATGTATCTCATTGGATTTAGAAAGTTCTGACTGTATATTGAAGCTACCTGGGAAGCTTTTAAAAAATACCCATATCTCAGGCCAGCCCGGTGGCTCAGGCAGTTAGAGCTCCATGCTCCTAACTCCGAATCCTGCCGGTTTGATTCCCACATGGGCCAGTGGGCTCTCAACCGCAAGGTTGCCAGTTCGAGTCCTGCAAGGGATGATGGGCTGTGCCCCCTGCAACTAGAAATGGCAACTGGACCTGGAGCTAAGCTACGCCCTCCACAACTAAGACTGAAAGGACAACAACTTGAAGCTGAATGGCACCCTCCACAACTAAGATTGAAAGGACAACAACTTGACTTGGACAAAAGGCCTGGAAGAATACACTGTTCCCCAATAAAGTCCTGTTCCCCTTCCCCAATAAAAATCTTTTAAAAAAAATTCCCATATCTCAGCCCCAGTGTCATAAATTCTGATTTAATTGGTCAGAACAGGGCCTCAGCATTGTCATTTTGTTAAAGCACCCCAGGTAAGCCAAATGCACAGACAAGTTTGAGAACCAGTGAGCTATTTCCTCTGGCTATCCTTTAAATTTCATCATCTCCTGTGTCCACTTTGTTCTTGCTCTAAAATCCTCTCATAACCCCTAAAGAACTAACTCTCCATGGCTGTACACTGTATGTATATAAACATACTCAGTCGTTCCCCACCTGGAATAAAATAAACAACAACAAAGCAAACAAACAAAAAGTTAGCCTTTTGCCTTAAGAACTCCTCCCTGTCTTTTTTTCTCAATAGCCAAGCTTTGGGAAAAAGCAACCCATACCCACTATTTCTTTACCTCTTATTCATTTTTGAACCCTCCCAGCCTTTTAAACTTACCCCCTCACCTATGAAGACTATTACAGTTGCCAATGTGCCAAATTAAAAAACTTCTCATTTTTATTTTACTTCATTTTTCTACAACGTTTGTATTATTGTCCACATTCTCATTTCTGAAAATCTTCCTTACTTTGTCTTTAAAACAATCGTACTCTTTTTATTTGTCACTCCTCCTGGGTTCTCTTTGGCCAACTGCATTCAAAACATTGGTATACCCCAGGTACCATGCTAGTCTCCCTCTAAAATTTCTAAACACTCTCTCTGAGTAATCCTAACTTCTTTCTGTCTTCGATACTCTTGTCGATGTATTATAAATAAATCTATATATCTTAGTTCCAGTTTCCTGAGTTTTCTGACTCATGCATCCAACTGCTTTCTGGCATACTTGTACATAATATCTGGCAACTACTTCAAATTTGGTATCTCCAAAATGAAATTAATCACTTTCCTTCCTCACATCTACCCGCCTCCCATCATCTACTGCTATTGTTTCCTCTTGTCTTTATTAATGGCACCACTAATCATCCAAAGCCAAAGCCCAAGAGTCATCTTCAGCCTTCATTTGTGGACTCCTCCCATATTAGGACACAAAACGTCATAAATTCTATTTCTAGGATGTCTCTGTAAATTTCCCTCCACTGCTTATGCCTTAGTCTAAAACCCTCAACTCAAGAATTAACATATATAATAGTATCTAATTGGTCTCCTTCCTCCTATCACCTTTTTCTAATCCATTTCCACACTAATGCTGGAATTATTTTCATAAGGTAGGAATTTGATTACATTACTTCCCTAATTAAAACGGTTCAAGTGCTCCTGATCTCTTATAATATACAATCCACTCATTCAGGGCTTTTTGTGATTTTCTTTCTTCCTATCTTTTACTTTCACCTTCTTCCCCTCTCCAAGGCATACTGAACTTGGAGTTTTCTAAACAAGACATGTCCCCATATCTTAGGACAGATTATTCCACTGCTAGGAATGTCACTAACAGTCTTCCATCTGACAAAGTCCTCCTCATCTTTTAAGGATGGTAAGGTCTACAAGGGCTTTCTTATCTCCATTGTAACCCCAGCCCTCAGCATAGCATCCAGAACAAGTAAGTGCTCAATGACTACTTCCTGAATGCAACCTTCCCTGCCCCCTCGCTGCTTTACGCAGAATTAGATCTAATAGCTATAATCTCTTAGCACCATGCACGTATAGCTATAATTTGTCCCATAAGATTGTAATTATTTGTTTATTTTTCTGAATCCCCTAACAAACTACGAGCTCTTTGAAGGAGGAGAATGTGTTGTATTTGCTTTTGCGTTCCTATGACTTAGCAGTGTCTGATGTATGACAGGCATTGCTAGTTTTTATTAAGTTTATTAATTGATTCACAGAAGGGAAGAGATGAATTTGAATTGAAAACTTCTGAAAATGAATATGTAGCTTTCAAAAAGAGCAGAGACACTCAAACATTAAACTATACTTATATAGTTTAATACATATTTGCCCTTTCCATGCAGAGCTTGAGAATAAAACCAACATAAAGGAGACTAGACTAAAAATTGAAAAGACTGTATCCAGAGATGGCCCTTTTGTATGTGCCTAGATCAAGCTGAACAGAAAAATCTTCCCCTTGGTTTTTCAGTTATGTGAGTCAATAAATTATTTTTGTGTAAGCTAATTTGAGAGAAATTATTCTATCACTTGTACTCAAGAGTCCCCCTGCTAGAAAAGTTATAGACATTCTGTGGAGTTAAGCTAGAAACAAGGTGTGCTCTAGCTTATTATCGTTTAAATTCAACATAAATCAACTGAACCATTTAGAGACTGATCAATCAGTTGAAACTGATATATGATGCTTTGAAGTTTTAATTTTAATTTTTCTAACAGTAATATAGATCAGAAGTTAATGCATAGTGATTTAGTTAAACGAGGCAAATGCTTTCCTTTTAATAACTGTAAAGAAATTTTGAAAATTAAACATTTTCAATAGCTGGAAAGACCTTAGCCGTTGTAAAACAATGGTAAGCTAATTATCTGGACCAGAGGTTTAACAAGCATATGTCAATAAAAGTCAGGAAGATAACAAGAAGAATGAAGTATGGCTGGTGTCAAGTAATAAGAAATGAGTGGGGCTATGGTAAACTGGAAATGAGATAGCCAAATTAGTGTCACCTGGAAATAAATAGCCAGCATTCCCCAATATTTCAAATTTTTTTTCAAAAGAAGACAAACCTGGATTTAGGTGAATGTCTTCTGATTTTTAAATGTTGTTAATGAGAAAGTAAACAATAGCATGTTGACAACCAGACCACAATATTCCCCAAAAATCATACTGCTCAAAAGAAGATATAAATAAGGCCACACCAAGACACAAAAATGACTAGCCATCTTCCTCTTCTGACAAACACCACCTACCTCTGAGTAGATACTGCTTCTTTAACAATCATACTTCTAGACTCTAGTACTCTTGCCTCATAGATACAAATTATTAAGATGGCCAATGTCTGAATTGTCCTCGTTACCTGGTATTCTGAAATCCAGAACGGGTCTGTGTCCCAGTCTCCTCAAAATCATCTAACATAAGGCCAACCTCGAGAAGAAGATCCTCTCAACAAGACCTTAACCAGCTGCTCCTGAGATTTCCCCGGAGCACGATCACTTTTGCTGCAACAATATAAAGAAACCTTATGTCTTTAACGACAGATGTGTTCTTAATAGTCTCTGATCCATTGGCTTAACAACAAATATTTGGAAAATGTTATAAAATACTGGCTAAACGGAGCTGGCCTCTAAGCCTGGTTGAGCCCACAAACCACTGCAGCCTTATAATTTCTGTTAAAGTTAGTAATAGAGGAAGCAAAAGGTGATGTAGAAGAGATGGACACATTTCCTCCTTTTTTTCTTTACACCATTTCTTGTTTTCATTATCAGTCGGTTAAAGGGGGATGGGAAATTTCAACTTCTAGGACATATTACTTAAAGATTGTGATCATTTTCACTCATGCCAGGAGGAAGAACTTCATCCTGCTTGATTTGAGGAAATCCATTTTTAGTGCTTTCAATTTCAGGCCTTCCAAATTGAGTTCAACTGGGAGCTTAAAAGACTGCTGTGTCTTAGAGGGCTTTTTACTGTGTAATTTCTTAAAATGCAAGAGTAGAAATCAGGAAAAGTCAGAGAGACTTATGAAGTGATTCGGATGTTTATGCAGGTAACTGAGATGTAATGCATTTCCTGACTAGAATTCAGTCGTATCTTCTTCACACAAGGAGACTCACTTCTTAATATCGCATCTCATTGTCAGAAATGCAATTAGTGGATGAAAATATATACGAAAGGAAAATAAATCTTTTCTGAGGCTGTGAGAGTCAAACAGGGTTAACTGAGGATGATTTCAAAGACCTAAACAGTGGCTCCCAAGACTCTGTAGCCTCAACTTCCCTCAAGCTAGAAACCAATGCTAGATGGCAGCTCCCCAGACAACTCCCCTGAGCAGCTTGCACAAAACCTAAACCCAGAATATTTAGCCCACTGAATGACTGTTCTCATGCTTGTCCTATAAAGACAGGAGACACTTCTAGTCAAGTTGGAGGAATAAGAAAATGCTGTGCTTTTCTCCTCCCTATGACCATGTCAAAATTATTCCTAAGCTAAAGAACAACCATCACGGAGAAACACCTGAAATCTAGCTGAACAGAAGAAGTCACATAAAGACTGGTAGGAAGAGTAGAAATGTGGAACAGGCAGGCCCCACACGTACATGTAGTGATTAAGAAACAGGAGTGATATCTCAGCTGCTGACGTCCCGACTAAGGAGGGAAGGGTCCCAGTCCCACACCAGACTCCCCAGCCCAGAGTTTCAGTGCCAGGGAGAGTCCCCATAATTTCTGGCTGTAAAAACCAGTGGATATTGTGGCAGGGTGAGATGGAGGGCAGCTGGAGTTCCAGCCATTTCTCTTAAAGGGCCCGCACAAGGACTTACTCACTGACAGACTCACTTACTCTGAGATCCAGCACAGAGGCAGCAGCTCGAGAGGTGCCAGGGACATACAGGTAGGAAATGAATTATCTGGCTTCAGGGTGAGGACTTGACAGGCAGCTTTCTCCCAAACAGAAGTGCTGACATTGTTCCTTTGTTGAGCTCTCCCCTCACCTCACCTGCAGGAAGAGGTGGGCAAAGAGTCTGAGTCTCTATCAAGCTAGTTAACACTGTTTGCCCCACCCTAGTGATTTTCTGATACCCCGCCCCACCCAATTTGCAGGCCCACCCAGCAGCTTCCAGTGGCTTTTTCACACAAAGGGCTGGCCTGTCCCAGCTCACGCTGCAGACTTTCCTATAATCTCTCAAGTGTCTACAACTCTCAAACAAGCAACATCTGGCCTCTGTATGTCCCATAACTCTTCCTAAGTGGGCCCCATACCCAGCACTATTGGCATCCAGCTTCGATTCACAGTTTACCCTCTCCTAGGTGCCTCCAAACCCAGCACAAGTGACAATTATCTACATATCACTTTGTCGTTCATACCAGGTGGCCCTGGGCTGGGCATAGGCAGCAGATGCCCTGGCCTACACCACAACCCCTCTCAAGAGGCCCCAGAACCAACATACCCAGTGGCAAGCTTCAGACCACACCAGAGGGCCATCCAACCACAATTTTGGTTATGGAAAACATAATCCATTTGTATATTACAAATGATATACCCAAATAGCAGACTAGACTCTGCAGACTCCAGAGCCCCATTAAAGCAAATCCAGCTCCATCGGGTCAGCCCCTGCACAAAAGCCTCTCTGCTGTAATCATGGCCAGTCCTCACAACCAGTCAGCCTGAGATTCATTGCCTCTCACTGACATGCCAACAGCAATCAAGGCTCAACTACAATAGGAGGGCACACACAACCGACACAAGGGACAAACGTGGAGCACCTTACTCAGGTGACCACGGAGACTGCACCACTGGGCCCCACAAGACACCTATTACATAGCAAGACCTACAGTCTAGCAAGACTGGGGGACATAGCAGATCTACCTAATACATAGAAACAAACACAGGGAGGCAGACAAAATGAGGATACTAGATATAGATAGATAGATGATAGATAGATAGATAGATAGATAGATAGATAGATAGATAGATAGATATAGATATAGATATAGATATAGATATAGATATAGATATAGATATAGATATAGATATAGATATATCCCAAATAAAATAACAGAACAAAACTCCAGAAAAAGAATTAAACAAAATGGAGACAAGCAATCTACCAGATGCAGAGTTCAAAATGCTGTTTATAAGAATGCTCAATGAACTTAGAGGAAAAGTAGATGAACTCAGCAAGAACCTTAACAAAGAGATAGGAACCATAAAAATGGAGACAGAAAACATTAAAAAGTACGAGTCAGAAATGAAGACTACGATAACGAAAATGGAGAATATAGTAGAGGGAATCAACAGTAGATTAGCTGAAGCAGAGGATCAAATCAGTGATTTGAAAGATAAGATAGCAAAAAGCACCCAAACAGAACACAAAAAGAAAAACATAATCCAAAAATATAAGCATAATTTGAGGGGCCTCCGGGACAACATCAAGCATACTAACATTTGCATCATAGGCATACCAAAAGGAGAAGAGAGAGCAAGAAATTAAAAACCTATTTAAAGAAACAATGACAGAAAACTTCCCTACCCTGGGAAAGAAGACATACAAGCCCAAGAAGTACAGAGAGTCCCAAACAAAATGAACTCAAACAGGCCACATTAAGACACATCATAATTAAAATGCCAAAGGTCAAAGAGAGAGAACCTTAAAAGCAGCAAGAGAAAAGTAATTAGTTGCCTACAAGGGAGCTCCCATATGACTGTCAGGTGCTTTCTCAACAGAAACTTTGCAGGTCAGAAGGGAGTGGCAAGATATATTCAGTGATGAAAAGCAAGGATCTACAACCAAGATTATTCTATCCAGCAGAGCTATCATTTAAAGTCAAAGGACAGATAAAGAGCTTTCCAGACAAGAAAAAGCTAGAGTCATTACCACCAAATCAGTATTAATAAGAAATGTTAAAAGGACTTCTTCAAGAAGAAAAAGAAAAAAAGAAAGATCAAAATATAAATAATAAAATGGCAACAACTACATATTTATTAATAATTACTTTAAAAGTATTTATAAATGGTTTAAATGCTCCAGTCAAAAGACAGGGTAGCTGAATGGATATGAAAACAAGACCCATACATATGTTGCCTACAAGAAACCCACTTTGGATCAAAAGATACACTCAGACTGAATGTAAATTGATGAAAAAAGATATTTTAAGCAAATGGGAACTAAAAAAAGTCTGGGGTAGAAATATTTACATCAGACAAAATAGACTTTAAAACAAAGGCTGTCTAACAAGAGACAAAGAGGGACCCAGTAATCCCACTTCGGGGTATTTATCGAAAGAAACCCAAAAGACAAATTTGAAAAGACAGATGCATTCCTATGTTCAATGCAGCATTATTTACAATAGTCAAGATATTGAAGCAAACTAAATGTTCATTGATAAATGAATGGATAAAGAAGATTGTGTGTGTGCAAGCATGTGTGTGTATACTAGAATATTACTCAGACATAAAAAAGAATGTAATCTTGCCATTTACAACAACATTGATGGATCTAGAACGTATTATGCTAAGTGAAATAAGTCAGATAAAGACAAATACCAAGATTTCATTTATACGTGGAATCTAAAGACAAAATAAACAAAACAGAAACAAACTCGTAGATACAGACAACATTTTGATGGTTGTCCAATGGGGGGGGGGGCCAGTGGATTAGTGGCATGGTTGAAAAGGTGAAGGGCTGAACATGTGCAAATCACCAGTTGTAACAACAGTCATGGGGAGGTAAAGTACAGTATGGGAAATATAGTCAATAATACTGTCACTACTATGTATGGTGTCAGATGGGTACTAGACTTATCAAGGTGACCACTTCGTAAAGTATACAAATGTCTAATCACTATGTTGTATACCTGAAATTAATATAATATTGTATCTCAACTATAATTTAAAATTATATTTAAAATATTTTTTAAAAATAAATGGTTTTGCCATCGATTAAAAAAAATAAATAAATAAAATAAAAACAGAAGAGCAAAAGACCCATGATACAACCAGCTAACATCAACTCATGTAGAGACCTAGTAACAGCCAATGTCTTGACACAAAACGTCAAGAAGATTGGGGCAGGGTAGGAATTATCCTGCTGACTCTTCCACTTATAAGCTCTGACCTGCCCTGAACAAAGCTTCCTAAAATGTACCTGAGCCAAAGGAGAGTATACCTTGCCTGACATAGGTCCTCATTTGCCCCGAGAGCCTTTTATCTAAGAGACCATTGCTACCTCCTTGGCTTTACCTGTGTTTTGGCCCTCATTCCTGCCTCTCAACTGCTATTTTGGCCCCTGGCACCATCACCTCCACCAGCTAAACCTCACACCTGCCTCCTGCAACAACCCCACTGCCATTTACATCAGTTGAGCTACCGCCTCTACACACCTTCCAAAACTAAGAACATTTGACCATCCTCTCTTTCCTATAACCTCTGATTTCGCTTGGGAACCACAGTTTAATAAACTGTGGCTATATTCATGTATTTTCACAAAAACTCACCCTCAGAAGATTAAACAAGTAAGGGGTCTTTTTCTTACATAATAAGGAATCTAGAAACTGACCGTCAGTCGGAGCTGGTGCAACTACGTGAGGAAGTTATCAGGAACCAGGTTCCTTGTAGCCACCTGTTCCACCATCTTCTGCATGTAGCTTTTCTTAATGATCTCACTCCCGGCATTGAATCTTAAATCCAGCCACAAAACAAGAACCAAAAAAGGAAGAGAGGAAGGATAAAGAGCAAACAACAAATGCCAGCTGACTCCATCCTTCTTTATCAGAAAAGTAAAAGCTCTGGAGGCCTAGTCAATAGATTTCTGCTTGCATTTCGTGGGTCAGAGGGGTCACATGGCCATTCCTAGCTGCAAGAAAGTCTGGTGAGTTGATTGGTCAGTGGGCACAAATAGTGCCACTTCAAACAAAATTAGAGTCCCTTAAAACTGAGGGTTGTAGATGGGAGGGCAGTTGGAATAAGGGGGAAGGTGAGGGGATTAGAAAGCACAATCGGTAATCACAAGATTGCCACGGGGATATAAAAGTCAATTTGGGGAAAGTAATCAATAATGTTGTAAAGATGTTGCAGGGTATCATATGGACACTTGTCCCATTAGGGACACAACCTCAGGGATGATATAGATGCCTGATCACTGCACTGTACACCTGAAGCTGAAGCTGAACAATAATGAGTATCAACTACAATTATTACAAGAAGTAATTACGAGAAGTGGAGTACAGCATTAGGAATAGAGACAGTGGGAATGTAATGGCTGTGTGCAATGTCAGAGGGATAGTAGACAGGGGAAGGGGGGTTATCACTGTGTGAGGGATATAAATGATAAATGTCTATTACATTGTATTACATTGTACACCTGAAACTAATAAAAAAAGAAATCTAAAAGAAAATTAGAGTTCCTTTAGTGAGTAATAAGGGGGAGATGGTTATTTGGGAGAAAATGAGCTATGTCTGTCACAGTCAACCCCTTTTTATATTCCCTTGCACCTTTCCTTCCAAGGTAGGACATGCTTGTCACAGCCCATCTGCTTCAGTCAGCTCTTCAGAGTCTCTGGGAACAGCCTTTCCATCAGGTATAGGTGGGACTTCTCATAGTCTCGTGTCTTATAAACTGAAAGAAAAGCTATCTTTCCCCTGCACACTCAAAATTTAATAGTGAAAAAGAAGCAAGATAAGGGCAATGTTAACTCCTATTTGGAAAAGAGAACAATGGAAAGTACTCAGCAGAGATAGTACCAAATATTGCCTGGCAGGAAATCTCAGAACTTCTGTGTTCTCTCATCAGGGCACTTTCCTGGATTACTCAATCCAGTTCCCTCATGTTCTGTTTCCTGGGAGACCCTTTTTGGCCACTGTTATCCAAAACCACATATGAAGAGAGTATTGTAGAGGGTGTGACCATAGATCTTTTGGGCCTACTTCTTTTGGTTTGAATTTGGCGTTCAGGAATGGACTTTGAGGTCTAACAATCCCAGCCTCTTCCCTCTCATTAGCCTTTGGCAATATAGTTCCCTCAAAGTTTTAGACTTCCAATCTATTTGCCCTTGGTCAGTTAATTCCACGTGTGAGTGACCACAGGCAAATATTTCCTCTGGATATGGTATTTAGCCTGAAGAGTCCTTTCTCTTACCTACTGATGTATCGGCTGTTCCCAGTCTCCTATTACATAGCTTAGCAGCCAACACCTTGTGGTCATTTAAAATAACAGACATTAGTGGGGACACATCAAGTATAATATGGTCTTAGTTCATTAGCATTTGTCTGAAGAACTCTTAAGTGTGTATAAGAAAATCCTCAGGTACTGATCTACTAAATCTTCAGCCTCACTACCACTCTCCTTGCCTATCTCAGTTTGATAAGAACACATTTATTTTTTTAAATTCTGCATGTGTAGGAATTTCAGTCAATTCAGGATGCAGGCCACCGTGAAAGAGTACCTTTCCCATCTTTGCTTATAGACTGACTAACTCTAGCCTGAGTACAGATGTCTCCTTCAGAAAAAAAACAAACAAAAATACAATCTATAACTACATGCCAGAGTTCTGTATTTTTCCTACTACTTATTCTAACAACAAAGCTGCCACGGTACCTGGTCTGTATCCAAAAAAACAGCAGGTGACAATGTGACCAAATGTTTTGCCACCATGTAATGAGGGTCACCAGAATTACCAACTGGAATATCTAAGTCGTCACTGTTCTAAAGCCCCACCTCCTCCACTCAGCCAATTCCATTTTTTTAGAATCTTACTTGCAGTATCTCTTTCCAGGTAGAAAATTCTAGGTCAGATGGAATGGATTCAGCTGCAGCTACTGAATAAATCAGCAAGAACAGCTGCCTACCACCACCCAGCTCACAGAAAGGAGGCTCAGAGACAGATTTCCAACAGTAATGACTAGTATTCCTAGCACTGTAGTCATGTCATTTTCCTTGCAGAACACCTTAAGTACATGATCTCATTTATTCCTCACAATAATTGTATGCAGTGGGTGGTATGTTATTATCCCCATTGTACTGATGAGTAAATTGAGGCTCAGAACCTAGATGATTTTCTCAGGTTCGCCCATCTGCGAAGCAGTGGAGCTGAAGTTTGAGTCTAAATCTGAGCAATGCAAACGCTGGTGCTTTTTATCGTTTAATTGTTTTAATCATTTGATCTGTATTTAGGGTAAAACTGTATCACAGAGGACCAAAAGGAGAACTACAAGTCTCCTTTACAAGGCAGTCGGTGTGTCTGTTGCCACATTACAGCCATGACATAGAGGTTACACTGTGGAAAGCAGAGGAGTCCTTGGCACACGCAGAGCAGAGCCAATCCTGGGTGGTGAGCCGCAGACACCACAGAACATGCAATATTGTTGATCTGAGCAGACAGCTCAGGATGTCAACATTATCAGAAAATAATGAGTCAGGCTCTTCAGAGCATATGCTTCAATCCTGAGCCAATTGTGTAATAGCTGCCAAGAGCTCCTTAGGGGCACTGAACCACCACGGCAAGATCACAGCTTCAGTGCTCAGCACCTGGGCACCTGAGCGATGCCCTCGGTGGGGGCCGAAGAGACCAGGTCCTCTCAAACTGTGACACCTGCTCCCTTTGAAATTGGGACATGCTCTCTTGGTCTGAATTGTCACCGCTTCTCTCCTACAATTCCCCTCCGTCCAAAGGTGGCATATGGCACAGTTTGGATAAATTCTGCTGATGCACTGTGGTCATCTCATGGCCTCCCACTGCCTAGGCATCCCAGCAGTGGGGTTCGCAGTCCACGGAGCAGGACATTGAGCCATGAGCTGTACTGGTCACCAGAGCCCTGGAGCACAGTGTGCTGAAGAGCTGGACCCCGAGGGGCACCGACCCCAGACGCCTGGGCCCATCAGCAGCTCTGTCAGAGGAGAGCGAGGCAGGGTCATTTCCTCAAAATGAAGTGAAAACATGAAAAGGAGAAAGGAATGTCCGCATCCTGACACTACACAACAAATTGGTTTGGGGTGTGCTGCTCAGCTTGCATGTAGAGGAGACAGAGTTGTGTGGGTGCACACTGACGGGCCTGCCCTTGGTCCCCACGGGAGAAGGTGATTTTTCTGAATCCAGCCCTGATAAGTTTGGATCACATTGTTGGGTTTCTGTCTCTTCAGTAGATGACAAATTCTAGGAAGGCAAGGGCATGGTGAGTGAGTGTGTGTGTGTGTTTGTTCCCTATATCTTCTAATGGAGCAATGGCTGCTTTGCCATTTAGTTTGCTGAGGTGCTTCGAAATGTTATATATTGAAAAGAGGAAAAGACTCAAAATAATATTTCACTTTTGAAGTGATTCTTATCTATTATGATTCTTGAGTACAGGATTGGCTATAACTAGAAATGGATAGATTTTAATGTAAAATGTAGCTGTCTTGAATAGAGTTTTTATGCTGGATGGTTAGAAGAATCGGGATAGATGGATGATAGATATATAGATAGTATTCTATGTTTGATAGTAATATTTACGAAAAGTATGTTTTTATATATACATACATGCATACGTACATACACATGAACACAATCACAGAAAATAGAAAAGGCATTTAAAAAATACAATACCATCTCAAATCTGTCCCTTTGGTAGAGGGAAATGGAAAAGCACAGCTCCTTTATCTTCTCCTTGGTGTGCCCTTGAGGATATGACAATAAATTCTTCCCTCCCTTTGTCTGGTAAAATTAATTACTTTCAGTTTCTGTGATACAGATTTTATCTGCATGGAATCCCTAGCTCCAATGCTGTTATCTTTTTACTTTGCAAAACTGCAGCCCAGGTACAACTATCTCTCTCTATATATATATAAAATACTTGTATCACTAAAGAGTAGTATGTCAATTATGCATATTTAATGGATTGGATAATAGTTTTAAATGCATAAAAGGATCTTGCCTCTTAAAGAAATCAATTATGAATCTTTTGGTAAAATGAATGATCGGTTAATTGACATATTATTGTTTAAATGTAGATCTATGTGTACTGGGTTTATTTATAAATCTTTCAAGCATAGAAGGTACTCTCCTGCAAGTCTGAATTCCCATAGTGAATTTACAAGATCAGAATGAGCAGAGAAAATCAGCAACAGTGTAAGGTGACTGCAGGCCATAAGATGGCTAGCAATGATTTCTAACATCTCATCTCACGTATCCCTTAATACCAGGGCAGGTGGGAGGGTTATTAAATGCCCCAGTCATAATCAATTAATTCTGCATAGCCATGCAGAATTAAAATATTAGTAAATGCTTTCAACAATTGTTCCATAACAAAGTTCCCACTGGAGGGATAGCAACCAGCTTTTAAGCTGCTTGAGCTCAGGGGATATGCCTGCGCATCGTCCTATTTCATATTCCTAGCCTGCCTGGTGCTTTGAATTTAAAGGTGCTTGGTAAACGTATTTTAACTTATATTTAATATATAGAGATATGATTCATGTTTTAAATGAGAGGGAAAGCAGTATCAAAGCAATACATATGGATATTTGAGAGAATAAACATCTCTTGTTTTACATTTTAAATTCTAATTTGGGAGGACAGAACTAGTACAAATAAAAGAGGACAAGAGAAGATTCTCACATTTATTTGGAACGCTCTTCTATTCATCTTGTCTTGGATTCTTTCAGTGAAACAAGATAGGCAAAAAAAAAAAAAGAAGGAAGGAAAACAATGAATACAAGAGAATTAATCAACAGGTATTAAAAGAATTTTGTGTAACTACTGGCATATGCTCAAAAAATATTTTAAAAATCTGAATTAGGCCCAAAGTATTTTTGGTCACTTACGTTGAAATTTAAAATTAAAGTTTCATGTGTAACTGATAATGGAATCTTTAGGAAAATTCAATTTCTTAAACAGAAATCTTTCCACAAAATGGAATAAAGAAAGATGTACATCAAAGAAATCAAACTTGGGAATGAGGTTGAGGTTGTAAATTGAGGGTCCTAAATCAGAGGTGACACTTTCCTTGTCTAATTACTACTCTGTCCATGTCCCTACATCCCATCACTGTTAACTCTAGGCTTAACTTAAAGCCAGCTATTCTCAGTGGCTCATCTCAGTAAAATGAACTTTTGCCATGATTTTGATTCTGTTAAATAAAATCCAACCTTAACTTACATGAGCTATGGTGACTGCACAGTGATAAATTAGATGTTTAAGCTATCTCAGTCTATTTGCAACACAGCACTGTTTTAGCCTTAAGTCAATCAATCTCTCTTTTGCTCAAATACCCTCAATAGCTCCCTATTTCAGAAAAGATAAGGAAAATCCCCTCCAATAGACACAGTGCCTGTGTCTCTGTATTACTCCCCTCCCCTCCCGCTCTCTCTCCCCCACACTGGTCGCTCTGCTCCAGTCACATCAGCATTCTTGGAAAGTCTTCCACCAGCCAGCTAATCTCGGGACTTCTTCAAGGGCTTGCTCAGATGTCATCTTCTCAAACACCACTTTATTTTAAAATGTAACCGCCCCCCAATCCACATCAGCTTTCCCCCTTATCTTGCTCTATTTCTTTCCCCCAGTTTACTTATACCTTTGAATACACTGCACAATTTACTTATTTATTATTGTGTTCATTGCTTATTTCCTATCCTTTACCCACTAGGATGTGAACTGTACAAGAACAAGGATTTTTGTCATTCTTTTTAATTGCTGCATCCCAAATGCTTAAAACAGTGCCTGACATAGAGTTAGAAGCTGTTCAATAAGTATTTATGGAATGAATGAAGAAATATTTGCAATATTCAATATCATTTATTAAGTAGTATCAGAAAAAAATAACATGAAACTGAAATTTAATTATATCTGATTCTCTAGACTTTGGCCCATGTGTCCATCCATATAAATAGATGTTCAAGAGAGGCACTAAGATAGCGATGAAAGAAACAGACTTGGAAGTCACCTATAACTATATTCAAATCTCAGTTCTATCCCTTACTCGCTATGGAAAAGATAAGTAAATTTCTATGAAATTTAGTAATCTCTTTTGTGAAATGGCAGCAATGTAGATATTCACTGAGCAACTAGCACAGTTCCTGGTGCACTTAGGCACATGATACATAGTCTCTCCATTTTTTCTCACTAACTTCTCAGTTCACACGGTAGGGGGAAAAAAGAAAAAAAAATCAAGGGTACTTGCAGAGAACCACAGTGTGTCCCCTGTGGTTCTCTCTTCACAGGAAATTGTGCAGAAAACTGGGGAAAAGGTGAGGAGGCAAACATCAAATCTCTTCTAGTCTTTCTTTACTGAAGGACCAATGGGGATACTGAGAATGAGGATAGACAACAAGAGCACATGCTACCCTTGACTGGTGGAAGGAGTTAGAGACCGAGCATGGACCAGATGGTGGTGGAAAAAGCTAGTTAGTCAGAGCCACAGAAGCCTGACCGAACATATCATCAAAGCAAAAACAGCCTGAGTCCAGAACAGAGGCCAAGTGCTAAGCCAAAGGATTGGAGAGGTAAAGGGGTCTAGAATAAGAAGAGACTAGAGGGAAGAGGGACTCAGTGAAGGTCATTGCAAGTGGCCTTGTCCTGCAGCTGGATTGAGAGGAAGGCCCTTTAGAAAATCCTGCACAAATGAACAACAATGCCCATGGCCAAGCCAGACCCTTCTTTGACAGTTGGGATTTTTGTCTTCACTCTTCTGACTTTTCTAAAGTAGGCTTTCACATTGGGGAAATTAGTAAAAAAGTAGGACTGGAGAGTACCACTTCCTTCCCTCGGATTGGAGGGAATATTACTTCACTCATACTCTGAAGCCAGATATTAGAAAATTAAAGAGAAAATATGTTTTAAAAATAAAGTTTTAACCAATTCTCATGGATGCAATAAATAATCAATGGCAAGTCAGTAAATGAGTGGGTGAGTAAAAGTGGATGTTCAGTGGCTCCAGCAGATTGAGTTTTTTCTAATTCTGAGACAACTGGGGAAAGGCTGACCTAATCTCATGTTGTAATTGTGCAAGTGAAGAAATTAAAACCCAGAAAAGGAAACTGATTTTCTTAAGGTCACACAATTAATACTAGCTAGTTAAGACTACACACTGATTTACAAAGCAGAATTTCAATTTCCAATGAAAGGTATCTCTTTAAATGACCAATTTACTTGTATCTGTTGCCTGATACTTTTCAAGTTGGAAGGTTTCTCCATACAGATGATATAATCAGATGATTGTTTGGTGAAACAGAACAAATATTTTATCTAGATTGTGTTGTCATCTGTATATTTTTTTCCTATTTTACTTTTATAGTGACAGAAATTCTTATGTCTCTCAAAGATGTTGTCTTTTTTTTCTAAGTTACAGGGTATACCTATAAAATTAAAGGAAAATAAAAAGTATATGTATACTTTATATGAATACTATACTCTTTATATATATACTTTATATGAGTACTATACTCCATATATATAGTACATATACTTTTAAATTTTCTTTAATTACATATATATCATTGTGTACATACAATGTTAAAGAACACACACACAAACACATATAAACATACATATTTTTTCTTTGTCCTTGAGTATACATACCACAATATTTATATATTGTCACCACTTGAGACATACCATCATTAATAGGTTTATAATTTATCTTACATTAGTCATTGTTAATGCTGCTACATAACATTCAGGTCAATGCATTTTTTTTTTTTTTTACTGAGCCCTGCTCTTTGACCAGCACCATAAGACTGGTGGAGATTTTAGAACATGTGAGTGTTTTTGTTTGTTTGTTTGTTTTATAAATGTTTCAGAGATTGTCCCATGCCTTTGATGAGTTTTTTAAAGCTTCCATAATCTTATCTTTTGTGTTTTGTTACCATTACAGAGAGTTATTTATTTAATTTATGTTGATTTTCCTAACATTGCAGTCAAATTCTGGTAGTTAAGACTGTTCAAGGCCTGATAATCCATAGGGACTGTCAAGAGAAATAAATCAATCTGTCTTAAGCTCTAACCATTGCTCCAAAATAAATACCTCAATAATGTCTGTGAATGCAATATCTCATATGTCCCAGTTTCACAGGAAGCAGGGAATGCAAAATGTTCTAAAACTGTTCCTTATTCTCTATGTTCCTTACAAGATTTTCCAATGGGTGAAGCTAGAATTATGACTAACTGCTTCAACTGAGTACATCACACTTTGATGGGAGGAATTCACCCATGTCATCTATAAACAGAGTAAATCAGTTTTACAGAGTGAGACCTTGTTGCCAGTCAGAGCATAGCTTTGAATTACTGTCTCTGCTGGACATCACCTGAGGAAACTAATTATTTTTTCCAAAACCCAATTATCTTACTACATTACAAAATATTTTGCTTTAGCAATTAGGTGTTTTAAATAATGGGGTAAAAACTGCATTATCTATAAGAACCTCAATTATCTATAGCTAAAACATGGAAAAGGAAAGTATCTGGAGAGAGATACAGAACAGAATGTTTCCAGTGTACACCACTGACAATAATAGAAGTTCAGTGAAAAGAAACCACACACACACAAAAAAAATTTAAAAACAATGAAATTGGTCAAGATGGCAGAGTAGGTAAGTACTATGTTCACCTCCTCCCATGATTGCCTCAAAATTACAACCAAAATACAGAACAGTCATCATTGAGAACCTCCTGAAGTCTAGCTGCACAGAAGTTTTATAACTAAAAACATACAGACTGATAGGAAAGGTGTAGACTCAAAATGGGCTGGTTATACACCCACGTGTGAAGGGTAAAAATTGAGAGGGATATAATGGCTGCAGAGGTCCTCCTAGAAGAGGAGCCCCACAACAGGTTCCAAAGCCCAGGATTCCAGAGATGGCGAGAGAAGTCCCCACAACTTCTGGCTGTGAAAAGCAGCGAAGATTGTAGCTGAGTGAGACGGAGGGCTGCTGGAGTTCCAGATGTTCTTCTTATAGGACTCACAGACTCACTCACTCTGAGCTCCAGCACTGGGGTACCAGGTCAAAAGGTGCTAGGGAGGAACTGAATTGTCTGGCTTCATCAGGAGGGTTGGAGGGGCAGATTACTCCCAGACAGAAGTGCTGGCAGAAGCCATTGTTCCTTTGTTGAATCCTCCCCTGACCCAGCCTTCACACATAGGTTGGCACCATTTCTGAGTCTCCATCAACCAGGCTAATGCCATTTACTACACCTTGGTGATTCCCTGAGACCCCCACCCTATCCAACTTGTAGGTTCAACCAAGCCACTTCCAGTGTCTCTTCCATACAAATGGCCTGTTTAGGCTCAGGCTATGGACTTTTCTAAAATCTCTCAAAATTTCACAAACCCCAAATGAGCAGTGTCTGGCCTTGGCATGCCCTATATCTCTTCTAAGCAGCTTCAAGCCCGGCACTAGAGGCAACTGGCCTCAGTTCACTATTTACCAGCTCCCAGGCACCTCCAAGCCAAGCACAAGGGGCAACCATCTGCAGATTATGTTGTAGCTCATACAAAGGAGCCCCAGGAAGGACACAGACAGTGGCTGAAATTGGCCTGTCCCAAAGAACTTCTCAAGAGTTCCCCAAACCAACATACCTAATGGACAGCTTCAGACCACACCAGAGTCCACCCAAACAACTTCACAAATGACACACCCAAAAGGCAGACTCAGCAGGCACCAGGGTCCCTCTAAAGCAGGAGTGTCCAAACTTTTTTCAATGTTTTTCACCAAGGGCCATACTCGGTAAAATACACAAATAGCAGGGGCCACTCACTCGAGGTGAAGTACATATTGCCTCACCTGGTTTATTTAAGTAAACTAAATATATTTTTGGAATTTGCTGCGGGCCAATAAAAAATGGATCGTGGGATGCAGTTGGCCCGTGGGCCGCAGTTTGGACACCCCTGCTCTAAAGCAAATCCTGCTCCATAGGATCAGCCCTTGCAAAACACCTCCACTGTAGTCATAGCCAGTCCTCACAACCAATCTGCCTGAGGGTCAATCCCTCTCATTGATATGGAGACAGCAACCAAGGCTCAACTACAATAGGATGGCACACACAAATCACACCTGAAACACTCGGCTTACGTAACCACAGAGACTGTGCCACTCGACTGGCTCCACAGGACACCTACTACATAAGGCTACTCTACTAAGACCAGGACACATAGCAGCCCTACATAATACATAAAAATGAACACAGAGGGGCAGCCAGCCAAATTGGGAGACAAAGAAACATGTCCCAAATGAAACATCAGAATAAAGCTCCAGAAAAAGAATTGAACAGAATGGAGACAAGCAATCTACCAGATGCAGACTTTAAAACACTGGCTATAAGGATGCTCAATGATCTCAGTGAGAACTTCAACAAAGTGACAGGAAACATAAAAATGGAGATAGAAAACAGAAGAAACAATCAGTCAGAAATAAAGAATGCGATAACTGAAATGAAGAATACATTAGAGGGAATCAACAGTAGATGAGATGAAGCAGAGGACTGAATTACCCAGTTAGAAGACAAGGTAACAGAATACACTCAATTAGGACAAACAAAAGAAAAAAGAATTTAAAAAATAAGGATAGTTTAAGGGGTTTCTGGGACAACATCAAGCATAACAACATTTGCATCATAGGGGTACCAGAAGAAGAGAGAGAGCAAGGAATTGAAAACCTATTTAAAGAAATGATGACAGAAAACGTCCCTAACCTGCTAAAGAAAACAGACAAGCAGGCTCAGGAAACACAGAGAGTCCCAAACAAGATGAACCCAAAGTCTCCACACCAAGATACATCATACTTGAAATGCAAA
This sequence comes from Rhinolophus hipposideros, assembly GCF_964194185.1. NCBI lineage: Eukaryota > Metazoa > Chordata > Mammalia > Chiroptera > Rhinolophidae > Rhinolophus > Rhinolophus hipposideros. The sequence continues at coordinate 18,577,823 of NC_138072.1, read as the reverse complement.
GGTAAAAGACAGAGAATCTGGGAAGCAGCAAGAGCTCCCATATGACTATCAGCTGATTTCTCAACAGAAACTTTGCAGGCCAGAGGGATTGGCATAAAATATTCAAAGTGATGAAAAGCAAGATCCTACAACCAAGATTACTCTACCCAGCAGAGCTATCATTTAGAACCCAAGGACAGATGAAGAGCTTTCCAGACAAGAAAAAGCTAAAGGAGTTTATCACCACCAAACCAGTATTATAAGGGATGTTAGAGGGACATTTTTAAGATGAAAATATATATATATGAATAATTAAATGGCAATAATTATATATCAACAATTACTTTAAATATATATAGATTATGCTCTAATCAAAAGGGTGGTTGACTGGATAAAAAAAAAAAATAACAAGACCCTTACATATGCTGCCTACAAGAGACTCACTTCAGATTGAAAGACACATACAGACTGAAAGTAAAGGGATGGAAAAAGATATTTCATGAAAATGAAAACAACAAAAAATCTGGAGTAGCAATACTTACTTATACCAGACAAAATAGAGTTTAAAACAAAGGGTCTATCTAACAAGAGACAAAGAAGGACCCAGTCATCCCACTTCTGGGTATTTATCTGAAGAAACCCAAAACACTACTTTGAGGGAATGTGTGCATTCATATGTTCATTGCAGCATTGTTTACAATGGCCAAGATGTGGAGGCAGCCTTGGTGTCCATCAACGGATGAATGGATAAAGAGGAGGTAATACATGTATACAGTGGAATATTTCTTGGCCATGGAAGGGAATGGGTTCTTGCCATCTGTGGTAGCATGAATGGACCTGGAGGGAATTGTGTTGAGTGGAGGGTAAGACAGAAAAAGACAGATGCAGTGTGATTTCACTTATATGTGGAATGTAAAGAACAAAATAAACAGAAACAAACTCATAGATACAGAGGACATTTTGATGGTTCACAGATGGGAGGGGTTTTGGGAGGTGGATGTAAAAGGAGAAAAGATTAAGAAGCACAAAGGGGTAGTTACAAAATAGCCATGGGGATGTAAAATAAAGCATGGGGAATAGAGCCAATAATATGGTAACAACTATGTATAGTGCCAGTGGGCACTAGACTAGTCAGGTGGATTACTTCTTAAATTATGTAAGTGTCTAACCACTATGCTGTACACCTGAAATTAATATAAAATAATATTGAATGTCAACTCTAATTGAAAAACTTAAAAGGGGGGAAAAGGTGAAGGGGAATAAGAGGTTCAAACAAGTAAGTCATGGGGATGTAATGTACAGCATAGGAAATATAGTCAACAGTATTGTGATAGCATAGTAAGGTGCCAGATGGTTGCTGGACCTATCATGGTGATCACTTCTTTAGGTATACTAATGTTGAATAACTATTGTGTACACCCTAAACTAATATAATATTGTATGTTAACTGTATTTTAATAAAATCTTTAAAATTTTATTTTTAATTAAGAAAGTAAAGAAGGCGTAAGGGAAGGTGTAGCCCTTACACTAAAAATAAGAAACAGAAAGCTGAGAAGGTAAGGGGAAATTTACGGCTGTGTTTAATTTTGTGACTGGGCTGCTGTCATGGGCAAGCGGGATTAGACTTTGATGCTTTTGAGGGCTAGAGACCATATAGATATAGATTTGGAAACAACATAAGGAAATACTTTCAAGCAGTCAAAACTATTTCAAGATGGAAAATCCCCCAAAGGAAGTGAGTCCCTCATTAATAAAAGCAATAAATCCAGGCTTGATAAACACAAGCAGAAATTTTGAAGATGAGGTATAGCATCAGATTCAAGAGTCAACTGAATTACTTTTAAAAGTCCATTTCTACCTGAGATCCTAGAATTTGCTGAGATTAATTACAGTTAATTGGGAATGATCAGAAATCAAGGAATTTAAATACATCATTTGAAATATCAGAAGTCAGAATCAAATTAAAATAAAACTTTTAGCCAAAGGTGCAGCCACTGCAAGACCATACAAACTGCTGTAATTAAATCATTATCTGTTAACAATCTGTAAAGTATGATCATATTTTCTATATATACTCATGTCTCTTGAAAATCTGTATGAGTTGTCCTTTTTTTTTGTATTTCATGTTAAACACTATAAACTATTATATACCTACATGCCTATAGTGCTTATCCCTAGATTGTGAGGTCATAGATGATTTTTTTATTTTCTTCTTCCTGCTTATGTTAATATGTTTGTTTTCCTTAAAAGGGCATGACGAATTAAGAAATAATAAATTTTAGTGAAGTTTCAAAAGAAAAGAAGTGGCATATACTGAAGTGGGTAAGATGCAGTTGTGCCTTGTACATCCTGTCTTTTCTCCCTTCTGGTTATCCGTAAGACATCAGAGGATGTGTGGTGAGCATGTCACAGCCTCCCCTCCGTCAACCTTGACCCCCCCAGTGACCTCAGGGACAGAGCGCCATCCCTGCCACCACCACCACCAGGAACACCTGCATTGGACCATAATGTGAACAAGAAATAAATTTGTATTATATTAGGCAACTTAAATTTGGGGGGAGTATTCATTACAGCAGTAACTAATGTAACCACCCACTCTCACCCAGCCAGCTAAACTTCTCTGAAACTGAGCTTAGGTATCATCTCCTCCAAGAAATTCGCCCTGACCTCTGCGCCCTTTCACTCACCAGGCTGGTTTGAATGCTCCATCTAGCATTCCCATATTTCATTTACTAGATTGCTTTATAATTATGAATGTATTTCTTGCCTTCATGATAATGTGAGCTTCTTGATAGAATGGACCGTGCTTTAGTCTTCCTTGCCTCTCCAGAGCCTAGGGCAAAGACTGGCGCATAAATGTGCATAATAAACATTTACATTGAATGTAAAATATATATTTGCTTGAAGAGATATTTTAGATGACAGATGACTGGTAGTGTTTATTTGAAAGGTTAGAGATGTATCCCTTACTCTGAAAATTGGGAAAGGCTATTTTTAACTGAAACATGGAAATAACAGTTGCTTGAAAATTTCTTGCCAATCTGAAACACTATACAAGCCATGGAAGCCAAGATTGAAAGGGTATCAGATATGATCAGAGATCCATCGAGTTATACTTCTGTGAAAGATACATATTGTAACATGAAACCCTGTATTTCCAAATATCCACTGAAAGAAAATACCCAGGCTTATAAGAGTTACCTGATTATAACATCTTTGCGGTCAGGAAAACTAATCTTCAAATCCATCTGTTAATCAAACTACCTTGGGCAAGTTACATTTCCTCTCAGCATTAGTTTTTTTCTCTTGTAAAAATAGACACAACATACCAATCATGTCATTGTGAGTATTAATGAGATAGCATAAGAATATATGAAAGCTCCCAACACTCAGAGGTAGTAAGATTCTTTTCCTTCATTCTACTGTATAAATTGCTTACTCAGAACATAAACTAGTGATAACTGCAACATTTTACCTGTCTCAATTTCAAGAAAGCACACTGATTAAAAAGGACATTTTTGCAATGTGCTTGTATTTTTGTGTGCTTATATTTTGTATTCATCTATCATGCTGTATGTATGCATTTGTATGGCAGGCATTTGAGCCTAAAATGGCTATTTTTGTCAAAACAGTAAAAATGTGTAAATGCATATGAGCCATCACAATTTATAGTACTATGTCGGTTAGCTTCTGCTATAAAACAAAACTTAGAGGTTTATAATAATAAACATTTCTTTAGGTCATGTTCAGCAATTTGGGCTGTGTGCCTTTTCTGCTGATCTCAGCTGGACTCATCATGTATATAAGGAACAATGCTGGTTAGCTAGACAGCTTTGCTTCTGGGGACAATGGGAGTAACTGGGGAATACATGCCTCTTATCACCCAGCAGGTTAGCCTGGACTCACTCACGTAGAAACTTCAGGATCCATGAGTAGCAAACAAGCAAGCCCAATATGCATATACTTTCCAAGTCTTTGTGTCATGTTTGCTAATATCCCATTAGCCAACACAAGTCACATGGCCAATCCAGATTCAAAGAGATAAAGAGACTCCATTTCTTGAAGCGAGGATGGTAATGGTGGTCATTTTTGTAATCTACCACATAGAACTATCCAGGTGACAGTGAAACTACAACCAGACAGGGAGGCCTGGACAGTGGTGATGTCACTGCCCAGTCATGCCCTACTCAGCACTCCATCCCCCTACTCATACCATGGCACATGTGTTACTTAAGTCGGGTCTCCCAGAAGTCTGAGATGGGGACTCGTGTGCAGTGATTTATTGTGGGAGTGCTCTCAAAGGAGCCTCTAAGAAAGGAAGACACAGAAAGCAAGAGGAAGAGGCTAAGCAAAAGTGGGGTGTCACCTCGAGTTTAGCTTCAGCTGGACCCCACAGGGAGCTCAGGAGCATGGCACCTAAGAGTTGTCCTCATTTGAGGCAACAGTGCCAATTTTCTGTTCCCCACCGTTGCCTGATCAGTCAGTCATTGACTTCAGGGTGTCCCTGGAGGGGGGGACATAAGCTCTTAGCCATCTCCAGGTGATGCTGACATCTCCAAGCCTGGCAGCTCCTATAGGTTGAAGACAATGCTCTGGAGAAATAACAGATGGGAGCTGTTAGCCTCTCTGTCCTTCTTGTTATGAACTAAATGAACTAAATGTTTGTGTCCCTCTGAGAGTCATGTTAAAACCCTACCCCAATATGATGGCACAGAAGACGGGGCCTTGGAGACGTGGTTGGTGTTAGATGTGGTCATAAGGGTGGAACTCTCATGCCTGGGATGAGCGCCCTTGTAAGCATCACCAGAGAGCTTGCTTCCTCTCTCTGCTCTCCGCCATGTGAAGACAATGAGAAGTCGGCAGTCTTCTGATGAGGGCTCCCAGCAGAACCCCACCATTCTGGCACTCTGATCTCGGACTTCCCAGCCTCCAGAACTGTAGGAATAAGTTTCTGTTCTGTTCTTATTTCTGTGGCTGTCAGAAATAAGCCACCCAATTTATGGTATTTTGTGATAGCAGCCCAAGCTGAGTAAGACATCACTGGAAGTTAAAATGTGTGCATGCCTGGCCGTGAAGAGAGGCTTCTCCACTGAATATTTTTATCCCAAGACCCAGTGCTAGAAACCTGCACTTCTCATCCTGCCTGGAGAAGTGGTCCCTTTATAGAGATGCATGTTCCATTCAGAACAGGTGTTTTTTTTTTTTGCAAGTATTTTTCTAATCTACACAGCAGATTTTTCCAGTTTTTCACATTGTTTTTTTTCTCCTACCTGCCTATTTTCTACTTTCAAAGTTAATTATGATTTATGACAAAAAAGTTTAGATTAATATTATAAATTATTAATATTAATATTATAAAATACATTATAGGAAACACTTGATAGGATAAGTGTATTCTTTTGCAGACGAATACACCAGTGGGTGGGGAATTTGGAGTAGAAGAGAGAAAAAGTCTAGAGTGACACTCTATCGTCTAGAGTGACAAAGCGGGAAGTTTAAGATAAGGAGAAGGGGATCAAAAGAGAGACAGATGTGGCATTTGCAACACAAAGACCAACATTAAATAAAGACCAGAACTGAAATATTCTGTGCAGTGTCTTTCTCCAGTTTCGTCCTTCAAACTTCAGCAAAGCATCTCCATACTCTGACTGTTCTGAGAATTAGATTGGGGGAGGGAGAGGGGGGAGCAGGAGAGGTAGACAGGCAAGATGGGACAATTGCTAAAAATTTGCCTAGTCAGGTGCTGGGAAGGACAAAGGCAAGTGTAAATGCAAGGAGAGCCAGGGATGTTTGGGTTATGTACACACAGAAGAACCCCCAAATCACCATTTCTCATAGACTCAGAGCTCTCCATGCCCATCTGGTCTATATGCTTCCCATTCCTATTTCTTTCACTTTTAAACAGGAAATAAGAGGGATGGCACAAGAGTCCTTATCAAATAGTAAACCATATCCTCAAGGAAAGGAGTGTCCATCCCTCTTTACTCCCAGCTAGTGTTTCCAACTCTTCTGGAACCCCAACACAGATTCCCTGAGCTGATACCTGGAGAGCCCTTTGTTCTAACTTAGTAGGTAGGACAGTTGGTAAAGTCATAGGTAGGTCAGCTGGGAAAGCCACAGGTCAAACCATCCTCACAGAAAGGTACAAAGCAAACTAGCACAAAAGAAAATGAGATTTGGAGAATTTTTTAGGGGATGGGGGCAAGAGTTGATTTTGTTTGGATGTGAAGCCACTAAGGCAGCTAATACGAGTTGCTTGCACAGGGCTGGCATTTTCCACCCAGAATACTCAGAAGCCTCATACAGAGATACACCGTCACATGCCCCTGGCCCACCCATGTCACAGAGCATATTATTCATTTCCTGTCACTTCTTATTGGCCATCCTCTCAGCAAAATTTCCAGAGCAAACTATAATAGTACGGCCCTTGCGTTCAGACTTTAAAATTGACAGCTACCAATGTGTGATGGGCAGTGTTGGCCATTTGACAAACATTCACTCTTTTCATCCTCACAACACCTTAAATCCTTACACTGATGCTGGAGCCTCATGCAGATGAGTTTGCCCAAAGGCACCAGGGAGTAAGTGACTAGGAAGAAGGAAGGAAGGAAAGGAAAGTTCATTAGTGAGAGAGAAAACACAACCAGAGGGAGTTTCAAAGTATAGTGTCTTTAATACAGGAGCACAATTAGAACTGAGGGTTTTATACTGGGTAAGGGGGGTGGGGACTTTGTAAGGTTTCCATCACCCAGTGCACAAGGCAAAGGGTTGTTCCAGAGCATTAACCTCATAAATTTAGCATCATTCATGTTTTTTGCCTGGGCCTAAAGGAGGGCTAAGGAGTACTAACCACCTGTAAAACAAATACAAAGAGCAAACATTTAATGCAAAGCTGCATTCAAATCCAAGTCCCAGTGTCTCACACAGAGTAGCCTTTGGGCAAACTATTCAATCTCTTGAGGTGTCAGGTAACCTTTGTAAAATGGTATGTACATCATAAGATTGCTGCCCGTACACAATGAAGTATTTTGTATGCAGCACCTCACACAGGGCCTGGAGCGTAGTAAGTCTTAATGTGTGTTTGTTTCCTTTCTGCCTCATTTTCCTTTATAAGTATGAAGTAAGAAATTATACGATGTCTGGGAAATGGCTGTCTGCAAAGCCTGGAGACATTCCACTTTCTGGATATACTGCTTTATGCCCGGCAAACTGTACTGATTAAAAGTTCTGATAGAGGAAGAATAAACGAATTTGGAAGGGGTAATCAAGACCCTTCAAAATCCAAAGGGGATGATATTCCAGCTGTGCAGAGAGCCAATAAACCTCCATCCTGAAGACAAAAGTCACCTTATGAAAGCCACGTTAGGTTTCTCCAGAGAGGGAGATTTCACAGAGCCCGGTGGCCATGCTGAGCAGAGGAGCTGAGCAACCCTAAAACTGTGCTATTGAAGGAAAGGATCACAGGATTGTCTGCTAAAGAAACATAATCCTATTTAAACTCTTAAAATATGTCTGTTCTAAATACCCACAGTACTTAAAATCACTGTAGGTAATTTGACCCAGGCAATAGCTCCTTACTCCCAATTGTATCATCTAAAATTTAGGAACCTTGCTTTCTTCTCTTTTACTCATTTTTCTACTGGGTCTCGTGTCCTCCTGTTCTGTCTCCATATTGTACTTGGTGTTTCCTCCCACTTTCTATCCTTTTTCCTACCTTAATCTGCATCTTTGCTTTCCTTGTGAATATTATACACAATGTTTGCCTTTCCTGTGACAATGTCACTGCTCCCATCAGAACAATATGCTCCTGAATACTTTTCCTAAGTGGGCTTATATTCAGCTCTCCATTCCTTGTGGTCTCCTTCTGTCACCAGGGCCTTCGGTTACAAGATGGCTTCCCAAGGTTAGGCATATAACCTGATGTTCAAAAGCCAAGTTGGATTTCTTCCTCTGTGAAAAACTGGGCAGCTTGTCCAATTTTGAGGTTCAAATTTGAATTGCCAATTTGAGAATCACAAGTGATAAGCCAGTAGGCATGCGTGCGTGCTAAAACTATTTGCTTGTACACAGCCACTAAGAGAAGCCACACCAAATACAACCCCCACCACAGAGCAGACTTCAGCACTATGCATAGAACAGAAAATCCAGCTTTACCTCTGGATCACAGATTGAACCAGGATTGGGCACTTTATCCATTGGCAGCCAGTTCATAGGTTAACCACCTTGCCCCAAAAGGAGAGCTGACCAAAAGTAGTCTTTCTCCAAGGAATTTGAATGAGGAATACGATAATCAAGCAGGTAGCCATAGGAGATAAAAGTGAAAGGAGGTGAGAAAATATAAGTAAAAACAAAATCTTCTCCCATCCCAGAAAGATAGTAGAGAAAGAAAACACTTCTGTTATCGAATAAACATTAAACCAGAATGTGAAGCACACCACAGGCAATCAGCTCAGAGACTGAAAAGACAGAAAGAAATCGTGCCCTTTTATATAGCTAAGCAGATACAACCTGTTACATGTTCTCAAGATAAACAATAACTAGTCCTCATGAGGATCTGACAGCACCAGAGTTCATCCTAACTTTACTTTGGTAGTTGGGTGACCATGTGTTAGCTAACTGGCTTTATCCAAAGGAAAACGAGCTTCTTGTATCTTTTTGCCAGGAGACAGTTTTGCAGTTTGGAGCAAGGAACTTACTGAAGTTAGCCCTCTACCCTGCCATGGACACTAGGAGACAGGGGCACTAGCCCCTGTGTTATTTACATCCCAAGGTAATGGCTCCCAGGTCCTTGAGAAAGACACTGCAGATCATAAAGATGGCACAAGGCCTATCTAGCCTTCAAAAGGATTTACACACATTTGGGAGAAGAGAAAGTACTTATAATCAGAAGTTTTCTAAAACAAATGCACAAAGAAAAGAAGGGGAGGGAAATCTCTTTCCTTATCTTCAACACGAAGAATTAAGCCGTTGATTTTCATTTGTGTATTTCCTTAACAAAGATCCAGATGTTAAGGAGAGGCTGGACAGATGTAGAGAGAGGCTGGACCTATGTGAGATGAAGTGACATGGTAACTAAAACAGTGAGTAAGCACATGCTCATAGAGTAGACAGACGACATCTATCTCAATATTCACATTTTATCGATGTCTATAATTGAGAGTTAATACTTGTAGAGATAAGACAGAGAAACAGACATGCGGCATGAGCTGGAGTACCTCAGCAGATCTGCCATTTTTTGTTGTCAGAACTGCCTTCTGTGCAGAACTATCATTTTCCTAAGGCCTGGCCGTCCAGATTTCACGGCATTCCCTGGTGTAAATGTTATTACAAGCACCACCACACCCCTCCTCCATACACACACCATTGCCTGAAGTAGCACGAGGGAGTCTGTGTTTCCTGGCTAAAAAATGCTTGCTTAAAACAGGATGGAAAGACTTTTTCCTGAGGGGCTGGCAGAGAAACTGGGCCCCTAGCGTGCAGAAGATCTGTCATCTCAGACTCATTCAGACCACTCTAGGGAAGGGTCTTACGTGATTTTATGGACATGAAAATTAACCTTCAAGTAAATGAAGAATCACAAATATAGGAGTTCTGGTTTGTGAAAGGCAATCTTTGGTTCCTGAAACAGCTCAGCTACTTCTTGGTAAGAATTTAAAAGAATTACACTGTGTGCAAGATAGTCACAGAGAAAGATATTCATCTGTTTGTTCTTTCACTCACTCATTCACCCAACCACAAGCGTTGGGCGAGGCAGGGTTCTGTGAAGTAGGAACTCAGTGGACAACCCAGACCAGGGACCTGCTGTGGAGGCGGCTACATCCTCGTGGGGGACGCAGACCACAGCACAGAAGGACATAAAGACATCATACGTCAGGGGCCCCGGTGAAGGAGAAATGAGGAACGAGGGGGTGGTGCTAGTTTTGGTAGGTGGTCGGGGGAATCACATCGATTTTGTGTTTATTATCACTCTTGTGGGGGTCAGGCCCACAGAAGAAGCTAAAACATAGCAAATCACATATCAGTGAGAAAGAAATCCATGTACATGACTAGAGTTGGATGCTCTAAGGGAATAAATGCTAAAATTCCCTCTCTGGGCCACAGAGGTAAGGCAGCTATTTGAGGCTTCCTGTCTAGCTCCCCTCAGGGAGCACCTGAAGACGCCAAGTGAGGGATCTCGTCATCACTATTAGATTAAGGGGTCCATCATGGAAGAACCCCTGACACATCTTTCAATAGTGACATAATCATAAAAGCCTACTTGAGGGCAGTGCCGCTCATGGGATGGCACTGTCCTAGTTCCCCAGAGACCCCAGTCTTAACCCAGAGTACTCACAGGAATTTATTATTACCCTAGTATTATTGCCCTAGTATTATTACCCTAGTATTATTACCCTGGTATCATTACCCTAGTATCATTACCCTAGCGTCTAGCCCACCTCAAGTCTCAGTATCATAGAAATGGATGAGATGAAGGAAGTTAAACAAATGCTGTGCTTTGTATGAACTTCCACACGCTTATCACCCAGACCAATCCCAGGGCACATTTATTACACTGTAATGCAGCGGACCATGTGCATGCCTTCTCTCCTTCCCCAGAGTATGAGCTACTGCAGAACAAGGACCTTGCCTGTTCATTATTTTACCCTCCAGCACACAGCACAGTGGAGGGAGCTTAACACACGTTTGCTGAATAAGGTAGATCGAATCAAATCAAATGATTTGCCGACATGCCGACATTTTTGTCCCTGATAAACTACTCTCTGAAGCAAAGAAAAAGTGAAAAGTGATGATATTATTTCTTTTATTATCTACCTTGTACCATATTTCATGAGAGTGAACTGTTTTTAAAAACTAAAGGGCGAGAGCTGGGGAGTTTTTAAATGACTCTCAGAGGTGAGGTGTGGAGTCCTTGGGATGAAGAGCTCAATACAGCAGTTGCTCCCTCAGTGGCTCCCCAGAGTCCTGCCCTTCAGCATTCACATTCCCGCTCTGTCTTGGTGCAGAAGTCCCCAGTGGACTCTTGTCGAGGACACTGGTGACAAGCAACATCTTGTTCAAGCTCATACTCCCTTCTGGGAAAGAAATGACGCCAGGTTTCCAACTCCGTGTCTCATGCCTGGGGCGAATCCATTCTGTCCAGTTTGCACTAAGGGCCGACCAAACGAATCTTGTGTGCTGAGGGCACTGGCAGTGTTAAGTGTTAAACAATTAATTGTTTTGCACGGGTGAATAGCGAGAGCAACAGTTTGTATCGCTCATACTACAGTGGACTCAGAGAACCATTGGAAGTTAGCACAGAGCACTCCAGTAAAGTGATGTGTACTAAATTAGGGCATGCTCAGCCCCCCAAATAAGAGTACAAATACAAACGCTACCCACCAAAATAAAGAAATAAATCTATGCTGAGCTGGGCTACATAGGGAGCCCTCCATGGCATCAATAATGGGGAGAGGTAAGCAACTATCCAGTGAAAGCAGGGGATATCCCTGTGGAGAGAAATTGGGCCTGAAGTGGATTTGGGGCTGATTTGTTCAAACAACTACAATAAAAAGAGTACTAATGTCTCTTCCTCTTCAGAGTCTGAGGAAAATGATACTCTGAGAGGGTTAGTTCTTTGTGTCCAGGCAGAGGACTGTAGGTTTTCAGGTGAGCATACGTAGGACACAGGGTGCCATGGGCAGAGGAAGACCAAGAGGCAGTGGGATGGGAGGGAAAAGACCTGAGTTAGAAGATGAGAGTTGGATCTTTTACTGATTGTGTGATCATGGACGAATTACCAAGGCACAATGGGCCTTGTTTTCCTCATCCATACAGGATTTAATCAAGATTAAGTTTATGAGGTAGACAGGTATTCTATTACGGTGTGAGGAGAAACTATTAAAACTTCTATTTGCATTCATTTTTATCATATTCTCTTTTGAAATTTCTGTTTTGTATATGTTTTTAATGCACATGGTAGTACAGTAGTAAAGCTATGTGGCCAAAACAGCATGAAGACCACTCATTTAGAATGCTATGAGTCAGAAAAACACGAAGTTCAAACAGGAGTTCAAATCTTCACTCTTCCACTTACTAGTTACCTGACCCTAAAGAAATTCCTCATTTTTTCTGAGCCTAACTTTCTATGTATTACCAGGATAATAATAGCACACACGTCATAAGATTGTTGTGAGGATTAAATCAGTACTTAGCACGGTGCCTGGAAAGAAAGAAATGTGAAATTGATAATAGCTCTTATTAATCGTCAACAAAATGGACATGTAATTTCTTTCCTGCCAAATTGTTGTGAAATTTAATGACATGGTATATTGACAAGCACTTTATAGAATATAAATTCCAGACATGCATAAGACACTATTTTTTAACTGCTTTGAAAAACTAGTTCAAGTGCCAGAGTATGAGTCCATTTCATTTTAACCCTTCCTTTATGAGACCACGTGACTATCCTTCGTATCTTAGAGTTATCATAAGGAGGCCTGTGAGATGCTCATAGGGCTGATACCCTGAAATGTTTCTCTATAAACAGGAATTTGGACATTACCTAGGGGGGGCGGGGGGAGAGGAGTGGATTTTGTAAGGCTATTCTCCCACATCCATGCTTCAAATGTTAGTATTTTCTAGCCAAGACCAAAATAGTCTTAGTATTCCCCAGAATTCTTATCCTTTAAAATTTAGAGTAAGAACTTGAGGTGGTTTGTTCGTATAACACGGGGCTTTAGAAAACATAAGATTTATGCATTTAATAAGATCTACAGCATCCTGGGAGTCAGTGCACAACTAGCTTTAGGAAACAGGAATGGTTCCCTGAGCAAGCTATGTAAAAGAATGAAAACATAACCAACTTCAGTCCAACTTTCTTTTGGGACAGTACATCATTTATAACTGAAATCATTTCTGTTTTAGCTCTAGTAGTATCAGTACCAAAATAAAATAAGATATATATATTCTGGCATCCTCCATTTAATCTTTCTCTTTAGATGACCCAGAGGAAACGTGGCAAAGTGAGACTAAAGAAGAGTCTGTGAGCTGGGTGGCGGATGGAGACACGCTGGGACCTAACATCGACAGTGAGGCATGTAAGGGAATGACCTCTGCTCTCCCTTACGGCTGTCATGGGCACCACCTTGGTGAAAGGAGCAGCTAGCCCAGTGATGGTGCCACAGCTGCCATTCTCCAGTCCTGAAGTTAATGTACAGCCTCGCTGTGAATAAACTCCTACGGGGGGAAAAATGTGGAACATTACCCGAACCCCAGGCTCCCAGGAAACAGTATCAGGCATTTCCCTTTGTATTCTGGGAAATGGCTGGCTGCAGAGAACTAACTCCCCTGCCCTGTATGACTTAGCAGAACTCCTAGATGACAACCTTGCGCACCTGTAACAAGGCCAGACACAGACCCTCCAAATTTTCATTCTTTGTCTCATCAATGATTAGCCAAACTATTGTTCTCCACTGATCAATCAGGAAAACTATTGCTAACTTAACTTGATTAAACTTTATCAGGCTTCTCTCCTTCCCCCAGGCCACTGAACTTTGGCTTGCCCCTAAGCTTAGAGAATCTTAAGCTAGCCCCGAAATACATCCTCCCTCTAATGGCCCTTTCCTGTTTCAAACTGTGTCTTCACACCATCTGCTCATCCCTCTCTTGCACACCCAGTTCTCTCTAGACTTCATTACTCCACCCTAGAAGAGAAAAGCCCCTTTCTGCTTGTCCTTTCAGACACTTGCAGATGTTATGTTTGGAGGATTCTTCCTATTGCAATAGTCCCCCTCCCAATATGGTAAGAGTCCCCAACTCCGACTGCAATCGCCTCCCAACCCCTGTTGCAATAGTTCTTGTGAATATAGTTTCTCCTTACTTAAGCCCAAATTTATATTTTATTGGACAGGGGAAAGCTACACTTTCTACTCCACCCTTAGTATTTTTTTCTTAGATATGTTTTTTCTTGTATTCATTTATTAAACAACTATGCATATATCAATATCTATCAATATATCTATATCATCTATATCTATCTATATCTATACCCTCTATATCTACATAGTTCTATATCATCTATATCTCTATACCTATCTATAGCTATATCTACATCTATATCTATATTGAGCTCACTCTTGGTGGTACAGATGAAATAAAAACAACAAACTCCCTGTCTCATGGCATTACACTATTGGGGAAGCTGCTGAGAGACAGATAAGAAAAAATAAACACCAAATGATATGAAATGCTTTGGAGATAAATAAAGGGAGTGAGTGAGAAAGGGTGTCCTGGTTTGGTGATGAGTTGTAAATATATATATATATGGTGGTCAGTTAAGATTTCACAAATATGAATAGACCTAAAAGAAATGATGGAGAGAGCTAACAAGGGCAGAGACTCTGAGATGTGTTTTGGGGGTATGTTTGGAGTGTTCAAAGAATAGCAAACAGGCCAATGTGGCTGGAACATAGTAAGCAGACAGTAGGAGATGAAATTAGAGAGGTAGCATGTTCTAGATCATACAGGCTTATATGCCATTGTAAGACTTTGGTTTTATTTTGAATGAAATGGAAAACAAATAAGGAGTGTGTGCAGTAGTGCCATGATCTGACTAACACTTTAAAAGAACTACTCTGGATTCTAAATGGAGAATAGGTAGATATAACAATGATAGAAGCATGGAGGCCATCTAGGAATTTATTGTAGTAATACCTGCAATAGAAGATGATGGTGCCAACAAGATAGTGACAGATTATTGTGCAAGAAGGCAGGACATGGGCAGTTGGAATCAGGACTTGCGTTTGGAGCATGTTATGTTGTGTATGCTTATTAGACATAAAATAAAGAGTTTTAGTTGAAAACTATGGATATTGATACAAGTCGTAAGTTCTAGACAGAAATCTTCACAAATTTTGGACGTTGATATCTATGAAAGAAATGCTAACTATTTATTTAATTAAGACTTAATTATTTTTGGATTTCTGGTCAAGATGGAAGAGTAGGTAAATGCTATTCTCACCTCCTCTCAGGACCACATCAACTGCAAATATTGAGAATCACCTGAGGTCTAGCTGAACTGAAGCCCTACAACTACAGACATATAGAAGAAGTCACCTTGAGACTAGTAGGAGTGGCAGAGACACGGAACCGGCTGGTCCCACACCCACATGTGTCATCATTAAAAATCAGGGGGCATATCTCGACTGCAGAGCCTCCCCACCCCTGAGGAGCAAGCGGTCCCAGTCCCTCCCCAGCCCAGGGTTTCAATGTCAGAGAGAGAAGTTCCCGCAGCTTCTGGTTGTAAAAACCAGCAGAGATTGTGGCTAAGTGAGATAGAGGAAAGCTAAAGTTCCAGGTGCTCCTTTTAAGGGCCCACTCATGGACTTACTGATGGACGCACTTGCTCTGAGCTCCAGCACTGGGGCAGCAGCTCGAAAGGCACCAGGGACACATGGGGAGGAACTGATTTATCTGGCTGCAGGATGAGGGCTGAAAGGGCAGCTTTCTCTCAGACGGCGGAGCTGGCGGAAGCCATTGTTTCTTTGTTGATTCCGCCCTCACCCTGCGTGCAGACGCACGCAGACGTTATATCTAAGTCACCGTCAAACTGGCTAACACGTTTTATCTGCCCTACCCCACCCAACTTTTGGGCCCACCCAAGCTGCTTCCTGTGCCTTTTCCATACAAGCAATCTGTCTTAGCTCATGTTGCAGACTTTCATAAAATCTCTCAAAGGTTCATGAAACCCAAACAAGCAGCATCTGGTTTCAGCATGTCCCGTATCTTTAGTTGAGTAGCCCCAAGCCCAGCACAATCTGCATGTACCTCATGCTACCATCTCGCTTAAAGATAATTTCTTTGTATTTTACTCAGTAGAGTGTATGTCAGGAAAAATGTGAGAAGCACTTCTGGACCCAGTTTACTAATTGGTGCTCAGCTTATTTATTGAATGCTGTTACCAAATTAATTTTGGTTGTTGTGAAGTCATAATTATGAAATGTGTATCAAATCTACAATTATCGAAATCTAAGGAAGTAATTATTGATATGGACCAGGTGATAGAGATAAAAGTAGGAAAATTAGGGAGATGTGAATAATCATATTTTTGTATTCAGCTTAAACTGGCAAGAGCTGGGAGGATGGGAGATCTGAAAGCAGAAATAACGGCTTTCCTCAATATCTATTTTATTGCCCTCTATAAACCAAGATGTCAATAAGTCTGAGGTTTATAATAAGTAATAATAACTCAAAGAAAAAAGCCAATCTGTATATCTATTCTCAAGTGCTGATAAGAAAGCAAATAGTAGACTTTCTATCCCTTGTATTTAAAATCTCGTATTAATTTTTCAATCACACCATACATGGGAAACTCTGCAAAACAGAAATGATTTAATTTAAATTACCCTAAATTCCCCCTTCTAATGCCTATTCATTATATTACTCATCTTCATTTCTGCCCAGAACTGTCAGGAGACAGATTCTCAATGAAGTAATCAACAGTTCTGTGTCATATAGACAGCTGCTAGGTTTCAGTGGTGAGTGAAATGGTTGATTTACACAGATAACTCTGGCCATTTAATTAATAGATTCAGGTAAGACTAAAGGCCAGACTAATGCCCTTGTGGAGTTAATTTGAAAGGACAATAGTTCATTACCATAACAAAACCCATGATTATCATCAATAAGTAATGTAATTACGCATTAATAGCATGCTCATAGAGGCAAGTAGTGAAGATTAGCAGCCTTTCTGGATTTGTTAATTTGGTCACAAATCGCAACTACAGGAGACAAAATCCAGGGTTTCATAATCGACTCTGAAGGAGGTTTACTGGTTTGTGATGTAAGACAAGATGTTTGGAGTATTATTTACAGGCTTGCTGGAGAGTAATATTTGGAGGGATGGAGTTTACCATCTAAGGTGACTTTAGGTGGCCAATGTAGTTTGCAGAGAATAGGCTTGTATGCAGAAACTGGAGCTGTGTGGACATACCTGAAGAAGGGACCATAGGAGCAATACTCATGGGTACTGCTGGTGGAGTAGGAGTGCCGAAGGCGTTGGGAAGGCACAGGGGGAGCAGGCAGATGGAGAGTTGGAGGGTGTCGTAGAGATTGAGCTAGTTCCCCCTTATTTCTAAGTATAATTCAGTGGCAAATCAAATCTGAAACATTTTATTTTCAAAAACTAAAAAGCCTTTCATTTCTATTCATATGAAAATACAAGGTGGTGCCAAATATATAAAATGTGTGATTGCATACCCGAGTCCTGCGATTCTGCCGATATTTCCTCCCTAAGCTTGGCTAGGATATTTCTTGCTTACAATTACTAAGCTGCATTTTCTATTTGGAAACAGCCCAGGTGCTTCACAGGGACAGAAGAGAAAGCAATTTAATTTTATTTGTATTACCCTGGCACCTTCCCTTTCCTATTCTACCAAATGTTGAGCTACCAGGAACCTTAAGGATTGTTTAACTTCTGCCATTATACAGGGATCAGAAAAATTAATGGACATAGCCAAAATCAACACCTAGTTAATGACAGAGCCAAGACCAGGGCCCTGGTCTCCTAAACCTTTGAATAGTTCTCTGTAAGTTGGGAGAGGAAGTCCTCTTCTAAGATCCTACAAAGAAGCAGCTACCATATTTACTGACTTTCAAGATATCATAAATTTTATGTATGAATAAGAAAAAGTAAGGTTGCCAATTATAAAATGCCATTAATTGTAAGATGCATTCAACTCTATGGATTATGTGTGTGTGTGTATATATACATATACATATACATATACATATACATATACATATACATATACATATACATATACATACATATACATATACATATACATATACATATACATATACATATACATATATATATATATATATATATATATATATATATATATATATATGATCTCCCCAGTGCATCCAGGTAGGATATTCTATTCTTACTCTCTGATGAAAACCAATCACAGTGCCATGCCCATAGTTTTAACCATCTACTTTAGTTGTTTATTCTATAGTCAGTCTTCTATAATGAGCTTAGTCTATATTTGGTGATTCTATAGCATTTGCTTTGTGAAAATCCATTAGTATCATCTATTTATATTCCGTACAATTTAAAAACATTTTTTTAGTTAATAGAATGTTTTTGAGCAGTTTAAATTTAAAGAAAGATTGAGCAGAAAATACACAGTTCCCATATACTCTCTCCCCCCACCCACAGTTCCCTTGTTATAGCAATCCCCCGTTATCCACGGTTTTGATTTCGGAGGTTTCAGTTACCTACAGTCAACTGGAGTCCAAAAATATTAAATGGAAATTTCAGAAATCAACAATTCGTAAGTTTTAAGTTATGCACCATTCTGAGTAGCGTGATGAAATCTCACACCGTCCTGCTCTGCTCTGTCCAGGACAAGAATCATCCCTGTGTCCAGTGTGTTAGACAGCAGAGAAGAACAAATGCCCACCTCACTTCATCACATGACTGGATTATCTCTACCATCATGAGAAGAAGGGTAAGTAAAGTACAATAAGGTATTCAGAGAGAGAGAGAGAAAGAGAGAGAGAAAGGCCATAGTCATACAACTTTTATTATCGTATGCTGTTATAATTGTTCTATTGTATTATTAGTTATTGTTGTTAATCTTGTCCTGTGCTTAATTTATAAATTGAACTTTATCATAGGTATATAGGTACAGGAAAGATACATAGTATATAGGGTTTGGTAGTACTTGTGGTTTCAGGCATCCACTGGGGCGGGGGCGGGGGGGGCGGGGTCTTGAAATTGTTACCAGAAAACGGGTCACTGGTATTCATCACAGGAGAGAATTCAAGGGCACACTGAATAAGCCAAGCAAGTGGCAGATTTATCAAAGGACATTACACTCTCAAGGAGGTGTGAGTGGGCAGGCCCAGAGAACAGCAGCTGCTCCGAAGAAGAATTCAACTTGGGAATCTATTTCACTAAAAATGAAGGCACAAAATAGTCAAGATTTAGGGGTGGCATTATAGGCATTCCTAGGTGGGTCCTCATTGACTACTCCTTCCCATGGCGCGGAGGGATTTTGTCTTTGTTTGGCTCTGTTGGAAGTATGATGGCAACACAAGGGGTGAATATTTTCCCTAACTGCAGTGCTAATAATATTATAACCCATTAAAATTAGCTAAAGTTCACCACCAGAGGCAACACCGCATCCAGGATCTGCTCTCTGCCACTGAAATCTAGTTCTGGCTGGTCTGGTAGCTGCACTTTTTCTTAAGGACAATCTTATCTCTTCCGTCCTTTGTCTCCCCTCACCTCCTCTTTCCCTTCCTCCCCTTCTCTCCCCATGGCGCTAATCTCTGCTTACAATAACAGAGTGTGTCCCCCGCAGATAAGGGGAGAATACTGTATTAATGTAATGCATTGGTGTAGTACATTTGTTATAATTGATGAATCAGTATTGGTACATTATTATTAACTAAAGCCCATAGTTTGCATCAGGGTTTATTCTTTGTGTTAAGACAGTTCTGTGGGTTTTGATAAATGCATCACGTGATGTATGCACCTTTACAGAGTCATACAGAATAGTTCTACTGGTCTAAAAATGCCCCTGTGCGCACCTACTCATCTCTCCCTCCCTTTTCCCAAATACCTGGTCACCATGAACTTTTTACTGTCTCTATAATTTCATCTTTTCCAGAATGTCATTCACTTGAATTCAGATAGTACAGTATGTAGCCTTTTAAAGAATGGCTTCTTTCACTTTCACTTAGCATCTTTCACTAAATGTGCATTTAAGGTTCTTCCATGTCTTTGTATGGTTTGATAGCTCATTTCTTTTATCGCTGAATCATCCCTGAGGTGGTCTCCCAAATGGGAGACCCTACAAAATCTTTACAACATTATTGATTACGTTCCCCAAATTAATTTCAAAAACCCTAAGGCCATCTTGTGGTTACCGACTGTTTTCTAATCTCCTCACCTTCCCCTTTATCCCCACCGCCCATCTAACAACCCTCAGTTTTTCCTCTTTGTCCCCAAAACTGTTTCTGATTAGTTCATTCACTTATTCTTTTCTTTAGATTCCGCATATAAGTGAGATCATATGGTACTTGTCTTTCTCTTTCTGACTTATTTCACTTAACATCATGTTCTCTAGATCCATTCATGTTGTTGCAAATGGTAAGATTTCTTTCTTCTTTATGGCTGCGTAATACTCCACATAGATTGACTATTAATTGATTAATATTCAGAATCAAATAAAAATAATATTTACTCATTAAACAATCAATTTACACATAGAAAAAGAAAGAATTTAGCAAGGTGCATACAAATAATCATGTAGAAATCTTCATCTTATAGTATATCAGTATTATATCTACAAAAGGCCAAAGCAATTGTCAGGTTCAGTCAAACAATTGAAATTGATTGCCAGAACTGAACAACTGTTTAACTGGATTAAATGGTCAGTTCTTTCTAGATATCCTGTACTTGAGGTTCATTTTTAATCTCCCCGTATGCAATGTATGTAAAATAGGATTAAAGGTATTTTTAATAGAGGTGTCTATGAGTCCTTATTTTGTTTCTAAAGCTCTTTAGTAATTTAAAGTGTTAATTATGATGAAATAGTAAGTTCTAAGTAAGTTAACTCCTGAAAAACATAGGCCATACTTCTTAATCCACTTAAAAGTAAAATGTTTCAACAAAATAATACCAAGATTAAGATTATTTCAAAGCTCAAAGTAATATTCACCTAGACATCTGACTCAAGCAGTCTACAGATATGGGCATGAGAAGATGCATCTCCTATTTTGTAGATAAAGTGAAGCCATAAGTTACATAGACCCTTCTCCTTCGCACGACCATACCCGTAGATGAAGGTGGAGATCAGGGATGAGGTAACGTTTATTTTCAAACATATTTCTTGGTTATAAAATAAAACTGAAGGCATATGATTTATTTCTCAGGCTCCTTCAAGTGTCCATGAATCAAAATGTTATGTGTCAAATATACAAGTATGTATATTTTAGTAATTCTATTTGATATAATAAAAAGGGTTTAATTAATTAAAACTTAGGTATTTGAGGGGAAGTTAAAGAACAAATTATCATAGGTATTTTAATATTCAATCTTTTTTAAAAATAGATTTTATTTTTTAGAATAGTTTTAGGTTCACAGCAAAATTAGGAGAAAGATGCAGAGATGTCTCATATGTCCCCCTCCCTACACATACATAGCCTCCCCCATTATCAAGACCCTCCACTAGAGTCATACTCTTGCTATAACTGATGAATTACATTGACCCATCATTATCACTCAAAGTCCATAGTTATAGTAGGGTTCTCAAATCTTTTATTTTTAAGTGAAATTCAAGAAAATGATGGCAGGCCCTGGTCCTCAACTATGGCAATTCCCTCTTCTGCTCCCTTCTGCCCTCGTGCTCCATGTGTGCCACGCTATTTGCTAGAGATATTTTCCCATCACTGTGTTTGTCTCCCATGAGGCCGTGAGAAATTCTTTATTTTTAGGTTAAGATTGTCTTATTTATTTTTGAAACCTCAGGCCTAATAAAGAGCCAAAGACATAGTGTTAAACACTTATTGTTGAAGAATGTTTATTAAATAGCACAGATATTCCTCTCTAGTTTCTTTGAGTTTGAATTTGCTTATTAATAAAGGAGACAGGTTTATAGCATTCACCATTCAGGTTATCTTCCTTGGTCCTTATCAAATCCTTAACCACTCCAATTCTAAGATGTAGTGAAAAACAAAGTCATACTTCTTGATGTTCTACTTGTAATCCATTTTCCCACTGAGAAATGAAAGTCACAATATTGTGTTATATTTTGATGTGTTTTAACTAGGGAAGCTGTCTCTTTTAATTTTTAGAGAAGAACTATTTGAGCTATTTGTTTATTATGTTTGAAAACAGCTCTTCTGGTTAGATTTTTCAACAGTATGCAATACTTTACTAATGCAAATGCTTTATTCACCAACCAACATTTGGTGTCCATCTCTTCTGTATGAAAGTTTATAAGAGCCTTGCTACTATAAGTTTCATATTTCAATAAGGGAAATAACCAGGTAACCTTTAGATGTGACTTAGTGTTATGATTTGTTATATAACAGGGCACATTAAGGTTTACGTCCCCATGACTGGACTTAGTTTTTCTCTAGAATAATCCTCCTGAATCTCATTCATCATGGGATTCTTTTTACATCTGATGATAGCATAATAACAGGGCAGCTGAGCACTGGGAAATTTGGAAATCTATTTTAAAATAAATTTACTTTTAAAATGTGGGTAATCATTTCAACTTTAGGATTAAACCAGATTCTTCTCATTGTGTAGATTTCTTCCCATATCCTGCCCCCACCCCCTGCCACAGTAATGGTATTGTGACTAAGACTGGTGTCACCATAATGTTCTTGAGACAGAATGATAGTCCAGTGACTCATCAGGCACTAGAAAGGGAAAATATTCAAGAAATTTAACATCATTGGCATTTGAAATAATCCAATGCTGTGAATCTCTTCCTAAAAATAAGGACGACTAAATAACTTTATTCACTGATAAAAGCCACAATTCCAAACAACTGTGACAGAGTACAGAACAAATTATAATTACTTAAAGAATCATCATGATTACTCATAAAAACCATAACATTGGCCAACCAATTTTTCTTGTCAAAACACATGGTTTCTTCTGGGGTTCATACCTTCAATTTGCCCAATTATTCTCCCCAAATGTTCTTTTTGGTGGCTGAGACACACAATAGCATTCAGATTCTAAAGACTTCTTTCTGTACAAACAACATTTAAGAAGCAGATGAATACCTCTCAAAGGCAATTGTAGTTGAGATTGTGAGTGAAATGATAGGAAAAAAGAAGTTATCTGAGGTCTCTGGCCAATGCAAAGAAACTGCTGAGTAGAGCAGGAGCTCTGAAACACAGCTCAGGTGACTAATGGCATGGAGCTCTCAGCATTGTTAGTGTCTCTTTTTTTTTTTCTTCCCTTTCCCTCCTTTATTTTTCCCTGCTTCACTGAATCCATGTGCCTGTCACTTTTTCTCCCCTTTCTTCCACCCTCCTTTTCTCATGCTTCTCTGCGCATATTGGCCTTCTGAAGTCTATCCTACAGAGATAACTGGCTTGTTGGACCCACAAAAATGGATGTCTATCTCTTTCCAACTGCACCTCCAGGAAATTGTAACCATGCTCAAGATATGATTAATTTCATAATATCTTATCCACAGTATGATAGAGACTTAAAACACATTAAAAGTTATATAGAGACAGAACTCATCCCTGGGAAGTTCTCCATATTTGCTTTAAGTGGCCAATTCATAAACCTTCTCCTACTTCTGAACGTTCCTTTTCCAGTGCATTTAACCTCCTCTGGCTCCCCTACAGGCTGCTCAGCAATTGCCTGCCCCGACAGCATAGCTATGCCTTCCTTTGTCAACAATATCCCATGCTCTTGACCTCCTTTCATCAAAACTATGTCCCATTCCCCTAGGATAAGACTATGGGACTAAAGCTAATTTGTTCAATTACCATAAGCCAACACATTAATGATTTCCTAGATAACATTTGCATTTATCAGGGATTATTTCTTAAAATAAAAGTTTTCTCAAAGAAGTGGTTTGAACAATGTCTTGATATGATTGCCCAATATTTATGGAGTACTTATTATGTGCCATGTGATATGTAAGATGTTGGATATTCAGAGGTAGACAAAATGGTCTCTGTCTCATGGAGCATTATAACGTAGTGTGTCTTCATGTCACCATTGTAGACTGACTGTTTCCATGACTTTTGAATCACATCCAGTAAAGTGAACACCTACTCTGTTACCACATGAACTACAGACAATTTTTAGAAAGTCACCCTTGGTAGAATTTATGTGCTGGGACTTATTCCAGCACACACAACAACTGCATGAGTTAGAAAGTTCTACTCCCATTTTGCAAAGGGAAGTGGCTAGCCAGGTAAGTCCTCTACTTAGGGTCTCAGGATGAGCAAGTAGTCGTGTCAGTGTCTGGGGAGGACTTTGGACTCCAAGTCCAGTATTGTCCACTTCAGCATAGGTGCCACTCTAGATTCTTCCCAAGCTCCCCTTGGATACGTAGTGAGTAGATAATCAGGAATTGTATGCTACCTTCAGCTTCTCATTGGGTGCCACTGGAGAGATAGAGCTGTAATGCAGTGTTAAAATTATTACTGCTGCAATGGCCCATGCTGATAGCATATCATTTTGACTGCATAAAATATACTGGCTAGAGTCATCCAGCCAGCACCCTCTTAGTTCTTCATCTCATTAAATTTTTTCTTCACTTCACTACTTTTTTATATGTATTATTGCACTCCATTCCTATTTCTTCCCCCAAAGTGTCAGTATGGCTTTGGGGTTGATTCCAATTGGCCTTTTTCTGTCTTGTACTTTATCTCTGGGTACAAATCAGTCATCCATTACTCATCTTCTTCTTATGTCAGCTGATTGACAAGTTGCTTAGCCCTCTACGTCACCTTCAACAATTATTCCTTACATTGGTGGCACTGAGAATTGATACAGCATGAGAAAAGCATGGTACTACTTTATGTTATTTACACAAATAAGCCAAAGATGGCTTCTGTGGTTGTTTATTTCTTCACTGCAAGCAAAAATCTGTTGAAATGTCTGTCAGTGCCAAACTCAAATTTTTACAATCCAAATGTTTTAAATATAGATAGTTCAAAAAAGCAGATTTGGGGCCACTTAGATCTTGCCTATTCTGTATACCCCATAAGTGTCCAACATCTAGCAATAGATAAGCTAAACTCTGGGCCGTAAAGATCCCAAGCTGCTGCTGCCCTTTGGAGCTCTCTGACTCAAAGATTCCTGCTGTGCTGCTGAGTAGCTCCACCTAGACACATCAGTGCCCTGTCTGATTCCCCTCTCTCCATGGAGTTCCCTGTCTTCCTCCCCTTCTGAGCCGTGGCTCCTAAACCTGAGACTGGAAGGTCTCATGCTTTGAGGCACTTTCCCCTCATGCAAATCTGTCAGAGTGTCCCTAATAAAGCTCGTGTGCTACTGCAACCTAGTGGTCATGCCTCTCAACCAACCATCAAGTCTCTTGAACCCCCTACAATAATCCGAATATGCATATTCTTAGGTTCTTTTGGACCCACACAATATATATACAATTCCATAAGTCAGATGTAATTTCAGTTTATTATTTTTCACTTATGGGTGGTATTTGACAATATTAATTTATTCAACAATATTATGTGACTGACACGGGCATCGGTGAGGTGCAGGCAACTCACGTTTTACAATTGTACGGCTTGTAAGATGGAAGTGAACTAATTCACGGAATAGATAATTACCTGTCACATTAACTGATCAGTTTTCTACTTCAAAGTTAGCACTTTACCCTAATAGGATCAGTCTTATTTCATTACAGAAATGTTTGCTGCATGTGGATACAAAATGAAAATCATCGTGTGGTTCCAGAAAAGTAAGAAAACACTAAAATAAAATTAAAAAATAAAGGCTTGTCAAAAGAACACAGGAGTCAACCCAAATGGCCAAATTTAGAGCAAACTGAATTTTAAAAATAAATGATAATAGTATTGGATTTTAACACAGAGAATAAAATAAATATTCATAATTCTATACTGTTATAAATAAATAAAATAAGCAAATAAATTCAGAGAAGAAACAGCTCTTCCTTACAGAATTCCCATTATATATGAGAGGAAAAAAACAGAGAATCACCAGTAAGCAAGTACCACAATACTTGTTGCAGACAAGATCCACCCATGAATGCAAAAAATAGTGGGAGACAGTTTCAAGAGAAATAGGATTTTCTCCCAAATATACGTATTAACTACAAAAGGAGAGATAGTAATTTTACAGTAGAGAAACCTGGCAGGCACCAACTTAACATTGTGTTCCAGGTAAACATCACAGGTGATAAAATACAGACATAATGAACGTCTTGATATGGTGCCCGGAGAAGAACACCACATCATTTCTGTGGTATTCTTGTCAAAAATACGTAACATTATTCCAATGATGGGAAAATATTATAAGAATCCAAATTGAGAAACACTTCAAAAGTGAAGATCATAAAAGATAATAAAGGACTGAGAAATTGTTACAGACTGGAAGAGACTAAAGAGAATTCACAACTAAATGCAATGTGGGACACCAGATAGAATTCTGGAACATAGAAAAGATAATACTAGTAGAAAAATTGGTGAAATTTGAGAAAAAAGCTATAGTTAATAATATTGAATCAATGTTCACTTCCTGTTCTTGATTATTGTGCTGTGGTTATGTAAGATGGTGACATTAGGGGAAGCAGGGAGAAAGATGTAAAAAACCTTTTTGTACTATTTTTCCAACTTTTCTGTAAGTTTAAAATAGTTCAAAATAAAAAGTTTAATAGAATAAAGTAAAATAAAAATAGTGGGTACTCACCGAATCAGAATGCTGGTCAAATAGCTGAAGAAAAAAATAAACTGAAGTTAGATGATGGGAAGATTTTAATTCAATTCTTCAGTCCAAAATACGAGAAATAGAAAAGTTCCATGATTTAACCAAAGCAACCTAGACACAAATATCCTGGTTTTCAGCTCAGGTTTTACTATTAATATCCTATGCCAAGGAGAGTTATATAGCATGAAAAAAATAATATGTGATATATTTATTGTGTTTTAGTTCTTGTAACTATCAAATTAATCTGATTTTTTGGAATACATGTTCATTTATCATTGGGGAGCATTGAAATGGATACTGAGGAACATCAATAAAATTACATCTAACAATTATGAAAATATAAAATTAAACATTGCTTAAGTTGAAATCATAATACCAGCAGATAATATATGCCAAGTGTGGGCGGGAGAGGCTTTTTATTTGGTGAAAATATCACAAAATTTCAATTAACCATAATTTTACTATACTCATCACAAAGTAATAGAAATAAATACTTTTGAAAATGTTTGATAATCAAGATAAAATGGCAACAGAATTTTATCCCTTAATAATCAAAGTCCTTTAAGACTTCAAGGAAATAAAGAAGTTACTAGATAATTTAAAATAACAAAAGTGATATGATTTCCAATCCACATGGCAGAGTAGGTAAAAGCTGTGCTTGCCTCCTCTCACAACCACATAAAAATTACAACTAAACTACAGAACAACCATCCCTGAGAGTCACCTGAAGTCTAGCTGAACGGAAGTCCTACAACTAAGGAACTACAGAAGAAGCCATCTCAAGACTGGTAGTAGGGGCGGAGACAGGAAACAGGCTGGTCCCACACCTGTATGTGGTGGTTAAAAATCAGGAACAATATCCTGACTGCAGAGCTAATGATGAGCCATGCCCAAGTCCAGAGAACAAAGGAGGGGAACTTTTTTGTTAGAGGAAAGAGGGATTTCATAGGGGCTATAGTAAACAAAGAGTCCATTGGAGGAAACTGGGGGTTCCACGTGTAGTGGCTTTTCATTTGCTGAGTTGTAACAGTCTTTCATTGGCTGGATGGTTGCCAGATGAGATCCTCCTTCTTCCTGCGGAGTAGTAGAGTAGAAAAACATCTTCCCCTTGGAGATGAAAAGTATCTATTTTCCTGTTTGTGGTAATTGACTGAGTGGTAGGGCATGAGAGTGAAGAGAACTCGGAAGCTGCTGTTTGGGGTAATCATTTTAAGCTGTTCATTAATAAATAAGACTCAGAAAAAATCTTTGACCCTGCCCTTTTTCCTGTGCAAGAGATTGAGACAGAGAAACCTGCTTCAGGAAGGAAATCTTAGAATGCTGCAATAGCCTAATTTGAATTAAGAATAGTAAATAAGAGGCAGGTTCCTATTAGGTAGATATCCACCCACTGTGTCCCGTTGTATCTGAGTTGTCCAGCAAGAATGTTCCTACCATGTATGTCCCACCCTACCTCAAATCGCCCATTCTCACTTCTGAAATCTAATACCCTGTTTCTCCTCTTTTCTCCTTTGTCCAAAATGTCATATATGCTCAATGTTGCCTCCCTGTCTTAGGAATTTTCACACCTATGTGAATTCCCTGTGTGCATATATTAAAATTTTGATTTTCTCCTGTTAATCTGTCTCTGTGGATTTGATGATTAGCTCAGCTAGAAGAACTTAGCAAATGGGATGAAAAGAAATAATTTTTTTTTAGCCCCCACAAAAACATCCCTTATCAGCCCTCCGACTTCAATTTAAATGAGATTTCTGTTTATTAAACTTCACAATGATAAGTAAAGTAAGTCAGACAGAGAAAGACAAAAAGAAAAAGTCATAGCTACAGAGAAAAGAAATGGCAGCTGGTGAGAGAAATGGGTGAAGGGGGTCAGAAGACAAAGAAAAAAGAAGAAACTCTGATCGTGAATTTAATTTTTCCTAGTTTTCTCTCTTGCAGACATATTCATCACATACTTTAGAAAATTTTTGATATTTTCCCAGGACATAACAACACTGTACAAAGTTTCAATATGTGTATAGTTGGGATTGAAAAACATTCAGGTGAAAAGCAATCTAATTTATATGAAGGACAGATTTGTGGCCCATGTAGTTGCCAAATATGTTAGGCTAGACTTCTAGGGGTAAAAAGGCCTTTAACTTTCTACTATTGAACTGGCACAGACTACATAGCAGCTTTTTCCTTTTATTCTTTGTTTCTAAATAAAATGTTAGTGGATAACAGTTGAAATCAAGACTGTTCATTTCACTAGGCTAAAGATGATTGTATTGCTTCATTCAATAAAATGCTCTTTCAAATATGTACCTGGTAATGTATGGTACTCAAGGAAACAAAAGCTCATTGTTGTTCCCCCCTCAAAATGTGTTACACCTCAATAAAGCTGAATTTTTTATAAAATGTGGTCTAATAAGAGAGTCCTTGATTATAATCCCAACTATGCCTCCAACCTTCAACTCCTGAAGAATTTGTTGAGCACAACCAACCAGGTCTGCTCAAGAACAGAAACTCCAGAAAAGAATAATATGCTGTTCCTTAGGTCACTTAATTGCTCTTACTTCAGCACCTCCAGTTTCAAATATAAACGGTGTTCTATTTCTGCCACATCTAATCCATCCAGGACATTCATTCTTGTGTATTCTGAGCCATTACTCCATCCAACACTTTTTTTCTTGTATCTTTGGTCTCTTCAAATTGATTTCTCTGTCAATAAAAAGTTTTAGCATCTTTTGAAATGGGAGGAAAGAAAAAGAGAGGAAGAAAAGAAGGAAATGGAGGGAGGGATGAGGGGAGGAAAAGAGGGAAGGAGAGAAGGAAGATGTAAATATAAATTGAAATAAAACTTCCCTGGACTTTCCCTGTCTCTCAAACTATAGCCTTGTCTCTTTCATTTATTTTCAAATATCTTGAAGAGCCCAAAGGAAAAGTTGATAGATTTGAGAATTCCATAAAAAACGCAAAACCCCTGCACGTCAAGAATTCTGCAAATTCAGCTATAAGGCAACAAACAAACAAACAAAAAGTGGGAAAAAATATTTACATTAAATCAAATCAAATGGACAATAAAATTTAGAAACAAAAATTTATAGAAGACAAATGACTAATAAATGCATAAAAAATCAATTACAGTAGTAATAACAGAAATTCAAACTAAAACAATGAGGTATCTTTAAAAAAAACAAAAACCTGTTAGTTAAGCAATTATTTGAAATGACAAAGTTCACCGTTTGCTGAAAGACTATCGTCATACAATTGCTACTAGCTGTGAAAAATTGTACAACTTTTATGGAACAGGGTTGTAACACAGCCAATCTTCATTATTTATGGATTCCATATTTGCTAATTCACCTACTCACTAAATTGTATTTGTAAGCCTAAAATCAATCTTCAGGGTCTTTTTGCAGTAATTTTTGGACATCTACAGATGAGGAAAAACTGGGATTCCTTGTCAAATAAGGCATGCACTGCTTTCTTGTTTTAGCTCTCATCCTGAAAACAAGTATTCTTGTCGAGTGAGTGGTCTAGTGAATGCCACATTTTTCTCATTTTTGTGCCTTTTGTTGGTGACTTTGCTGTTTAAAATGGCCGGAAGCATGGAGCTGCAGTGCTCTCTAGCGTTCCTAATTGTAAGAAGGCTTCCCGATGCTTCTCGGAGAAAGTAGGTGTTAGACGACCTTCATTCAGGCATGGGTTATAATGCTGTTGCCATGAGTTCACTGTTAATGCATCAGTGATATACATTAAATAAGGCATTTTAAAACACAAACAAAAAGAAGGTTACGTATTGATCAGCTGATGAAAATGTGTTGACCAGAGGCCTGCAGGATCTTAACCCTGCAGGACTCTTTATAAGGCAGTGGATTCTCCCCTGGACCCTCTAGAAGGAACAGGCCCTGAAGACAAATGAGACTGATTTCAACTTCTGACCTTCAAAATTATAGGAGAAAAATTACGGTTTTAAGTCACTACATTTGTGGTAATAATTTGTTACAGCAGCAATAGGGAATTAATACAGGCCTATATTACGCATGTGCATAAAATAGAGATTGAGTAATGTTGCTATAGAAAAGTCTATGGTCAATATTTGAGCGCTCTTGCCACACTGGTTTTGAGGTTTGTCGTGTTGCATAAATCTACAAGTATATGTATCTTGTTGTTTGGGAACTGCTTTAAATTATTTTTTACATAAGCCTCTTTAGAAGTAATAAATCGAAAAAGTGCATTTTTAATTTTAAAAAAGTTAAGTAATGACTTTCATTTATCAAAGAAGTTAAAAATGAACTTGCCACTTGCTCAGGATGTTTATGCACATCTACATGTGGGAGTATCACTCACCGTGTGAAAACCAGAAGACACAAAGATGCTGAAGAAACTGCAGCCCCTATTTCAAAAGCTAAGTTATTTGAGACCGTGCTTGAAGGTGACAGTTTAAAATATGCAACTGCAGAAAAATGCATTTACATATCACTCTGTGGAGCGTGGCTTTTTTATTTAGGTCCAACGAATATTCTACTCAATGAATTTAATTTGTTTCTGCTTGCAAATTTTCTTGAGTCCATACAAAAGGTGAAGCCACAATATATGTCATTATACATTTGTCCAAACCCATAGAAATACTTAATACGGCAAACAATTTTGGACTTTGCAGATGTGATTAAGTTAAGGATCTTGAGATGGTCACTTGTCCTAGATTATCCAGGTGGACTCTAGATGAAGTCACATGAATCTTTTTGTTATGAGAACCAGAGGGAAATTTGACACAGGGTGAGGAGGAAAAGGCAATGTGACCTTGGGATCAAAGACAGGCATTGTGCATGCTTGGCCTATGGCTGAAGAGGCAAGGAATGCTACTTTCTCCCCTAGTGTCTTCGGAGGGGGCATGGCTCTGCAGACACTTTGATTTTGATCCAGTGAAACAAAGTTCAGACTTTTAGCCTCCAGAACTACAAGAATAAATTTCAGTGTTTTAAGGCACCAAATTTGCAGTAATTTATTACAGTTGCCACAGGAAACAAATACAGTGGGAAATCTTTGATCAAGATATTTGATTAATGAAACACCAACAACCTTCAGGTTTCTTAACTTTGTAACTTGAATTATGATTGAAAACAAAGCTTGTAAACAAGAAGACATTGAAATGTCTCCCAACAAAAACAAGAGAACAACTAAGCAAATTAATTGACCAGAGTTCAAATCTGCATGATTTAATTATGAGTATCTCAACTTTTGAGAAAAATCTTTTGATGATGTTTCTACTCATAATTGAGCAAATTTTTATTTTGTATTGGAATAAAAGGAATTGAGAAATCCTACAGTTTTTCAGCATCTAAATATAGCAAACAAATCATAATTTAAAACAACTTATCTTAAAAGTTTTTGTTTTTTTTTAATATTTGTCAAATTAAGTTAGTCTGAGCAAAGGCAAAAGAACAGAATACTGGTTTAAGATATTCACACCTGTGAGCACACACAAAGAAAACTAGTGTTGAAAGTAACTTCCATTTAGTAGAATTTGCTCTGAGCTTATCAAGTACATCAGCAGCTGTAGAGAAACTAATTGTTCAATTAAAAATATTACACTCTACAAGGAACCAACTGAAAATGTCAAAATTTCACATTTATAATTTTAAGGAAGATTATAAGCAATTTTATAGAAAAATTGAAACTAAAAAAAAAAAAAAAAACCCTAGTAGAAAATAAAACACATTCTTTAGAAAAATACAAGTGATGCTGTATTAGATAAGAAACTGATCAAATTATGTGACTATGTACTAAGAGCAATTGTTCTGCTCCTGTTATTTTTAATGTTCAGATAATCAATGGAGTGCTTAAATTTTTGCTTTTTAATGTACATACATTTTTATTATTTTGGAAAAAAATTACATTTTTGAAATTATCTTTTGTGTAGCCCTATATATAGATCCACCGCGATGATAAAAACAATTTTTTGGTCAATAAAATTTTTAAAAATTATACAATTTTAATTATTTTAGCACCTCCTTCCATTCTACAAAGTGTTCCAGTTGGATGATACATTATATGGCTTAACACTCTTCTTGAAGGAAAAAAATTGCCTAATCCAAATTTACCTGTCTCATCTTTTTAAAATCTATTCAGTAATTGGCAATTTTGCCCATTATCTTACCTTCAGGGAATGAAACTGAGAAAGCTAATTGAGGCAGACATTGCGCTGGGTACTTTATATACACACATGAATTTAAGAATATAAATATGAACTATGTATCAATAGCTCCATTTTAAAGGTAAGGAAATGGGCTTATAGATATAAAATAGTGGTGTAAAATGTTTGGCTTGCAGGAAGCAGAGGTGGAATTTAATGCCACTGGGTCTACCAGCTTTCTCGTGCTCCTCCCTTAGTGTCCAGAGTACGAGCCACTCCAATTTGACTTCCATAACCATGTCTATCTCCTTCAGCGGTTCTCTCTCATTTTCCTTCTGCCTCTTCCTTGGCCATTCTCTTTTACAGCTTCGAATCTCACATCTGTTTAAGTGTCTTCATAGGATGAATAGCACTGAGTTACTCCATGTAGCTTTCATCAAGAACTCCGGATTCCTTTCTCATCTGACTGAAGCACAAATAAGCACACTTGACCACAGGTTCTTAAAGAGGCAGCTCATCTGTGAGAGTGTAGTATTTGATACAGGAAACATATTGCATTCTGTCCTCTCCCTTAAGCCTAGGGAGAGAGGGCTTCTCATTCTCGGTTCCATAGGCTTATGAATAGATATGCTTGAATGCTAAGACAGCAGATGGGATAGAAAGAGCTCTTTTGGTACTCATCATAGCATCCTGGCCTATGGCTGAGCACCCATAGTTAAGTGAGTTTTTGGAGAAAAGCTCTGAAGAGCAGGGTGAAGGGTCAGCAGGTGTTTCCAGGATGAACCAACAGAATGGCCTCCTCTTCCTGGCTTCACATAGTGTTCTGTGATCTCAGTGCTCTGCTTCTTGACATCACAAATGGCGGACAATAATCAGCAGCTTCTTTCTCCTTCCCAAATCGCGTTAGAAGCAGCTCTAGGTCAGTTGCTCAAAAGCCAGTTGCTAAATGGTCAATCTAATTAATTTGCTTTAAAAAACCTTTAGTTTACCAGCTTTAATCTTATCTTTATCATATCTTTTTTTGAAAATATTAAATTTGTCTAAGATTTCGTGCTGCTTTAGCTGTAGAACAAACGGACAGTTGAAGAGGAAGAGAAAGAAGTATAACATTGCCATAATCAAAGCATGATTTTTAAAATGTTTGAGTATGAAATATTATCATAATTTTTTTGTGAATATATTTTTTTCATCAACCAACCAGTTTAATGAATAAATGTAGCCCATGGCTTTCCATCAACTTCCGTGCTGCTTCTGTGTGTCAAGTTGGGGGTAATTCCAGACTTCCCAGTTCATCAGTCTAATGATGTTCCTTTTCTGAAATCTGTTTGTTCAAAAAGGCCCC
This sequence comes from Rhinolophus hipposideros, assembly GCF_964194185.1. NCBI lineage: Eukaryota > Metazoa > Chordata > Mammalia > Chiroptera > Rhinolophidae > Rhinolophus > Rhinolophus hipposideros. The sequence goes on along the minus strand of NC_138072.1, from coordinate 18,543,935 downwards.
TTGTCATTCTTCGTGTTTGCTCACCAGGATGAATGGATTGTTTCTGTCTCCATTCTAAACATGTTTACCTGACATATTTACAAGTCCTTGACTCTCATCATGTTTATCAGTCACAAACCTTTGGACACATTGCTGGGAGTAGGTCACTCTAAGTCATGAGCGTTGTGATTGGTTAATGTTTCACCAACACTTTCCTGCCCGTGCTCACAGCTAAGGCACCTCATGGTTTCCATCAATAAAGCCACTGCAACTCCAGAGCACACACATACTCAAGCAAGTAGTAAAGCCTAACTAACTGATGAGCATTTCCAGAGTGAATACTTTTTGAGTCTGTTTCTCAATCTCGGCACTATTGACATCTTGAGCTGGAAAATTCTTTGTTGTTGGAAGCTGTCCTGTGCATTATAAGATGTTCAGCGGCATCTCTGGCCTCCATTAGATGCCAGTAGCACCCCTTCCCCAGTTAGCATAGCCAAGCATGTCTCTAGGCATGGCCCAATGTCTCCTGGGAGACAAAATTGCTCTCAATGTACAAAGACTAACTTTACTAACATCACACAAAGATGAGTGTCAGCTCAGAGGATTCAACGATGGCTTATCTATGCTAGGATATAGTAAACAGCACTACAGGCTGAGGCTAGGAACTAGGTGTCCTGTTATCTTTCTTACATAAATAGTTGTCTCTAGTTGAGTGCTCAAATGACAGCCTGTTTAGACTGATGTCTGCTAAGGCAAAACAGCCGACATCATTAAGTTCCACAACTACACTACAGAACGGCTGCCAGTTGTTTGTTGAGTTCCAGGCACTGATAAGCAATCTAATTGTTTTATGATTTTTTTCCAATAAAAAATTTTTAGAAAACAAAATAGGCTAAGGGAAAGCATGCTTTGTTTTAAAGTAAATTGCATAAGCATAACATCATCACCATGTGGAAAACACTAGCAAAAACAATATTGCATGGGCTGAAAAGTAGATCCTGTAGGCTCTACAGTTCCATAAAAAAGGACTGATAAAAGGAAACCCTTTTTAACAGTAAAAAAAATAAATAAAAGATAAAAGGGTGCCCACTCAAGCTTAAAAGATTAGTTATAAGAACACATTTTCATCACAATGTTTGTTCCTAGAACTTTTTCAATTGAGATATAACATTATATAAAGACTTTTCATTATGCTTTTAAATGCTACACATGCTATCTTCTCAATACCACAGGGGATTTGGTGTTAATATGACTAATTTTCCAATAATAAATATCATGGATACCTATCCTTTTTTTAAAACATACTTGCTAGAGACCGACTTATGGATGAGATGCTTTAGCTAGTGGGAATCACTCTCTTCATGATGCTGTTATTACATATGTGGAAGGGGGAAAAGGATATACCTCGTTTCACTGCGCTTCACTTTATTGAGCTTCACGTGTTGCATATTTTACAAACTGAAGGTAGGACCTTCCACCAGCAAGAAGATCACAACTTGCGTTATTGCGATACTCGCTTACATTAAGGTGGTCTGGAACTGAACCGGCCATACCTCCAAGGTATGGCTGTATGTCCAACTCCCTATGTAATTGAGGTTAGATCTATTTTAAATAAGGCCTTTAGATCAGCCTAGCTTGGATCTCCCTAGGACTAATTCAAAATCCCAAGGTTATTTCAATTAAATTCCTGCTGGAAAATCCTGGCACTGGAGCAGACAAGATGAGCAAGACTCACTTCCATGGCATCCTTCCCTTTCACGCTAGACCTGCTTTCCTTATCCTTGCTAAACCATGTCCTATAATTCTTGACTCACCATCTTTCGTCTTTCCAAGACAATTTAAATAAGGCAAGGAGGGTGGGCGTGTGTCTGTAATTAGCATATAGAGTGTTACCTCGGTTTTTGAATGTAATCCATTCCGGAAGACCGTTCAAGTTCTGAAACATTTGAAAACTGAGGCATGGTTTCCCCATAGAAAGTAATGCAAAATGGATTCATTCCAGACTTTTGACATCAATCCCTAAAACTGGAAACTTAGCATGAATTTTACTATTTAATGATACCATAGTTCCATAAAATTTACAGCATTCGTAAACTGAAATGTTTGTCAACAGAGACATTCAAAAACTGAGGTACCACTGTATTTCACTATTTTTAAAATCTGTCATACATATGCACATGCCCACGCATGGACACATACACACATACTCACATCCCCACTCAGAAGGGCAAATGCTTGGTTAGCTTATGCTCCCAAATGGCAGGAAAATAAAAGATGTCTGAGGATGAGATGACAAGTACTTTTCCACTACTAGGGGAATTTTTTGAAAAACAGCACTAACCAAAAAAATTAGAACTCTTTAAAAATCAATATGGCTGAAAGAAGTCCAAGATGGCAGGATTAGGTGAACACTATACCTACCTACTGTATCCCAGAGTCACACCAATATTCAAATAAATTGTAAAACAATCAATCTCAACAATCATCTGAAGACTATCTGAACAGAACCCCTATAACTAAGGATATAAAGAAGAGGCCATATCAAGACTGGTAGGAGGGGCAGAGATGTGAAACGAGCTAACCCCAAATCCATCGACAGCGGTTGAACACTGGGAAGGACACCTCGGTGGCAGAGGTCCCCTTTGAACAGGGAGGAGTCCCAGCCCCACGCCCCGATCCCCAGCCCAGGGCCTGTGCCAGGAAAAGGAGCTCCCACAGCATCTGACAGTGAAAATCAGCAAGGACTTTGCCCTTCCCAGTGGGGCAAAGGGCAGCTGGAAACCCAGACACCCTCTCATAGAGCCCACACGTGGACACACTCGCTTGTGGGCACTCACCTGGTCTCTGGTGGAGGGCAGCAGCTCCGGAGGTCCAGGGACAGGCGGGGAAGGACTGAGTTGTGTGGCTTTGGCACAGGAGCAGGAAGGACAGGAGCCATTGTTGTCCCTGTGTGGAGCCTAAAAGAGGGTGCCATCTTTTCAGTGTTAAGATCGCCCCAAAGAGCCAAATCTGGGACCGCACTGGTCTGGTGAAACCTGTGCATAGGCACCGCCTTGGTGATGCCCTGGAACCCCGCTCCCCGCACCGCTGGTGCTACATCACCTGGGAGACTCCTGCATGCGGTGCTGCTGGCCCCCTATCACAGGCTGTGGGAGCCTGTTTGCAGCGGGCAGACAGCCTGGTGAGCACTAGCCCAACACCTGTGCCACAGCATCTCCTGGGCAGCTCTCAGGAACTTGTGAGCCTGAGATGAGCAGTGGCTGGACTTGGTGTTCTTGGGGTCTTTTTGCAGGGTGTTCATAGGCACAGCACCAGTGCAGGGGCTGAGACTGAACTGACTTTGTAAAAACCACCAAACATATCCCTTAGCTACCTGGAAACCGGCCCACCTAGAGCTGCATTGCCAGGGGCACTCTTGGTGCCTAGACTTAAATGCAAGACCCAAGGCCATAAAACTCCTAGAAGAAAATATAGGAAGTGAACTCTCAGACATTACCCTTAGTAGTATTTTCACTGATCTATCTCCTAGAGCAAGGGAAACAAAAGAAAAAATAAATAAATGGGACTACATCAAACTAAAAAGTTTTTTCACAGCAAAGGAAACCATCAACAAAACAAAAAGACATCTTACAGAATGGGGGAAGATAGCTGCTAATGATACATCTGATAAGGGGTTAATATCCAAAATTTATAAAGGACTCATACAAATCAACACCAAAAAAAACAAACAATCCAATTTAAAAATGGGTAGAAGACAGGAATAGCTATTTCTCCAAAGAGAACATACACATGGTGAAGAGACATATGAAATCATCACTAATCATCACAGTAACGCAAATAAAAACACAATGAGATACCACCTCACTCCTGTCAGAATGACTATCATTAATAAATCAACAAACAACAAGTGCTGGTGAAGAGATGGAGTAAAGGGAACCCTCATACACTGTTGGTGGGATTGCAAATTGGTATAGTCACTATGGAAAACAGTAGGGAGGTTCTTCAAAAAATTAAAAATGGAGCTACCTTATGACCCAGCAATTCCACTCCTATTATCCAAAGAAATCCAAAACACTAATTTGAAAAAATATATGCACCCCTATGTGTATTGCAGTGCTATTCACAATAGCCAAGACATGGAAACCAAAATACCCATTAATATACAATTGGATAAAGAAACCGTGGTACATTTATACAATGGAGTATTATTCAGCCATTAAAAAAAATGGAATCTTGTGAAATAAGTCAGACTGAGAAAGACAAATACCATATGATCTCACTTATATGTGGATTCTAAAGAACAGAATAAACGAAAAAAACAAAACAGAAATAGGGTACTAGATACAGAGAACAACCTGATAGTTGCTAGATGAGAGGGGGTTGGGGGATAAGTAAGGAGGTGAAGGGATTAGAAAATACAAATTTGTAGTCCCAATACAGTCACGGGGATGTGAATTACAGTATGAGAAATATAATCAATAATGTAAAGACTATATAGGGTATCAGATGGGTATTGGACTTATCAAGGGAATCACTTCATAGATTATATAAATGCCTAACCACTGAGCTGTACACCTGAAGCTGATATAAAATAATACTGAATGTCAGCTATGACGTAAAATACAGTATAGGGAATATAGTCCATGGTATTGTAATAGCTATCTACAGCGTCAGAGGGGTAGTAGACTTGTTGAGGTTATCACTTTGTGAGGGGTGTAAATGTCTAATTATTATGCTGTTTTGTACACCTGAAAGTAGTAATAAAATTAAATTTTTAAAAATCGATATGGCTCTTATAAAAGATATGAAGTGATAAACATACACACACAAATGAGAGACTCAACTATAATACACACGTCAGTTAACATAAGAAAAGAGTCTATTTTCTTTTTTATTTCATACGATTTAATTATTTTACGTTAGACTTTTAAAATTCACTTTGGACCCAGCATGTCCTTAGGCTTCACCCACTCATCAAACTGCTCTGCTGTGAGATAGCCAAGTTCAATAGCAGTTGCCTTTAAGGTTGATCCATTTTTGTGTGCTGTCTTAGCAATCTTTGCTGCCTTGTCATACCCTGAAGGAAAAATAAAAAGGCAATATAGGAGTCAGTAGTGAGATTTGGTTTTCTAAAGCAAAACATAATCATTATTATTTACTTGCTATTGATGCTACTCATCTCTTAAGTAACATTTTTCAACCTTAAAAATATTGAACAGTGATTACCTTAATAGTTGTCAATTCTTCTATAGAATTAAACCTTTACTTTTCTTATGTTATACGGATAAACATACCTCAATTTCTACAAGAGATTTGTTCCCAAATTGAAATTGCCCAATAACTCAGATATTTTCACAGGGGAAAACTATGGAGCACCAAGACATAACAATATACATCATAGTATAAAAGTGGTGTTTCAAACATGTTTAACTAGAAATAATTATCTTTCTAACAAAGCTGACGAGCTGGCGCTGCTGGATGAGGACTGAGGGGGCAGGAGGCGACTGTCACAGGAGCAGCCAGGGCTCCGGAGACGCCTTCAGGGCGGCTTCCAGCAGCTCTTCTCTGCTCAGCATTCCATACCCGGCCTCTTACCAGACATTCAGGATACCGGTGGGGAAATTTTGGCTTAATTATATACAAAATATGTATGAAAGATCACAAGTGTCCTGCTTACAGCAGTCACTTGCTTTTAAAAGTGATGAAAGTAGGGGCACGACAGTTCCACAAGTTGACTTAATGTAATTTTTCAAAAGTGAAAAGGCCAAACTAAGAAAGAAAAGAAAAAATGAAAATGAAACCAATAAAGAAGGAAAAAAAGAAAAAAAACCCAAGATGAGAGGATTATGACCAAAGAGAAGAAGCCTGCTGAGGCATCTGCTCACCCACCAAGCAAGGTAGTGTCAGTATGCAATTACTGACCATCTATACAACAAATTACAGGCACAGTTAATTTTACTAGCTACCTGAATTTGTGAAAGCTAAACACCTACTGATCAGATAGCTCTGAGAAAGGATTCTCACGTTAAACCTTTGGGGTCAATATTAGATACCTGGTACTTTTATGGTAATAATGACATTAAAGTCTAAACATTATGCTAATCACTTTCAGTTCTCTTCTTTGAGTCCCACAAAACACCATTCCCAATCGGCCTGTTACATAACAAGCACAAAGAGACTCCACAATGTGGAGTGTGAGGCTCGTGCTGACACCCGTGAGGTGTGGCTTGCCTGCTTATCCTTGTATGGTCTTTACCTCACAGTGGATTGACTCCAAGGAAGACTTATCAATCATTCAGCTTTTGGAGTACCTCTAATTTCAATATTTTGGAACAAGTTCTGAAGGAGAGATGCAATAAAACATTTCTCACATGAGCCTTTGAGTTCCCCTGAGTATCTCTCCAGTTGAATGTTGAGGTACAATAATTTAAAAAGGATCAAAATATCATTACCAATCTCAATACCACACCAAAGAACAGATATCACATTGGGCTCAGAGCTTTCAGAAGCAGTTAAATGAGCTCTAACTTTATAAGACTGAAATTACTGGCTTGATGTGAAGCCAATTATAGAAAATCAGCCCTGAAATTTCAGGATTATAGAAGAATGTATTAAAGCGGTAACCATAACAGGCCAAATGACTGCATAACTTGTTCTAAAATACAGAATCAAAGAGTATGTTAATAATCTCAGCTCAGCCGTAAGAGATGGTGGGAAAAAGCTTTGAACACATCATAACACAATGCAGTGATGACGCAAAACCTACGAGTCAAACAGTGCATTCAATGGGAACCACTGGGGTCAGTCTGTACGTTTAAATATACAAAATGAAATATTTACGATTCTGGAAAAGGCTTGCCATACAAAAGCTATGGTTTTAGACACATATTTGCATTTCCCCCTTTTCCCTATAAGCGATGAATACATAACCCTTTTTCTTTTAATTGGAAACTTTCCATTTCTTAATTGAGCAGAATAAAAACAAAGCATAGCCGAGCACCTAGAGAAGGTAGAAAAAGAATTCATTCCATGTTGCCAAGCAGTCAGCGCCACCGAGTGACATCACCAACTGAGAGGCTCTTCCCCAGTGTCTACAGAATGAATATAAAGCATCGGAATTCCACTAAGATTAAATAAGTTTGAATCTATCACATTTCAAACAAAATGAAGCATAAGTTTTTGAAAAAACCATGTCACCATAAAATTTATATATAATGTCTTACAACACAATGTCAAGTATTTTATAGAATTTTACTGAAAAGAAATTGGTGTCTACAAACACTGACCCAGTATTCTCTTTAAAATTTTCAGCTTTTTTCTTTTGTATTCAAATGTACATTATTATTTCTTAAACCCTTACCTATATGAGGATTAAGAGCTGTCACCAACATTAGAGACTCGTTCATTAGCTTGTTGATCCTTTCTGTGTTGGCCTGGATTCCCACCACGCAGTTTTCAGTGAAAGAAACCGATGCATCTCCCAGCAGTCTGGCTGAGTGCAGCACATTTTTAATCTAGGAGAGAGAGAGAGAAAGAGAGAGACGTATTAAGCTTAACTGTCTATTGTCCAGTAACATACAGTATTATTTGCGAGTTCATAAGTGAATATATAATTCAATACACACACAGCACTCCTATAGCTTTAAGGCAAAACAAATATTGTAATCATTTGAGGGCACAGAAATCCAAGAGGCAAAAAGGAATAAATAATAAATACATATAACTAAAATATAGGACACTATGTGATATTATACAGCACAGGTATAAAATGTTAAGAGTACAGAGAAAGAGAAATTCATCCCAGTTGCAAGAATTGGTAAAGATGTAGAGGATCTCAAGGAGAGGATTTAGCCAGAGATGGAGAAAGAATCCTCCATGCAGGACGAAGAGGAGCAGAGATGCGGAGTTAGGAAGTTCAGTATGTGTTTGAGTAAATCAGTGAAATCGGGGCTTCCCAACTCTTAATAATCACCACATTTCTTTATGTTTAACAAAACAAATATTCCATGGACAATTTAAATTAACCTCTCACACAATATTTACAAACAGTATAAAATCAATTAGTTTCTTTTAGCATTTCCTTTCTTTTTGGTAACATTTCCAATATATATTAAGTTATATACCCTGTTTCCCTGAAAATAAGACCTAGCCGGACAATCAGATCTAATGGGTCTTTTTGGAGCAAAAATTAATATTACTTATTATATTATATTATATATTATTATTACATTACATTACATTACATTATATTATAGACCCAATCTTATTTTACTACAAGACCAGGTTTTATATTAATTTTTGCTCCAAAAGACGCATTAGAGCTGATTGTCTGGCTAGGTCTCATTTTCAGGGAAACACGGTATCCACATCCTAATCTCTTTTGGTCTAAAACCCCAGCATCTGAACACTATGTTCCCAACAATGGGCTCCAGTAGAAGTCACAGGACTTCAAGATTCATTCATTGGATGGCAAATGTTAACTATCTTGATTTATTTTCTATTAAAGACAAAACCGATTTTTTGTTTTAAAAATTAGCGAGACATTTTATTGTTATACACCTATATTTGCCAGGCAGCTGGTATTGATTTTTGGAATGTGACCTGAAAGCAAAAGCTTATATAGGTCTGAGTTCTGCTTTGGCCTGTCCTCTTCCTATTTCCCACCAGAATGTACATTCCATAGGGGCAAAAAAAGTCTGTCCTGTTCATTGTTCTATTACTAGCAACCCGTACATGCCTGATAGAGACTAGTACTCAATAAATACTTGATGAATATACGGAATGAATATACTTAATTTTGTCATTTGCATATTATCATCAAATTAAAATCAGACTTTACAAATACAAACTGGAAATAAGCCTCTGATATATTTTAGAAATAACATTTTACACAAATAAAGGACTCTTAATGATGACAACTCCATTATCTGAATCTGGGAAAGTGGATGAAAGATGATGCCATCCTGTTCTAGCTTCATAAAGATGAAGGAAAAAGAACAGTTTTAGTGGACACAATCAACTTTTCAAGTTATGTGGAAGAGGTAAAACCAATGAAAGTCTGAGAGAGAAAGGGAAGACAACTGGAGAAAAGTGCTGAAGAAACCAAGGGCAAAGAGGGTTTCAGGAGGGAAGAGTCAAGGTCAGATGTTAGATAGCTGCGGCACGTCTACTGGACTCGGGAGGTCACAAGAGACTGCGAGAACAATTCAAGTACAAGTAGGGCTGACACCGACTGTCGCACCCATGCTGTGAATTAGAGTGAGTGTGTGGGTTACTCGTTTCAGAAGACTGAATTTGGAGGAAGGAGCAGCAGCATGAGGGACAGGATTGAGGCAGGGTATTTTTGTTTGTTTGTTTTTAATAAACTGAGGAGGCATGAACTTATTTCTAGCCACTGGCATTCCCACTGGTGAGGGATGAGGAAGAAACCTATACCCTACCTTCCAGAATTTTTCTTCCTGTTAAGAAAAGCAAACCATCAAATTATATGTACTAAAAGTCACCTAACTGAATATCCAGGATTAATCCTCTAACATTAATATATGCTTGACTTCCAACTGCTACTTATATCATCTAAGTACCTAATGTGCAATCTATGGAAATCTTTATGAAATACAAAAACCAAGACAATTAGCCTTCAGTCAAATACATAAAAAATCAAATTTAAAGCTTACCATCATTGGCTTGAAAACATTCAACTCAAAATGTCCATTGCTACCTCCGACGGTGACAGCGACATGATTCCCCATGATTTGGGCTGCAACCATGGTCATCGCTTCACACTGGGTAGGGTTCACCTTGCCTTCGAGAAAACCACAGGGAAAGACTGCACGTCAAACACACTCAGGGCTTATGTGTCAGCTAAGATTAGGTCTTATGTCAAATAATCAAGAAAAGCAGGAAATCTAACTTTATTAAATAAAGTAAGACAGGTGTACAAGACAAGGTAATAAACTAATAAATTTAAAAAAAGATGTATATAAATTCCAGTAAGCTATAATTTTTATTAACAATTTTAAACCCATAATATCTCAACAAATAGCATAATTATATATATGAACTTTTTTGTTTACTAAGTTGTAAATAAAGTTTTTCAGTCCAAAAATAAATAATAATAAAAATAAAGTAAGACATATAATAAAGCAAGGCCCCAACAATCAGTGCTGATTTCATGAAACAAACCAACCAATGCAAGGGGATTGATGGGTAGCCACAAACTGAATCATTTAATGTTTACTGCGTAATAAGTAATGAGTACCTGCAACCATACATAAAATGCAGTTCTACCTTCCTGGCTTTCATTCATTCTAGAAATGTTTATAAAGCCAGGTATTGAATATACAATGATATGTGAGAAAGGTGCAGGCCCTACCCTGCAGAACTTGGAGGCTAGGGAGAGAGCGCTGGCGATTACAACACATCAGGGGCAAAGACAGACGAGTGCGGGCCGCTGTGGGAACAGTTATAAGAGGCCCCTCACCGCACTTGGGAGGCTTCTCACAGGACGACAGTAAGCCAGAATTTTCCTATTCATCATATGAATCTCCAGGACCCCACCCCTGGGAACACTCCTCTGACAAGCTCAAGTTTGACCAAACACCCCAGATTCCTCTGAGCAACACAAAGCAACACACTGGGGGAAGATTATTTCCTTTTCTGTAACTCTGAATTTCTCTTTTCTCAGGCAATCGCCTTGAATTTGCAATCAACTAAACTCATGTCATTTTTCAGCATGAAATACTTTAAAATCAAATCTCTTCTCATTCTATACATGCACAGATTTAAAATAATCTACTCAGGTCTTTCTTTTTCATCATTAGAAGTCACCTTGTCAGTTTTAGTCCAACCTACAGAGGCCTTTATGAATCTCAATTCTGTTATTTGGCGCAGTGCTATCTCAGCTTCGTTATCTTCTAACCTGATTAGCATGTATTCTCTACAGTCACCCTCAGTCACCAGCAAAGTGGTGAAGGGGCAGAATCCTTCAGCTCGACACCAAGATATTCGTCCAGTTTGAAGTCAACTCATTAGCCACTACTTAAGTGTCACTGTGCTCCCAGCGACACCCATCTACCAGTACTGCCCACACTTCACTGGATTCAATGAACATCATGTGCGTCTGTCAAATGACTTGCTGGAATCCAGACGTCCAACGTCTGTGTCACTGCCCCAAAGCCAAAAATTAAATACGCGTTTAGTAGAATTTATTTGTATTCAATCCATGCTGATCACTTTAATAGCCTGTTCTAGAACTCTCTTGGTAGCGGATTGGGAAAGACAGAACTATTATACATTTTCCAATGTGGAAATCAAAATGCATGCTACTAACAAAAATTCTTTTTTTCCTATATTGTTGGGTGATGTTCTCTGAAGTCGTGATCAAAGTAGACCCAAAAAGACCTTCTGAAACTAGTGTGCCGCACGTGTCTCCATCCATCTTTGGGATCATGGGATCCCAAAAAGGAGACATGCTCTGTAGATAAGAGTCCCTGGGTTCTAGTCGAGTCCCAGCTCCAACATTTACCAGCTATGTGATTACCTGGCATGATACTGCTTCCTGGTTCATTTTCAGGTAAAATCAGTTCCCCCAGACCAGAACGAGGACCAGAACCCAGAAAACGAATATCATTTGCAATCTTCATCAGACTGCAAGCAGTAGTGTTCATGGCTCCACTTAGCTCTACCAAAGCATCATGAGCAGCCAGAGCTTCAAATTTATTTGGAGCTGTAACAAAAGGCAAGCCTGAAGAAAAAAATAATAACCTGTATGAGTTAACAGGTACAATTAAATGATTTTCTAATATCAGCAAGTTAAACAGAAAGTGCAGTATATAAAAACCAGAAATAGAACAATAAAAATTTTACTTCAGAAAAAAATTGTTTAAGACCAAACCTTTGTCTACATTTCTTTAAAAAGTCCTGAAGAAGTAGAAAGAATCTGGTAATACTAGCACATTTAAGGATGAAAAATCAAGTACTGTAAATACATCGGAAAAAAAAAACACCATCCTACTGCAAACACGTGTGTATGATGCCTACTCTTGAGTAAAGATGAAAAGTAGGTAAAATTCACTCTGCTTTATTCCAAACTCCTTTCCTAATACAATTCTACCCCCACATCCCCATGCTATTCTCTCCTCTCTCCAAGGGCCCACAAAATCCTCTGAGAGATTAGGGAGCCAAAATGCGTTAGACAATCTCAGCCAATCTCTCCTATGTTCAAAATTTTAAAGATCTACATATTCTAAACCCTATAATACTATTCTTCTTGATTTAAAAACAAATCTCTCTGACTAAGCAATAATGAGCATTGTATAATTATCTCTACGCTAATCCTCTGGTAACATCTGTATCTTAGTAAGTTTTCTAGACATGATAACTTGGGTGTAACAATTGTTATCATTATCGAGAGTATAGGACTTTACTAAAGGAACGACAGGATTCAAAAAGGTCATTAGTTCATAGAAATATCACAGCATGCCATAGAAAACAAAATTAAGTCTGTCAATATTTACAACATATTTATCATTCAAATGAATTCCTAAACCAGGTGTCGGTATTGACTGTTTTGAAAATAAGTATTCAAAACAGTTTTAAAGAGAAATAATTAAATACCAATAGATAGTCACACCGCTAGCATGGATCGATTTTAACTGCATGAGTGATGTCACCATGATGGTGACATAGGCTGTTCCCAACTTAGCTCCCCCTCACAAGAGAGGGATTAACAACTCTTCAAAATCAAGACACCGCCAAGAGAATCATAGTACTCGGGGGAGGCTGAAGACCAAGACAGACGGCACTAGAAAGGTAAGAGAAGTGGCTATGCATCGGCCACACTGCCCCTTCCCCAGGATAGCAGCACCACATGGTACGATCTCCCCTGAGCATCCAGTTCTTCCAGCGGGAAAAGAGAACCCAGACAGAACACCCAGCCCCTCCTCCCAAGCATGTGGGTCACTCTGCGGGAGCCCCACCATGCAGATTGCAGAGGAATCTGCAGAGCGCAACCACTGGGAATCTGTGATGCAGAAGGGGGGAAGGACTTGCAACAATCGGCATGGATCTTGGCAGGCTGAGTTCACACCTGAAATTCTGAAGAAAAGGTAGCAAATAATACCCAATCGGAACAGCAGAAAGAATTTTTTTAAATGGGGATAGTTTAAGGCACCTCTGAGATAACATCAAGTGTAGCAACATTCCCATCATAGGGATACCGGAGGAGAAGAGAGAGCAAGGAATTCAGAACCAATTTGAAAAAATAATGACAGAAAACTTCCTTACCCTGGTGAAGGATGTAGACATACGAGCTCAGGAAGCAGAGAGAGTCCCAAACAACATGAACCCAAACAGGCCCACACCAAGACACATCAAAATGAAAATGTCAAAGGTTAAAAACAAAGAGGGAATCTTAAAAGCAGCAAGAGAAAAGCAGTTCCTTACCTACAAAGGAGCTCCCATAAACAGTCAGCAGGTTTCACAACAGAAACTTTGCAGGCTACAAGGGATAGGCATGAAATATTCAAAGTGAGGAAAAGTCAGGACCTACAACCAAGATTCCTCTACCCAGCAAAGCTATTATTTAGAATCCAAGGACAAATAAAGAGCTTCCCAGACCAGAAAAAGCTAAAGGAGTTCATCACCACCAAACCAGTATTACAAGGAATGTTAAAGGGACTTCTTTAAGAAGAAAAAGGGGGGGTGACAGAAACATGAATAACAAAATGGCAATAACTATGTACCTATCAATAATCACTAAAAATATAAATGGAGGGCTGGCTTGGTGGTTCAGGTGGTTGGAGCGTCGTGCTCCTAACGTCGAGGTCAACGGCTTGATTCCCACATGGGCTAGTAAGCTGCGCCCTCTACACTTAAGATTGTGAACAACAGCTCTCCCTGGAGTGGGCTCCTGTGAGCAGCCGGAGGTTGGCGTGAGCTGCCATGGGCAGCTGTGTGCTGCTGCAGGCTGCTGTGTGCCTCCATGAGTGGCCAGTGGCCAGGGTGAGTGACCAGCAGCCAGTGTCAGTGGCCCGCAGACAGAGTGAGCTGCTGTGTGCAGCCGTGGGCTACTGTGTGCTGCCATGAGTGGCCAATGGCTAGCATGAGTGGCCGGCAGTCAGCGTGAGTGACCGGCAGTCAGTGTGAGTGACCAGCAGCCGTAAGAGCTACCCTGAGGTGCTGTGAGCAGCCGACCCACGACTTGTGACCAACTGCCTCAGCCGGGGGGAATGTAAGGCTCATAATACCAGCATGGGCCAGGGAGCTGTGTCCTACACAACTAGACTGAGAAACAATGGCTTGAACCGGAGTGGGTGGGGGTGAGGTGGAAGTAAGGGGGGGGGGGAATATATAAATGGATTAAATGCTCCAATCAAAAGACATAAGGATGGCTGAATGGATAAAAAAATCAAGATTCATACATATGCTGTCTACAAGAGACCCACTTCAGATTGAAAGACACACACAGACTGAAAGTAAAGGGATAGAAAAAGATATTTCATGCAAATAGAAATGTTTTAAAAAAGCTAGAGTAGCAATACTTATAGCAGACAAAAGTTATGCACTCAAAACTAATACTGATGGATGTAAAGAAAGAGTCTGAACGTAATAGTCATAGCAGGGGACTTTAACTCCCCACTGATATCAATGGATAGATCTTCCAGACAAAAACCAACAAGCAAACAGAGGTCTCAAATGACACAGTAGAAAACAAGGATTTAATTGGTATTTTTTAGAACACTTCACCCCAAAGCAACAGAATACACATACGTTTCAAATGCACATGGTATATTTTCCTGGGCAGATCACATGTCAGGCCACAAAACAAGTCTCAATAAATATAAACAGACTGAAATCATACCAAGCATCTTCTCCTGTGACAATGGTATGAAACTAGAGATCAAATACAAGGACAAAACTGAAAAACACACAAACATATGGAGGCCAAATAACATGCTACTAAACAATGAATGGGCTGACAATGAGATCAAGGAAAAAAGATACCTTGAAACAAATGAAAATGAAAACATCACCAAGTCAAAATCTATGGTACACAGCAAAAGTAGTCCTAAGTGGAAAATTCATAACAATATAGGCCTAACACCACAAGAAACAAGAAAAATCTCAAATAAACCATCTATCCTTATATCTAAAGGAACTATAAGAAGAACAACAAACCAAGCCCAAAGTGAGCAGAAGGAAGAAAATAAAATCAGAGAGGAAATAAATAAAATAGAGTCTAAAAAAATACAAAAGATCAATGAAACCAGGAGCTGTTTCTTTAAAAATATGAAATTGATAAAACTTTAACCAAACTCAGCAAGAAAAAAGAAAACTCTAATAAATAAAATCAGAAATGAAAGTGGATAAGTGACAACTGACACTAGAGAAATACAAAGGATTATAAGAAAATAATTCTAACAATTATATGCCAACAAATTGGGCAATATGAAAGAAATGAATAAATTCCTAGAACCATACAATCTTCCAAGACAGAGTCAAGAAGAAACAGAAAATATGAACATACTGATTACTACCAACAAATTTTGAATCAGTAATCAAAAAGCTCCCAGCAAACAAAAGAGCTGGATCAGATGGCTTCACAGGTGAATTTCACCAAACATCAAACAGGAATTAACACCTTTACTCTCAAACTATTCCAAAAAATTCAAAAGGTGGGAAGGTTCCCCAGTTCATTTTACAAGGCCAGCATTACCCTGACTCAAAAACCAGACAAAGACACTATTTTAAAAAAAGAAAATTAAAGGCCAATAGCCTTAATGAACATAGATGCAAAAATTCTCAACAAAATTTTAGCAAGCCAAACTCAACAATAGGTTAAAAAGATCGTATGCCCTGATCAAGTAAGATTTATTCCTGGGATGCAAGATTGGTTCAATATCCGCAGATCAATTAACATAATACAGTACATAAACAAAATGAAGGATATAAATCATATGATCATATCAATAGATGTAGAAAACGTGTTTGACAAAATCCAGCATCCATTTATGATAAAAACTCTCAGAAAAGTGGTGACAGAGGGAACATATCTCAATATAATAAAGGCCATATACAACAAACCCACAGCTAATGTCATACTTAACAAGGAAAAGCTAAACGTGTTTTGCTTAAGATGGAACAGGACAAGGATGTCCACTTTCATCACTTTTATTCAACATATTAGTGGAAGTCCTAGACACAGCAATCAGAAAAGACAAAGAAATAAAAGGCATCCAAACTGGAAAGGAAGAAGTAAAACTGTCATGATTTGCAGATGACATGATACTATACACAGAGAATTATAAGACTGCAACAAAAAACTGTTAGAACTGATAAATGAATTCAGTATAGCAGCAGGATAGAAAATTAATATTCAGAAATCGGTTGCACTTTTTTATGATTTTATATACAGTTATGGTTTATTATCTTTCTTTTTTTTAATTTATTGGGATGACAATTGTTAATGAAATTACATAATTTCAAGTGTACAACAAACTATCAGAAAGAGAAATTAAGAAAACAATCCTATTTACAATTGTATGGAAAAAAAAATATAGGAATAAATTAGCCAAGGTAGTAAAAGACCTGCACTCAAAAAATTATAAGACATTAAAGAAACTGAAGAAGATGCAAATAAATGGACTCATATACCATGCTTATGGATAGGAGTCATTTACACCGTTAAAATAGCTATACTACCCAAAGTAACCCACAGTCTCAGTGTAATTCCTATCAAAATACCAATGGCCTTTTTCACAGATTAGAACAAAATCCTAAAATTTGTTTGGAACCACAAAAGACTCTGAATAACCACAGCAATCTTGAGAAAGAGGAACAAAATTGAGATATCACACGACCTGATATCAAACTATACTACAAAGCTACAGTAATCAAAACAACACGGTACTGGTTTAAAAACAGACATATATATCAATGGAACAGGACAGAAAGCCCAGAAATAAACTCACACCCCTATGGTCAATTAGCTATGACAAAGGAGGCAAGAATAAACAATGGGGTAAAGACTGTTTTTTCAATAAATGGTGCTGGGAAAATTGGACAGGCACATACAAAACAAATGAAACCAGACCACATTCTTACACCATATACAAGAATAAACTCAAAATGGATTAAAGAAAATGTAAGACCAGAAGCCACAAAACTCCTAAATGATAACATAGGCAGTAAACTCTCTGACACTGCTCTTAGTAATATTTTTTTCTGATTTACCTCTTTGGGTAATAGAAAAACAAGAAAAAAGAAAATGATGGGACTACATCAAACTGAAACATTTTTGCTCAGCAAAGGAAACCATCAACAAATCTAAATGACAACCTACTCAATGGGAGAAGATATTCGCCAACGATACATCTGATAAGGGGTTAATATTCAACATTTATACGGGCTTATACAACTCAACATCAAAAAAACCCAAACAATCCAATTGAAAAATGGGCAGAGGACCTGAATAGACATTTCACCAAAGAGGACACAGAGACGGTCAACAGACATATGATAAGATGCTCAAGGTCACTAATCATCAGAGAAATGCAAATCAAAACCACAATGAGATATCACCTTACACCTGTCAGAATGGCCATCATCAATAAATCAACCAACAACAAGCAGTGGTGAGGATATGGAGAAAAGGGAACTCTTGTGCACTGTTGGTGGGATTGCAAATTGGTGCAGCTACTATGGAAAACAGTATGGAAGTTACTCAAAAATTTAAAAACAGAACTACTGGTTACTTATCTGAAGAAATCCAAAACACTAATTCAAAAAGATATAGGCACTCTTATGTTCACTGCAGCATTATGTACAATAGCCAAGATGTGGAAGCAACATAACTGCTCATCAATAGATGATTAGATAAAGAAGATGTGGTACATATATACAATAGAATATTACTTGGAGATTAAAAAAATGAAATCTTACCATTTGTGACAACATGGATGGGCCTAGAGGGTATTTTGCTAAGTAAAATGAGTCAGACAGAGAAAGACAAATACCATATGATCTCACTTATATATGTTATCTAAAGAACAAAATAAATGAACAAACAAAAGAGAAACAGAATCTTAGATACATAGAACGAACTGATGGTTGCCAGATGGGAGTGGGGTTGGGGTGTTGGGTGAGAAAAATGATGGGATGAGGAAGTACAAATTGGTATTTACAAAATAGTCAGGGGGATGTAAAGTACAGCATAGGGAATATAGTCAATAATATTGTAATAACTATGCATGGTGCCAGATGGGTACTAGATTTATCAGGGGCAATCACTTCATAAATTACATAAAACTCTAACCACTAAGCTGTGCATATGAAACTAATATAATATTGAATGTCAATGTAATTTTTAAAAATGCATGAAAAAACATGAGCAGATACCAGTGAAAGGAATCAAGATTCATGAAAAATCAGGTAAATGTGACACAGCCAAAGGAAACTAATAAAGCTCCAATTACCGACCATAAAGAAATGGAGATCTATGAACTGTGCTTAAAAATAAGCATAATTACAATACTCTGTTATTAGTTACACAATATAAAAAAATGTAAATTGTAACAAAATAACATTAAAATCTTAGGGGGTGGAGAAGTAAAAGTGTAAAGCTTACAAATTCTATTGAAGTTAAGTTGTTACCAGTTTAAAATGAGGTGTTATAAGTTTAAGATATTTTATGTAAGCTTCATGGTAACCACAAGCAAAAATCCTGTAATGATTATACAAAAGAACATGATAGAGAAGTCAAAGCTACTGATGATAACAAAAGGTATCAAAACATTAAAAAAAGACAGCAGGGTAAGGAACAACGGATCTACAAAATAACCAGAAAATTGACAATAAAGTCCTTACCTATAACAATTATTTTAAATGTAAATGAATTAAATACTCCAATTAACGACACAGAATAGATGAATGGATTAAAAAAAAAACCAAAAAACAATATGCTACCATGTTTCCCCTAGAATAAGACCTAGCCGGCAATCAGCTGTAATGCATCTTTTGAAGCAAAAATTAATACAAGACTTGGTCTTATTTTACTATAATATAAGACTGGGTCTTATATAATGTAATGTAATGTAATATAATGTAATGTAATATAATATAATACCAGGTCTCATGTTAATTTTTGCTCCAAAAGACGCAGTAGAGCTGATTGTCCGGCTAGGTCTTATTTTCTGGGAAACACGGTATCTACAAGAGACTCACTTTAGACTTAAAGACACACAATAGGCTGAGAGTGAATAGATGTAAAAAGACATTTCATTCAAATGGCAATCAGAAAAAAAGCAAAAGAAGCAATACTTACATCAGACAAAATAGATTTTAAGAAAAAAAAATGGTAAAAAGAGACAAAGAAGGTCATTATGTAATGATATTGGGACCAATACATCAAGAAGATATAACAATTGTAAATACTTATGCACACAACATTGGAGTACCAAAAAATATAAAGCAAAATCTAGCAGAGCTAAAAAGATAAATAAACAGCACTACTATAATACTTTAGGACTTTAATATCCCACTCTCAACAATGGATGGATTATCCAGACAGAATCAACAAGGGAACAGTAGATTTGAACAACACTGCAGAGCAAAAAGCTCTAACAGACACATACAGAACATTCTATCCAACAATAGCAGAATGCACATTCTTTTCAAGTAGACATGCAACATTTTCTATGATAGACCATATTTTAGGGCAACAAAACAAGTCTTAGCAAACTCAAGAAGACTGAAATCATACCAAAGTATCTTTTCTAACCACAATGGTATAAAGTAGAAAAAAACACTCCTAAAATAAAACACGTGTTTGATGGGAAAATATTATTTGTAATTTTAAATTTGCAAAAATTTAAAGCAAAAACACCCAGAAAATATATAGACTGATAAAAATGACTAATTCATATTATCACTGACCTGTGAGTGTAGCCACCTTTGCAGCAACCTTTTCTGCAAAGCCAATTCTAGTATTTAAGCCAGTTCCGACAGCAGTGCCTCCAGCTGCCAGCTCATAGATTCTTGGCATGGCAGCTTTTATTCTCGTCATTGCATATTTCACTTGTTGAACATAACCACTAAATTCCTGAAAAGAGAAAGAAATTAAAGTGAGAATATATAATTTACTCTTGACTTAGAAGTTACTCCAACTGCATTAAGTAGAAGTTTTCCTAAAATACATTTCTGGCACTAAATTATAAGTTACTCATGTGGTATTCACACTATTTTAGTTCATATGATGAGCAAAGTGAAGGAAAGAATGAATTTTTATAAACCTATGAGGTAGGACAATGCCCCTGATGATAACATGCAGCCTGTTTATCATCTAGTCTTTTAATAGAAAGCAAAGAAAAACAACATAGACGAAATAAACTTCAAAAAAAGAATGACTTTACTACATTAAGTTACTGGTTTATTTGCAAGTTATTTCTTATTTTTTGGTGTATCCCAGACAACTTTGGGAAAGAAAAAACCTGAATCCTCTCAAGAAAAATGCAAACATAGAAATATTATCCAATTTCAGTTTAAAATCCTGATAGGGAATATCAGGATATTTTATAGCAAGCCAGGATACGTGGTTACATTCAATCTATCTTTTTTCCTGTCTAAAAACACTGAAAATCTATGAATATTTTTTATTATTTATTAGGATTTCATACTGCTCTAAAGAAAACATTTTAGAAGACACAACTTTTTTCAGGTAGACCTGACCCATCTGATACATATACCAGCTGGATTCACTCAATAAATGTATTTTCATTGTGGAAAAAACTGCACCAACTCAAAAGACAATTCTAATAAAAATAAATATAAATGTTCCTGATAAGATAAAGTCAAACTGAAAAACATAACTTTTTGTTATAATAGGAAGAATGATGATTTTCCATAGAAGGCAGAGTCACGGCCCAAATGGACCTGAGCACAGCGGTTTTCCAACATGTGACACACACAAAAAGGAAAAGAATTAGAAGCCAGAAGGATACCAGACATTTTCAAAGACATATACTGCATCACCTTAGAAATTATGCATGTTACTAAGAACCAATGACACAAAGAGAAATAAGACACAGCGTTAAGAGGTAACCTAATTTAGTGGGCTCAATTTAGTCAGATTATCTGTATTTCACTTAATCATTCCAAGTTTTCTTCATTCCTTCTGTGATAAAATTAAACTAAATCAAGCTCTGCAGTGTTTGCTATCGTTTGAACAAGACTACAAAGAGCAGTAAATCAGCATTAGCTAGATTCTCACCTTCACCTCAATTTCTACAAAACTATCATTTGATAAGTATCATTTATACTTGGCATATATAACCACGTCTTGATATATAATTTGTCTATGTCCTGGCTCTCAAACTGGAGTGAGCTTACTAAGACAAAAACTGTTCCTTGTATTTCATTACATTTCCTTTGTGATACACACTATTAGATATTCTTTAAGGACTGATAACACATAAAAATACTTTCTGGTATTATGAAGACAGTAATACCTCTTTCACATGTGGCCAAAACAATTTTAAAGAGTAAGATATGCTTCATTTAAGCATTTTCAAATTAATGGTTGAAGCACCTCCTAATTTAGAGTAAGAGATGATGATGATGGTGATGATGGTGACGACAGCTAACACCAGTATGTGCTTCCCATGTGTCAGGCATAGTTCCAAGCACTCTACATTCATCACCTTATTTGAACCTCACAACTATCCTATGAGATATTATGTTCCTCATTTGACAGCTCAGAAAATTGAGGCACAGAAAGGCTAAATAGTTTTCCTAAGGTCCAACAGCTGGTACACAGCAAAGCAAAGACCAGACCCTGAGCAGACTGATTGGAGTGTGGCTCACAGACTCATGCTCTGACCTTTCCCTGCGTGATGTTACTACAAACCACTGGCTGGTTAGCTCAAAACAATCTGTCACTGAACTGAACTGGGATAAACTTGGCCTTTTAAACTAGTATGATTTAGCAGGTGATACCCTGGCCATTTGTACCAGCCCCTGACTGAGTCAAATCTGACCACACGCCTATACCTGCCCAAGAGTGAGTGGCACGGCATCCTGTGTGTGAGTGCGCCCAATTTTGATGATCTGGGCAAACTCCCTGGATTTTGCCTCGAGAGCATCATGGAGCTTCTGGAGTCCAGGCAGCAGTACTTTGTGAACTTCCAGGGCAGCAGCAATGTGCATGGCGGTTGGGAAAGTATCATTTGAGCTCTGTTGGAAATTTTTCAAAAGAAATATAAAATATTAAATCAGAGGCAACAAAAACCAAACTTGAAATGTCTCAATTAAAAATCTCACTAAATGACTACTTATAAATCAGCATGGTTAGTACTTAATTACATTTCTGTGTGGCAAGTCATAGGTCCCTCAGCATCAAAGAAAGAGCAACCTGGTTTCCTTTATGGAATGTACTTAGAACTGTAGTGTGTGTGTGTATATATATATATATCACCTACAATGAATATATATTATTATATCCAGCAAGAAATAGAGAAGTACAATTAACAGTGCCTGTAAGGATAGCAATAAAATAGCTTACAGTTATACAGTGCATAGTCTTTTATAAACATTTCTTTATTTATTAAACTTGAGGAAAATTCTATGAGGTAAGTCACCACTTTCAAAATGGGAAACCCTAGCTGTCAAAGAAATTATATGAATTGCCAAAATATTCAGGACTAGCAGAACTGGGATCTGACCAGGTAGTCTAAACTCTATGCTTTTTCCTCAATTGTAACTCTGTACTTTTAAATTATGATGCTATTTAAAAACACATTCATTATTTGTTTTTCCAACTTTTCATTATGAAAAATGTCAAACTGCTTACAAAAGTAGGATAAATGATATAATGAACATTTGTATACCTTTCACTAAAATTCAAATAATTGTCAGCATATAGTCAATCTTGTTTCATCTATAAATACACCTCATTCTTCCACCTGACCATATACACTGAATTATTCTGAAGCAGATTTCAGATTTCAGTACGTATAAAAGATAAATTCATTTTTAAAAGCACTCATTGGGTTTGAAAAATCCTTCATACAATGAATTTATGTGAAAAAAAAAACTCCTTAATACTTAAAAATATATTAAATTACACTTAGTACCCTGATCTTAGTTTCTAAATGTCATTTTTCTAATAAGATTCTCTAAGAGTTCCTTGGAAAAATGGGTGGTTATGGGGGCCAGGGCAGAGAAAATACAACACGATGAACCTGGAGTGTCATGCAGTGTAAAAAAGTAAATAAATTGTTTTTCTTTTTTTTAAAAGGATGATGGCATGTCCACAGTACACAGGAGCCAAAAGATAGAGCACCCAAAACTGGAAAACTCTGGGCAACAACATAAATAACAAAACTATTGGATTATAATCCCAAGAATAAAATATTCATGAATCCATACTGATATAAATGATTGAATGTACAAATGTTGGGAGAGGACAAATCTTCTTTATAGAAAATATTTAATTAATATAGGAAAAATGAGAGGAATAGGAAATCACTACTATAACACAATTGGAATTGCTTTTAGGCAAGATCCACTGATGAATGCTAAAATTCATGGATAAAGTTTAAGGAGAAAGAGGACATTTGCATAACCTCAAAGTTATCTATTAATTCTGTAGTGATTTTAACACATGTCCAAAAGTTTCTTGACATTTCCTCCCTGCAGGAAGTGACGCTTAAGTGTAGAGCCTGGCGTACAGGCAGGTCTCGGTGACTCACTTCTAACAGAGAATGGGAGGTGGAGAGACCTGGCAGACACCGTCTTCATCATGTGATTAAAGTTAACGTCACCAGTACTGGTAGTTACTGGTATGTTGTAATCGTGTACCCGTGATGTGATACAATGAGAAGAGCTCTTCGCTTCTCTAATCATCATCTCAAAAGTCCATAGTTTCAGTCTAATCATGAGAAAAAATCAGACAAACCCAAACTGAGGGACATTCTACAAAATACCTGATCACTACTTTCAAAAGTGACAAAAAACAGACTGTCACAAATTGGAGGAGACTAAAGGGATGTGACTAAATGCAATGTGTAGTCTTGACTGGATTCTGGAAGAGAAAAGGACTTTGGTAGAAAACTAGAGAAATCCTAGTAAAGTCTATTTAGTTATGAATATTGTACCAGTGTCAATTTCTTGGTGTGATAAATGTACCAGAGTTACATAAAATGTTTAAGATTAAGGGAAGCTGGGTGGAGGATGGACAGGAACTCTTTAAAGTATCCTTGCAATTCTTTAAGAAATTTAAACTATTTAAAAACCAAGAGATAAAAAAAATAAAACAAAAATATCCATATGTACTAAATTCAGGTGTGCTAAAAGTGATTTTTTTTCCCTAAAAGTGATACGAAGTTTAAGACATTAGACCCAAGACTCCTGAAAGAGATAAGAAGAACACATAAGTCCTTTCCATTAAGGAATATAAGCAGAATGAACCCTCCTTGCCAAAAAGCTAACACCTGTGTGACAAAACAAATCTCAGGTATTCTTTTCAATTTATAACAAAGAAAAGTGGAGATAAAATACTGACCTGGCTTTTATTAACATGATCGTTGGGATGCACTGGTTTCTTGCTACCAAGTTCACCTCCTAGCATTTCAATTGCTCTATTGCTAATGACTTCATTTACATTCATATTTGTCTGCGTTCCTGATCCAGTCTGCCACACCACAAGAGGGAAATGATCGTTTAATTTACCTTCAGCTACCTGCAGAACAAAATGTTAAAAAAAGGTAAATTTTAAAATAAGAATATTTAGCTATTTTAATCAAGTCCGATTGAGCTGGCCTCATTTATAGTACTGTTTTAAAGATGTTCACTTTTTTAATATGCTAAATGACTTAGTGATGGTGCCACACAGTTCGTGGTTGTCCATCCAGCAAATCTAAGCTTCTGCCGCATTGCTCATTCCACCCACTACATTAAAAAGGGAAAGATCATTGTGCGTGGCATAACAATTTCACTGATTCCAAATGAAAACGGAATCAAAGCCACCTTTGTTCTGTTTCTCCAACTGTCTCCTCTACTATCATCCAGATAGAGCACCTGTTAAGGCTGGCAAACTGTTTAGTCTTTAGATACATTTACTGTTGTTCAGCAGGAATGTCCAACAGATGTCATAGCTGGAGTCAGCATGATAACAAACTGCTGACTTGAAAGTGTGAGTACACTAATAGCTACTTCACCACACAGATGTCCAATGAGGAGCGACAGCCAAGCACAGAGACAAACACAGTCCAGATTTGTTCCTATTTTTGTCATATTTTTATACTTTCAATTAATGTGTTAGTTTTGGATTGTCAACTATCTAAAAGAGTGGGTGCTTAACTTCATCTTCTGAAATGATTTCAGCTATAAAAAAATTATCATGCACTTTAGAAATCTATTGCCTTAAACAACTGGTTCACTTTGAAGTAAAACTTTTTTCCTAGTTATAAAAACACAGGTGATCAGTGTAGAAATTTTGAGAACTAAGAAAAGTATAGTCATCACAGTTCCATCCCTCAGAAATAATGACTACCAGCATTTTGGCATCTCCTTCCAGTCTCTACGCCAAGCAATGGAAGTGTATATGTATATATAAAAAGACACATTTTCTGTTCATTTTTTTCCTAAACAAAATTAGGATCATAAAACACATATATGTTGCTACCTTTCCCCCACCCTACTTCTTACATGGTAAGCTTGTTCTATGACATTCTTTAAAAAACTAATTTCTATGGCATCATAATATAACATAAGCAAGTGCTATGGTTGGATACTGCCTAATTTGTTATTATAGTACTGCAATGAACAACATTTTGTATAGACTTTTTATACTGTTATATCTGAATTCCTCCTTTAGATTTTTATTAGTGCATTAGTGAAATTACATTCTCCAACCTATTATGAAATCACTAACTAGTTTTTAAATGAATCATTTATACACAAAATAAATCAAATATGTAAATTTAAACAGTCACTCTTCAAAAAGTTTTCTTTAAACTATATAAAAGTGAAGAGAATCAAAAATAAGATCATCCACAAATTTTGCCACAGTATGTTAAGTACCATATTAATACCCTTCCCTACAACAACGCTGCCATCCTACCTTTTAATTTATTAACTCAAGAATTCATGGTGTCCCTTCCTCCTACCAGAGCTTATCATCAGGGGGATGACATGGGTCTGATGACATTAAGTAAACACACTTATCACCTCCTCCTACCTCATCTGCTGCCTTCATTATTGCATTAGCAATCTTTGGATCGAGACCATAATCTTGGTTTACTTCAGCAGCTGCTCGCTTCAAGATGCCAAAAGCTTTGATAACTGGGATCTAAAATCAATCAGAAAAAACACCTCAGATTCGCAATTTTAGTTAAGCAAGAAAGTTTAAGATCACTATTTTATGCTAGTGCAAAAATTGTATGTAAAACAACAACATAAGTAATACTATAACTCTAAAAGGATTAGGATATAAAGTTTATAGATAGGTATATAATAAACCAAGATTCACCATGTATCTATTTGTTTAGGAAGCCAAACAAAAGCAAATACATTGATTCTTTATGTACACGTGTGTATGCCACACACAAATATTCACACATATACAATGTATCACTCATCCTATTTTTATACCTTATAATGTATATGTGCTTATTTCATATTGCAAAAACAAATAGTACTTAATCATTTCACCAGCAATCACAATTATTTTTCCTCATTGGATTCCATGCTACATTATAATTTTTCCTTCTCTTAAAAAAAATAAAAATAGCATACAAAAAGAAAGAAAAGTAGCAAAATGCTATTGGGAAAACTGGACAGCCACACACAAAAGATTACACCACACACAAAAATTAACTCAAAATGGATTAAACTTGAGTGTAAGACCTAAAACCACGAAACTTCTAGGAGAAAACATATGAGGTAAGCTCCTTGACATCAGTCTTGGTGATGATTTTCTTTGGATTGCCTCCAAAAGCACAGGCTACGACAGCAAAAATAAACAAGCAAGAGCATCAAACTTAAAAGCTTCCACACAGAAAAGGAAGTCTTCAACAAAATAAATAAGCAAACTATTGAATGGGAAAAAAAATATTTGCAAATCATCTATCTAATCATCTAAGAAGATAATATCCAAAATAAAAAACTTATACAACTCAAGAGCAAAAAACAAACAATCTGATCAAAACAGGGGGAGATGATCTGAATAGACATTTTCCCGAAAAAGACAAACAAATGGCCAAAAGGCACAAGATAAGATGCTCAGCATCACTAATCATCAGAGAAATACAAATCAAAACCACAATGAGATAGCACCTCACAGTTGTTAGAATGGCTATTATCAAAAACACAAGAAATAACAAGTGCTGGCGAGGATGAGGAGAAAAGGGAACACTTGTGCACTGTTGGTGGGAGTATAAATTAGTGTGCCCACCATGGAAAACAGTTTGGAGGATCCTCAAAAAATTAAAAATAGAACTACCATATAATCCAGTAATTCCACTTCTGGGTATCTGAAAAAATAAAAGCATTAATTTGAAAAGATATATACAACCCGGTGTTCACTGTAGCATTACTTACAATAGCCAAGATATGGAAACAACCTAAGTGTCCATCAATGGATGAATGGATAAAAAAGATGTGGTGTATACATACAATGGAGTACTACTCAGCTATAAAAAAGAATGAAATATTGCCATTTGCCACATGATAGACCTTAGAGCATTATGCTAAGTGAAGTAAATCAGAAAGAGAAAGACAAACATCTTATAATCTCACTTATGTGGGGAACCTAAAAAACGTAACAAACAAAAACCCAAGCTCATAGATACAGAAGACAGATTGGTGGTTGCTGAGTGAAGGAGTGAAAGGTGGGTAAAGTGGACGAGGGGGTCAAATGCACAAACTTCCAGATACAAAATAAACCATCAAAGGGACGTAATGTACAGTATAGTGACTGTAGTTAATAATGCTATATTGCACATTTCAAAGTTGCTGAGATATTAAGTCATCAAAAAAAAGAACAACACATTTTTGTAATTATGTATGGTGATGAATATTCACTAGACTTATTGTGGTGATCATTCTACAATGTGTACAAATATTGAATCATTATGTTGTACATGTTACACTAATATGTTATCTCTCAATTGTATAATAAATAAATAAATATCTGCCAATTAGAATGAAATAAAGTTACTGAATGGGTATCAAGCCAAAAAACAATTTTCTAATTAGTGAAGCCTTGATATTCAATAAGTCACTGGAAATTTCTCTCGGAAGAATTTTTTTTAAACCTAGAGTTCTAAAGATGACAGCTTCTGATATATATAATCAGATTTCAACTACTTTAGTTTGCAAAGCTTTTCACTTCCTACCCCAAATCACCTTACCAAATTTGAAAGGATAAATTGAGTAACTTATGATGAGGTTTCAATGAAATGATACATACTTTTGGTAAGATAAATAATGTGTTCCTGTCAAAATGAATAATACAGTTTGTAGTATAGATCCCATACCTGGTTTAAATGGGAAAAGAGCAGAAGGAGAGAAGGGTAAGGAAGAGGGTAATAAATTTACAAAAGAGATGCTGCAGTTCTCATAGGGAAATGAAATGGAAAAACAAAAAAGAGTAACGAATAAGACATTAGGCCAAAGAGACGATAAACCAAGGCACAAACAGAAAAGGAAATAAAAACAGAACATGTATTTTTTTTTTCATTTTAAAAAATGAAAAGTAAAACATTGTAAGTGTTTTACCCAAATGAAATGGAGACAAATGGCACATAGGATTAGAAACTTAAAAACTTTAAACATGAAAACAAATGAGAATGTAAATTTCACAGAACACTGCAGTGGTGGGTTAAGCCACTGCCAAAATCATAAGCAAATGTCAATCAGCCCTGGCCACCTGAAGGGAGTGACTGACCCAGGTCTGTGGACCCTACAAAGGAAAAGAGGTCACAGCAGACAGTTCCACTGAACACTATTAAAATTAAATGGTAAAATGTATCACTAGAGAAAAAAAAGTCTCATTATTCTTAATTTACTCCCATTCGAAGTTCATAACCATATTTAATTTTGTTTTCCTTTGAACCTCAGGTACAAAGGGTTGGGTGTACTCATACTACTCAGCTGCGAGCACACATAGCCTGTTTAGTATTGAATGAAGTTCAGGAAATTAATCCAGATGAAGGCAAATGTGACAATACGGATACCCCACGTGCCCATCTTTCTCAGACAAAGAACAGCTCTCCTGTCCCTGGAGCAGCAGTAATCACGCACCCCCAGACTCACATACTTTGCAGGTTCAAGCAGCAAACTCAAAACATGCACCAATATGGGATAGGACTGACCTCCCTAGTCCCACAAATTGAACTAGATGAGAATGTTCTTGGATCAGTTGCTACCCTGTGTCATCCAACCATGTCATCTGAGCCTGTGTTCGTTTACCTGACCACCAAGCTGGCCAAAGGTAGCAATAACAAAGAGATTTTCTTCAAAGAAGACACAGTTGCCGACTGTAAAATTGTATGACCATGTCAAGATTCAGTCTTGAAGGCTTAGGAATGAGCTAAACTATGAAAGCTACAATGACTGCAAAATAACAAGTGTATTTAGAAGGTAACTGTTAAACAATATCTCACCAGATGAAGCCTGGCTTTTTTTAGGTTTCCTAGCCTATGCTGCAGTCCTGCACGGACTATTTCTCATACTCTAGCTGGGCTCCAGTAGGACATGTAATGTATTTCATTAATGCTTTTCACACTTTAACGTCTCTGAAATCAAGATGAGTCTTACGAACAATGACATCTCATGACTGGCAGCCCTTTTCTTTCTTAGTGGTACATATTGGTGTATCCTCTAATTGATGTCGTCCGTAGATTTAAAGAAATATGGCAGAAAAAATTCTCATCATTAAGTCATTCATGTGGCACTGAACAAATACACACTATTAAATGCCAGGCATGATAAAGAATAATAGCTTTAGGTATTTGTGTATACTTTTTTGGAAATTGATACCAAAGTAGATAGAAAGTATAATATAAAAAAAACTATTTTCTTTTAAATCAATTTTTAAAAACCAGTGTGAATCAGTAAAAAATAAATAAAATTTAAGTATTGAAATGAAAAACATTTACACACTGTAAAATCTTAGTGAAAAGCTGAAAAATCCCAGCAAGAATAAAAAGACAAACAAGTTAGCTCTATCAAATAAAAATCCAAAACATTCAAAGGCACAGCTCAAAATGGTATACTGAACTTCAAAAACTTCTTTGATATTTTAATGAAAGAGAAACATCTTATTACTCACAAAGTTCTCTAATAACTACATTTTAACTCTATCCAGTATTTATTTATAAAATGAAGTACTCATTTGAACAAAGACTAGTTCATCCAGATAAGCCAATATTCCCACAAAATCCACTTACTGGCATGCGTTCCGTCACACCTCCAATCTTAAAGTTCATGGTGGACCTCACAGTCTGGGCGCCATAATACTTATCGTTTGGGACCTTGAGTTCACCAAAGGTATCATATTCTATCCGAAAGGAATTTTGGCTAGCCTAAAGATAAAGATAAGGCACTGTTACAGCTTGAAAAGAAATCAAGTCTCAAAAGCAATAACATCCTATCAGCTGTAAGGGAAAAGAAACCTTCATAAGTCCCACAAAGACAAAATCTTCCATTTTGATTCTCATTCTGCTCCCCTCCTCCAGCTCTTTTCTTGAGAAATTTCAGTCACAAATTTATTAATATAGATGTTAAAGGCAGATTACAGAATTCATACACTACACAGATAGCAAATACCATAGCAAATACAAAGAAATAGATAGCAAATACAAATACAAAGATAGCAAATACAAAGAAAGCCTTTGAAGCAAAAATAATCTTTTCCAATTTAGGAGTTTGCCTATTGTCGGACAAGCTTTGGCCAAGTTAATGTACTTAGCTTAATGCTTATTTTACTGGGAACTTTAAAAAATGGCCTGAGAATGATACTTTAACATTTAAAAATATTACATATTTAAACAAAGCTTAGCCGTCGTCTTCAAATGCTATGTATGAGAGATAACTTAGTGCAGTATGGGTACTCCAGACTTTGCTGTGTTACACCTTCCTCAAGTCAGCTTTTCTCATTTACAAATTAAAGTAAATGTACAGATAAGGGCAGGTGGGTTAAGTCAGTTCTTAATCTTTTCGGGGTGATGGAACCCTTTGGGAACATGAAGAAAGCTATGGAGCCTCTTTCTATAAACATGAATGTAAATACACATAAGCAAAATCTTACATATGATTTTAGGGAGTTTATATCTTGAAGCCAATCCATCACCCAGAATAAGACCCCAAAGTCCCTTTTATGCAGAACCTAGGATTCTACCAAGAACATCTACTTACACTAATAAAAAAAAGTCAATAACTGCTCAAAAATATAACACTGCAAAAATTTTTACTATAAAACACTAGAAATTTGGAATTTACACATGATACTTTATATTAAGCCTACATTTCAAGCATATAATGCAAATGCAGTTCAGGGAAATACTCAGAGCTCTAATTAATGTTCATCTTACATTAATTATGAATTAAACATGGTCAATGATTCGAAAGATTTAAAAATCCAGGCCAAGTAATCTTTTTTAAGGAAACAGTCCTTTGACAAGGAAAACCTTAATCTGTAGTTATGGGACTTGATTTACAAAACCCTGTATATGTTATAAAGACTTTTAAATTGCACGAAAACAAAAATATCATTGTATCTAGGCAGAAATATAACTAGTGAGACACATTTTTTTCCATGTCGAAAAGTCTGCTGAGGACTGGCCTAAGACAATAAGGAGAAGCTAATAAAAATAGTCATATCCTGGCATTTACTGTGCTAGGTGGCCAACACTTTACACGCATTATTATTTGACATTCACAACCACGCTAGGGGTTTTACTATTACCATCCCACTTTAAAGAAGGAGACACTGAGGCTCGGAGCGATTAAACAATCTCAGCAGATCACCCAGATAGAAAGGGGGACTGAAACACTCAAAACTGGACTGTTGGATTCCAAACCTGCTTGGATCCACTTTTTTATCATCACTTCGTAAACCAAGAAACAGAGGGAGTCACTCTAAATCAGCCCCCAACAAGCCCTTGAATTGTACCCCTACCTTGTAGATAAAAGGAGCTTTTATAGATTTTTCTCTAACATAGCTTGTTACATTGACACCACTGTAACATAGCTTGTTACACTGAGATTTTTCTCTAACATAGCTTGGTTACATTGACACCACTGTATACCAACCTGCCTCTTACTCTGTAAACCAAAAGCAGCTGGGTTCTAACTTTCAAATGCACAAATAAAAACATTTTGCATTATGATCTTTCTTTTAGATGTTCTAAGTAAATATCCTTATATGTCAAAATATACTTGGTCCAACACTAGCAACAGCAGCAGTGGCACTGGACAATGAACTAGGTTCTTCTTCCCCATCATTCTGTTACGAGACAGCAACAAGATGCTGGCAACAAAGGAGGGAGACTGGTTTCCCTAAGCCATTTGTGCGATCAGGTTCCATTCCTCAAATTTATGTTATCGCTTTGTGTGTTCAAAATTATTAAAATTTCACCACAAAACAGCAATAACTTTGTCCCCTAAATAACAGGTTGCCATGATAAAACTCAGATGCATTCAAAGTTACTTGGAAAGATCTTGATGAATACATTTTAGCTATTTTCTTCAGCTTAAACCTTAAAAAAAATTTTAATTCTAAATCAAGAAACAACAGCCTCAATCAAATTCTAGAATCTTGACAACGATCATTTAAAAAGTATAGAAGTCAATTGTAGCTGAAATCACAATTTGTAGAACAGAAAATGAAGCAATGCTATAAAACACTCTGGACGTCACCAGGAATTAGAGAAAAACTGTCACAGCAGGCTCTGCCTATGTGAGGTTGGCACCCATTAGATGAACATATACGAGCATATATGGATAGAGGAATGATGAATCAGGTAACTTAGCCAAACCTCTTCAAAACGCTCTACACAGTGACCCACAGAAAACTTTATATCGTGATTCTGCACATAAACACACGTGCATACGCATACAAACCTAAAGCAAAAACTTTATGAAACAATATATGTTAGGCACTGATGGTTTCTATTCTATGCTAGTCTATGCTGCCCCAAAAAAAAAAAAAAAAAAAAAAAAAATCTCCCCATGCACTAATGAGTCCACCTGAGGTTTGGAAAGCACTTGCGTGGTTTTCAGAATCTTCCCTCATTGTCCTGTATATTACTTTTTCCCATTGGCTTGGGCAAAAAGAGGGATGCTCACCTAATAAAAAAATTAGCAGTGCTTTTAATGGAAACTGAAGTGATGAATGACATCTCTTAAATATAAATTTTTCATTCATATAGTATATTCCATTGTTTAAAAAAAAACACTATTTTTTCTTAAAACCATGTCTTCATTCCCCATACTTCAAAGAGCAGAATTTCAGGGAGAAGGTGGTTTACACTTTTGGGATTAACACTATGACTTCAAAAGTTTAACCAGCTAGGCATGGGGAAGGCCCAGAGGCATGATTTCATTCCTGGGATCTGCATGTTCACTCACAATCACTTCCCCTCCTGGAGAAGCATGAATGGATAATGTGTTCACTGCAGTATGATTACGATTAAGCCGTAGAAATACTAAATACTATTAGCAGCCACTAACCCCAGGAATCTCAGTAATTGATGAGATCATCTCAAAATTTGCATGCCAATTTAAACTGGAAAAGTCAGCAAAAAAATATAGGCCTTGGGCCTATCAGATGTCCCCATGCATGTGCATGTGTAAGATAACCTTTAAACCATCTCCTAAAGAAAAGGAAAAATGCTTTTCAGATTCTCAGTCTAAGGTGGCTTAGCAGACTATTTCAGTGTTCAAAAAAATCCAAATCATTTCTCACGCATAAAGGCTCTCCAGATAAAAATCCAAAATTTGACTTCTGTTTGGGTTTTCATTTTCTTTCTAAAAAAGTCTTTCTGGTCTTAAAATATCGGTTGACCATTAAGTCTTGAAATACTGACAAATATATACTATACAATAAATAGTTTATTGATATTACATTGCAATATAAAACATTATGTTTCCAGACATTATGACCATACTGAAGATCACTCAAGAAATAAAGAAAAGTGACTCTAACAAATGGAAGTTCTCCCTATCCACATGCTACCAAGGTAATATCATGGCTTGTCTCCATTATATAGCCCACTCCACTGCACTTTTTCTCCTCAGTAGCATTTACCATGCTGTAATTACTTTTGTGTGACTTCTTTGCTTCTTTAACTGCATTGCTTCTTTAATCTGCCCCAGCAGTCTAAACTCTATGCCCCCAGCAACTGTCTTATTCCCAGGGCCCAATACACAGCAGCATTCATAAATGTTTTCTTCCTATTGGATGACCTTAATGTGTTCTTTCAGATAAATGGTAACTTAGGGCATCTAGGGTTATGTGAATTTCTCAACACTAGCAACAAGAAAAACTTGTAATAAAAATCAACACAGAGATTTTTGGAGCTGAGATTAGAGGGCAAAGATGTATTCAGAATAATGAGAAAAAAATCCACATCTGATGTTAGCTAAGATTACAACCTTAAAAGCCAGGCAGTGCTATTTTTTGATACTTGCATCAATGGGATAGATTCAGTTCTTCCATCTCCTATTCCCTTTAAAAACACAATTAATTAATTAATTAATTAATTAATTTAAAAGGCTCTGAAGTGCACTAAAATTATTAGAGCAGGGTGTCCCAAAAGTATAAAGCATTCCTGATTTTGTAGTTTCAGGTATAGTGAATAGCACCAAATTATCTTAAAGTTTATAGTCGAGAAAACGTCTTGGCCTTTGAAATATCCTAGATGGGAGCATTTAGTTAATGAGCCCTTAGCACATGCCAACCTTGGTCAAAGTATTTTCACGGGTGCAGTGCTGCTCAGCGGCTGTAATGATTTTCATTTTACATGCGGAAACTGAGGCACGGACACAACTGGCCCCAAATCCCCACCTTGAGTAGCAGAGTAGGGTTAGCAATCACAGCGTTGATTACAACGCTCATAGCACAGCACAGTGAAGAGTGATGAGCTGGAACTCTTCCTAAACTATCATTTATTTTCCCAATTTTTCCCAGCAATATACATGTGTACGTGCGTCTTGCTTGTTAAAGCCCGAAATACAGAAGGTGACGCTCTCCAGAGCAGAGACCTGTGTAAGTCAGCATCTCATAACCTGGACTGGGGCCTTTAGGCTCCTTAGTGGTCTTTCCGAATAAAATACTAATTCAGCTACAGTTAGTATTTAGTTCGTATATAGTGAGGTCCTGTCCAACCGCCTCTAACATGCTTCAGGATACCCGGGCCACGGCCACAAGTTTCAGGGTTTTACAAAAGTTCAGTGGGGGTACACCACCTGCAGCCTAACGAACTCAAGAGGCAATTCCCTGAGAAGTAAACTCTCGTAGGTTCCTAAGAACCGTCAACCCCCCCGGACCGGAAAGCACTTGGCTGCAGCGTGGGGACCCACGAAGCCCGAGTTCGGAGGCCACTAGATGAGCGCTGGGCCGGCGGGGCCCTGCTAAGGGGCTGGGGCGGGAGCTGCCCGGGGCCCCGCCCCCTCCTGGCCCTGAAGACAGCAACCCAGGGCGGGGGGCCCGCGCATCGCAGCAACACAGCAGTCAGGCTCGTCCCGGTCGTGGGGCTCCCGGAGAGGGGCCGGGAGCAGGACCCCCGCCGCCAGCCGCCTCCCTTGCACAAGCGCTCAACCCGCGCGGAAGCTCCTTCCCCGCTCGAGAGAGGGTGGCGCGGGCCGAGGGGGCCGCCACGCCGCGCACGCGCGCAGCCCACGGCAGGGCCCGGCCAGGACGCCCGCGGGCGCCTGGGCCGGCGCGCCGGAAGGCTGAAGGTCACCGCGGGGAGGCTGGGGTACGCGAGGCTCGCGCTCACCATTCGAGCGGCGGTCGAGAGCCGGAATGGGAGGGCGACCTCGCCACCTAGGCCCGGAGCCGAGGCTGAGGATGGAGCCCGCACGAGCCGACGCGAGCGCGCGAGGAGTCGGAGTGCACGGTGGTACATGGTGCGGCAGCAGCTAGGGGAGAATTTTTTGAGCGGCGGTAGCCACGCCTCCGCGCCTGCTGTCAGAACCCGTCCTGCCCACCAGACTCGCTCTTATCCAATCAACAGCCTCAAACTGATCGCGGGGGGCGGAACCAACCATGAATGGCCAGTCAGGAGTGAGGGGGCGGGCTTAACTTCCTTGCAGAGAGGATGTTTGAAGCCCTGGGATTCACGGGAAACTAGTGAGAAGGGAATCATGGGAAAGGAGGGTCCGCTTATTCTTTCGAATCCCCAATCCCGCCCCCGAAACCCAGTGGTACAGGAATTTGAACGTGTGGGGCTGCCGTGCATCGTTGCAGATTCACAAACGAATGGCCCCAGGATTGAATGGAAGAAGATTCAAGAAGCCCAAACCACATGTGTGTGTGTTTCGACCACAAAATACAGGGAGATTTGTTTTGGCAGGTCGTGCAGAACTAGTGGCGGAAATCTCTCTCAAAGATCGGGAATGCAACCTGGACAGGCTCAGCGCTTCATCGCTGTGAGGTGGTTGCTTGAAAAGACCACAAAGCAATGGACGAGACTGCCTTTGAGTTAACTGAGCACGGGAAGCCAGCCCCTGCCGTGTGCAGAGTACCAAGGGCTGCGCGGGAGGCCAGCCGGCGACAGTGCCCGGCGGAGGGCGCCCCTCCACCCGGCCCCTCCCCACCCACCTCATTACCAATGGTGTCTTAATGTTGCCGCTGCCAACAGGTTGCAGAGCCAACCCCAGGTTTCGACATTCCTCTTTTTTCTTAAACTCTGAAACAGGCACTCTGGTTTTCAGCACTGTTCACAAGAAGGACGCTGGGCAGTATTACGGCATGGCTCCCAACGACCAGGCTCTGCCAGGTGTGTGGAGCAAGAGATGGACGTTTGACCTGAATATCAGGTGGAATCAGTGGCCGGGTTCTGGCTGTCCTTGCTGTACTGGCCCTGATAACGGTGGGCATGCGCTGTGCATGCAGACGTGGTTGCTTCATCAACAATACACAGAAATAGGGAAAGTTACAAGAATCCAGGGGAGCCAGATGGCGTCAGTTAGGTCAGGACAGAGGAGGACGGTGACTTCAGACATAAGATCATTTGTGATGAAACCTGAAGATGTGGCTGAGAGCTCCTGCAATGCCTCTACTATAAGCTATCAAGAGCAGCCTTGAGTAAAGTGCATTTGGACAGAGCCAGACACTTGTGCAAAAGCTTTTTGTTTGGGCCAAAATTGAAATTGAGTCCTTTCTTGCTTTTTAACAAGCCACGTGAATAAAAGAATTTTCCTCAAGATGGGCACAGTCACGACAAGGAAAAGAAACTGAATGAGTTCCTTGAGGCTGATCCCCCATCTCTGGCCTGCCTCCCACCTGAGTGTTAGGGGGATTTTAAAGCTCTTGCTCACAGACTCTGCTTGGCTGGGCACCGTGGGCCTGGGAAGACAGTTTATTTGCCATTTGCTGTCATCAGCCAGGGGTGACCAGGTAGCTGTGTCACACTAATAGTGCAGGGCGTGGAAACATGAATCCCAGCGTGAAACCCTGCAGCTGCAGGGTTTGAATCAATGAATCCAGAAAGAGACTTTTCATGCAATGACCTTGTCTCACAGTGGCCTGCAGACAGCCCTGTACCATTTCTTAAAAGCTTTGTCAGTCAGGGTTGTACTGTCTATCCTGGAGAATCTTTTTGGATCAGCATTTTATAAAAACAGCCAAAGTCAGAAATTGCTTGTTGGAAGAAGGGGCCTTCTTACCTGCTTGTCCCTGGAGGGTTTCAGTCTTTAAGGAAAACCTATATCTGAAATGGTACTAAACTAACATTCTGCTTTTCAATGGGTGTTTATTTTATAAAATTTTACATTCTACATTTTTGCTTATGCCATCTTTACGTCAGACCATTGTTGCTTAGGAAACCTTTAAAAATTCCAGTTTAGTAATGTCAAAATCTATTTGCATCTCTCAAAAAAGAAATATAAGGAGCTCTTAAATTAACACTGAACCTCCTCTTCCTTAAATTACTAAAACTACCTGTGACCAAAGGCCACCCAGAAGCTCTTAGACATACACGTGCAAACCATGTTAATCAACTCACGGGTTGAGACATGTTCCCCAGTCTGAATGGGTACTGGCTACTAACTAAGGTTAGCCAGCATGTCCACTTTCACCTTTAATGCTCTGACTATGGCTTTGTGTTCTCATTAGCTTTAATATGTTGTTCATGGACCACAGTCCTTGGCTCAACCCAGGGCAGTTGTAAGGTAGACACTTCAGAAAAGGGGGATCTTCTCCGTTTGGCCATCCCAGGCTTTCAGTTCCTTGGGACACAGCTCTTTTGGGGTGTGGATGGCTCATGAAACATAGCAGGTACTGCTACTGGTTTTTCAATTCATTTTCCGTATTTGAGTATTTTGTAAGACTGTCCATGGCCAAAGGCAGTTTTGAAATCAAATCTGTCAACGATAGTATTTTTTAAAGCAAATGAATGCCACTATTCCTCTTTGCCATGAAGAAAACACTGGGACACTGCAGGTTCGGTCTCACTTCACAATAAACCTTATGTGATGATGGCAGCTGGCTCAGGCTTTTGAAGAGTACCAGGTAGTATTCTACCAGTTAGGGCAAAACTGCTGAGGAAAGGAAAGTG
Organism: Rhinolophus hipposideros; assembly: GCF_964194185.1. NCBI lineage: Eukaryota > Metazoa > Chordata > Mammalia > Chiroptera > Rhinolophidae > Rhinolophus > Rhinolophus hipposideros. The sequence goes on along the minus strand of NC_138072.1, from coordinate 18,505,176 downwards.
CCTGAATCAGAGACAGTTTTCTAATTTTGACTTTAAAGTTTTTATTTACCCAAGACACTGCTCCTTTATGGGGATATGGGAAACATCATCAAAAGCCTTGTCCTTCGGGAGCAGATGTTCTTAGCCTCAGACATGTTGCTGTGTTAACTAAAGACCTGAAGTGGTTTGAAGCAACGAGTGTCTCAAAGAATGCCTTGGATTCCATTGTGTGCTTAGAAGATGGTTTTTGTGTAAAAGAACGGAGTCAGTTGGGATTAAATTTTCAGTGTCTTAATTTTTTATACTTCAAGGTTTTTTAGTTGAAAACTTGAGACCTCTGTTGACTTTTCTTTTTTAAGTTATATGAAATATTTTGCCATGGGGTACTTGGCAGAGGTAATTGGCAACTCTTCATGGCTCCTATCTTCTGTTGCATTTGTGTCTTGAACGCTTAGAATTAAGACTATCCCTTCACCTTCACCTCCTCTTAGTAAAAAGGGGTACCTTCCCCCTTCTCTAATTGTTGGAAATCAACACTTTAGCCTCTATCTTGGTTGTCACAGTGTTAGAGTGGCCTTATTGCCTCCCTTCTTATGCCCTAAATCCTCCTACCCTAGTGACATGTGAACTGGGTCCAATGGGGAAAGACAAGTGAAATGTGGAGTCTGGGAATTAGTTCCCTATTGCTATAAAAATGTAGACAGAAAAGGAACGTTCCTGTTTTCAGATGTGAATGTGGCCAAACCTGAGACATGTACAATGCTGTTGTGGCCGTTGGTGTGGCCGTTGCTATACATAGATGTTACAGACTTGTACTAACACACCTACAAGTTGGTATTTGTTCAACCTCATTATGAAAGCCTTTTAAAAAAACAAAAATAAAATAAACTGTTGTGTGGAAGATGTTCATAGTTATAGGTGATTTTGGAATTTTTAGTATTTTGCATTTAGGTTTGCCAGGTGTTTTGCATTGATAATATATATGTTTTCAAACTAAAAGCATAATGTTTGAATCTAATAGGTGATAAAAATGGAGGAACTGATGTAAAATTGCATCTGAGCCACAATTTTATTTCATTTTGTCTCTTCTCCATTCTATTGCTTGGAACCAGATGACAGTTAATCAAGAAAAAGAACCATCAGATGACGTCCGAAAGTCAAAAGTCCAGGACCTGCAAAGCCAAGCTTTTAACCATTGGTTTCTGTCAAAACTCTCAGTAACATTGTTTGTTATTTTGTAGCTTGTGAATTTGACTCATTTATATTTAAAATACGAAAATTTAAATGATAGAGCATAATGGCTGAACTACAACCAAAACACTCCAGAAAACCACCTGAATTCTTTATGTCTCAGTATCTCCTCCCTTTGTCAACTAATGATTTGGAAGTTACTAAAATATTTGACGAAGAAGTGAAACCAAGGATTATTTAGAAGTTAGACATTCAGAATAAAAGAAAAAATTAAGAAGTGAAAAATAATGCAATGGTTTTAGGAAACAATGAACCACCAATCCCATGTTTACACTTTCCACCATTTAAGGCACACACACACACACACACACACACAAAACAAAATGAAAAAAAACACATTAAAGTTTAATATAAAGATAGTATTGTTAGTGTTGTCATTGGTTTGACAGGAAACTACAGAAAAAAACACATAACTGGAAACCAACAGATAGGATGGGTTCCAAACTAGACAATTTCATTGTTGTAGTTTTATTTCTCTTCTGTTCTCTTGGTCTTGCCCCTTTCTTTGTGAAAGCTTCATCTTCACTTGTGACAAGATGGCTGCAGCAATGGCAGACTTCAGATCTGCACATAATAACTATAAGAGAAAGAAAAAGAGTTCTCTCCAGACACTCTCCCAGAAAAATGAGAACGCTTTCCCAGCCCTTAGCAAACTTCTCTTAAAGTCTCATTGAGCCAAATCGAGTCATGTGACCCTTCCAAACCAATCATTGGCAAAGGGGGATGGGATAACCTAAATAAAATATTAAAATGCCATGTCCTATTAATGATATTTAAAATATTAATTATATTTAAACATTTTCTCTTTAAAAACTTATTTTTAAAAATTAGAGCTATGTTGCATGTACTGAACATAACATAGTAATTCAACTTTTTAAGAAATTTTCTTTCATATAAAATTCTTCATTTGCTTCTAATTTGACAGTGTTGCTCACTGAAATTTTTAAGGAGTAGATATAACTTATATGGACATAGTTACAAATACATGTTCAAATTATGTTTAAAAGTTCTTGCTTTCCTACGTTTTGATAGCACTGTACTTTTCTTCAGGATTCCTTTTTAGCTTTTTGCAACAGAAATATTGAATGATGTAAAACTTAGATCATAAATTACATCTTTTCCTCAGCAGTCATAGCTTTGCGCCCCATTTTTCATATTTCAGCTGAGTTTGCCACTCTCAAGGGACTTTCTGAGTGTAGTTTCAGGCTGGAATGAAGGTTTCTGAAGTGGTCTATAGTTGTACTGTGTCACTAAGACAGAAGCCTTTTAAATCTATTTTTCATTTTCATTTCCATTCAAAGTCGTCTATATCAGGAAGATCAAGATAAATTTACCTTTACTCTTTACACAAGGAGTGATGTGTGTAAATCCCTATTAATTGGCACCCTATGCACAGTTTATTCCAGGGCTATCTGATGGCTTCTTACAATGTTGGCACTCAGCTTTGTTTCCTGTTTAGCCCACCTCTTTCTGTGTCTCCAAGACCCATGAACCATCTCTGCCTTGTTTGCTGTTTTTCTTCATTCCTTGGGAATATTGCATACTGGCTTTACAGAACTTATAAAATTAATTTTTTTAAAGTTGAAACTGGTTGCTCTAACCTTGTTGTACTTAATTTTCTTGCCTTTTTAATTTCCTGGGACTTTTGTTGAGCCTATTTCTCAAAGTAGAGAAAAGATAGCCATTTCTAAGTATTTGTCAGCAGAGGACCCCAATTCATTTCACATCTGCCTATGACAATTTGTATTTTTTTAGAAATCAAATTATGGCTCAATGTATCAACTCCATTCTGTTTTTTGAACGTGCTTTTTGGTTATTAATTTCTTCCTATTTTCTTTTGGCTTCTTTTGTATTTTTTTTCCAAATTCCCAACTTGAAATCTAATTCAGAGTCTCTTCAATGGTGCAATGTGACTCAATATTGGTAGGTGGCTCAGGAATGCAATATTAAATAATATTGACCATTATCCCACTTTCAATTCTCTTCCAGTCCTTTCCATTTAGTAAAAAAGAGGTTTTTTTTCTTCTCTAACACTGTTAATATCCTTTTGCAAGAAGAGAAGGAAAACCTTTGGCTAAATTTCATCTACATGTATAGAATTTAGCTACAATTTAGTATTTATTTGTACGCTTTCCTTCTAGTTTTTCAATTAAGCTGATTTTCCATCTTCAGCAGCAATATGTTTCCATTTTTATTTACATAAAATGTACATCAGTTTCAAACAATACACTAAGTTGTGAAGGAGCTATACAAATGATTGAAATTTGGGAAACATCAGCTTAGTTAACTTATTTTCATTACTTAATAATGAAAATGTAATGTAATGTCTTAATAATGAAATAATGTTGACATAAATTTCTAGGCCCAAGACGAAGCCATTCCTGGCTGGGGTGTTATGTAACATCAGCAGATCAAAACTTAGATAACTTTTGTGTCCTAGGAAACTCCAGTTGACCAGAAATCCAATATATTCAGTCAGCCAATCTCTAAATTCCAAGCCAACTTGGGACCTTCTCACACCAAAGTTGACTGTGGTCCCAGTTAATCAGATATTTTCTATTTTTCTTTTCCTTGTTCTGTACTCTTTATCCTACAATGGCTTCTAGCCTTCTCCTCCATTTTGCAATTCTCCAGAAAGAGACAGTCCACTTCATGAAGTGGTAAACAAAGTTTGTTTGTATCACCTAAATTGTCTTCACTAATCATTTTAAATTTAATAATAAGAATGTAATGTAAATGCTTTTAAATTAATAGTTGACACTATACATCTTCACTTTAACATGCAACCTTTTATCTGTGTAAAATGATATTTTTATTTTGTGGGTTTATTTTTTTTTTACCTTGAACTTTGATAACCATATTGATCTGCTTTCTTCTTGTTGATTTTTGTGTCGTTTGTTCATGTTTCTCTCTTACTTTGCTTTCTGTTTACATTCTGGGACTTGATGTCCTGCCATGAGGGCCACATGAACAATGCAATGGTTTTCTCTTTCCTCTGTTCCAAACCTCAATGCCTGTTGACAACACTGATAGTGCGTTTCAATTCTTATCAGTCAACATATCCTCATTATTCTAAATAAAGTCTTTGAAGATTTAAATTTAGGATACTTCCCAGCATGGGAGATTACTAGGGGATTTCTTAGGGGAAACACAAGAGAAAGTTAGGAAGATTGCTGTAAAAGTCTCCCAAAAAGTAGAGCAAATCTTCAAAGCGAAGGAAAAAAAGGTACATTACTAAAATTAGAGAAACAGTCCACTATGTCCAATATCTGAATAATGATGGAAACTAAAGTAGAAGAAATCACTAAAATAAATTCAAGAAACTATCTTAGAACTAGCACATATGATTTTTTGTAGAGTAAAAGCTGTTAAGAGATAAACTGAGGCATTCTTAATATTTTAAGAGTTCATTTGAATGAGCAAAAATTGATTTGAATCAGGCATGTCAAACGGGAAATGGTTAGGAGCACTCTGCAGTCAGGAGCTAGGAGAAACCCTTAACAGAGAGAAAGTGCAGAAACAAAGAGAGGAAATTATTTGATTGGCTTAAAGCCTCGCTGGATATTCGTGACTGGCTGTCCTTAGGCTTCTATATCTTCACCTTGAGGCATTTATAAGTTTAGGGTTTGGTTTGCTTACTAAGTCACTAAAGTATTAGTGCCACCTCAGTCTAATGGCCTCCTCGTTTAATTAACTTAACAAAGCTCTCACAGTGCCAGAAAAATGGGAAACAAAAGCCATAACAAATCATGTCATCAAGACATGTTAGAACACTGAGAGCAGGACCACGCCGATGGCTCAGGTGGTTGGAGCGCTGTTCTCCTAACACCGGAGGTTTGCAGTTTGATTCCCACGTGGGCCAGTGAGCTGCGCCCTCTAGAGCTAAGATTGAGAACAACGGCTCTCCCTGGAGCTGGGCTGTCGTGAGCTGTCCTGGGTTGCTGTGTGCTGCTGTGAGCAGCCCACAGAGGACCCACTGCCTCAGCAGGGGGGACAGCACAACCAGACTGAGAAACAATGGCTTGAACTGGGGGGGTGGGGGGAAAAAAAAGGGGGGAAGACTTATTTTTTCTTTTTTTTAAAGAACACTGAGAGCAGCAAACAGAAGAGCTTCTGGAGAGAAAAATAAATAAGTTCCATACAAAAGATCAGGAATTTTTATGAATTCCCAACCGGAGGACAGAATTGATGGATGTGTTCCAAGTGTTGAAGGAAAATTATGTCCAACTTAATATTCTATGCCCGTCTAAATCAAGTGTGAGGATAGAATTAAAATATATTAACATGGGCAAGTTCTCAAAAATTCTATTTTCTTTCTACCCTTTCCCCAAAAACACTGGAGAAATTGCTTCACCAAAACTAGGGAGTAAACCAAGAAAGAGGAAAGCAGGGGCTTCAGAAAATAGGGTCTCCACCACAGGCAATACTCGTAGACATGGTCCTAGATGAGAATATGACAGCTTGTACTTAGTACACAACGCAACCATCCCAGTGTAAAGCAAATCAGAGCCTCCAGGAAATATTTCTTGAAAAATATAAAATATCTAAATCTTTGAATGTATTCATAAAAGATTTAAGAAACTGAGGGAGAGTTTGGGGATTGAATTTATGATGTCTTAGAAAATTCAGCAATAAAAAAAACGACAATTATTACATTGAAAAATAAAAATAGTTGTGGTTTGCAGGAAAGGGAAAATCATTCAATTTGAATGGCCATAGTTATAATAATCTAAATGTTGAATTCTGATCTAACCAATATTATGATATAATGATATTAAAAGAATGGAGAAATGAAAAAAACATTCATCCTCATCTTCAATAGTGGGAAGTCATGACTTAAAACCACAAACTAATAAAATAAAATAAGATAAAATAAAATAAAATAAAACAAAACAAAACAAAACAAAAAAGAGAGAAGTAACAATATTGGCATATTATTTAGAGATTATGGACATATATACCCTGGAGTTGGAAGTGATGGTTCTGTACAGGGACAAATGGCAGAGGGGTAGAGAGGGCAATTACTGTTTATGTTGAATGTCTTGAAGAACTTTTTGATTCTTAAATCTATGTGCATGTACAATACCTTTGAAAAACACTAAAATTAACAGCAACAAGAAAGCTAGTCAACTCGCTATTCATTCCCCAAGAAAAAGAAAGAAAAAAGTCCAATCTTCTACTAATCTGCTGGATACCATACCCTCTCAAGGACATTACCCCTCTAATTTTCTACGCTCTTCTTCCATCATCAGTTTATTTCTCTTTATTGGACCATTGCCATGAAGCAGTCTGTACCTTGCTGTACTATCTGCCATGTTTAAAAACAAAACTGCCTTGACTTTGCATCCCACTTCAATTACCTCCCTGTTTCTAGGACATATTTGCTTATTACCTTCACTTTGTCACCTCTCATTCTCTCTACAACTTATCACACTTCTTACAGAACCCAAGTTCATGCGCCAAACACTTTAAAAGGCCAAAGCTTAAAACATCAAAGTTTGGAGTTAGAAAAAGTTTATTGATTGAGAAGGCACCAAGCAAGATGAGAGACCTAACAGTGCCTCAAACCCACCTTACCCTCTGGACTAGGTTAAGGATTTTTAGACTGAAAAAGGGGAGTAGGAGGGGAAGTTAGGATAAATTCCGGTGGTCTTAGATCTCTTTGTAAGGTCTCAAGGAGTAGATTCTGAGACTTATCGGAGGGTCACATACATCAGGGATGGTCTATTGCGTCTCCATTGTTTTCTGCATAGTAAACTTATAAATGACTGTCCTGTGACCACTGCTTTCTACGAAGCAGCAGAAGCATTGAATTGAGATGTTATCTATAGTTTTCCTAAAACCGTTATCTGACTGGTAGATCACAAGTTATTAGCCCTAGAACAGGTCACCATCTCCCTGAGCTCCACAGTTTACACATGAAGCAGGGGAGGGGAATTTCATTCATGGTTAATCGTGACTGAAAATGAAAGTAAGAATACGTGTGGTAGAAAAAGAAGAAGAAAAGTCCTAAGACTGTGCTTGAAAAAAATTCTGTGTCTACACATAAGACAGAGAGTGTCTTCACTTGGCTGGATTTTTCCAACTGTGGTTAATGGAATGAATTTTCTTGTTTTCTTAAAGCAGAGCTGATTGTACTTTGGGCTACTAACAGGTTAAATGCTACCTCTAAGCTCAAGGGAAATTAGCCCTGCTCAAACAATACTGTTGGCTCACAAATGCTGGGCCTCGGTCAGTATAAAGACTGGGGCAAGTTTGTGTGGGAGAGACAGAGTTCTGCACTGCAGGAGCTACAACTGTGAAAAACACTCTGCGGGTATGGATTCATCTGATATTCAAAGGAAAAAAGTAGCTGTCATTGGAGGTGGCTTGGTAAGCATCTATTTGTATATTATTCCTGTTAGTAGTATTATGTTAATTATCATTACTTTTAATGATTAGTATTAATCACTTGTATGAATTGTTCCTTTTCTCATGAAAGCTTTTCTGATATTTAAATGCTCCTATTTTAATATGGTATTAGTTTTTAAGTTGCTCTTTTCTAGGAAAGATAGTTGATTTCCATTAGACACAAAGATGTCTATTTTCCCTTGTCATTTTGATTTAGCACTTCTTAAAAATATAAAATACAAAATAGTCATGGGGATGTAAAGTATAGAATAGAGAATATAATCAAGGATAAAATTTAGAAAGGGGGAAAAAGATCAGTAATATTGTGATAGCATGGTACAGCGTCAGATGGTTGCTGGACTTCCAGCAACCATCATGGTGATCACTTCTTTAGCATAGGAAATAAAATCAATAATGTGGTCATAATACTGTATAGAGCTAGGTGGGTACTATTGAATAACTATGACGTGCACCTGAAACTAATGTAATATTGTACATACGCTGTATTTTAATTTTAAAAAGATACAAAAATGAAAACAGAAAATTAAAGAAAATTTAATTTATTTATCCTTAAATCAGCTGTTTTTTAAAAAACAATTATTAGTGTAAATAGTCATTTTAATCATAATAATTGCCTCACGTTAGTTAATAACTCAGTTTATACTGTCTAATAAAAATAAAAGAGTCAAGAAACATGAAGCTACTGTAAAATTATGTTGGGTGTTTGTTGGTTATCTGAGTAATTAGGAATGATATGTATTTGGTAGTCCGAAGTATTTAGCTGGTCTAATGGAGCAACTCAGGTGCAGGAATGAGTTGCCTCCCTCTGACTGAGCAGGTCAGATGACTGAAAAGGGACATGGCCCACAGGTAACAAGATGTAGGAGGGGATCTCTCTACTTCCATTGCTATCTTACCAAAACCAATTCTGTTTAACATGGGGCTACCTCAAGTAAACTGTATTTTTTCCCCTCTCAACAGAATATCCCCATTAGTAAAAATTTAATCATTTCATTTTCACCTTTGGTCTAACAATTTGCAGGCTGCTAGATCATAGTTATTCATTCATTTACTCAACAAAAATTTATTGATGGCTTTATATGTGCCAGACACTGGTCTGAGCAGTAGATAGATTAGTACATTTAATACCACCCATATGTTTATACAGTATATGCTAATTTTGTCTTTTGTTCTGTCTTTCTTATTGTCTTTTCCCAAAATTATTATGGCAGTACCACTAACATTTCTGGTTCTAAATTTCAAAACGCTAAGTAATACTATTACATGCTGTATTTGCTGGTCAATGCATGCGGCACGTGTTATCACTTCTCCATCCCGGGCTTCAGTCCAAGCCTTTGATGTCAACATTTTGCGTACAATGAACATTTATGTATTCAACAAAATCTTTTTGAGTGCCTGCTATGTGCCAACATTGTTTTGGATACTGGGGATTCAGTGGTGAAATAAATCATTTCACTGCGAGCGCTAGGAAAGAAATGCAAACAGGGTACTGCTCTAGCGTGTCATGGCGGGTGTCTGGTTAGTGTGGTCCTGGCCAGCCTCTCTGAGGATGGGTTATAGGACAAGAGACCCAAATAATGAGAAAGAAGCAACCATGTGAAGAGCTACAGAAAGTGCATTTCAGGGATAGGGAACGGAAGAGAAACCCTGAAGCAGTAATGAGCTGGACAGGTTCAAGGAGCAGACAGAAAGGCAAAAAGAATGAGGCTGGAGAAGAGTAGCTGCTGGGCTGGAGAGAGACAATGAGATAGCCAGAGGTCCTCGGATCTCAGAAAGCAAGGCAAGATGACTGAATTTCATTCCAGGCCCAATGAAAAGCCACTGGAAGACTTCAGGTAGGAAAGGAAGTCATGATTTTAAAAGACTCCTCAGGCTACTATGTGAAGAACTGGGAAAATTGGAAGAAGATGAGATAGACCAGTTAAGAGGCTATTGTGTTTGTACAAGAGTTGGACAAGGCTGGCAGCCGTGATGTCTCTTAAAATGTCTCTTAGAAATCCAAGGGAAGATAATAAACATGTCATTGGATATATGATTTTTGGAAGGTGCACAAATGTGGGTATCCGCCACGGATTTCTCACTGAATAACTCTTGAACTTCATTATCTGGGCACACATACATGTGCTAGAAAATGGAAGACAAATTAATACACAGGTATTAAGAAAAAACAAAAATTCCTCTATAAAGGAATTCTATCTACCTTATTGCTCAGGCCCATGGCGGGAATCACGTGTAATTCCTTTTTTCATTTTATGCAAACCTCCATTCCTCTTTTACTGTACCTGTAAGCTTTGGTGGCTGTATACCCAAAATATATTTCAATTCTGGTCATTGCTACCATCTTTGTCCAGCCATCATCATCCCTCGTCCACTTTCCTGCAACTGCATCCTAAGTGGCCTCCCAGCTCTAACTCTTCTCCACATACAGTCCATTCTCCACACAGCAGCCAGAATCCTCCTTTTAAAACATAAGTCTGATAATTATCATTCCTTGCATTAAAACTTCCAATGGTTTCCCATTACACAGAAAATAAAATCCAAACTCTTTACCAAAGGCTGTACCTGAACCGAGCCTGTCTATCTGCCGGGCCTCACCCTTTTCCTGTTTTATGGTTTTTATATTATCCATCAGTATCTGAAATTACATACTTTGCTTATTTTTGTGTTTTTGCCTGTTTATTAAATATCTACTCCAACTAGGATATAAACATTTGTTTACCAATGTATTCTAGTGGCTGGAACCATGCTGAATATTACTTAATGGTATTATTTAGTTAGTAGTTGATGAATTAATGACTGAGAGGAATAAAAAAACACTTCTTAAAGATATGAAAGTGAAGGAAATTTCGTAATGGATCAAAGTTTGAATATTGAAGGAATTAGGAAAAAAATATTGAATAAGCAATTCAAGAAGCAAATCAATAGATAGAGGACAAAATTATTTTCTTGTCCATCTTCCCTGTGTATTTGTTTCACCCCTCCCATTTCCGTCCTCACCATGGGCCATATCCTAGGACCTTACACTGTCTAACAATACATTAAAAACTCTCACTGGCTCCTAGGAAAAAAATTGCAACTGAGTTGAAACCTTTACTTAGCCATCCAAAGAATACCGTGAACATTTTTATGTTTTTTCAGTGGTAGCCTTGTCTAGTGAAAAGTTACTCTAAGAATGTAGTGACCATCTGATCCTAGGATAAACCAATTGATTTCTGTCCTTTGAAGACATGTCAGGTCAAAGAAATCAGAAGGCATCAACAGATCAATGAAGGAAGTCTTACTGAAAAACTAAAGGTGAAAGAAACAGTAAACCAGAATCATAAACTGGTGAAAGTTTAACTATTAAAGAGTGGTAAAAGACGTTAAAACAATATTTCAAGAACATTATTCTGAATATTTAGTAAAATCACTGTATTGATTTTTCCTTCCTGTGTGAAACGTAGCTCCCCAACGATGGCCCCTGCCAGAGATATTACCGCCTGGAAGCTACAGGTTGAGCCTGTAAATCCTTCTTCCTTTCTATAAATGCCCACATGGCTTTGTTTGCCTTTCTCACAGGCTACATTCTATTAAAAATATGGATATGCATAGTTTGTTCCCCATAGAAAGTTTTTAACTTCATGATTCTAAAGATTGTCTTATCTTTAGGTCTTGCTCCCTTCCCTTTTATAAAGGTTAGCCCAATGTCTTATACAGTCAAACACACTAAAATATTTTGTGTGCACGAGTTTGCTTTCAGAACAAAGTGGGAATCATGCTCTTAGAAGTTATGGGCATTAGAAGAAAGACAATGTTTTTCATCAGAATGGTGTCATAAGGAACATAATCCTTTGAAAGACTAACATGAAGAAGGATTTGAAAAAAACGTCTCTACTTTTCAGGCTGAAAGTGGTTGAGGTAGTTTTCCAATTCTAACAAGTCAATCTAAGGGGGAAAAAAAAATCATGACATACAAGCTGACTTACTTTGTGTTCAAGTGATATGTTTCTTTTCTTTACAAAGTGACAAACCAGACAAATCAAAAGAAAGTCTATCTAATCTGTACATATATCCTTAAGCTATGTCTCTATGCGGATCCTTTGTATGTATTCAGAAATGCTGCTTCTAATGAATATTTTCAGTGTTTACAGGTATGGTGGACATGATCAGAGCCAAAGAACACTCTTTTAGTGACAGCTACAGCTACTCAAGCCTTTATTTTCTGGTTGAAGCGTAGAACTTTAGCTAAAAGGTCTATTAAGCACTCCAGGCTTAGCTGCTGCCCGCTGCTGCAGTATGTGACACTATTCTGTCACACACTCTGCAGGTGTATTTTAGAGTATTGTTGAAGCATTTCTTCTGTCTCCCCTGTCGACAGGCAATCCATCTACAGAGTGTTGTGTGAGTCATTCTTCCTATACTTGACCCATCGAAATTCTCCTTTAAAACATATTTAGAGGGCGAAGTCGTTCACCTTCAGGGGAAGGAGACTCGTGTCTTTTGTGACTTACTACTGATAACCATGCCCTGCCCCTGGTAGTCAAGTTAGTGGCCCCTGCAGATGAAACTGCCTTGGAAGCAGCTTGACCTCGACACTGAGAGCTTGTGTCTCACAGCTATTGATGTTAAATTTCATCATGAATTTATATACTCACATTAGTCTTGATACCAAATTGGCCCTAGACTGTATTTCTGCCATCTCCTTTGGTTCTTTACATTTCACCACCCATTCTTCATGCAGCTTCACGGGACAGAAGCAGCATTAGACAGTGAACAGACTGAGCAGAGGAAGGTCCGCAATCAGCTAGAAGCCCAGGGAATCTTTTCCTGTGTCTCAGTTTCTTCTTCATGGGCTAAAACTAAGCCACTAAGTCTTTTAACTCTAAAATTCTACTACTCTTTTTTCATACTCCCTCATTCACAGCTTTCTAGATTTGTTCTAAATCTAATCTTTGTAAAATCAGAAATCAAATGTCACCCAGAATTTTTACTTACCCCGAAGTAAGTGTTATAGACACATTCAAACTGTCTTATAATCTTGGTCTATACATAGCTTGGTTCAAGTAAATATTAAGTTGGTGCAAAAGTAATTGTGGTTTTTGCAATTATTTTTAACCTTTTAAACCACAATGACTTTTGCACCAACCTAATACTTTGTATTTTATGTAAATATTAATGCTATAAACCATGTAAAGAACTTAATTACTATTGGCCTTTATTATTATACTTATTCATTAATACTAAAGTTAAAAAAAAACTTTCTTCACTTCATTCTTGTTTTCTACTCTCCAGGCACTGAACCTTCTTAAATATGAAAACCCCTCATTACTCCCCTGATATCTAGTACCTTCTCAAACAGAAGTTGATGTAAAAGTCACCCTGAATTTGCTCAAAGTCTGGGAACAAATGCTAATCTCACTCTATTAGCTTTACTCAGTTTCCTTTGTACTTTGCTTGTGCCCCAATTCTTCTCATCAAACAAGTTTTCTTTTAGCTGTCTTGCTTATGTGTCTATATTTCTCTAACATCCTTGACTAACATTTTGAGATTTTCTCACTACCCTGATGGACTCCTAAGGTGGCCCCTGAATCCTGCTCTAATGACATAATACAAAGAATTCATCCCCTTCAGAATTTACTTTATTTAGTGCCTGGTGAGCAGTATCTGAAATGGAACTAATAACTTTAGACTGCTGAAAGCTTTAACTGCCTGCAAAGAATGTGTTTTTCTTTCCTTTTCACTTATCCTAAAGTACTCTCTGATGGTTTGTCTGTCTGTCCAAATATATCCATCCATCCACCTGCATATGTTTTTGTCCACTCAAAGAGAAAAGAGCACAGTCACACACTGTTGATGGTAATTTAAAATTGTGCTTTTTTCTGGAAGATAATTTGAAATATATATATAATATATTGATAGTCTTAAAAACATGAGGAATTTTATTGTATGTATGTACTACATCTTCTTTATCCAATCATCTATTGATGGGAACTTGGGTTGCTTCCATATCTTGGCCCTTGCAAATAGTGCTGCTATGAACATAGGGGTGCATGTATCTTTTACACCTGAAATTACACCTGAAACTAATATGAAATAATATTGAATGTCAACTGTAACTGAAAAATTCATTTGTAATAACATGGGGGAATTGCAGAAAGCAGCACCAGCTATTTTTTACCTGAAATCGGCACATGGCATTACATTTAGAGAAACAATTGTCCTTCAACCTAAGAGATATTAAATGTAATGTTAATATTTTTTGTATCACTTGTATTTTATCAGTCTTTCTATATCTGATACAAACTACAATACCTGATACTTAGTAAGAACTCAAGGCTTTTAAATAAAAAATTAGAAAAGGCAGATGAACACAAAAGGAAAAAGTAACCCCCATAATCTCACTACCAGAGAGAACCAATGTTAACATTTTCTATTTATATAAAACACATGATATTTGTTTAAAAAGGGTAACAGGCTGTATATTTTATTTTATGATTTCCTTAAAAATGAATAGTATACTATGAGTATGTTTCTATGTCAAAAATATTTTAAGTCAAAATATTTAATAGTTGCATTACATTTCATTGTATGCAATGCCTTTATAAATGGACATTTATTATTATTATTATTATTTAGTTTTTTAGGATTATAAACAATTGTATGGCACACACTCATTTCTTTTGATAAAATCACAGTAATGAAATGGTCCGCCAATGGGTAAGTTTTAATGAAATGGACCAAATCTGCAGAAACCCCTAAGATCCACACTCTCTTTCTACCTGCCCCATTGGCTCTTGGGCCTTAGTATCAGGGAGCACTGGAGTAAAGATAAAAGGGAAATGAGAAAGAAGAGAGAAGATACAAGGAAAAAAGAGTCTGAAATGACTTGGGGAGAGGATTTTGACTGCTTAGAATGTAGGAGAAGTCTAGCTGCAAAGCACACGAAAGAGATTGAGAGTGAGTGGAGCAAGATTATTTTCAGAAGGTTTTGAGTATAGTCTAGGTCTGATGTTTTTGAAGGACTACATTTAATATATCTTAGGTTGAAGGACAATTGTTTCTCTAAATGTAATGCCATGCTGAGGCCAACTTCAGGTGAGAAATAGCTGGTGCTGCTTTCTGCAATTCCCCCATGTTATTACAAATGATTTTTTCAGTTACAGTTGACATTCAATATTATTTTATATTAGTTTCAGGTATAATTTCAGGTGTAAAAGATACATGCACCCCTATGTTCATAGCAGCACTATTTGCAAGGGCCAAGATATGGAAGCAACCCAAGTTCCCATCAATAGATGATTGGATAAAGAAGATGTAGTACATACATACAATGAAATTCCCTCATATTTTTAAGACTATCAATACATAATATATATTTAAAATTATCCTCCAGAAAAAAGTACTTTACACATGTTTAGCATTACATTTTCAGAATAATTTCAAACACATTACAATAAAGAGGTATAAATGTAAGGAATTTTAATAATAACGATGCCACTTCCTAGTCGAGTCACCATTTATAACTTTAAATTTACTGATTCCTCATGGTCATTGGACAGTTGGATAATCATTGCTGGAGAAGTCACATGGGAGTCAGCAGAAACTTAGTGACCCTATTATGTAAAAACACACCCACTTGAACACTCAGGAAGCGTATCTCAGCCGTTTTGCGAAAGAAGTTTACAAATAATGTTTTTCATTGGTAACTTAGGCATCATTATAATGGGCAGGGTGGGGTCAAAGCACATGATCTGTAAAAAAGGAAGAAGAGACAGAAAAAATGTGGAGAAATGGAACAGTAAATTGGGTAAATCCATGATTATGTAAACAGGAAGATCCCCGGAGCTCTGCTTGCACACAAACAGGCTAGCTCAGTTGTTACTAAAACTTTGATTTGACAAATTACTTTATGATCAAAAGAGTTTTCTCTTCTGGATTTTTGGTGCTTCAAAATAAAAATACAGAGACTTTTCATAATTGTCCATGTCCTTCATAGAACTGTTCTATCTCTATCAACGCTTAACTCCAAGAACTGGCATCATGAAAACTGACTGAATCCAGGTGTCTAACCTCGCCCCATTTCTTCACTTCTCTCAACACGCTCTCCCCGATTTATTCTCAGAAACCAGCTGTGACTTCACCAAGAGTTTGTGGTGGGCTCAGAATACTGTACACACATTTTCCTTTCCATTTATATCTTTATTTCTTAGTAGCTTTTTTGCCAGTGTAACAACTAAAGAAGGTACTGACAGTTATTTCTGCACATTTTACCGAAACTGAGAAGGGGAAAGAAAGTTAGAGTCTGAAAAGTACTTGATTAACCCTATTACTAATCCTTCTAGCTGAGCTATAACATCTACCAATATATAGTTTTTCTTTTGGTTTTATGCGAATCTCAGTTACACAGAATTGGAATTGTCATAACCTTTGTTTCAGGACACATTATTATGACTGGTGTTGGAGAAGACATTCTTATTCACTTTTTGGCTTGTTTGTTTATTAACAAGCAGAAGCAGTACCTTTGAACTCACCACCCAACACGAGAATTAATACATTACTAAAGACTCATATCAACCTCTGTACTTCTCCTCCACCCATTATAAGCATTGCCCTGAATCTCATGTTTATCATTCCCTTGCATATACATACATATATAAAAGTTTTACATACATATATGTATCATAAATGTACACATAAATAACATATATACTTCTAAAAATTATGTATATACATATATCTGTGGATCTGTTTTAGTCGTCTTTATTTTATAAGAGTATCATACAGTACCAAATCACCTGGGACTCAGTCTTTTCACGTATAGCATTACTAATATAGTCATATTGTTGCATTACATTATGTGCATATGACATAATCTAGTGTCCATTCCTCTGTGATGGCTATTTGGGCTGTTTCCAGTATTTTTGTTTATCCGTTTAGTTATAAAAAGTGCCACTCTGAGCATTCTGGCACATGTTTCCTGGAGTATCTCTTGGGTAGATTCCTTAAACGGGTTTATAGGATATGTGAATGAATATTCAGCTTGACAAGATAATTGCAAGCAACTCATAAGACCCCACTGGCCCTCATCCTCCCCAGCACCTTGGTGCTTTCATGAACCCAGATTATATTTATTCCTATTGTGTTCATGCCACTTAAGCTTCCCTCTTTCCCGCCCTCAATGAGGAACCACTTACACATGTTCAACTGGCAAACACCTATGTGTTGGAGAGGTAGGGATCAACACCTACCAACCTTGGGAGGGCCTGAATCAGAATCTCCACCTGAGGCACCCTCCTCTCCCCAGAACCTGGGATCAATTTTGGTCAAAGAAAAGGAACATAACAAACCCATGAAAAGAAAACCATCAGCCCACCATTGGCTTAGAGCTGAGCCTGTCCTGAACACAGTCTCTGTGACTCTTGTTTGCATGTCACTTGTCGCAGCTCTTTTACTCCACTATAGTGGAATTCCCGAGAAATGGATACATAGTATTCTTGCTTTGGAACCTCAGTCTCTCTACTCCTAGATCATTTCCCTACATTCGGTTTTCACTGATCATTTGTCATTTAGATTGTGGCTTGTATGCCCTACTCTTATTTCTGCCCAGCCTATTTACCCAATAAGAAAGACACATTCCTAAATTACTTCCTCCAGCCTCATTCCGACTTTCCTGACTCTGTTGGTTCCTGATTGATATCCTGTTCCCTTCCCATTTTCCACCACCATAAAGGAGGCAGTGGTGATTATAACACTAGGAAAGAAAGAGGAGATTCACAAACCTTTCTCTTTTCCTCTCAGTGCTCAGTGAGACCACTCTGTTTAGCCTTTAATCCTTTTTTCCCCTGTAAATGCTATAAAGCAATTCACCTTTTGGAAGACATTTATTTTATTGTATGAACTTCAGTGTAAGCTTATATTTTTTCTTTTCCTTGATACCATCTTATTCACTACAATTGCCCTTACTAGATATTCTGTAACACACAAGTGAAAAGAAGATAGGCAACTTCTTATAAATTGGAAGAAAGCACAGAAGGCAGAAAGAGATTTAAGAAGAGGTTTATGTTTAACAGAAGGAAATCACCTGCAATTAAATCAAGAACTGTAATAAGTGAGACTTAAAGGAGTCCAGAGCTTCGCTGGAAAGAAGCGAAGAAAGTGATGAAAAAGGTGTCTAAACACACAGTTTTCTATGCCAGGCACCAAGTCACACTGTGAGCTAAAGCAGCTTGATTGCTGTTGAGAAAATGGTGACAGCAATAGAAGCTGAAGTCATTTCAGTTGAGGGATTGAAAGGGAAGCAATTTAAAATGATCTCTCCAGACGCACCAAACGTTGACAAGTAATATATTCATAATTTCAGTATTGGCTACATACTCGTAGGAAAACATGGTTTGCTTGTTTGTTTATCAGAACTTTAGTTTTTAGAGCAGTTTAAGTTTCATAGTAAAATTGAGGGGAAGGTACAGAGATTTCCTATATCCTCCCTGCCCTATTATCAACCTTTCACACCAGAGTGGAGCATTTGTTACAATTGATAAGCCTACCTGGACACATCATATCACCCAAAGTCCACAGTCTATGTTAGGGTTCACTCCTGGTGTTGTACATTCTATGGGTTTGGACAATGTATAACATGCATGCTTATTATGCTGATGAGGCAACAGATAAAGCACTGCAACCTACATAAAGCTATTAGGAGGGCAACCCTTTAAGCTTTGAGAGAACAATAGACAAAAAAATTCTTCCTAATCTCAGAGTAGGAAAAGACTTCTTAAACAAGATACCAAATGCATTAGCAATAATGTAAAATATTGATAAATGTGACTACATTAAAACAAAGAGCTTCTCATCCTTAAAACATACTACAGAGTTTAAAAAGGAAGCCACAAAATGGAAGAAAATATTTGCACCATTTAAATATGGCAGACTCTGTACTCAGATCTATAAATAACTCAAAGGATTAATAGGGAAAAAAAGACAGACAACCCAATAGGAAATAAGCAAGAGACTTTATAAACACTTTACAAAAGAAGAGGTCTAAACAGTTAATCAATATATGAAAAAGTGTTCAACCTCCTAGTAACCAGTCATATGCAAATTAAACACACTCCTCCCTATTTTATCCTCCAACCAAAATGTTTAAAAGTTTGAGAACATCAACTGCTAGCAAAGACAAACTCCCAGAAGCTGCTGGTTGAAAAACCCATTAATACAAAATTTTGAAATACTTGGCATAACAAAGGTGAAGAAACATAAAGCTTTGGGCAGGGATTCTGGTTCCCAAGTATAAAATTCTAGACAAATCATGCACATATGTACTAGGATTCATATACAAAAATATTATTTGCAGCATTGTCAATAATATATGCCAACCAGAAAAAAACTCAAATGTCCTTCAATAGTAGAATGGCTAAATAATCTGTGAGATTTCATACAATGAAAAATCATACAGTAATGAAAATGGATGGCCTGGAGTTTATGTGCAAACATTTGGATGAATCTCATAGCATATTGTTGTGTTAAAGAAGCAAGATGCAAAAAAAATACACAAGTGTGATTCTAATTGTGTGATTCAAAAACAGCCAAAATTAAACTATATTGCTTAGGGAAATATACCTACTTGATAAAACTATAAAGAAGCAAAGATTGGTTATAACAAGTCACCATAATGTTTACCTCTTGGTGAAAGATTGGGGATTGTCATTGGGGCAGCTTTAGGGGGGTGACATTGTTCTACTTTTTGACCAGAGAGGTGGTTATATGGGTGTTTGCTTTCTAATTAGTCTGTAAACTGTACACGTTTTATGATCTTTCTGTATGAAAGTTATAGCTCACTATAAAAAGTTTTTTAAAAAAACCTGCCTCTAAAATTATACCATTTAATCCTTTTCAATATTCAATATTACTTTTATATTACTTTCAGGTGCACAGTGTAGTGGTTAGACATATAATTTATAAAGTGATCTATACCATTTAATCTTGAAGTATCCCATTATTTTTGCAAATAATGCTTTCTAGTGGTGACTAAGTTAGCTCACTGTGATAACCAAGTCTAGTAAAAAAGTACAGCCACACACAGCATTTTGTCGGTAAAAATTTTTATAAAGGGGGTCAAATATATGGTGATGAAAGGAGATTTCACGTTGCGGGGCAAACACACAATGCAACTTATAGATGATGTATTATAGAATTGTACACTTGAAA
Source organism: Rhinolophus hipposideros (assembly GCF_964194185.1). Lineage (NCBI taxonomy): Eukaryota > Metazoa > Chordata > Mammalia > Chiroptera > Rhinolophidae > Rhinolophus > Rhinolophus hipposideros. Next base: position 18,485,352 of record NC_138072.1, on the reverse strand, counting down.
TCTATATAATTTTATTAACCAATGTCACTCCAACAAGTTTAATTGAAAATTCCCTATACTGGTGGAATCAGATAAAAATATGAAAAAAATTGCTTTGATTCCTAGGTCGGATCATTAAATGCATGCTTCCTTGCAAAGAGAAATTTCCAAGTCGATGTATATGAAGCTAGGGAAGGTAAGACAATACTGAAAACTGTGAGATGTAGTTCTCATTCTCTGACATCTTTCTCTTTAGATTTTTTAAAAAACATTTAAGAACATAAGAGGAACTGTTATGATTGTTTAAACCTCAACTATCTAAATTCATTTAATACAAATTTCTCACTATTTGTATTTTCTTTAAAAGAGTGAACAAGGTCTTTTAATTTGGTCCTGACTGCACCAGCTGATGAGGTCTTATATGCTCATTCTGTCCTGGGATGTGAGGAGACGTGTGTAACATGATGTCTATTTCCAATGTCTTAGATATTCGAGTGGCTAAATCAGCACGTGGAAGAAGCATTAACTTGGCTCTTTCTTATAGAGGGAGACAAGCCTTGAAAGCCATTGACCTAGAAGATCAGGTACTTTTTCCTTGCATTTTCCTTACACAAGACAATACCTGCTATTTTTTCAACAATTGCATGGTCTTGATTTCATCCCGGTTCAAAGCACGATTGAATGCCAAGAACTCTGTATGAAGACTCGTTCTGCAACATTTTCAAACTTCTAAATTTGGCAAGAAGATGGACATTTGACATTTGAGTCCCCTGGGGGATCGAGGACAAGAGGCATGATATGGGGCAGGGGGATGTTGCACTCCCACCTGGTTGCTGCTTCTGAGGCTGGCTCTCCACAGGATGGTAGATCTCTACCTCAAAAGGTGTCATCTGCAATGGCATTAGGATCACAGGAGGCAGGCAAACTCCATTCTTTTGATTATATGTGTCCATCGTCTCTTATCCACAATTCTATCCCCAGAAAAGCTCTAAAAATAGAAAGCTTTTCATCAGCCATTCAGCAGCAAATTTGGCCTGATGCGGGACTTTTTGGGGCCTTAAAAAAAAAAAAAATCTCATTTGGTGCAACTATGTTTTGCTACAGAAATATTGTGTTCGATTATGAGAGGGCAGCCCACACTCTGCTGGGTGCTATGTGATACCACATTTGCACTACTACCTCTCTAAAATGTGAAAACTTCTGAGTTCTGAAACTAATCGGCCCCAAGTTTTTGGAAAAGGACTGTGGGCCTGTAGTAGATTAATCTTACGTGGCCTCAAGGTCACTGACGATCATGCAGTTAGAAAATGTGAACAGAAGCAATGCATTTTTCTCAATAGGGTTTTTGCTGACAATGTGTCTTAAAATAATATTATAAATCAGTGTAAGTGCCATTTGCATTTTTATAGTTTTCTTATGTCTATGTTATAGGAACACACAATCCCTGGGTTTCAGGAGTCCTGGGATTTACTTCCCACGTGTTGCTCTCATTTGTGATCTTGCGAAAAATCACTTTTAACCTCTCTGACAATGAACCATTTTCCTCAAGTGCCATGTTTGCTTTAGACCCGATAAACTTGAAGTCAATTCCAAAATCTAAAGGTTAAAAAAAAAAGGAAAACTAACATTTGCAGAAACACATTCATCACTGATTAAGTTTCCACCATATTGCGCTTCCATTGTCCTTTACATTATTTTTAATTTTTTTTGAAAATATTTAAAATCACACTTTAAAATCAATATCTATGTGATTTGCATTATTCCATGTTATAGAAATTGAAATTTGTATTTCTGGTTTTATTTCAGATTGTATCCCAAGGTATTCCTATGAGAGCAAGAATGATTCATTCTCTTTCAGGAAAAAAGACTGCAATTCCCTATGGGACAAAGTCGCAAGTATGTTAACCCTGGAAATAGATACTTGTTTGGTTATGCCTGGAGTCTAATGTCTGGAACTTGCTGCTTGTTTGTTGGCCCTTCCTTTCCTTCCTCTCTAGCCCTGCATTTGACATTGCCTGCCTTGGTCTAGAATGTGGGAAAACAAGTTAATTCATAGGAGATACTTGAGATACAGTCCAGTCCCTAATAAATATTCAATAAAAGTTAGTTATTATCGTGGCTATTACTGTCATAGTTATTGTTGTCATGTTTTTTCCCTCTATGCTTTGCTCATACTGAACACCTTTTCTTTCCCATCTCCTTTCAATTACATAGAGAAAAATTAGCATGTTATTTAATGTCAAGTATGATATGCAAGAACAACTCTAGAGGGTTTTATGATGTTGCTTCCCCTGACTTACCCAAAATTTAATTACAATAGAATTTATAGAATGAACGAGAAATGCTTTCAGTATTGTATAATCTGTAAAACAGGACTCCAGATGGTGATGTAGTTTATCAAAGAAAATCCATTATCCAGCTTTGTGTTTTCTTCTAATCTTTTACATAGTAACATACAGAGTTGGACAAAGTATAAATTTTTATGTAAGTACATCTTCTAAATTTGTCTTTGAGAGAACAAATATACCAAACATCTATCAACAAGAGAAAAAACTCCAACTTGCTTCATCCAGCAGTGCCTCATTTTCTTCAGTGCAAAACCCAAGTGAGGTTGATATTCATCTGAGTCTTTGACCCTCCAACGAGCTCCCATTGCAGGTAGAACAACGTTCTAGACTCACCTGGTATCTTGTTAAAATGCAATGTAATTCTGCCAGGCTGGAGTGGAGGCTGAGCTTTTGCAACCCAAACACACCCAGGTGGTGTCCACGCTGCTGGTCCCTGGACCACACTTGGAGAAGCAAGAGACGAAGCACATATTCTCATGGGAACAAGGACTTGGTGAACGGCAGGAGTGCTCAGCTGTGTGGTTCGAGAGAGGGGAAAGCTTTAGTGTTCACAGAAGACTTCACAGACAAAGTGACATCTGAGACAGGCATTTTGTTGAAATCTTAAATTGGAGGTGAGATAGCGTCATCCCACTCAAGTGAGAGTCTATCTATGGGAGGAAGTCGGGTGAGATTAGATTTCTAAAAAACACCCAAGTGCGAATTGGATGAGAAAACCTGTAAATGCACTTTCTCATAACAGAATTTTAACAGCAATCAACAACCTTGGATTCATTGACTCCAACCACCTTGCTTTATAGATGAGGAAAGAGGCTGCATGATTTCATGAGCTCAACATCAAGAGAGAAATGAGGCAGGTTTCCTCTCAGACAATGGCAGGTGGAGGGTGGTGCAGAAGGCCCTCACAGGTGTGCTGGGCATTACTGCTTTGTGACACTATTTCTTCTGCAAAATTGAGAATGACTCAATAATCGTCCCATCTTTTTCTTGGATTAACATGGAAAGTGCTGAAAAACCCATCCCCTCAACAGAGAGTAAATCAATGAAGTACAAATAGATCAAGGAATAAGATATGGTTCAAAATGAGAAAAGCTAGATGAGGAGAGTGACTTGGACCTGCAACCCAAATTGGCTTCCCTATCCACACCATCAGAGAGGAAGAGAAGTAGCTTCACCACCAATGATTCTCCAAGGAGATGGAGCTGTTGGTAGGAGTTTCCATTTGGGGGCCTTCAATACATTAGAAAAGGGAGGAAATGACCCCTCCCCCAACAATTCTGAAGACCTGGGGGACCTTGGGGGCTCACACTGTGCACAGAACAGCAAACAACTTAGAAATCCCTAATGTGCACAATCTGGTCTTGACAATCCTTTCTGAACCTCTTCTCTGAGCCTCCCTCCTCCGACTATTGTTTTCTCTGCCCTTTCTCCCTTGCTTTGTCCAGGCTCTTTCTGTCTCACTTGTTCCTCCCATCTCCCTCCCAAATTGCCTGGGCAACTATCAAATCATTCTCTAATATAGAGAAGGTAAGAGGTCTTCGATTCTTACTTCTACTCTTCCATGTCCAAACTAGAGAAATGGCACCCCCTTACTAGGAAACATTCTCATTTGAAGGCATTCAGGGTGTAGGATGTAAACACTTTTTTTCTAATATATTTGAAAAAGTCAACATTGCAACTATTGTCTATTATCTCCAAGGAGATAATCCAACGTTTTTTAGATGATGATTATGATGATGATGATTTTGGTTACAAGGAACACTTTATAGCTCTTGACTTGTTTATGTATATTTATTCTTTATAAAATCAACCTTTGAGAATAGGTATTGGATATGAGACTTGCCGGGAGTGACTAACTTTTGGTTATGATACAATATCACCCAAACATATTAAGTAGACGAGACAGGGACACTCCGTGGTCATCCTACAAGACTCATGTGTCTATCAGTTTTCAAAGGTCAGCCAAGCCTAATTACTGATATGGAAAGAATATTTTCCCCATGTAAATGAGCCTTCATAATTAGAATGTTTCCTAATATACTTTGAATAACAAGTTTGGTTTCCTTTGAAATGAGGGGACTAATGACATAGAAGACCAGAAAACAGAAATAGGAGGCAGAGAATTAAGAAGTCCCTGTTAGTTTTAATTTATAGCAGACATAGGAAACTCTTCTTTAGTCATTGCCTCTGTAGCATGACCAAGTTATTTTTATACCAAACATAGATGTAGTGGTTAATTTTAAATGTCTGCATTTGGATGAAGTGAAGATTTATACATTTTAGCGTATTTGTGTTCAATGTTGTGATATGCCATAATTTTCTAAATTATACGCTTAAAAATTGTAAAGCACTAGACTCACCCTGAATTGCAAAGCTGCATTATGACTTTGAAGGGCCCTAGGTAATCAATCTTGCCTTTGTGGGCCCATTTTTCTAAAAAAATAAATATTAAAAGTTAGATTTTTTCTAAAAAAATAAATATTAAAAGTTAGATGAGTGCATTGGTGTAAATATTAGTATAATTCAGGCTGAATTCATTCTTATAGATTCATTATATTTATGTTTTTTTTAAATTTTGAAATTAAAATTAAACCATTTTCATATACCCCTAAAAGTATGCTGGGTCGTAGGTACTGTGCCTGTCGCTTCTCATGGAATAGACGGCCCCACTGAATTATTCTATAAAGTCAGAAATGACCGACACATGTGCTAGGGTGGGTTGATCCTATTCCTATCAACACCCTCCCCACAACAGCCACCACCACCACCACCACATGTGCACCCGTACACACACACACACACACACACACACACAATCTTTCACATTGAAATGAAGGCCTTCAAAGTAGTCTCTTTGGGAAATAGTACATTTATACTAGTGATCCTATCATTTTGGAAGTTTTTTAAACATCTTAACTTGGAGATCTGAGATAAAAATAAGATATTTACGATTTGTTGTTGAAACAAAACTATCTTAGTGAAAATGAGATTTTCCTATAAGAGAAGGGTTTGGTTTTCATAGTATCAAAATTTGAAAAAGCCTAAGTTTAAACTTAAGCATTGCATTATATGTGTTCGGTTAAAATGTTTATTCTTTTAAAAGACTACTTAGCTAAGAGGTCATAAAACTAAGCTTGTAATTTTCTGCTAAATAATAGATATTTTTCAGTGAATAACGTAGAATTATATTTGTCTATTCTCCAGAAAAAAAACAGTACCTACTATATTTTTCTTACAGTATATTCTTTCTATAAGCAGAGAAAATCTAAACAAGGATCTATTAAATGGTAAGTCAAATGCTTTATTTTACCAGTTGTGATTTTGAATAAAGCACATGAGACTAATATTGTCACTGGATTTACTGAGACTTGTTTACTATTCCGTTTTATGGGTTTTTAAGAGCAAGACTGTGTACAATACCAATTCCTTCTTGAAAAGTAGTAGTGATTCATTCTCTGGTATCTCTTTTTCATCTTTTCAATGACCTAAGTGAAAAGCACTTGTTCAACACGTATTGAATTCCTCTTGTCTTCTAGGCTCTGGAACGAAGGAGTAATGGGACAACATACATACACTAATGATTTGCAAAGTGACAGGATTAGATTTGTATTTCAGAAAAGAGGAAAAACTGTAGTGTGGAGGCTGATAGAGAAATACAATCTTTAGAGTATTGGCATAATCCTTGTGTGCAAAAAACGAGGCCCTGGCCTAAAGCTATAGAAACATGGTTGGAGGGAAAGATATAGATTCATGATATTTTTAGGAGACCAAATAACTAGAGGGTGGAGGAGGTTGGGAAAGAGGAAGGTGTAAAATATAACCCTGTTGTTTCTAATTCGAGTAACTAAAAGGCCTACACATTAGTGGAAACTCCCGATTTGCCAACTAAATTTGTAACTTGGCTAATCAATGCAATCGCATCCCACGTAGCCCTTAATCATAACAGTTTTTTTCTCTTCTTCAGCATTTGTACTAAACAGATTTCATTCCCTGCAAAGCATGCCCCTAAAGTGTTTCTCCTATCTTCTAAATCAAATTGTCTTCATGCAGTTCAGCAGTCTCTGACCTTTTGAGAGCAGTTTCCCCATGATTTATCTGTGTTTCTCCATACTTCCACACCCAATGCAAATTTGCAAATTTGCAATGTGTGTTTTGAATTGAATTCAATTGAACTGGGAGGAGAAGTAATGGGGAAAGTCACTCCAGTTGATTCACCAGGGACTTAAGAAATAGGATTTGGTATGCTTACTTCAACTTTTCACTTACATTTGTAAGACTGTCTTTTGGATGGGTAGATGGGTGGGGTGGGGCTAAACAGCTAGGTATATTCATGTTGACCTTAAGAAAATAAATATTCACAAAACAACTTTTTAAAAAGGTACTAGCATCATCTCAATTTATTAAGATAAAAACAATAGTAAACATTCATGAGGCACCAAGCACTATGTTAAGTGCTTTTTATGCTTTGATTTGTATAATACTCCTGAAAACTATGTGAGGTGGGAATTATTTGTATCGCAGTTCTACACATGGTGAAGGAGGCTTAGAGGGCTCCACAATATAATGGGTCTCACTGTTCATAAGGGGTAGAATCTGGATTTCAGTTTAAGTCTTTATTTCAAAAGGCATGCTTTTAACTACTACAGTCACTGTCACCAATATTATTTTTGAAACAACTGCTAACACTAAGGAGCTAACATATGGACAAGATCCAATCTTATTATATACATCAGAAGCTCCTCTCACTGTTTTTCATTAAAATTGTGCTGCACAGCATGGAACTTTAGTAATGCTATAAATACATTAATAAAATAAATGCTGAATCTCTTGACTCCCAAACTTTGATTGGAATGTAAAGTTCTTTATTCCTTTACACAGCATCAAATGTGTGAGCTCCCTATTCCACATATTCACTCAGTTATAAATGCTTATTTCTTCCTAACTGAAAAGCTTCCCCTCTAAAACATTTTAACTCAAACATTTTTCAGCATCAGCATTTCATGTGGGACTGTTTCACTCTTCACTATTCTGTTTGATGTTAATAATTGCTAAGCAAAACAAACAGAAGAGAGGACATATGGTCACGTTTGTTTGACAAGTCCTGCATTAAACAAGTGTTAAAAGTCTTTCCTCTAGCAGTACTTCCCAGAGCCTCTATTCTCCCAGTCTGCATTGCAGATCTTCTAGAGCACTGTCTGATATGTAGCCTCAAGTGCCAGCCATATGTGTAATTTTAAATTATATATTAACCACATTAAAAAAACTAAAAAGAAACAGATGAAATTAATTTTAAAAATGTATTTTAATTGAATATATCCAAATATTATCATTTCAACGTGTAAGCAATATGACAGTTATTCATGAGACATTTTTGTTCTATGGTTTTTTTTTTACTTTTTGTACTAGGGTTTAAAAATCCAATGCATGCAACACATCTCCATTCAAACCAGCCTTATTTCAAACACTCAAGAACCACATGTGGCTGGAGACCAGGACAGCATAGCCAGGAGGGTCAGGGTGTTAGCATTTCTCCAAAGGATTTGACCACAGAAGATTTGTTTGTTTGTTTATTTATTTATTTATTTATTTATTTATTTATTTATTTATTCATTCATTCATTTATTCATTCATTGGGAGCATATCCCAGGACTATTGTTCTATAGAAAATTCTTTGGGATGTATTAGAAAACATTTAAGAATGAATGAAAGAATGAATGAATGAATATAAAGTCAATTCCAAAACATTCCCTTACTAGTTCAGGTAAACTCTGGTTTCTCTAAAGTTATTTGCCAAAAGATTTCCTATACATAAGTCTTGGTTTAAAGTCACTCAGTTTTCGGTATTCTAAAACTTCCAATCCCATATCCAAGAATCTTAAAATCTTCAAACTCAATCAAAACAGAACAAAGGAATATAAAACCTGAGGCAAAAAAAAGAGAGTTAAGTACAGACAGACATATTTTCCCTATTTTTTTTATTTTTATTTTTATTTTTTTTACTTTTTGTCATCTGTCATCTTACCATTCCTTCCAGGATCTCAGTTACTCCAATAAGCTGAAGAGTTTTGAACTAACACCTACATCCTAATTTGTAGCTTTAAAAATCAATAAATAGCCTCTAATTACAGCTCTCCTGTCCATGAAAAAATTTTGAGGGACAAAAAATCTTATTTTACTACTATAACAGGAACACGATTAATAGCTAAGAGAATGAGATTCACTAAATTCCAAAGATTCATAGCAGGCAAAAAAAAAAAAAAAAAAAGAAGCACTAAAATAATCTGATTCTATTGATTGAGGAGTTTCAAATTGTTTTACTCATTTTTTTCCCTCTAATTGTTCCATGGTTGGATTACAAAAAGAATTAGTATCAATAATCTACATTTGTGACAACTGGAATCAGAAGTCTAGAGGACTTACAGCAGGCACAGAGAAAAAGAGTTTGGCTGAATATTTCCAATAAAGCCTTAAGATAGAGGCAACTTTTAAAGTACATAATGCCTACTTCTTTCCCAGGGTGCCAATAATTACAACAATGTAAGAATTTGAATAATGGAAATTAAAATTAGTTACTTTTTTTTTTTTTTGAGATGAGGGTAGTTGATTTTTATTCATGTCTTCTACTACCAAATTATTCTGGAACATTTACCAAAGAACTCATATTATCATTTTAACTAATCATTTTTACGTTACGCAGAAATATCTAGTGCTATCATACTGTTGTCAGAAAATGATTAGTAGAGCAATTTGAGTAAGTGAAATATGAATTGGGATTTTATTTTTGTTTGTTTTCTTTCTTTGTTTTTCCAGCTGTTGAGAAATATCCCAACGTGAAGGTGCACTTTGGCCACAGGCTGTTGAAATGCAGTCCTGAGGAAGGAGTGATCACAGTGCTTGGGTAATCACCAGCCAGCCTGTTGCCTTCCCAGTAAAGCAGTGAAGGGTTGGAATGGAGAATTGTATCTGTAAACTTTGTTCTTTGGCTCTTGAATGAGTTAAGTAATTACCAGAAGGGTAATTCAACTATGTTCTAGAGTCAATGAATTTTATTATTTTTTAAAGATGTTTATTAAAATATAGCTACCATACAATATTATATTAGTTTCAGGTATACCTCATAGTTATTCAACAGTACCCACTTGGCTCTATACAAAGTTATGACCACATGATTGATTATGTTCCCTATACTAAAGAGGTGATCATCATAAGTCGAGCAACCATCTGACACCGTACCACACTGTCACAATATTATTGACTGTAGTTCCTATGCTGTACATTATTACATCCCCATGACTTATTTGTTTTATACCTGGAAATTTGGACCTCTTATTCCCCTTTCTCTTTCCCTCTTTTTTAATTTTTCAATTACAGTTGACAATCAATATCACTTTATATTAATTTCAGGTATACAGCATGGCGGTTAGACATTTATATAATTTACGAAGTGATTCCCCCTGACTAGTCTAGTACCCACCTGGCACTCTTCAATGAGTTTTAGATTGAAAATAGGTCTTAGATGTCCTCTGAATACAAATGCCACTCGTTTCAATCCTCGTGCTCGCTCACCCTGCCACGGTATTCCACACTGGTGACCACACTCTGCTTCAACTTCTCTCCAGCCTTCTAACATAGGACCCTCCACAGTTCTGCTGCTTCTCTCCTCTTTCTGGAGGCTATTTGTCTGCTTCTCCTTAGCTGACTCTATTTCCTCAAAGTTTCAAGCCTCATGTCCCACTCTTGGAGTATGCCATGATTCATAGTCCATTCAACAGCTGCTTGTAAATTCACATCTCTAAAATGAACCGCTAGCCCAGGCCTCTACCTTCATTCCCAGTCCTTATTCCAATCCTAATCTATGTGAATTTCTCATGAAACACATTCAGAGGTACCTCTTGCCAGAATCTCAAACATATTGAATACGTTGAACATCGGTGTTTCTCCAAGCCTGTCCCACTCTTGACTTCCCTCGTATTATTACCCAGATAATGAGAATCCTTTTTCCTGTGCCCCTTTTCCTGTTTTCTCCTAACTGTTCTGTGGGCCTCACAGTCTGTCTCCTTCTTCCTGAGTGTCACAGCCCTCAGCTGTCATCCCTGCATGGAGGCTGCTGCAGTCACCTTGTCCTCATTTCCCTTCTCTTCTGCCTCCACTTCAGTATGTCCGCTGCAAGTCAGATTTCTCGAATTACCACTTCTCATACATCATTGCCCCCATAGAAAAAATTTTCTCCTTTTTGCCAGGATAATGTATTTAAAACTTTTGTCTTAACATTCAGAATACTCTTCTTCTCCTCCCTCCTTTCCCTTTCCACACTGTATTCTTTTCTTAAGCTTATCTTCTGCTACCCTCTGCTCAAGCCAAACATATTGCTCCTAAAAAATCCTGGTCACATCCCTGCAGTTCTCCATACATTTCCTTTACTTGCAACATTTTACCTTCTTTTCAAGATTCTCTTCCTTCATGCAGGCAACTCAACTCTTAGTCACACTGCCGTGGCTTACCATGTGTTTATGAATCAGTATGGTTGTGTGTTGTTCTCATTCCCCCCCAAAAAAACCCTTGATAGGGATAACTGTTATGTACATTTTATACCTATCAACTCAAAGCTCTAAGTCAGATATGTAAAAGGGAATACTGGTCCCGTTGATTCGCTGTTTTTTTATACCCAGATAAGGTACATCATTATTTTCACCATTAGACCATTTCTTTTTTTGGATGGTTTATTTTCCAGATCTGACAAAGTTCCCAAAGATGTCACTTGTGACCTCATTGTAGGATGTGATGGAGCCTATTCAACTGTCAGAAGTCACCTCATGAAGAAACCACGCTTTGATTATAGTCAGCAATACATTCCTCATGGGTACATGGAATTAACTATTCCACCTAAGAATGGTGGTGTAAGTCCTTTCCCTTTCTTATCCCTTTTCCATACACAGTACCCATCCTCCCCATATTAGTGTAGAAGTATATTCTAGTGCAGTTGTTCTCAGTCATGTGTCTTGGTCAGTTGTGAGGTTTGTCACAAGTACTTTGTAATTAATAATAAATTGGGAGTACAGGTGTCCTTTCAATAATATCACTTTCCCTTACCTTTTGATATATTTTCCTGACTGGTAAAAAAGAAAGAAATTACCACTACCTTATGGGAAACACACACGGAATTTGTCTTATATAATAATATCATTTTTCTATTTTCTCTTGGGAGAAAAAAAATGGGTTTTTTTCTCTTGGGAGAGAAAAAATTCCCATCAATTCTTATACTGACAATCCAGACTTCTTACGCTCATGATTTAATTGATAATAATTAGTAAATAAAGTGAACTGCAAGTTGTTGCAAAGAGATTTCCATTGAGTTTTTCTCATTCCCTGGTTCCTACATTAAACCATATGTGGCCTGAGGCAGATATGTGGTAAGTATATTTAACTTGTCACTAGCAAATAAATGTAGAAACTTACTAAGGAAAATTAAAATACCAACAGAAAGAATAAGGATCTTGGCTTATAAGTAGGGATAAGCAAAGAGCATTAGTTAAATACTTGATTTGCTTATAAAACATTGTGGGTTTTTTTTTCTCCTTTTATATATATATATATTTTTAAATTTATTTATTGGGGTAACAATTGTTAATGAATTACACAATTTCAGGTGTACAATTCTGTACCACATCATCTATAAATCCCATTGTGTGTTCACCACCCAGAGTCAGTTCTCCTTCCATCACCATATATTTGATCCCCCTTACCCTCATCTCCCTCCCCCCAGCCCCCTTACCCTCTGGTAACCACTAAACTATTGTCTGTGTCTATGAGTTTTTAAAACATTTGTGTTTTTAAGGTAATGATTTAATCTATTTGTTTAAAATTCAGATAGCTATAAAATGTCAATTTGGGATAGTGGTATTATATACCAGTTGTATACCAAACTGTGTCCACCAGTCAGATCCATATTTTAACATTTTATTGTCTATGTATTTCTTTCTGCTCAAAAATGTATATACTAATTCTTCAATGCTTATTTTATGGTTTTCTGGTAGGTCCTATTCTCATGGCCCAGGATCTGATAATTCTGAATTGTAGGATATTAGGATTCTCTTGAAAATTTGTACCAGATTTGAGTAGAATCATGCCTCCTAATGTAGATTTAAGACAGTAATTTATTTTCTCGGTATTCATATTTAATAGTAATGATCAGTGGTTTGCAAAAAGTCTCCACTGTTTTGACATGTTATCCAGACCAGGGAATATTTTGACATGGACTAAAAGCAATCCAGTGAAAATTACTCTCCCTTCCTTCCTTCCTTCCTTCCTTCCTTCCTTCCTTCCTTCCTTCCTTCCTTCCTTCCTTCCTTCCTTCCTTTTCCCTTCTGTTCCCTTCCCTTCCCCTTCCCTCCCCTCCCCTCCCCTCCCCTCCCCTCCCCTCCCTCCCTCCCTCCCTCCCTCCCTCCCTCCCTCCCTCCCTCCCTTCCTTCCTTCCTTCCTTTCCTCCTCTCCCTTTCTTTAATCTAGCAGATAGTTTTACTCAATTTCTAATGATCGGAGTGGGAATGAGATAGGATGGGTGATGAGATTGAGTTAATAAAGAGGGGCATTTTGGGGAAATGTATGGGAGACTCATCTTAAAGATGCTTTTGAGAGCAAGCAAAATGGTTTTGCTTAGAAATTATGTTTAGAGAGACTTGTGGTGAGAGGACCAATGGTAATTACTACAGGCCTGACCTTGGGACTGCTATTGGATAAGGATAGCTATTGGAGTATAAATTGGTAATTAAAAATTGGAAAATTGAAAGGGTTGTTTTGTAGGGTCCTTGAATACTTATGAACACCAAAATTTTCTTGGTATCATATTTGTTATCAGAACTATATATAAACCATAATCTATGCCAATGGTGAAGATAGGAGATATGTATTATCTTCCAGCTTTTAATCAGCAGTTTAAACATCTACTATTGCAATGAATGATAAATTGGTCAGCTGTCATTTATCCACTATTCTTTATCTTTTGGAGTTCTAAAATGTTGTAGACGTGGTCGAAAGACAGCAAAAGGGAAAAGCAAGGAAGTTTGCCTCATGCAGGCTGGTCTCTTTATCTAAAAACACTGCTTTACTCAGAAGGTTCACCCCTACCCAGAAGCCATTGTCCTTCAATTCTTATCTAATCTACAAATCCCTTCTTTTAACCTCTTCAGCCCCACAAATTTCTTACCTGCCCAGTTTTTATCTCCTATCCTTCTAATTTGGCAGCAAATCACTTACTATCTCTCTACCACTTAATTGTTACTAAAAGGAAGTTACTTGGCTTTCCTTATGGATACATCTTGCCTATTCAACTGCAATGTAAGATATTTGAGGTCAAAGGGTTATGCATTTATTCACTTCTATTCTGTGTATTGGGCTTTCTTTGAGGCTCTGGGGATAAAAAAAAAAGCCGGGAAGCAACAGTCTCTTCTCTTAAGACACAAACTAATTATTACAGAGTGAAAATGTTTGCTAGGAGACTACTCTGTAATTCATGTGTTCTTCTTACTAGGTAAGATATATACATGGTATGTGTAAGATATGTACATGGTAGGTGCTTCCTAAACATTTATGAAAAGTAACACAAAATTGAAATATTTGGAAATCAATACATAGTTTTATGTATATGTGTATATATATATATATATATATATATATATATATATATATATATATATATATACACACACACACATATATATTACTCCTGGTAACTTTAAGGGTTTGGGTCAATTGGGTCTTTGGGTTAATTGATCTACCAAAATAATCAATACTTATTCAGGGTGCTATTGTGTTGTAGAGGGGTCATTAAAGAGACAAGAACTCTCTATTATTTATGTTGTAGGAAACAAGTGACAAGAGGCTTGTTTGTAAAATATAGTTTGGGCCATAAAATTTAAATTAGGACCTTAAAATATGTACAAATAAGTCCCCAAATAAGATGAAAAATAAAGTATAAAAATATTATACACACATATGTTACACACATATATACACATACATATATAGTTAATTACACACACATATATACACATACATATATAGTTAATTACACACACATATATACACATACATATATAGTTAATTACACACACATATATACACATACATATATAGTTCATGCATCTATATATGTTTTATATAAGTATATACAGAGGGTGCCAAAAGATGTATACACATTTTAAGAAAGGAAAACTGTATTAAAATTGTAACATTCAATATATACCGATAACAAAAGATGAATACAAGTCACATTTGACTTCTGCAATGACAAGAGGTGCTCCAAGTGGTTCCCATCAGTGTCCAGACACTTCTGATGACGGCGAACTACTGCTTGAGCAACATTGACCAAAGTGTCCACTTGTATACATTTTTTGGCGCCCCCATATGTGTATGTATATCCAGTATGCGTGTGTAAGTATGTGCGTGTGAGGTGTGTGTATGTGCGTGCATGGAAATAAAGAAAGAGAACATATCCTTATAGCATGTTCTCACATCTTGGATTATACCTCATATCAAAAACCCTCCTAAGGTTGAGTTTATAAAGATAGAACAAAGTATTTTCTCAGACTAATTCTACTTTACGTAACGATAGATGTGCATTGCGCCATGCATATGATGCTGATTTGAATTGCTGTGGACACAATTATAACATAAGCAGAGTCTGTTTTATAAATGTGCTGCCTTAATTACTAATCAAACATATGTATATATATATACTTTTTTTCTGCAGTACGCCATGGAACCTAATTATCTGCACATTTGGCCTAGAAATACCTTTATGATGATTGCACTTCCTAACATGGTAGTATAGAATTTTTTGTTAACTATAATTTTGCATCATAATTAATGTTGTTCATGATTTACTTTTGTGCTGAGTATATGTATACCTAATTAATCTTGTCCTTATTTAGTCTATTTGGTGATTATGTCTTTGTAACTGTGGGATTATTGAAGAAAAACCTGTAGTAAGGCCAATTATTTACTTTGGAAAGGAGATTTAACATACATGGATGACTAATGGGGGCTTATCTCCCCCAAAACAATGTAGGAAAAGATGGCCCCAAAATAAAGCCAGCGAGATTTAGGTTATATACTAGAAAGTACTTTCAGCCTTTAAGGTTTATAGAACATTGGAATATACGTTATTAAAAAAGAGTATGGCTGTTCTTTCATTAGACCCTAGAGACTTTAAAAATATATAAATATATGAAATACATGTATTATTATTATTATTATTATTATTATTATTATTATATAGCTATAACTATTTCTCTGGTTCTTTTTCTTTCTTTTTCTTTCTCTTGTTATCAGTCCTAGGGTCCAATGCCTATTCATACTGTCTTAAAAGGAACAACAGAGAAGAAAGGAGAAATTAAACCCAACCAACCTAGTAGTAATCTAAGCAGTGTGTTGTTTTCTTGGTGAAAATATCTAGAATTCACAGTGTAGAGATTCTCCTAATAACCGAGAAGCTGGGGAGTAGCCCTGGAACTTGGCAGAGCTTTTCTTTGGGAATGAGGGAGAAAGGCAAGGGTAACTTTTCTATTTGCTTAGACAGTCCCCCCATGTGCCCCTCGGCCATAACAAGAAGCCTGTAACTTAGGGATATACCTGTGTGCTGGCAGCGCTGGCCTCAATTCTCTCTCACACTGTTCTTCCTCTTCTCACAGAACAAATCTTTCACGTGTACTTTGTTCATGCCCTTTGAAGAGTTTGAAAAGCTCCTAACAAGTAGAGACGTACTGGATTTCTTCCATAAGTACTTTCCAGATTCTGTTCCTCTAATTGGCGAGTAAGTTTCAAGATGTGCAATTGTGCCTTTTGCTTCATTGGTTTGAGTTATTCGAAATTCAAATAAAAGTTATGCACCGTATTTCAGTTTTGCTTCAATGTGACCAATTGTGCAGTGACCTTGACAAGAAGACGATGTTAGCAAAAGTCTGAGGGAATGCTGGGCTGTGAGCCAGAAGTTAAACAACCCCAGCATGGCCAGTTTCTCTAGGAAAGAAAAGTCACTCAATGTCCCCAGGCCCTTCTGTATCTTGTGCAGACCCCTGGTGGATATGCAAATCTGTGGCATGGCAGGTACGTCCTGTATCCTCAGGTCTCAGGTCTACCACGTACTAGCTGTGTAAGCTAGCCTCACATTAAAAAGGTGGTAATAATAGTACTGCCCCACAGGGTTATTGTGATGACTAAAGGACACCATACCTGTAAATCATTCAGCGCAGAGCCTGGCACATACAAAGTTCCCCCAGATGGACAGCTAATTGTATTTGCTTCCTGGTTTGTAACCCATGACTGCCCTGGCCCGTGTCACCATCACCCACCATGTGGGCCTCATGATCTGGTCTCACTCGGTGCTTCTGCTCCCACTGTCTGTCCCTCCTGGAAGCCAGCTCATTTTGTAGCTTTAATGATGTCTTCGTGGAGGCAGCACAATGCTGCAGAAAGAATAAGATTTTTGATACTGCTTCTGCCCCTTACTTCCTTGAATCTCAGATAGTTCATCCTTAAAATAGGTATCAATCAAGATACCTAACTATTAGGGCAGTTGAACTTAGATGAACATAGATGAACTAACTATGTAAAAGGGATAGCAGCCTATGACAGATATTTTAAAATTCTCGGTTTTCATTCTTCACTGCAGACAAATTCAGTCTGTATTGATCTCTGCTTCTCTTGACACTGAAGGAAATCTCTGTACACCAAAATTTAGCCCTTATGTTCCATGGCTGTTTTTTTGCCTCTCCAACTATATTTAAGACCCTTGAGTATATGTACTATTTCTCTACTTACAGCTTTCACAAAACTTCTGTAGATGCTTGACAAATACTAGCTTGATTACAATTATCTATTTTCAAATACATATAGATTCACGTTAATTTTTATTTTGATCTGTTGTAGTTTAGTCAGATACATAGTAGCATCTCAGTTTTTCCACAGAAATCTAAAACACACCAAAATAGTTGAAAATTGCATGACCCATGTGGATGATAATGAAATTTTCATGTCATAAAATGCAGACATATTTCAAGTTATTGAAATACAGCCAAATCTGTTCTTTTGGGGTGTGATTAACATTGTTGCAAACCAAGAAGGTAATTAGAACAATGGAATTTGGGGACTAGAAGAAACTTCAATTTTTCCCCTTTCCTGTTTTCTTCCTGGCATTCTTATGTATTTCTCCATAGAAATCCTATGGTAATCAAAGCAGTAAATGTGAATTACGCAATATTTAATACCCAACTTAATATCTTTACATTCTGATTATTTTCCTCTGAAGGCAAGCCCTGGCACAAGATTTCTTTCTGTTGCCTGCCCAGGCCATGATATCTGTAAAATGCTCTTCTTTTCACTTTAAATCACACTGTGTGCTGATGGGAGATGCAGCTCATGCCATAGTGCCCTTTTTTGGGCAAGGAATGAACGCGGTAAGTTCTTTTGCCTTAGAAAGTCACTGAAATTTTTCTGGCTGAATCTCAACTAAAAAATCTCAAATAACACTGAGAAAGACAAATACTACATGATCTCGTTTATATGTAGAATATAAAAAACAAAATAAACAAAACAGAAACAGTTTCAAAGATACAGAAACAAACTGAATAGTTACTAGATGGGACGTGGGTAGGAGGGCTGAGTGAGAAAGGTCAAGGGATTAATACCAATTGGTCGTTACAAAATCGTCATGGGGACGTAAAGTACAGCAAGAGGCATATAGTCAATAATATTGCAATAACTGTGCGGTATTACATGGGTAATAGACTTATTGGGGTTATCACCTTGTGCGGTATATCAATGTCTAGTCACTGTTGTTTTGTACGCCTGAAACTAATTTAAAACAAAAAGTCTAAAACTATCCTCACATAATCTCTGAGAAAATCAATTCAGCAACCATACCAGCTGTTTAACTAGATTGAACACTAACCAGGGTCAAGTCTTGGATTACTTGATCCAGTAATTTAATTCAGAGAAAAGCATTAATCATAGAGAGTTTTCTGTGCAGTTAGAAAATGTGTTTGTTGATAGCTTGAAATTTGAAAACGATTATCAGTAATTCAAGACTTAAATCTTAAAATATTTTTTTTAGAGGTTATACATAAGTGTATAATGTTAGGCTCAAAAAAAGAAAAAAAATCCCAAGTTGTGTTTTATTTTTCTTCACTTTTTTTTTTTCCCAAAGGAAAAGAAAACACAATAGACAGCATTAAATAAAACAGATTAGATGTTGAATACTATAGCTTTCATGGAAATTTTACCATTCTGGCTAGAAAAATATTTCAGAAAAGAAGTAGTGTTCAAATATTGTATGTGTATTTGATGACTAACTAACAATTTCATTATCATATTCTTCTATGGTTTTGGTTGTTAGAATATAGTAGCCCAAATATAAATAGGTTGTGAATTTAATCAATTGTATTTTCCACAAAGTAGTGGTAACCATTTTGTTTTATAAAAACATAAGAACATTAATTTTAGCATAGTAGATAAGTGCCCAGACTCTGGCATCAGAAGGCCAGGGTTCAAATCCTTACTCCAGGATTTATCATAATATGTTCCTACACAACTCTCACCTCTAAATTCCTATAGCATTAACAGCCTACATAATTTGCATTTATTTGCTTCAGATGTAGTCTTCATAACTGATGTGAAAATTATTTTATTTTTTAACTTTTACATATTTTTATATTGTCTCTAAAACTATGGTTTGAAATCCTAGAAAGCAGGAAACACAGCTTTTGATTTTCTTCTTTCCCGCTGCATTTAGTAAGGTACTACATTTAGTAGTACCTTACTAATTTTGTGGAGTTCTTAATATTGAAAACTTGCTTTAATCTTGGCTTATAGGAACTAAATTAACATGAGAGTTCTAACGTGTCATTAAATGTCTCTAAACATGAATCGTAAAGACCTGAATAGTTAAAATATAATTCTAAGACTCATGGTAGGGCAAACTTCTTGAAGAAGCAATAGAATCCATCAAAATGACGAGTAACTTAAAATTTTGATAATATTCCAAATCATTATACTTAATATATACATATAAATTGGACTAAGAGAAACTATCAAGCATGCAATTGATGGCCTTTTACAGTCACAATGCAATGCCAGGTGCGACTACTCAGTTGTGTTCACACTAAGAGTACACATCCTATGAATTTTACTCACTAATGGAAGTATAATTCTATTCACAATTTCTAAGAAACTTTTATTATTTGCAATTTATTTTTTCCCATTTTTTTTCTTATTTCAGGGCTTTGAAGACTGCTTGGTATTTGACGAGTTAATGGATAAGTTCCATAATGATCTCAGTAAGTAAAATTTCTCGAATGGACACGGACTGGCCCTGCTCATGAACTGTAGACCCACTTCTGATCCTGGATGACCACAAACCCATGGTCCAGATTTCCTGTTCAGGATTATAAATATTTCTGTGAATAGCCTCTGCCACTGTTGTCTCCCATATCAGCCAAGGAGCACCCAGAGAGGGAGACATAGTGTCTTTTAAGGTTTGTACATGGAAGTCAATATAGCGATCCACACAAAGATAAAAGTTCTGAGACCACAAAGATACGCTCCTTTGTCTCCCCTCAGGCACCCGGCCTGAATCCCCTGCACTTTGCCCTCTGAAACCCTGTTCAAAGCCCCAGTGCTTTCTTGCTTTTTGCCTTATCAAAGATTGCATCAGATACTTCTATTTGCGTTTTGATTAAAATTGATTCTGCCAATATATTAATTTTACAAATCTTAAAGTTTAAACTTTTATATGTAATTCTGAAATTATATTAAACTAAATGTTTATACATACGTATATAAATGTGAGGCTCATCTGTAAAAGAAATGGCAAACAATAGCCTAAGAACTGGATGACTTTCACTGCTTCTCAGCGTCACATGTTCTCAAAGGCTACCTCTGAATTTAAACCTGTTTCAGGTAAGGGACAGAGAACTGGGTTTTTCAAGTCTCAAGTTTCTATTTTGCCATCTATAAAGTGGAAATAATAATGCCAATTCAGAAAGTTGTTGTGAAGGTTAAATAAACTGATTCGTGTGACACCTAAAAAAAAAAGAAGTCTATCCCACAGTAAGTTCACAGCAAATGTTCGTGATGATGTTATAAGAAGTCATGGGACTTAAGCATTGGTGTCTGGATTGGAAGAGAGTATAGGTTCCTGGGCAAATTGCTTCTGGTTTTCTCCCTTTTTTGTCCCAGTCATCTCACTCAGATGCTCAAGATCTAGAGGCATTTTCTTCCCTTCGTAGCCCTCGTGTGATTGGTTTCATGTGATAATGATGATGGAGGTGGATGGAGGATTTGTGTATCAGAAGATACTGTCAGTACTGGTTTTGTTTACTAGAGAACAACAATCTGGCAATAATAATCATAACTAATATCACTGAACATTTCATATGTGTTGGCTATCTTCGTGATTTTAATGCATTATCTCATTTGGTCCTCATGAAATAAACGAGGCATAGGTACGATTCTTGTCCATATTTTACAACTGAGAAAATTTAACCTCAGATAAGAGTAAGGAACCTCCCCAAAGTCGTGTAGCTAAACAGTGGTGAGACCGGGACTTTCACCCAGGTTCTTTGCCTTTAGAAATGGCTTCCTTAATAACTAGAGTTGTGTAGTCACATGAAAGCTATATTTGTAACTAATTTATCAATATTTATTCTGTATTTACCACATACTAGATTAAGATTTCAAACATGAATAAAACATGGGCCCTGCCTCCAGGAGATCACAGAATAACAGGGGAGCTATTGTTTAAGCTAATAAGGTGTCATGTATGCAATGAAATAACTGTGCATCGGGTACCAAGGGAGAACATAAAGGAGAATAACAAATTCTAAGCAGGACTGGAGGGGCGTCATATATATGAACTGCTTTCCATTTGTGAAATAAGGAAACAACCCAGTGTTATATTATATTATATTATATTATTTTGTATTATATTATATTATATTCAACCACTGTATATTATATTCATTTTACCATATTGTTTTTTAATCACAATAGTAAATACCTATATGTTATTGCTGAGGATTCATAGTTTGCTGGTCATCCAACCTGGTTATCTACAGTTTTAAAAGGTTAGAGAGATCACTGGTAGAAAATATACTATTTAATTTTACCTATGTAGAGTCAAGCACATTTTTATCAACTGTTTTGGAAAACATGTATTATTTAACTTGGTTTCTAGGTATGTGTCTTCCTGAATTCTCAAGATTTAGAATTCCTGATGACCACGCGATTTCAGACCTATCCATGTACAATTACATAGAGGTGAGTGAGAGGGTTTGGTTCTATTCAAGAGATCATTTACTGATACTCTAACAAACGTTCTTTTTAAAATTTTTTCTTTGCTCTCGGCCCATGTCATTCATGCTGCAAGGAATAGATGCCAAAAGAACACACACACACACACACACACACACAGCATTCCTTACACATAGCTGGATTGCTACTATGTAGACAGTGACAATGACCCATACACATCATCCCCATCTACATTGCTGTGACATGTAGGAAGTAACAAAGATGACAAAATATCTGGTTTCAATCTCTGATAATTCACAGGTTCAAACCTTAGGCATTTAGTAATTTAGAATTAGTAATACACTGTTTTAATGAAAATATAATTTTGATATGTGTTAACATGTTTGGAAAATCTAACAAATGTTAAATGGCATTTCCACTCTTAATGTTATAAGTTGCAAACTTAGAGAGTAGCATTGAATATCGTTTGGGGCGTTACGCACTGCAAAAAATATGCAATACCGAAGAAATTCATGGTATCAAGATTAATAATCTGAAAAAAACACAATTCTATTTTGAGCCAGTCACATGAAAAAAATTGCACCATAACATAGAGGAAAAACTGAGGGTAGCTAGATGAAGGGGGGAAGTGGGGATAAGGGGGAAGGTGGGCGGATTAGAAAACAGTCGGTAACCACAAGATGGCCACAGGATTTTGAAAATTAATTTGGGGAATGTAATCAATAATGTTGTAAAGATTTTGTAGGGTATCTGATGGACACGTGTCCCATTTGGGAGACCACCTCAGGAAAGATGTAGATGCCTGATCACTGCACTGTACACCTGAAGCTGAACAATAATGAATGCCAACTATAATTTTATATATATATGTATATATATGTATGTATATACTTACAAGAAGCGAAGTACAGCATTAGGAATAGAGACAGTGGAAATGTAATGGCTGTGGGCGATGTCAGAGGTATAGTGGATGGGGGGAGGGGGGTTGTCACTGGGTGAGGGATATACATGATAAACGTTTAAGCATTACTTTGTCATGTGCACCTGAAACTAATAAAAAAAAAGAAAATAATAATAAATTTGAGAGAGAAGAAAATTTTTTTAAAAAGGAAAAATTACCATAAATAGCTGTTGTTTTAGTTTTAAAACAACCAAAATGAAAAAAATATATATATAAGATAAATTTTAAAAAGAGTGTAGCTGTTTTCCATCTCTTCGGAAGACAGAAAGTAGTAAAGTGGATTTCAACTTGAGCAGAATGGTTTCATATATGGTGAAAGAAGTTCTGTAAGATACTGAAAAGCTCATTCATGTATCTTTCCTGTGTCTTTAAAAATAAGACAGCTATAACCCAATATTTGTCCTGAATATGGAGTAGGTCAAGGTCAACATGGCTTTAAACAGATTTCTTCCTGTCATAAACAATATTCCAAGCCAACCAGGAAGCGACAGAAATTAATCAAATCTTTTGACTAACAGAGGACCTGCAGATGCAGCTGAACAATCCCTTTGCTACAATAGAGTTCCCATAGTGACTCCTGAACAAATAGTGTTCTCGAAAAGGTTTTGTGTAATTGCTCTTGGAAAGGTAACATCCTATACTATTGACATTTACTAACAGGGGTTGGGAATCACTATGGAAATAAGAATTTTTTGATGACTTGGTGATGAATCAGAATAAAGAGTATTGGTAAGTTGTGGTAAAGGAATAAAGGTCCTTTGTTCAAGGTATTCCTAAAACTTTTTACATTATTACAGATGCGATCACACGTCAACTCACCATGGTTCATCTTCCAAAAGAACATAGAGAGATTTCTTCATGCTATTATGCCATCTACCTTTATCCCTCTCTATACCATGGTAAGGGTCTGAATTTAAGATGTTTCCTCATTTTAATCGTCTGTTTAGCCATTAAGGAACACACAGAACACTCTTTAAACTTTCTTACAGGTCACATTTTCCAGAATAAGATACCATGAAGCAGTGCTGCGCTGGCATCGGCAACGAAAGGTTGGGACAGACTACATTTTTTTTTTAATCGGATATATTCAAGTTCTGTAAGATACTGAAAGGCTCATTGATATATCCTCCCTGTGTCTTTGAAAGTAAGACAGTTATAACCCAATATTTGTCCTGAATATGGAGCGGGTCAAGACAAATATGGCTTTAAACAGATCCCTTCCTGCCATAACCAATATTCCAAACCAACCAATGGAAGAAAATATGTTTAAATCATATATCTGATCAGGGGTTGATATCCAAGATATATAAAAGATTCATTCAACTCAATGGCAAAAACTAAAAAATCCAATTAAAGAAACTGTCAGAGGGACTGAATAGATATTTTAGATATTTTTCCAAAGAAGACATAGAGATGGCCAACACATACATGAAAATGTGCTCAACATCACTCATTATCAGGGAAATGCAAATCAAAACCACAAGGAGATGTCACCTCACACCTGTTAGAATTATAAACATCCTGAATATTAGCTTAAGGGAAACAGTGAAACTAAAGGAGCCTAATAAACTCAGGTGTGGATTTCAGAAAGATTACTTTGCTGTGTGGAGAATGAAGGAATCAAGATTTACTCATTCAAAAATGAATAAAATAGGGTCCTTGCCCTCAAGGAGTTAAAAGTCTAATAGGAGAAAGAGACAGTGACAGGGAGTTAGAGTGCAGGACAATAAGTGCAGTAAAAAAGACCAGGATGGTGTGGGAGTGTACGTAACCCAGACTAGCATGAGCCTTTTGTTGTTGATAGACTGCAAGTGGTAGAGACACTGTGTTCAAACTCTTCAGGTTTGTATGGCTTCTGAGTCACAGAGGTCACCAGGTCCATCACTCTTCTCATGGACATTTTGTGCAGGGTCTGAGCAGTGACTGAATTGTTTGTGGCTTTAACATAATGCTCTTCTAAGACAGAGTTAGTAGGTCTTTTTCTACACTGTGGGTTATTTTTGTTAATGGCTGTACAAAGGTTGACTGCTAAGAATTTCTTATACAGAACACAAGGATTCAGATGTTTCTGGAAAGAGAGAAAGGAGAAAAGGAGAAGGGAAGCTCCAAACTATTCACCTTACAAGCCATTGCAAGACTAGCTAGGGGTCATGAAATTAAATTGCTGCTTTAGGTTAAAGAACAAAGGAAATTGTATACTTCTTGATCTAAGAATGAAGTATATTTCAATATTTTAATCTTTGGACAAATAACATAGAAAGTTTTACTGTCTTTACAGGTGATAAACAAAGGAGTCTTTTACTTTGGAACACTGATAGCCATCAGTAGTGCCTACCTACTAATACGCTCCATGTCACTGAGACCCCTGGACTACTTGAGAAGACCATGGGATTGGGTCACTAACTTCCATGATACAGGATATGTTTCCCTGCAAACTCCATGGAGTCACTAGAATAAATCTTCAATGTCTTCAGCAGGCGATAGAAAGGTCCTGAAGTAGCAAATATACTTGATTTCTTTGTAACCAAAACTAAGGATCAAAACCACATTTCACATCATAATATTTATTTCACTAATGGAAGATGTCCGTCACCTTATAATTAAATTAAATGTAGAATTTCTCGGTGTGTTCACTGTAATTATTTAAAAAAGGGGGCAGATTTCCAGTCAAGATGGCAGAGTAGGTAAACACAGTTCTCACTTTTTCTCAGGACCATCAATTACAACTAAACCACCGAACAATCATTATTGAGAATCACCTGAAGTCTAGTTGAACTGAAGCCCTACAACTATGGACATACAAAAGAAGCCACCTGGAGACGGGTAGGAGGGGCAGAGACGCAGAACAGGCTGGTCCTACACCGACATGTGACTGTTAAAAATCAGGAGGGATATCACAGCTGCAGAGGTTCCCCCCTACCCTGAGGAGTGAGGTGTCCCAGCCCCTCCCTAGCCCAGGATTTCAGTGCCCAGGAGAGAAGTCCCCATAACTTTTGGCTGTGATAACCAGTGGAGATTGTAGCTAAGTTAGACAGAGGGCAGCTGCACTCCCAGGTGCTCCTCTTAAAGGGCCCGTGCAAGAACTTACTCAGTGACAGACTCACTCACTCTGAGCTCCAGCGCTGGGGCAGCAGATCGAAAGGTGCCAGGGACACACGGGTTCGGGTGGGGGTGAGACTGAATTATCTGGCTTTCAGGGTGAGGGCTGGAGGGGCAGTTTTCTCCTGGATGGAGGAGCTGGCGGAAGCCATTATTTTTTTGTTGAGCCCTCCCCCACCCTGCGTGAAGACGCAGGCAGACAACATATGTGAGTCTTCATCAAATTGACTAACAACTTTCACCTGCCCCACCCTAGTGATTCTCTGAGACCCCCATCCCACCCAACTTTCCAACACATCCAAGCTGCTTCCAGTGGCTTTTCTATATAAACGGCCTGCCTTGGCTCATGGTGGGGACTTTCCTAAAATCTCTCAAAGGTTCACAAAACCTAAACAAACAGTATCTGGCTTCAGCATGTCCTGTACCTCTGGCTGAGCAGCCCTAAGCCTGGCTAGTGACTGCTGGCCTAGGTTGGCAACTTGGCCTCTTAAGGCACCTTCATATGGAATATTGTTCGGCCATGGAAAGGAATGGGTTCTTGCAACCTGTGGCAACATGGATGGACCTGAGGGTATTGTGCTGAGTGGAGTGTAAGACAGAGAAAGACAGATGCAATGTGATTTCACTTATATGTGGAATCTAAAGAACAAAACAAACAAAACAGAAACAAATTCATAGATACACAAAACATTTTGATAATTGCCAGATGGGAGGGAGCTTGGGAACAGGTGAAAAAGGGGAAGGGATTACGAAGTACAAATTGGTTGTTACGAAGTAATCATGGGGATGTAGGGCATCGCATAAGGAATATAGTCAATAATGTTGTAATAACTAAGTATGGTGTCAGATGGGTACTAGATTTATTGGGGTGATAGATGGGAGGGGCTTGGGCTGACAGAGTGAAAAAGGTGAATGGATTTAGGGGTACAAATTGGTAGTTGGAAAATAGTCATGCGGATGTAAAATAAGGCATAGGGAATATAATCAATAATATAATAACTAATATGGTAATAACTATAATGCCAGGTAGGTACTAGACTAGTCAGGGGGACCACTGCTTAAATTATATAAATGTCTAACCACTATGCTGTACACCTGAAATTAATACAAAATAACATTGAATGTCAACTGTAATTGAAAAATTAAAAGGAAGAGGTGAAGGGGAATAAAAAGATAAAAATAAAATAATAATTTAAAAAAACACCACTTTAAGTTGCAACATCCCCCACAACACTGCAGTTAAGTCAGGTCATTCTAAACATAGAAGGAAGTGCAATAACTAATACCTCATACACTTTGGAAAAAGTTAGGCTCTAGAGTCCTCCAGGAAGACACTGACACACCTTTTTCTTTAAAAGACATAATAGAGGTTACGATATGATTGATTCAACATGTGAGACTAAATATTACAATTTGCCTGACATGCTCACTACACTTTTCATCGCCTGGAGGATGGAACATATTATCTCAGCACAGGGCTCAGATTCACTTGACAAAACTGGAAGCATAAATGAGAAATTTGAGGGCTTTCCAGAGAGTTCAAAATGAATCCATTTTATTTCCTACTCTTCAAATGCCAGTATTACCTTCCAAAGATTTCTTAAAAGGCTGTTAATGCCATACTAAGTGAAGGATAGGAAGGGCTGCATTTACAAATTAAATATCTACATATAGAAGAGAGTAGAAAGGAAACAAAGGGAGACAGTTTTCCTAGAAATATGAAGCCATGTTTTTTTCATTTCCAACTCTTAGAGGCAATTTACTCACTTATTCTTGAACTACATGCTGTGGCAGAACCAGAAATAAACTTGACTTTAAATGTTCATTTCAGATCACCCAGTGAGAAGCATCTCAGAAAAAAAGAAATTGCTTTTTCCTAATAGCATGTAGTATTCTGATAAAGGTCAGTGTGATTACCAACAAGTACTGTTTTGGCTCCTTTTTCTTA
This sequence comes from Rhinolophus hipposideros, assembly GCF_964194185.1. NCBI lineage: Eukaryota > Metazoa > Chordata > Mammalia > Chiroptera > Rhinolophidae > Rhinolophus > Rhinolophus hipposideros. The sequence goes on along the minus strand of NC_138072.1, from coordinate 18,457,712 downwards.
ATTGCTTTTAAAGAATAAAAGTGTTTCCTACTTAAAAAAAATGTTTTCTTTGGTTCCTCCTTCAATAGGCTGACTGAATCATTTAGAAGTCTTTAAACATGATTCATTATGAAGATGCAACATTAGTAGGACTGCCTTCTAAGACATAAAAATTAGACAACCAAATAAAATAATTCAGTTTCTTTTCCATATTGTCAAAGAAATCCTTGAGTTCTAATAATCCATGTTTAGTCTAAACAATGACCAGTGGTAACATGGCCTCTACACTATCACTATTAAATTATCCAGGGGATTGATTGAAGAGTAATCAAGATTAAATAATACATTTTATGAGTATAGTTCTATACTTACTTTTATCACCCTTCAAATGTAGGACCTCCTTTTCCAAATCCTGAACTCTTAGCAAAATTGTGGGAAATTATTAGAAGATCATCCTGCTGTGTTCATGTTTGAAATGATATAGATGGAGATATCCATCTGCCATCAACACAATCTTTAACATGAACACCCTTTACTAATGTATGATTGCCTATACCCATGATTACCTTGAAATTAGCCATCCTACTTTCTTTGCTGTGTGGCTTTTTGATAGTATCTTCTAGAGCTTGCTCAGCAGGACATTTGTCTGAAACGTCTCTTTATCATATTAACATATAGCAGCAGTCTTTTGTTTCAAGTAAAGTTAGGGAATGAATTTTCTTTTTCACCCTAGAATTGTCTGTGATAAATTTGATGGGTCAAACATTTGACACAACAATGAATAGAATCCAACACTACAGAAAATTCAAGATTTTTCTAGTTATTTCACACCTGTGTATGAGATAGTTATTTTTATAGCTACTTATTTTTGAGAAAAAAATGTATTGTGTGCCTTGGAAAATATAGTCATTTAAAAAATACGTTTGAAATGAAACATTTCCAACATGTTAGAAGTTGATGGTGCCATATGCTCCTCGTATGCCACAGTGGTTTTTCACTATGTAAAGCACCCATTGAATTAAAAGAACTTCTTTGCTCAATTGCTTCCAGAGACTAAAGAGCACATGGGCAATTCGGATTTCCTGCTGGCTCACCAAAGTTCTTTTGATATTACATAGAATGGGGATTTCAAAACAGTCCTCATAATGGAAGTCTAAAAGTAGCGTTCAATTTAAGTACCCATCTTTCATTATAATTATTTATTCTCATAAAGGTCGTACTTGGATTACATCAGCTTTAGATCCATTTTTTGTTTTGTCACTGTCGTCAACTGATAATGATTCATCACTGGTAATGATAAAAATGATGGAAGAAGAGTTAAAAGTCACTTTTTTCTTTGGCCTGTCCCTGTCTTTCTGTGACATCACAATGGGTTTGAGCCGTATTTCACTCCCGTCTGCCTGTGGGTTTGTAGCAGGCCTCTGGCACCTCAGCAGTCGGAAACATAGGAGCTGCAACAGGAATCTTCGAAACTGGGCAGAGAGAAAATAAAGCTGAATAGTAAGAAAAGCTTGGCCCTTAATCTGGATTAACATTCAAGAAAATTAGTTACATTTAATTTGGGTTGTTCTCTTCTATTACCTGATGGGAGTGTGGGGGTAGGTGGTGTTACTCAGATCTACCTAAGTAATCCTGGAGTTTTGTCTTTTATTTATTTTCATTCTTATTAACTAGACCACCTAGAACTATTTCAGTACCTCATAATCTCCATATTCAAGTTGCATGAACCTTCTCTAAGGGCAGCTAGATCTGTTTTTCTAAGGGATTTTGAATGAAAATGCATCCCACAAATCTTCAGTGAGCACTGTGCGTGCTACGTGACAGCATCTGTGTTACAATCTGGGGATATTATGGGCTGCAAGGTCAGACAAAGAAGAGAAAACAGACTGATACACTCACGAATATTCCTTCAGTTAGGCGAAGATTTTTTTTTCTGTCAAGATTACGAATCAGTTGGAGAAAAAAAAACACCGCAACAGAGGGTGCTAACGTTCAGCAACACCCGTGTTTCTTGTCTCTGTCCTGGGTATAACACGATTTCTCAGCCCGCTTTCAGGGGCTCTTCCTTGCTCTTTCCTGTCTATAACAACCTCGGGGGTCAAGGTCGGAAGATGGTCACATCACAACATGGAAGGAACCCACATTTCTAAATGACTGTGTGGAACAGACCCCATCTTTCCACCACATACAGTGGACCGTAAACTCTGATTTCAACGAGCAATATGCTTTTTCTTGTTAATCTACTGAAACGTTGGGTTTTTTTGTTACAATAGGCAGTCTATCATGGCCAATAAAACATATACATATAAAGTTACTTAATTTTAATCTCCTTTGTTTAGGGCAAAATAAAAGTGTAATACATGGACTTTCCCAGATCAGAAAATATCAATTAAAATATAATAAATAGCTACATTGATTTCTATCTTCTTTGAAGACCATTTATAGGCAACTTAACAATTAATTTATACTCACATTAAAAACATTTATTTGTTAGAGACTTTATGGATTCACCAAACTATTGTTTGGTATGTCAGGTTAAGTGCTAAAGATATATTATTGTAAGTGTTAAGTAGGGTATGTATGCCAGAAAAGTGCTTTCCCATATAAATGGTAAGCATCTTGAGGATAAAGACCATTATTTCATTTATTTAGTTAGTTGTTTTCATTTATTTGTTTATTGCATCTTTTAGACTTCCTATTCAAAGTGTGTTTTTGGGAACCAGAAACATCAGGATCATGTGGGAGCTTGCTAAAAATGTAGAATTTTGAACAAACACTTTTATGCATTTTTTAAAAGATCTCCAGATGTGGTTTCTGCACATTGAAGTTCCAAAAGCAATGATTTACAGTCCGTTAGCCCAGAGAAAGGGCACAAAAAATATTTGTTAATGTGTTTAAAATGTACTTGCTTGCCTGTTGAGGTGGTAGTCCATAAAATAAGGAGGCCTTATACTTCTTTAATAAATTAAAGTTATAATTCATCTCACTAGAAAAATCCACATGTGCAAATATTCAAAAAGTTTTATTAACAATTTCAGGGGTTTCAAAGGCTCTCTTGCAGCCAATTACTAAGAGTTAAGAAATTCTTAGGTTCTAAAAAACTCCACGTTAAACATCTCTGGCTTCAAGGTAACATGAAAAGGAGAGACAGAGCATCAGTGAAAGGAGATTGAAGCCATGTGAAAGAAAGCTCAGGAGAGAGTAAACCCACCTTCAAGGAAAAGGAAAGGCCTAAGAAGAAAGAGGAAGATTTAGTGAACATTATCAGGTTGATATATAAGTGCCCCCTTCTTCCAAACCCTTAGGCATTAGAAGTCAGAGTAGTTATTTTGTGTGATTAATGTGACGTGTTACTTTAAAATTCCAATATTGTAATTAACCACCATTCATAACTTAAATTCTCTGATCTTTAATCTTTGTAACTTCGCGGCTCAGCCAGCTTCATCAATAAAATGAGGCCTCTAGCAGACACGGTGGACAACCATCACGTCAAAACCCTTCTACTACAGAAACAAATGATAAACTTCCTAACAGATCTAGAGGCAGTTTCCTGAGCCAAATTAATCTTAGCTACACATTGGCTACACATGTGAATAATAACCCAACTAACTGCTAGTGGTTCCTGTAACCCCAAGTGAGGAGGGATAAGCATGGCTGCTGGGATTCAAGAAAACAAGGTTCAAGTTCAGGCACCCACACTTCCTGGATCAGGAAAGTTATTTAACTTCTCTGAACATATTTCATAATCTAGAAATAAAATAAGGAATGCTAATAGCGCCTACTTCATGGACTTTTATAAAGATAATAATTGTAAGCCACATAGTACAGTTAGAATTTTAAATGTACATAACTTGCTTTATTTGCCATGGTCTGGAACAGACGCACAATCTCCAAGTCATGTCTGTATTGTTAACTTTCATTGTGGCTGTTATTGTTACTAAACATAAAATGTTTTCTGATGATTCAAACATTAATTTTAATAAAATTTTACTTAACAAGCATGGACTTCCAATGGTAGTTCTTAGAATTATCATTTTCTTTGGGAATATCCTATATTTTTTCTTGAAGCCTTTACTGTAGTGTAAAATTCTTAATTTTGGCTTTTATCATTGAAGCTACTCTGAATTATTTCTGTAAAAGCATCATATGTCCCAGAGTGAAAATAATCAGTTAATTATAAAGCTTACCTTTCTGATCATGAAGATATAAATAACTGGATTATATACAGTGCTCGATTTAGCAAAGAGATATGAAACAATAGACACTGTTGGAGTGACCACATGTCCATAACCATTAACCACCAAGAAACAGATCACAATATAAGGCATCCAAAAAATCAGGAAGGTGACTATCATAAAAAAGCACATTTTGGCCACTTTCTTTTCATATCTTAAAATCTTGATCACTTGAATTGTCTGAAGATCTTCAACACAATGAAGCTGCAGGAAGAAGAAAGAAAGGGCTGAAAAATGAAAGAATCATTTTTGTTGGTGGTTTTTCTAAAAGATATTCAGACACCATTCTTGGCCCCACCTTAACCGAGAGGGAACTGAACAGGGCCTTGGAAGGCTGACTTCTGGTTCTGCATTTGAGCCCAGCCTTCAATCTCTCTGGGCCTCAGCCTTCTCATCTTTAACACAGTACATTTAACTACATAGCCTCTTAAATCATTTAGTGGACTTTTAATGTGTTCTAATTTAGTTAAAGAATAAAATGGATTATTTTGCCTAGATTTTCACATGTCACTAAAAGACAGCCTGAAAGAGTCATGATAAATTGGAAACAATTTCTCCATGATCCTGGAAACTCTTTTATCCAGAGCATAATCCTCAGATTCTCAAACCAGGAAGCAAGCTTGTGATGTCAAGAGTTCTGCATGGATAAGCCTACAGCTAGTCTTGATAGGAACTTAATTCCCAAATGAATTCTTGCTAGAAACTACTGTGACTTCCAGTTCACAGCTAATGAGTATAAAGTGGGATTTGATGAGGAATTTGTTATTAGTTTCATCAGGGGCTTGGTTGCAGAGGAGAGCACTTAGTAAAACCCAGGTATCCTCATTCCTTTAAAATCAGCATATCTACTCCTCCTTTATCCCCATTAAAGTTATTAAGGAGTAATGGCCTACAGTTGTAAAGTTCTTTGAGTTTCTCAGATAAAAGTTTCTTTAGAAGTTCCTCCTATTTTTAGTATGTGTCATTAAAGTGAGAGGGAAAATATTTCTTTACACCAACAGTATGTTCTTAAATAAAATGGTTATTTCTGACAATACTAAGACCATTGTCATGCAGGGTGTCAGGGGAGGTTTCTAGTGCCACCCCCCGCATAAGAACACCCATGGAGCCATAGATAGGGGAGTCATACCACTATAGTTTCGCTGGCGGCTGGGTTAGAGACACAGGAAGCAGGAGCCACACAATCCGCAACCCGCCATCCACTTTTCTCTGTCAAACAATCTCACTTGCTAAATGCAATCCGCCTCTCTGCAAGCCACAACCCACCCTCTGCCCTTGCCAGTCCCCATTTTCTGCTAGCGTAGCCACGGCAGTTATATTAGTGGCCTATGGCTCACTGGTTACAGCTGATGGCCAACTAGCCACAGCTGATGGCCATCCAGTCACAACTGAGGTCCATTTACTACCTGAGCCAGCACCTTTCCATGTGAGGCCAAGAGCCTGGAAACTGCACTCCTGGCTCTGTTCCCACAACCATTGTGCTATAAAAAAAAATGCTTTATAGATTTTAAAAAAGTATGTATCAGCATGTTGCTGATACTTAGTATATAATTTAAACTGGGAAATTTGTTGCATTTCAACAAACTACATATTCCTTTTGTTTCTATCATCAAACAAATTAAGGAAATTTTCAAATAAATCAGTTAGAACATGTGCTTATTGTATTTAAAGTATATTAGAATTGATATATCTAAATTACTGATATCTAAAATTATATTTAAGAAACTATATTCTTACTAGAATCATGTATACATATTGACAAAGAATAGAAGAAAATATGGATAATTAAAATGTTTGATTTTTTTTTTTTTTTTTTTTTTTTTAGAGTAGAGAGAATGTGTGTGTGTGCAAGTCAGTGTTAAGTTTCTGGTCCTAATATTATTGGTGTGTGCAATTCTATTTGAAAAGAAATTATTTTTTTAATGTGAAAAAATGTAAAATTATTTTACTTTCAGAAACGAACTTTTCTGGGCTGTGGATGTTTTTCCCTAGACTTTTTAAGAAGTTTGTAGAGTTCTAGTAAAAACTCTAGATTTAAAATTAGATCTGGGTTCATATCCCAGATTCACCACCTTTGTTCCCTGCGTGATGTTTTACTCAATTACCTTCTCTAAGAATAAAGACTAAAGGAGGTTAATACAGATAACTTATTAGTGTTAACAGAAGTTGGGTCTCAGTTCCACATGTATGACTTTGTCGGATTGTTTTCAAGATTATTTATTTATATTTGAATTATCTTAGAAACAAGTATACTTATATATGTATATAGTTTTTTTCAATTACAGTTAACAGTCAATATTATATCAGTTTTGGGTGCACAGCATAGCAGTTAGACATTTATATAATTTATAAGGTGATCCCTGGGTAAGTCTAGTTATTACCATATTATAGTTATACATAGTTATTACCATATTACTGACTATATTCCCCACGCTGTACTTTACATCCCCATGACTATTTTATAACTACCAGTTTGTACTTCTAAATCCCTTCCCCTTTTCATCCTATCCCCCAACCCCCCACCCATCTGGCAACCACCAGTTTCTTCTCTGTATCTATGAATCTGTTTCTGTTTTGTTCGTTTATTTTGTTTGTAGATTCCACCTATAAGTGAGATCATATGGCATTTGTCTTTCTCTGTCTGACTCATTTTACTTAGCATAACACCCAGTAGGTCCATCCATGTTGTCGCACATGGTAAGGCTCCATTCTTTTTTAGGGCCGAGTAATAGTCCTATGTACTTTTATAACTATAGGATATTTGGAATCATGATTCCTCAGAGTTTCAGTTCCCTACTAACATAACACATCCCAGTGATCTGTCCCCCAAGTCCCTACTGTCTAGGGCCCAACATTTTTATCTGAACTGGGCCAGTCAGTCCTCATCATTTCTCACCATTTACCAAAGCAAAGTGCTCATTTTTCGCTTTGGAATTGCATGCATGCTGGAGAAGTTAACTGAAGAAAATACTGGTCTGTACTTCCCCAGTTCCTCTCCGGTGTAAGGAGAAGGTCCTGACTAATGTTTCAGATGATGGGGGTTGGTATGTGTGAAGTGTCCGTGATTAGTTTTCATTTATCTCTTGTCCTCTTTTTTTCATCCCTGTCTATTCTTTCACTTTGCTCATTCAACATTTTCTGAATAAAGAGCTCTATGTCATGTCTCACCCTCTTTATTCAATCCTTTGAGGATATTTTTTTAAATTGCTGTGGATGGAGCAAGAGCATAGGCACCGTCAGATTTGTTCTAAGGATGAAGCACGTGACAAATCCCCGGAAGCCCCTCTAGGTGTCCTGTGCTTACACAAATGGCAGGTGCCCAGTGCTTGTTGATTCAGACGTCTGCAGGTTTTCACACCTCACTGTGTCCTCACTCTCACGTGAGTCAATTGCTTGCACAGGGTCCGTGTTTTTCTCATTGCACAGTCTAGTCAAACCTCTGTTCTTTCACCACTTCCCTTTCCTATGCCCTGTTTCTCACTCCAAAAATAGTCGCTGATTGCCTATTATATGCAGGTATTATTCCAGCTGTAAGTGAAAAAAATAAATAAGATTGGGTCACTTGTCTTGAGGAATTAACTCACTATTTGGTGAGGGTGACAAGCACACAAACAGACTGCTTCCATAAGTGACACATGCCATGAGGTGGCAGGGAGGCGAAGGGAGGACACGGGATGGGGAATCAATCCAGAGGTGGGTCAGAGCAAAAAGATCCTGAACTTAGCCCTCTGAGGTGAGTAGGAGTTAGCCAAGAAAGGAGAAAAGACAGAAGAATGTTCCAGGGAAAGGCAGCATGCTAACACAAAAAGGTAGAAGAACACATGTCAAATACTGGGAACAAGAAATGTTGCAGTTGGCTGGATCCTGAGGGGGCAAGAGGGGAGGGAATGTTAAGAAGTGATGCTGGGCAGGCAGACAAGAGATGGTCATGCAGGACCTGGACGTCACACTCAGGGACTTTGTTTTTAATCATGAAGGCAATGGAACCCCTAAAGAATTTTAAGCTAGGCAGTGGCATGAGAATATTTATGTTTGAAAACAATGCCTCTGGTGGCAGTGTGGAGAGAATGGACTAGAGGAAAGCAAGAATAAAAGAAAAAAAACTAAGGTGTCTTTGAACTGAGTCTGTGGCAGTGGGAGACAGGGGAAAGAGTATATGGAAAAATGCTTGAGGTTGAATAGATAAAAAGTGATCATTAGTTGCGTACGGGGGAAACAAGGATGGAGAGTAGTCAAAGACTATTCCCTAATTTCTGGGTTAGGTAGCTAGCAATGGTGACCATTCACTGAGAAAGCGAATAGAGTAGTAGCAGATTTGTGGCGAAAGATGACCAATTCATCTTCACGTATGTTGAATTTGACGAGTCCTATGGACCAGCCAACTAGAAGTACTTAATAGGCAACTGACTGTGAACATCTGATAGAGGTCAGAAGAACAACCTGGATCAGCAACAGAGATTTCAAAGCCACCAAGCTACTATGAGGAGGAGAAATCCTGGCAGTATATGAGATTGTCCAAGGCTAGTGTGTAACATGAGATGAGAGCTAAGCATAGACTGCTGGGGAGTCCCATGCAAAAGAAGCCCTTGAAAGAGATTTAAGAGATGGGCCAGAGAATCAGCAATAAAGATAGGAGAGAATGGGGTCCTAGAAAAATGGGAGAAGAGATGCAAAGTAAGTGCAAGTTGTCAATAATTCCAGAAGTCTCAAATACCACAGATGCCAGAAAAAATAGAAATGTGTCCATTGGAGGTAACATTTGGGAGACCATCCGTGACCTTAATGAGAGCTGTTTCTATGACAGTGTGCTAGAGGAAGACGGTGCTGATTTGCAACGGGTTGAGAAATAAATTCTAGGTGAATTTACTAAACTACAAACTCTTTGAGGCAGGGACTATACCTTATTCATTGTATCCTCAAAGCTTAGAAAATGTCTTAGCTTGTGTTTCCATAACAAAGTACCATAAACTGATTGGACGCAATTTATTTCTCACAGATCTGGAGACTGAGAAGTCTCAGATGAAGGTGACAGCAATGTAGGTTTCATTCTGAAGCCTCTTTTCTTGACTTGAAGATGACCACCTTCTCTCTGTGTTCTTATATGTGGAGAGAGAGAGGAGAGAGAGAGAGAGAGAGACAGAGAGATCTGGTCTTGCTTCCTATTATAAGGGCACTAATCCTATTGTAAGAGCCCCAAAGACCACATCTCTCAATACCATCACACTGGGGGTTAAGGCTTCCACATGAATTTTGGGAGGGGACACAGACATTCAGTCCATAACTGTAAGTAATTGTTTCATTTTAGATGCTGAGTAAATATCGGTCAAATGAATGCTTATTGAGTGATGATGTGTCACCAAAAGCCACCAATGACTCTTTGAGTTAGCGATGATGAGGAGAGAAATAAAGTGACAACTAGAGGGAGATAAGAGTATATTTTGCTTTTGTATTAAAAAGAGCCAGTAGAAGGGAGAGATAGAAGATATAAGTGAAAGAGAAATTATTACTTGACAGATGTCCCTGGGACAGAGAATGGAGTAGCGGGAATAACCAGAATCTAGGATCAGCTTGGTTCTAATAGACCTCTTTCCCATTGCCCTGTAACTAAAGAGAGGGTTCTAAGAATAAATGTAAACATAGAAGTTTGTATAAAGGGAGGCAGGGAGTTCAGTTTCTTGACGATATCTTTATTTTACCCGATTAATAAGAAGCATGATTATTTGATAGAATGGGGGGAAGTTGAGCAAGAAATTAAAATGAAAACTGAGAATTTTAGTAGCAATTGTATAGAAAGAGTGGACCATCTTATTATCAAAAAATTGCTAGGCACTGCTGAGAGGAAATTTGAGTATGGACACTGGAAATCTGGTGTAGTTTTTCTCCAGCTCCTCTCTAATTTGACTACAAGCATGCAGAAAACAGGTAATTGCATTGATCCAAAGATTTTTTTTTTTTAATAAAATAGATGTGTGTGAAGAAAGTTAGATCATGGAAGTTGAGGACAGTGGGTCATGATTTTAAATAATACATGTGACTACTTTGATTTTAAAAAAAGATAGAGGTGAAAGCTAGAGAGGTTTGGCAGAGTGAACAAGAGTTTTGATGAAAGAAGTGAACAGAGTAGGAAGAAGCACCAAGTGAGCAAAAAAAACCATATACGGTTGAAGTTAAACACGGGAATATGGAGTGTGCCCCACTTTCTGTTACATCAGATGTCCTTCTTGCTAGCACCCAACAGGAAACCTGTTAGTGGTCAGTGCTTGTCCTTTATGACTCAAAAATGATTTGCCAACAAAATATCTGTACTATTATTTAATGGTTTTATGTGACCTTTGAATGAATAAGATTATGGGACCTGTGGAATTCCCTTTGTTAGAGTTCTTAAATTCCAAGAGTGCTGGAGACATAGGTTTTTCTCTGTGGGGTTTTCTTATTTTTTTTTTGGTGTTTTTTTTTTTCGGTTGTTGATTTTTTTTTTTCTGTCCAGAACGCCTTTCCTTCCCTATTCTGTTAGAGAATGGTGGTGTAGAGAGAAAAACTGTTATTCCTCATTGGTCTTTCCAGAGAGTGACTTATAGTGCAAAATTCTATAAAATGGGAAGTCCCCTCAAGCTGCTCCGGCTGTGGGTAACCACTCATCATGGAGGAAGTTTGATTCTCCTCTGCACAAAATTTTCTACCCTGGACACGGTTTGGGGGATGGGCATTTGTAGTCTTCAACTCACCGTTCGAATGGAATACAGAATATGGCCATAGCAATGGGCTGTGACACCCACCGGCACCACCAGGCAGCCAAGGAATAAGAGAAGCACAAAGGAGGAATCGCTGGCATCCTTGGATTTCCAGTCTACAGTACAGCCTAGTCCGTGTGCAGCCAGGATATACCTGTTCCAGCCCAGGAGAGGTGCCCCTGACCACGCCAGTGAGTACAGCCAGATACAGGTAATGGCCCTCCAGGCCCAGGAAAAATCGATCACTCTGGTATGGACCACGCGAATATAACGTTCATAGGCCAGCACAGTGAGGGTGGTCATGGAAACAATGCCTGCAGGAAGAGAAAGTGTGACAGTGTAGTATGGCACCAGGGAACACAAGTGTCCCAGAGGGCTACGTTCTCCATTGGAGACACCTGACAGTGTGTCTGGAACCAACACAGTGCTCTATAAGCTGAAATATCTGAGAGGAATCATGCGTCAGAGTCCCCAGGAAATTCGAATGGAAATATATTTACCCATAAAAGAAAATGTGGAACAGAAAATGGTGTGTGGATTGCAGCAGGACAAAAATAAAAGCCTTAAAACCAACCTGCCCCAAAGACGCAGCTGTTGTGTTACGTTTTCTATAGAGAGAAACTCTGGAGCAAGTCAGGGAGAAACAAAAAAGTGAGTGTCTCTTTGGTTTGTCCTTTCAGCTGTGTCTGACTCAGCTATTAGAGATAAAGTCAAAATGGGTTCCACAAATGTGAACCGACCAAAGAAATGGAAAAATTAAACGCAGGGAGCTGCCGTAACCTACCTGGCCGGCAGATGGCAGCCGATGGGCAGTTCACATGCAAGGATTACTGGCAAAGGAGTGAAGTCTTCTGCACTCCCATAGTCTTCATTTATACCTCTATTTTGCAGTAAATACACCTTAACAATATTATTTGTTTATTTCCCTGCCTCTCCCCAGAATGATTCAGTCACTCCACAAGCTCCTATTGAGCACCTATGTGTGCCGGGTACCGTGATGACACGGGAGGTTCGATGATCACAGGAACTCAGAGCTCTAGCTGACTGGAGGGAATGCATGTGTAAACAACTGTAATACTGTACAAGGTGTAAATACTATACAATTCTGATACATTGTATCTAATTCATTTCTGATACAATGTATTGTGGGAATCACAGAAAACAGGGCCTTTGTGAACAAGGCAGGAGAAGCACATGCCAGGAAGAATGAAGAATTATGCACCAGAGCATCAAGGCCATTACCGAGTCTAAAAACGATGAGAGAATTCAGATGCCAGGGTTCAGAGGAGAAATAAACTTAGAAAGAGCAGATGAGGCTATACTGAGAAAGACTTGTAATTTCTTGCTAAGGTTTTTTTTCTTTTTGATCTTTGGGGGGGAAAAAAAACCCACAACTTTTCCTATATACAAGAGTAAATTATGAGTCTGTTCCTGTCGTGTTTTTTAAGCATGAAAGTGAATATGGTTAAGTTCTCCATTCTTCTTCCCCCATTTTTCTCTGAAAGGACACTCATTCTAGCAGTAGTACAGAACTTGAAACAGTGCATGGAGACCAGCTTGCAGGCAGTTGCAACAGTCCAGGCAAGACATTATGGGGTCTGAAGTCGGGTACCTTGAAAGGTATGAACGAAGTCTGGATTCTAGAGACATTTAGCAATTAATATCAACAGAATCCATCGGTTTATGGAATGTGAAGAGCTGAGAAAAGTCGAGAATAACTTTAAGATACATGATAGGGAATATAGTCAATAATATTGTAATAACTATGTATGGTATCAGATGGGTACTAGACTTGGGGTGATCACTTCATAAGTTAGATGAATACCTAAACGCTATGTTGTACACCTGAAACTAATACAACATTGTGTGTCAACTATAAATGAAAACTAAAAACAATTTTTTTTAAAATAATAAAATTTTGTAAAGGAATAACTTGGAGATTTCTAACCCATATGATAAGTACAGAGTGATTACATTAATAGAGGTAAAACCACAAGGTATATGAGAAAACTACAGAGGAGAAAATGAAACTGTGAGTTCCCTAGAATACATCAGCATAAAATGAGTAGGTCAAAACAGGTTGTAGAAAAAATGGTTCTAATGGAGAATGAAAACAAGACTGGTATCATGAGAAGTAGGGCAGGGGTGTGGAGAGCAGGTTTTCAAGAGGCCTGGGAGTGGGTCCCAGCTCCCCAGGAGGTGGTTCTGTGACTTTGGCAATTCATGCAGTCTCTATAAACTTTAGTTTTATCTTTGTTTTCATAAAATTGCAAATCCCTTCACATTATAAAATTTTGTGATTTTACAATTATAAAAGCATGAAATGAAGAGATTCTAGACTCAGAAAGCAATTGACAGAACATAGTTAATATTCATTTATACCAAGACAGGTTTTGGGTTTTTGGGGGGGAGGGGCAGGGAAGGACAGTATTATTCCCAGTGTCTGTTACATGTGGCTATCAATAAATGCTCACTGAATAAAGGAGTGAATCTTCAGTAAATACCTTAAGTGATTGGAAGAAAAGACTGGGTTTTGGAATATGATACAGGAAATACTCCAGAAAGTAGTGATAAAATAGCAAAGAATACATTTAAATTCATAGGTAATTCTGGGGACAAGAAAAATATCAAGTTAGATGTGTTGTCTTCAAAAATAAGAATCTATTTCCACCTTATTAAATTTCTCCCTAAACATTTATATTTATTATCTTTTAACTGAATGTATTTCTAGAAGAAAATCTAGAAAGCTAAAGATAGTGACATAGTAAGTTGACTCTTAACAAAATACTGTTTTGTATAGTTTACAAACTTATTAAACATAATGATATTTAATTATATAGTTGCCTTTAAATGTTGAAATACAGTTTGGCCCTCAACTTTTAGTTAATTTACCTTGAATATGATTTGGTCCTTCAAAGGTAAGAAAATTTGCTGCAAATAATTGCACTATGTTTGTTGTAGGTTAGCAAATCTCAGTGTACCTTACTGATGAATAAATGCGTTCTTATGATTAAAGCAATAAGCTGATATAATTTTAACTTTCATTCATATGTTCATTAATTAATTCATTCATTCAATATTTATTGCTTATCTCCATGTGTCGATCACTATGCTAGAAAAGAGGTATAAAGAGGTGGAGAAACGAGTGCCTCATGGAACATACAGTGCAGTGGGCAGCAGAAATACTGCTAATTAAAAACAGAGCATCATGTATCTCCCCGGAAATCCACAGCTAGTCGGACATCTAGAACCCTATGAAGTTTCCTCTGCTCTGCCTGAGAGATCTGCACATCAGTATATCTGAAGGTGGGCATATCAGAATGGTGGGGATGAAGGACGGGGCGGTGCCTGCAGACATGGTTACCTGGCTGCTGACGCTGAGCCCAAGGCTGCAGATAATGCAATAGTATTGAAGGAGTCCCGGTGAGGCCTCTACATTTGGTGGAGGGTCAGAGGGGCAGTGAAAGTGTCCGCACAGGAGAATCTGGCTCCCTCCCCCAACTGCAGCAGACCCAGGTAGCAGCAGTGGAGAAGCATCTCCCGCCTCCAACGGCACCCGTGGCCATCGGGAACCAGGCAGCAGCACCGAAGGCTTAGGAAACCGGCTCCCACCCGCCCACCACATCCCCCGCCACCGTGCTGGTGCCCTCAGACCCCGGTGACTTGGACACACCCCGGTGGTGACACCTCCCCACAGCCACCCTGGAGGCACAAGTACCACAAGGGAAAACAAAAACTTTCACTGTAGCACCATCTACTGGAAAACAAAAGAAAAACCTCTAATCATCAACCCGCTGAATTGTTAAAATAAAAAGGGTACCTAAATAAGGAGAGTGTTCACTAAAAACGCACCAGAAGAACAACTCATCAGATGAATTATAAACAAAGAAATAAATAATGATGAAACAATGTGATTAATTTTACAATAGAGGGTTGTTTGGGGGTGCCAAAATCTTGGATTCAATTCCAATTTCTATACATAATTACCACAACTCTGGGAAAATTAATGAACATCTCTGAACCCCAATTTTCCCACCAGTAAAATAGGAATCATTGTACCAAAATGCTGTCTGTGTGTGTGTTAAGTGAATGTATTAGGTAAAATGGTCATATGAATGTATTTAGTAAAATGGTAATATATAAGGTATTATTATTATTATCATTATTATTATTATTATTATTATTATTATTGAATAGTTAAGTATCTGGGAGCAACATTCCTTTAAGTGGTGGAAAGTTGGCAGAAGGCACAGGAGGGGGTTGAGCTCTGGAGCTTAAATGTCTGAGTCTATTAATAGGTACAAATGCTCCAGAACAAAGTCATTTTCCCCCATTGGCCACTAGATGTCCGCATTGAATAGCTAACTTACAGTTCAATGGCCTAAACTGGGTAAGTTTACAGCTAACGGAACAAGTGCTTAGAACCGGTACTGCTTGGATCATGCCCCCGGATCTGTTAATCCCTGGTGTTAGATTTAACAGTTAATATCACAAGGTCCATGCCTTCAAGGAGCTCACACCCCAGAGAAGGGGTATAAGGAGAAAGTCCAAGTCTGACTGTAGGAGAAAGAATATCCACTTCGGGAAAAGCCTCTCTGGGAAGCAGGCACCACCTGATCACTCTTGAATAATATGCACATTTTAACCAGGCAAATAAGAAGGGGTAGAGAGAAAGGACTGTCAGATCTGTGCTGGGAGAGGAAACAGCTTATGTAAACACATGGAGACCTGACAGAGTGTGCACCATTTGGGTGCCTGCAAATAATTCAACATGGTAGAAGCAGAGAGTTCTAGTAAGAGAAAAGTAAAAGGCTAGGGACTCTCCCATGAAGGCCCTTACCTGCCAGGCAAGGAGCTTGGGCTGTATCTCAAGGACTTTGAAGAGCCAATTAAAATGTTTTTTATTATAACGCTATGTACACTCGACCATATTTCTTCTCCAATAAAGAATAAAAATCTCGGAGTAAACATGGTCACCCCTGTAATTAACCAAACACTAAAGTGAAATGATGCTTAGAAATTGTCCCAGTCAGATTTCAATAAAAAGAAAAAATGTCCCTAATGGAAAGTAGCAACATACAGTTTAGAAAAACATAAAGCAAGACCAACTTCCTGCATTTTTTTTCTAAGGGATCCCTTTTTCAACTTAAAACATTACTCGACAGTCATCACTTAATAATTTTTGACTATTAAATAAACCCTACAAAATGTTCATTTTTGGGGTGATAGGAAGTCTAATAGTATTCCTATTAGATTTGTCATCTCTTGTTCTCCATAATAAAAAATTGAAAACCTTATTATTTCATATGGTACTTTATAATTTTCAAAGTCCTGTCCCATATATTTTTCTCAGATCTTCGCAGACATGTGAGGCAAGAAAGGCTCCTTATCTCCATTTAAGAGTGTGGAGGGGCCGGCCCGGTGGCTCAGGTGGTTGGAGCTCCATGCTCCTAACTCCGAAGGCTGCCAGTTCGATTCCCACATGGGCCAGTGGGTTCTCAACCACAAGGTTGTCAGTTCAATTCCTCGAGTCCTGCAAGGGATGGTGGGCTCTGCCCCCTGCAACTAGCAACGGCAACTGGACCGGGAGCTGAGCTGCGCCCTCCACAACTAAGACTGAAAGGACAACAACTTGACTTGGAAAAAAGTACTGGAAGTACATACTGTTCCCCAATAAAGTCTTGTTCCCCGTCCCCAATAAAAAGATTAAAAAAAGATATTTTAAAAAAAGAGTGTGGTACAACGGGCTGAGATTCACGACTAACCTAAAGTCATAAGATTAGTTAGGTTTTGCTTTGAGGAGAATCAGATCTTCTGCTTGTCTAGAACCCTCTTTGGATTCTCTCTAAAAGCATACAATAAAGTGAGTTGGTTGTGATTGATGGAGAAGCTTGAGGTCTTTTTAATTCTATGAAAAAATTCAACACATGAATAAATTATGAGATAGCCATGTGACTCCACACCTGCAATAACAATTCTAGTTTCTCAGTGTTCTTTCCTGGACCCCGAGTGAAGAAAAGTTGAGACAGCCAAGAAGAGCAAATTAAAAATATGAGGGAATCTCAAGGGACCGAATTAAATCTGAATATAGCCATTTATCATTTATAAAGCTCTCAAAGGAGCTCAGAGGTTAGGTTTTATAGCAGGTGGTAACATTGGTTCCATTTTAAGTTCCATTCTATCACCATGCTGCTGACTAAAGCAGAGTTTTGAAACATAGCCAGAGGACCAGTCACTTTTCTTGCAAGAATACATACAACACATTCAGCTGTAATTGTGTGTGAGTGTGTGTGTGTGTGTGTGTGTGTGTGTGTGTGTAACTAGTCAGCTAAAAAATGTGATATGAGATACCTCAGGACAACAAAAGGAGAATAAAGAAAGAAGATAAGAAGCTTGTTAGACTGTGTTAAGGAAAAAGGTAATTGCTATATCCTGGGCAGTGCATAATGGGACAAAATGCTTTAAGTTTAAAATACACATTTGTGGGGCCGGCCCCGGTGGCTCAGGTGGTTAGAGCTCCGTGCTCCTAACTCCGAAGGCTGCCGGTTCGATTCCCACATGGGCCAGTGGGCTCTCAACCACAAGGTTGCTAGTTCAATTCCTTGAGTCCCGCAAGGGATGGTGGGCAGCGGCCCCTGCAACTAAAATTGAACACGGCACCTTGAGCTGAGCTGCCGCTGAGCTCTCGGATGGCTCAGTTGGTTGGAGCGCGTCCTCTCAACCAAAAAGTTGCCGGTTGGACTCCGGCAAGGGATGGTGGGCTGCACCCCCTGCAACTAGCAACAGCAACTGGACCTGGAGCTGAGCTGCGCCCTCCACAACTAAGACTGCAAGGACAACAACTTGAAGCTGAACGGCACCCTCCACAACTAAGATTGAAAGGACAACAACTTGATTTGGAAAAAAAGTCCTGAAGTACAATTCACACTATTCCCCAATAAAGTCCTGTTCCCCTTTTCCAATAATAAAAAAAAAAAAAATACGCATTTGCAGCATATAAAGCCCATCTCAGTGACCAGTGTGGGGCAGTTCAGATTGGCATGAAAATATCATTTCCTCAAAAGTCTTAGTTATCCAGAGCCCAGAATGTCAAACTAAGAGCTAAGGAAAAATTGTAGGTGGGGAAGGGAAAGTTTACAAACAGGAAGTATTTTGTCTAAGGGCACAAAGCAAAGCTAGTTGGTGTTAAAGCAGGCTGGTTGCCAGACCCATTCATAGTCCACTCTTTCAAGCTCCTCCCCCCACATTGTCAAATTGGGTTTCCTACAGATTTAACTCTCACCCTTCATGTTCAGTCTAAAACCTTCTAGACCTGAGCAGCAAGGCTCTCTCCCTTGGTAGGAACAGTGATTGGAAGTGTCAGCTCTTGAAATAGCTAAAAATGATGAATCTCCTGGGGAGTTTGTTGTGTCCATTCCAAGCTCGGCCCTTGAAGGCCTGGACATCACCTGAGAATCGGTGTGATCAACAGGCTACCCTGATGATTCCCACCAACTTTAGGAATGGTTGGTCTAGATTAAAATCACACCTCCTTCATCTCTGTGGCCATTTGCTCATTTTCCAGGTTTTCCTCCAAAGGCTCCATCAATCACCCAAGAAGAAACAAAAGAAACCAGGAGAGCTGGGTCTGCCTCCTTCCGTTTCAATCCTATACCAAGGGAGATGGGGGGTGCGGATTACAAGGGAGCAGCAGATAGCAGTTCTACCAATAATGACGCTGCTGAAGAAACACTTAGGGAGTCAGAGGTGTTGAGGAGAAAAGGTAAAAATGGGGAGCATAAAAGAAAGATTCATCAGAAATATTCTGAACCTTTTCTCTAATGTAATTTCCTCAAACTTGGCACTATTGACATTCTGGATGGGATAATTCTTTCTTGTGGGGAGGCTGTCTTGTGCATTGTAGGGATTAGCTGAACTCCTGCCCTCTACCCACTAGATTCCAGTAGCACCCCTTCCCAGTTTTGACGAAAGATGCCTCCAGACATTGTCAAATGTCCCCTGAAGGGCAAAATCACCCTGGTTTGAGAACCACTGCCTTGATGGAAGAAAATTAGTAAAATTATTAGATGGACCATCTCATAGATTATTGAAACGTTCCCTATTTTTAAGTAGTGTTATTGATTTGCCCAGGCTTATCCACTAATAATATGAGGACCCAGGACTAAGGTTCTGATACATTTTCTCTGGGACTGGCCCAGGTTGGAACCTAGGAGGAGATGGAGGTACAGGGACAAGGAAGAGAAGAGATGCAGGGAAGTACCTGGCAGCACAGGACGGAGCTGCAGCACTCACTTGTGCAAGGAGACTACAGTCTCATGACAAGGTTTCTAGTGCACTTCTTATCTTTTGCTTTTTCCTGTTGATAAACACCTGGTTGTTATGTTTCAACAACAGAGGGCATTACAAATAATGTTATGCTGTCGTAAAATGGGACTGCTAAAGGAACAGGACACACAGCTCAATTCTCTATCATGCTTTACATAAATTATTTTAGGCAATTAACAACTAAATTAATTGCTGAAAAACAAGATTCCCTGCTCTTCCTCAGCAATACATTCCCCGAAATTTCTCCTTCATAATGGGCAATAAAATTACTGACATTAATACAAAAACTTGAACAGAAATTAAACTTACACATATAATGAAATTAACCTATGATGTAAAAATACTTCCCCATACTAGATTAGTAATATTTCTGTTATTTTTAAGAATAGGGATGAATAAATACAGGAATAAGTCTCATACAACAGAAATGGGGTGCTCTAGGGCTTTAGTTATATGATGTGCAATAAAAAGAACTGGCATAAACCCCACTCACTGCACTGTCCCCAAGGATTCCTATTTCTTTAAAACTATAAAGTGCCTAAGGATGTATTTCCTGCTGACTGGACTAAAAACGGGTATTTATCTTCCTAATACACTTTGTCAACCCTGCAGCTCTGAATCCCAAAGTCATTCCTTTCCTCAGTGTGAATCCATTTATTCATATTAGTTGTGTAGAGTGTATTAGTTATTTATAGAGTGTATTAAGGGATATATGTCAACAAGCAAATGCCAAAATTATAGGACATCAGCAGGAATAATGATACTATATACAAAGAAATGAAGCTCTTGACATAAAAACCAGGATAAAGTTTGCTTTGAATTCAGGTATGAGTTTAAGTAATCAACTGCTTTTACTCTCTTCCAACATAAGTTGGCCCACTTTACACAAATTTTAATTTACAGGACTTTTTGTTTGTTTGTCATTGAAAAATAAATGCACTCTAAAATTCTAGAAGCCACCACTTTTAAAATAGTTATTTATGTGTGATGCAGTCTTATATGCAACAAGTAACTCTCGAGATGGAGGCAAGGCCGAGCAGTTATCTTTGAAGTCTAATTAATGGATCTGAATGCTTACTTGGACAGGTCAAGCAAGTCACTTAATTACTCCAAGTCTTATCTATAAAATGGATGTATGTAAATACCTGCCCTTTCTTACCTTACACAGTTGTCCAGAGGTTCATACAGTTGCAAGGAGAAAAGGCAGTATTCCTACAAATGCTGTAGCAGAACTGCTGTCATGATATTCATGTTGGAGTCAGATTCTTTCCACTGAATCCTTCAGCTTCCTGTTCATGCCTTACAGAAAGCTGGAGGTATTGTGTCCCCTGCTGTTGAAATGTGAATACATTTGGGTGTTGTTAAAAGGATAAGGAGGATACTGGAAACAATGCCTCATTCTAATGAAGGTAAAAATGCCAAAAGTGTTTTTTTAATCTTCAGAGGAAGCAACTACCTCAATGAGGTAAGAGCATGACTTCTGTTTGTCCGGCCAAGAGGAAGGTAAATAAAAGTAATCATAACCATAATGTCTTGGTCTTGAAACTTGCATCTCTCTCTCCCCTTAGGATTTCTTTCTACTTCCTACTCCCCAGCTCTCAATGCCTGGGGTTTCTGGGACCCAGTCTCTTGTATACTCTCTTCATTCCTTCCCCCAGGCAAGGCAGAAAGATTCTGGTTAATGTCAGAAACGTCTTAATTAACTGAATGTTAGCTGAAATAGATTTCAGAAAGTATTAACTGATCTACCATTTAACAATTAAGCCACTTGTTTCCAACTGCGGAATAAAAGCTTTTGGCACCCCTTTAAAGGAATGCCATATATCACAAATCAGATTCTGTTTTTCTTTTGAGGAGAGGTGGTGGTAGTTACAATGGGGAGCACGGTAAATAGAAAATGTCTTAATTCTCATTAAGGTAAAAGGTATGTATGTCATCCAACAGGATGGTTCTCGGATACAGAGGACCTTTTTTCTACGTTTTTCTGTTTAATCCCTAAAACAATGCCAGTTCATAACCTGTACACAGTTGATGTTCACCTGATGTTTGTTGAATTCAATCACCTTGATTTGGATCTCTCAGGCTGACAAGAAGAAAGGTCAGCAGCATCCTCAGTTCCCTGAGATCTGTCCTCAGCATGGGTGTCCCTGAAAACGCTCCTCAGACCCAAGCTTGGCCACTTCTAGGAATCCAAATCCAACCTGTATCCAAGACTCACAAATGAAGTGTATTCTTGAATTTGGGGCCATATTTAACTATTATGCAATGTCTTCATGCTAATGTCCTGGAATGCATTAATACTATTTCTATTATTCCCACCTCTGGCTCTAAGGTTTCCATATTTAAAAAAAAAAAAAAAGCTTCCCAACAGACCTTATTTCTTAATGCTGGGTAATTGAGAAAAGACACAAAATCCATTCTGACCAAGAATGTCTCCCACCAAGAACTGTAAAACTTTCTGGCAACATTTTTGGAGATTATCTTTTGAATTTAACATTTAAATATATATATATATATATATATATATATATATATATATATATATATATTTAAAATATATTTAACATTTAAAATATATATACATTTTAAAGGAGAATTGTACAAGTTTCCATGGATTCAATAATTTTCTCACCAATTCAGCAAACCATTATACTGTTAACATTTTATTTTTCATTGCACATCAGTATTTTACAGAAAAAAAATAAAGAACGCCTTAATGTTAAACTCCAGTTACATTTTCTTCTGATCTTTTCAGTGTACATAAATATAATCAGCAAATACAATAATTTATGTTCACTTTGAATCACATTTACACATTTTCCATACAATTTTACATATATAAGTATTATTCAATGCCTACATAAGTCTACGATAGCAATAGCAATAAACAAAATTTACTTATCCATTTCCCTATTATTGGGCGTTTTATTTTTTAACTTGAATAGAAGGAACTATTAGAAATATCTTTGTACAGTAGTTTTCTTCTTTTCAGTATTTTCCTGGGCATATGCTACTCAAAGTGAATTAAATCTATCAAAAGACACATTGGTTATAGTTCTTACTATATTTTCCTAAATAATTATTTAAAAAACTACTAATATAGCAATTGGTTATGAGTACACATGCAACTGAAACATTTTTGCTAATAGCATGGAGTAGGTCAAAATTGTTACAATTAGCATTTTTAACATTAGGAAATCTAAGTATCACTGTAAGAATTTGCTTTCATTTGTATTTTCTCATTTATACCAATCCTTTATCAATTTGCCAAGCAAATAGAAAATTTTATGGACTTGCATCTACCTTTTAGAAAAACAGTAAGCATTTTATCCAGGTATAAAGCAAAGTACCTTTTTAAAATCCCATCTCTTCTTCTTTAGTGTTCTTCCTATTCAGTATATTCTTTTCATTTTTCTTTTAGTTAGTCTCATCTACCTTGACAGTTTTCCACTGCCATAAAGTTTCCTTTGTACCATTATTGGAATTGTAGTCTTTTAATTTTTACCTTTATACTTAGCATTTTAACTGATCTGGAATAAACTGTATCATATATAAAGAAGATCTAATTTTTTTTCATACTGACCTCCAGCTGGTCTTTCCATTGACAATTACATACCTCTTTGCAACAGGCTTATTAGTCTTAACTACAGTTTTTACTCAGTACCATAGTATATTTAGAAAGGTTGCTTAATAGCAATGTTTTAAGGATGTGAAGTGCAAGACTACCATATTTTCCCCTAAGTTAAAAAGACAGCTTTGCTTGCTTATTTTTCTAAATAATTTATCACAATTCTGTCAAAATATCTAAAGCATCCAGCTGCAATATTAAGTGGAAGTATAGTAAATCTACATGTCACCTATTGATATTCTTTTGGACATGCTTTCATATACATTAATTTAATCCTCAGAATAAATCAGTGAAGTATTATTTCTATTTTATAGATGATGAAACAAAAGCTAGGAGCGATTTTCCCAAGATTATACAACTAGTAAGTAGTGAAGGACTATAATTTTGGTTTTCAGATTCCCTATTTACTTTTTTCCCATTACACTAGGATGTAATTCCTTCAATCTGCTCCTATATCTTTCTTAATTTATCCCAATATAGTTGTGTAAGTTTCTTTGAATGGCACATATATATTAATACTCAAACACTTTTTAAATTGTCACTATTGGAATCAAGAAATAAGACTGATTTTAAAAATTGTATATCCTGCAACTTCCTGAATTAACCTTTTATTGTCAGTGCATACAGGCCCAGGTCATCCACGGTCTGTGCCCTGCCCAGGGCCACTTGGTATGAGCTATAACGGGGTCTGCACGTGGCTGCTGCTTGTGCTGGGCTTAGGGCTGCTTATAAACAAGTACAAAGCATGCCAAGGCCAGATGCTGCTTGTTTGGAGTTTGTGAGCTTTTGAGAGATTTTAGGAAAATCTCAAGCATGAGCCAAGACAGGACGTTCGTATGGAAAAGCCACTGGAAGTGGCTTGGGTGGCCCCACAAGTTGGGGTAAGGGGTCACAGGGATCACCAGGGTGGGGCAAATGGTGTTAGCCAGGTTGATGGAGACTCAGATATGGTGCCCACCTTTGCCTCCAGGGTAGTTGGGGAGAGGTCACAACCAAGGAATGGCTTCTGCCAGCACTTTTGTCTGGAGGGAGCTGCCCCTCCAGCCCTCACCCTACAGCCAGACAATTCAGTTCCACCTCGTATATCCCTGGAGCCTTTTGAGCTGCTGCCCCAGCACTGAAGCTCAGAGAGAAAAAGTCCGTCAGCAGTAAGTCCATGTGTGGGCCCTTTAAAAAGAGGAACTCTTGGGGCACTCCTGAGTGCCCTCCATCTCACTCAGCCACAATATCCACTGGGTTTCACAGCCAGAAGTTATGGGGACTTTTCTCCCTGGCACTGGAACCCTGGTGTGGGGCTGCGATGCCTCCCTCCTCAGAGCGGACCTCCGCAACTGAGATAGCCCATTCCATTCTTAACTGCCACATGTGGATGTGGGACCAGCCTATTCCGTGTTTATGCTCCTCCAACCAGTCTCCATGTGGCTTCTTCTGTATGTCCTTAGTTGTAGGGCTTTGGTTCAGCTAGATTTCAGGCGATTCTGTGATGGTTGTTCTGTAGTTTAGTTGTGATTTTGATGTGGTCATGGAGGAGGCGAGAACAGCATTTACCTACTCTGCCATTCTCACACGAAACTTCTCCCATAATATTCTTAATGCTTTTTATTGGTTATCACTTTTCTCATTTCCAATTTATTTTTCATTCAAGTTAAGAAAGTAATATATTCATTTTTAGTTTTTAAAACCACCCTTATATTTGGCTAGTTTAACACATTTTTCCTGTTTCCATTATGTTTGGCTCTCCCATCTTTTGCAACTTCTCTTTGTTCCTTTTCTTAAATTCTTAAGACTAGTGTATTGAAATTGAAGTTTTTTCAATAGGTCTGGATTACCTTCACCTCCACTTTCTTTATCATCTTAAATTCTTTTTCATTTTAATGACTAATTTTTAGGTCTATCTCAGGCATTTTTGCTGGATTTAAACCTTACAATCCACTCAATACCACTTTGCTATATTGAAAAATTATACAGTATATATCTCAAACAAACACACACACACACACACACACACACACACACCAATTCACAGCTTCTTTATTTTTAGTAAGGTGTAAATTACTTAAATCTTTCTTGTTTCCTTTTCCTCACATATGGAAGAGCAATAAAAGATTATTCAGAGTATATTTTGCCCTAGTAACATCTGTATTTTTATAAAACGATGTTCACATCAAAGGGTACATTATTAAAAAGCATTATTTTGTGAAAAGTTAGCCAAATTCTGCTTCATAAGATCTAAAACCTAATAGTTCTGAGCTATTATTTATTTTCAATTACTCTTAATGTTAACATATCTCTGATTCAATAAAGTGAGAGACCAATTTCTGTATACTTTTCTTCACCTTCAACACTAGACGAGTTTTCATGAGCATTTTTCCTCCTCTAGTACCCACACTCTTCTAACAGTTAATGTTAGTGGAAAGATTTTGAAATCATGAAAGCCTGGATTCCAATGTTGCCTCTTCCACATATCAGACTCTGAGCAATGTGTTCTGAAAATGTGTTCAACAACATCTGCCTCACAGGGTTGTTGAGAATCTGTAATGAGAGAGCACAGTGAGTGCCTAGCATGTAGTAAGTAAATGCTCTGTTCCAGAACAAAAACTGTCACTGAAGGGCTCTCTTCCTACAAGATTACTATTCTTTGAGAAATGGAAACGGGACTGAAAGGGAAGGGAGTTTGCCCCTTCTGACAGCTCCACGGGCTTTCAACACTGGAGTAACAACAGCTTTATGACTTGTGGTGGTTTTGTGAAAAACAAGTATTTCTATCCTCTAGATAACAGCCAAGAGGCAGAAGAAATTATGGAGGTGGTTACCTCACTAATTATGGGGTGGGACACAACCGAAGGGACACGATAAAGCCTCCTCTGATTCACTCCCATCAATTGTAGTTAGCGCTGCTAATTACAGAGGTAGAGCTAACAACTGGAATGTTCATTCTCAAGGTGGAAATGTTCATTCTCACTGAGAAACCTTAGGCAAACAATCCCAGGTTAAAAACAACTCACTTGGTTTCTCCTTGAAATTTCAGAACAGTCAGTCTGAAGTATCTGTTTCCTGGAGGAATTTATTTTTTTCTCTTGTCCTGAGTTACTTGTCGGAAATTCTTTTTTTTCAGGTAACAGGCTGGATTCCGTAAAAATTTTCTGAAGTATTAAATCAGAACTAACGTTATTCCCTAGACGTTTTCTGGACTGAACCTCCAAAGAATGAGCTCTTCAACAACTAACTGAAGATTGCGTGGTGACATTGCCTCATCGGTTACAAGGGTCAAGCAGGAGAATTAAACCACAAGACTTATTGTAAACATCAGACTTTCACAAATAAAGGATCATGTAAAGCTAACCTTTTAATTAGACAAATGTATTTTATCGTATTGGCATTTGCATTAATTGCTATTGCTAGCATGTATATGTTTATATTATATACAAAAGGCCCACATAATTTACTCTGTGTTTTATTCAGAGGTGGTAGCAACTATAACAACTGCAAAGTAAAATATTCTTTAGATATTGTCATTGTCACAATAAAATCTGAAGGTCATTAGCAGACACAGTATTACCTTCCTTTAAGCACAGTTGCTAAAGTGGAATCCTCACATATATATCAATATTAAAACAAAGCTAACCTGTTTAAGATTCTGGATTATGGAGTACATTCTGAAACAAAGTCCAATAACCAATAAATCAGTTACTGATAGGTTAACAAAGACATCCATGACTGAATGTCTCAAACAGAATTAAAACATCTGCATAGCACTCATCATATAACCACTTCTAATTAATCATATAAGAAACTGTCGCTTCAATGAGAATATTCTGATTCTAGGATGGAGACCCAAAGTAGCATTTCCAATTTGCTTTTTTCTAATATTGAAAGTGCTTCCCTGGGCTTTCTAGGTTTTTGCTTCATTCAGCAGATTCTAGTTTGGCCATTATTATATTATTGGTTCCAGGAGACTCTGGTTGCTTATCATCACCATCAAAGACAATGTCTTCTGGATTTGGAGGTGGGGGGCAGAATTCTTCACCTGGAAAGATCTCCTGGAAAAGTGTTTCAGCTTGCTTGACTGCATGCTCATTTCCTAGTCCACAGTCAGGCCCAGAGCAGACATACACATTGGAAGGTAAGCCACTATATGAGCTTCTGCTGATTCCTGAGGAATCTCTCATATTAAAATAGAGAGCCCACAAGACTCTTGGCTTTGTAAGTTCTTCCTTATCTATTTCGGTTTCAGCATACGGGGTGAATAATTTGTTTACCACTGATTCTAAGTCTTCTCTTGCTGTTTTAGAAGACGAACAGGTCAGATGTATCAGATAGGTGTCTTTCATACATGTCATGGTTGAAGAACATAATTCAGTGACCCGAACAGCACACATGTCGGGTTCTACTGGAGGCACTATCAAAACAGAAATCTGCTGATCTGAATCTGTCTTTAGTACAGACTGATCTGTAATGAGCACTGCCCTAGAGATCTGCTTGTACTGCACATTTGAGCATGTTTCCTCAGAAAGATAACTATCCTCCACAATAAAATACTTAGCATTTATTCTTTGACCAAAGTAATCTATAATTGCTTTGCATCTGCCAGATTCTTTGTCAACTACAAGGCATTGTACTTTATGGCGAAGACAATAGATTCCACCAAAAACTGCACACATCCTGCAGAAACACTGGGGAATTTCCCCTTGGCCATACAAGGGAAATAAAAATGGAGTGTTGCCGAACCGTCCAAGACACTGAAGAAAGTTTTTTGTTGCTCTAAGGCCATCTATTGTAGTACAGGATGGCTCTGTCATTGCAATTGAGTGTAGTACAAAATGCTGAAGGTTGGGGGTTAATTTTTTAGTTTTTAAGTACTCTGAAAATGAACACTGTATGAAATCTTGGTATTCATCGGGATGTTGTTCATAGTCTAAACAAAATGTAAGAAACTTCATTAGCACCCTCTTTTCAACCATAGTGAGTTCTTTGCTATTAAATACATCTGCTCTGGAACAAGGCACCTGTTCTACTTTTCCTTCTCGAAATGTAAGAATCCTAGTGACATTTTTAAATTCAGCATAACGACTAACATTTGATTTGATTAGAAGATCAATTAGCAGTCCTTGAGAATATAGCAGCTTTGATACTAAGTCAATATTAAACTTTCTGCCTTCTTTAACTATTTGAGAGTAAGTAATCCTATTTTTCTTTGGTCGATCAGTGTTGTCTTCCACTATAGGTTTGTTTTCATCTTTATCTCCACCTGCAACAGTATGTATACAAGTTTTATCTCCACAATATTTTTCTTTCACCTGAGTTTCCTCTATGCCTGTTACTTCTGGTAAAATCTCTCCATCAGTTTTTGGAGTGTCTTTGACAGACATTCCATAGCTCGTACCATATAATGAGTGTGTTTCTTCAGACAAGCATGCAGAATCCAGAGGTTTAGTGAGGGTACCAGATGCTACCAAGGAAGGATTTTTCTGCAGACCATCAATCTCTTCAATATTGTCATCCATGTCCTGACTGGCATAACAAAACACTTCTGAGTGTTGAATGGTTTCATCCTTCCTATGAAGAGTGATGGCTTCTTCTGTTTCATGAATCAGGTCTTGCCATGTAGTAGTACCTTTGTCCCCGATGTCACTGCTTTGCTGATACTCCTTCAACCAGGAGAGCAATCCTGAAAAGGTGAAGCTAGCCCAGTTTCCTCCATAATAACTTCTTGAATCAATATGCAGAACCCTCTGACCACTTCTTGAACATGCAGCTGCAAGGATGGATTCAGGCAAACCTGTCCCTATAATAACCACATCAAACTCTGTAGGGAGACTGTCTGCCATCCTGAGAGGTAAAGTGTCTCGTGATGACTGCCGATGAAAGAAATGTATATGAATCTAGGGTGAGGACTCAGAAGAGGTGTGAATATGCTGGAATAAAATCTCTCTTTGTGATGTTCCAGTTCATCCCTGAAGTATCGAGGTTGCAGGTCTTAGCTGTACTGTTACCCCTTTTTAGTGTTTTGTTTTTGTTTTATTCCTTATAGATCAGTAGCACAAAAACATGATAAAGTACATCTAATCACATTTGAGAATACTAAAACGGATGTGTGGTTTTCATTTCTGTATTTCATCTTAGCAGTAAATGTCAAAATGCATTACATATGCATTTGTGACTGGAACTCTTCTCTGAAAGAAGAAAATTCAAGAAATAATACAGTTGTAAACAAGATTAAGAGAAACATAATTTCATGCAACAGCAATTACAATCCATTGAAGCCTGACTTGTTATTAGGACATAAACTACTACTAAAGCAAGTCATTAAATGCTTTCTCACATATTTTCTAATTTCTTCAAAATCAACAATAGAGATATACTCCCCCCAAATCAGGCAATTCAATAATGGATATAATAATGTCTCACCAAAACAAAGAACATAATGCAATTCTATAACTTTTGCTTTTAAGAAAACTAATATGTGAATAAAACTATACCCAACCATGAGCTTAGACCATAGAAACGTGTGGCTCTGCTGTGTTTATGGAAACAGACTATGTACGATGTGCACCCTGTTATGATGAGGGATGTTTTGTGCCCAGTACCATCTGCAGGTGATTCCAGAACAGCTGAATAGAAGACTTTCCCACACCTCAGTCACCATTAGGATCTCATGGTGGCAACATGGGGCTATTTCAACTGAATTAACCCATCAGTTTATTACAAAAGGATTAATTCAGTAAAAGAATAAGTCTACTGAAGGGAAAACGTATTTATAATAAATCTTTATGTGAGTATACATAAACACAGATGTGTATTTTTAGGTATAAAAATTCTGGGTTCAAATGTTAAAATATCTTAACATAAATAACACCTACTTCTATCACTTCATCACTGCAAAATAAAAGAGATCTTTGAGCTCTGATTCTCCCCACTATTAAACTTACTGAAATCTAGACCATTACAAACTGGGCCTGCCTAGGCTAAGATGACTAATTATCTTGAACATATGTAAAACAAGCCATTCTATCAAAACTTAGATTAAATTGACTAGTTCAATGAAGTGACTGGTCAGTTTAAGTGACATGGCTATCTTAACAGTCCTATCTAGTCAAAGCCTCTGCCTCAAGGATATCTGGGATTCCACTTGTTTTTAGCATTCCCTGAGAAACCAGGAATTGAACAGAATGAAGTGGATGCCTGGCCTACTCATGTATGTATGTAAGTGTGTCTGAATTACTTATTCTGCCTTCTTCTGGGAGGGTGTGCAGAGGAAGACAGAACCCATGAGGGTATATGAGGTGTAACCACAGCATGTGCTTTTTCTTGGCTTACAAAAGGGATAGAGCTGGGGATGGGAGTAAAAGAAGAGGATACAAGCCATAAGTGCTAAAACCAGGAAACTTTTAATTTACAACTATCAAAGGAATCCTCAAAATACACAGCAAGTAGGCAAGACAACCTTAAAAATGATTTACTCAATTATTTCATAATAGAGATATTATGATGGCTGAAGGGGTTAAGTGATGGGGAAGTCCACACAATGGTTTTAGCCACAAGATCAAGAAGAGTAGGACCCACTCTCCTGCCATCAGGCCAGTGGTCTTTCCACGTGATAGGGCACCCTCTCCAGAGGCCTCTGGAGCAAGCAGCCACTTTTGGCATTTTTATTTCCTCTTATGGTTGATTAGATCTTGCTCAAGGATGAGAAAGGGGAAAGCACTCCCCTCTTTCTTTATCTTTAACTTTTATCTAAAAGCACAATCATTAGAATTGACTTCAAAGAAATTCCTAACCTTTGCTGAATTCTCAGCAAAGATTAGGAATTTTAACCATCCTAATCCCACTATTTTTAGGTTTTAAACCATCCTAATCCCACTATTGACTTGTCTCCCAGGGTTTAAACAAGTCTCTTGATCTCTTACCCCAGCGTTTCCATTTCTAATTAAAATGCAGAGATAGTCTCAGTTGAAAACATTAACTAAATGTCCAGATAAACAGAATAGTCGTCAGGGAAAATACCAGGCGGTGAATATTTCTAGTGGTCTTAGATTATCCCTTCTGATTGGGATGGGATTTGAGTAGGGATGATGGGAGGAAAAAGGGTGGAAAAGACAAGAAGACATAGCAAGGTGGGGTCAGAGAGGGAAGAGATGAGGAAGAGACTGAAAGTTGCTATTAATAAAGAACTCAATATATACCCTTGTTTTCAAACTCCCATGCAGAGTTAGGATAGAAATAAAATTCCCCAGCACAGAAAGAGCACTTCTTAGAAATAAGAACTTTCACGTCTGTGACCAAACACCTCTTGCCCATCCTGGGGAGCATTATTGATGACACTTTAGGCTTGAGCTTGAATCACGCTCTTTAAAGCTCAGCCCTTTCTAAAAAAAAAAAAAAATGCCTGATAGGTATTTTAAATTAATATACAGTGTAATCACATAACCATCTATATCACTGCCTACATATACTTACAGCCCTCTACCAAGTTTCAAATCTTCATACAAATGAAATTCTCAGATTAATGCTTATTGGGGAGGGGAAAGGTAGTAGTAGAATATTAGAATGATTGGGGAAATCAAACAAATGAATTCATGGTATCTATGACTTTTTTGTTTCCTTCAAAATATCAAAAAATGAATCATCACAAATATAATCTTTCAATATGTCATAACATATGAGGTTGGTAAACAAGGAAATTTTGATAACGTTACAAAGATTTTGTTCTCAAAAACCTGCCAAAAGCAGTAAAAAAAAGTATCAATGGATTTCAGGATTTAAAAAAAAAAGAAAGCTTTAACACCTGAGAAACACATTTCTATTTCAAATCTTTGTACAAATTAAATTCTGGAGCACACATAAAAAGATCATTTCTTTCCTAAGCTTAGAAAATCACATCTTCATTGATATGCTGATGGATCCATCTTTCAAGTCTCAGTGAGACTTAAACCTTTGCTAAGGATTAGGAATACTGTTGAAATAAATCTTCAGTTAAAAATCAAGTTCTACTTCAATGAAATCTACTGGCTATACAGCTAATTTTTTGTTCATCTGAGTTGAGATTCTCTGAGTTATTTGTAATCTCACCTTAGATTTTGGCGTGCTGGATCCCACAAGAAGGAAAATAGAGTAAAAATAGCTTATCAGGCTCACGTCAATTTGCATACTGACGACCTGAATGATCTCAGTTCCTAGGAAGCATTCAAAAGTGTACAGTTGCTAATGAGCGAATTACACATCGCTGCTACTCTGTTAGGTTTCTACCCTCTCGTTTTAGGAAACAAACAGTATATAAAATCTCTTCTCATCACCCTCTACAACTTTCAGGGGTTCATCACTTTTGTTCTTGAATTTCTGACTCTATAGTCCCTCGTTTCATTCCTCAAAGTGTAACAGCCAACGTCTCGTGCCCTGTTGAATTACAGGGATGAAAACATAAATGAGACACGAGGGACAGCGGCTGGACAGTTATGAAGGAGCTGGGGCTGACGACAGACGGGCTGCGGGGTAGGGCCCGCGTGGGTGTAATCAGTGACCACAGGGGCGGAGCCGAGGTCAGCGTGGGGCAGTTAGAAGCCAAGGAAGAAGGAAGGCATGCAGCGTGGGGTCCAGGAGCGGGCGGGGAGGCGCAGCCGGTGCAGGGCGGTCGCGGGGGTGAGGGGAGGCTGGGCTGCGCGGCAGGAGGACGCACAGGGACAGGCGACGGCGACGCAGGGAACGGGCAACGGGCAGAGGAGAGGGGGTGCTTTCTCCTTCCGGCTCAACTCACCGAAGAGGCTGCTGCTAAACCCGTCCCACACGCAGCCCACGGAGTCCCAGACCCAGCCGTTCCTCAGGCAGGACACGAAGGTAAAGGTGACCCCGAAGAGGGACACCAGCAGGTCGCTGAGGCTGATGTTGACCAGGAAGAGGTGGACGGGAGTGCGGAGCTGCCGGAACTTGTAGTAAAGGACGAGCACCAGCAGGTTGTTGCCGACGCCCAGCAGCCCAATGGAGCCGAGCAGCAGCGCCAGGCGCTCGTAGGTGCCCGCGCTGAAGAGCGGCCCGGGGCTCAGCGTCCCCGCCAGCGCTGGCCCCTCGGCGCCCGCGGGCCCGCCGCTCTCCCACAAGCCCTGGCAGCCGTCGCAGCTCCCCGAGAACATGTCCCCGCTCGCTCGGCGGGAGGCGCGCAGCGTTCGGTTTGGCCCGGGGCGTGCCGTGCACTGGGTGGGGCGCGGGCTCTGCCGCCCGCTCTGGCCATTGTGCGCGCGGGGACCGCCCTCCCCCACCCCTTCCGTCCGGCGCGGCCTCGTAGCCACGCCTCCTCCCGGTGGGCGCGTTCCCGCCGCGCCTCGTAGCCACGCCCCCGCCACTCGTAGCCACGCCCCCGCCACTCGTAGCCACGCCCCCCAGCTCGCCCTCGTCGCCACGTGGTCGCATACTTCCCCCGCTTTTCCCGCCTCACGTCGCGGGGTCCCTTCCGCTCCTGCCCCTCCATGCGCCGGGGCGGACAAAGCAGCCGGGAGGCGAATCAACCGCAGTGGCTTCTCACACCCTGTGTCTCCCTCACCCAACTTGAAAGCATCACGTCCATTCACTCACTTATGTATTGGCTCCTTCGTAAACTTTCATGAGTGCCTGTGCCTGCCCTGTGCTAAGGTGCTGATTGGATAAGGCACTCCCACCACAGGCCTCTCTCCTTCCCAGGAAGCGAGCCCACAACGCCACTCCCATCTCACACACAGCGGAAGCCCCGGGCTGGACCCCGAGGGCTGCCAACCTTGTCCTTCCTGTCCTGCTCTGAAGTAGCTGTAGGGACATCCTGTGACCGAGGCCTGCACAGCCCAGGCTGGCAGTGACTGCCCAGGCCGTGCCCTCAGAGCTTCAGCCTAAATCTAGCAGAGGTAGATCCTATATTTAGAACAGCACGCTTTTCCCCAGTGGCAATGAAAATATAGTACAAGTCAAATATAGGCTGTGAACGTCATCACTCTCTGCAAGAGCTGCACCTCTGTCTCTGCACAATCAGCCCCTAAACAAGGCCCCGCAGAAGGACCACAGCCCTGAGCCAGACCTGCAAGCTGTCCTGGGCACTGGTGACTAGCACAGTGGATGGAAGAGCAAAGGAATTACCCTCCATGAGGGCGTTTATCCCTCTCACCTCTGTTTAGAAGACCAGGAAAGAATGACTAGCTTCAATGCAGCTATTCCAAATCCAAATCCCAATCCATTCCAAATCCCCTGGTGATGGAATCTTGTCTTCAGATCAGGGTCAGCTCTCCACCCTGGTGCATTGAACAATAACAGAAGCAGTGAGCTCTGCCCTCAAAACCTTGATTTGTCTCTAAGCCTTCCAATGTGGACTTGTCATCTATGAGACTAGCACACACACACTTTTTAAAAAACTCATTTAATTGTATATATTAGATTTATGCAACCATTTAATAAGTTCTGTATGTTGAATGTCCACTGCTTTTTTCAACATAGTGCCTAGTCTACAGTAAGTTCACAATAAATACTAGTTGAATGAATGAATAAAGACATGCTACATTTTTTCCTAAAGTATTCATTCATTCATTCATTAACTCATTCATTCATTTATTCTTTGGTGCTGAACCCTTGCCCTCTTAAAGCTTACATTCTGGTGGTGTTGGGAGAGCAGCCAATAACCAAATAAATACTTACATAGTGTGTCAGATGCAGATATGTTCTGTAAAGAAAAATAACGGTATAGGGGAGGGAGGGAAGAGGTTGTTATTTTGTACAAGGTGGTCACAGCCTCACCGAGTACCGGCAGGCACAGGGTGTGACCATGGGGTGGGACTGCTCTTGGCATGTTGGAGGGAAAACAAGGAAACTAACGTGGCTGGACCGAGAATTAAGAAATGAGGTCATAGAGGTGGGTGATTAGTGATTGGCCAGATCATTCAGGGCCTTGCTATTTTAATAAAACAAATAGGCTTTTACTCAAAGTCCAAGGCAACACCTATATGAGAGTAATAATAGCAGTGAACAAAAAAGAGGAATAAGATGCTTTTGGCAAATGTGTACAAATTTTGATACAGTCACTTTTACAATACCATTAATTGTTAAGTATATTTATACTTATACTTATTTATACTTATTTATACTTATTTATACTTATATTCTAAGTATATAAGTATTATACGTATTATAAGTATATTATACTTGACAGAAATAGGTAATGTTACCACAAATATGATTTATTTTTTCATGTCAGTAATGAGACATATTTTTATTTATTTTCAGAATTACATTAATGATAGGATGATGACAAAATACTACAACCTAAAAAGCAAGTGCAGCCCTGGCATAAGGACAGACATGTAGACCAATGTAATCGAACAGAGTCAAGATATAAGCCTTCACAGGTATGGTCAAATGATTTTCAAGAAGGAAGTGAAGACCAGTCAGTGGGAAAAGGGTAGTCTTTTCAACAAATGGTGCCAGGAAAACTGAATATCCGCATGCAAAGAATAAAGTTGGACCCTTATCTTACATCATATAAACAAATTAACTGCAAAAGGATCCAAGAGCTAAACTTAAACTCTA
This sequence comes from Rhinolophus hipposideros, assembly GCF_964194185.1. Lineage (NCBI taxonomy): Eukaryota > Metazoa > Chordata > Mammalia > Chiroptera > Rhinolophidae > Rhinolophus > Rhinolophus hipposideros. The sequence continues at coordinate 18,422,280 of NC_138072.1, read as the reverse complement.
GAACTCTATGTTTTCTAAACATAGAGGAAAATTCTTCATGGCATTGGATTTGGCAATGATTTCTTGTATATGACACCAAAGACAGAGACACCAGAAGAAAAACTAAATAAATTGTATTTCATAAAAATTAAAAACTTTTGTGCACCAAAAGACACTATCAAGACAGTGAAAAGACAACTCATAAAATGGGAGAAAATATTTTCAAATCATATATCTGGTAAGAGATTAATGTCCAGAATATATAAATCATTTCTAAAACCCAACAACAACACAAAACAAACAACCCAATTCAAAAATAGGTAAAGGACTTGAATAAACATTTCTATAAACATATACAAATGGCCAATAAGCAAATAAAAAGACATTCACTATCTTAGTCATTAGGGAAATGCAAATCAAAACCAGAATCAAATACTACTTCACACCTACTATGATGGCTATTATCTAAAAAATTACAAACAAAAAGGAAAAATAACAAGTGTTGACGAGGAGGTGGAGAAATTAGAGCCCTGGTGTACTGCTGGAAAACAGTTTAGCAGTTTCTCAAAAAGTTAAGCATGGAATTTTCATATGATCCAGCAATTCTGCTCCTGAGTATATAACCAAAAGAATTGAAAGCATAGACTCAAACAGATATTTGTACACCAATTCATAGCAGCATTTTTCACAATAGCCAAAAGAAGCAAATAACTCAAATATCCACCAACAGATAAGTGGATAAACAAAATGTGGTATATATACATACAATGGAATATTATTCAGTCCTAGAAAGGAACGAAATTCTAGTACATGCTACAACATGAATGAACCTTGAAAATATTGTTATGTGAAATAAGCCAGACACAAAAGGATAAATATTGTATAATTCCACTTATATGAGCTACCTATAATAGGCAAATTCATAGATCCAGAAAGTAGAATAGTAGTTACCAAGGGCTGAGGGGAAAGGAGGAATGAGAGATGGTGATTTATGAGGTACAGAGCTTCAGTTTGGGATAATGCAAAAGTTCTGGAAATAAATAGTATTGTGAATGTATTTAATGCCAGTGAATTGTACACAGAAAAATGATTTATAAAGATAAATTTTACATTATGTATATTTCACCACAAAGAAAAGTACATTCAAGCAAAAAGTTACTTTACTCTCCCACTACTCATTTCAAAGGTCTTCTTTCCACTTGTTCTGTACTGTCCATGGACAACATTTTGTCAGGTCTCAAAGGCTTTCTGGTTACTTTCAGTTAATATGCATTTATACCTACTGCCTCCGCATTCCCTCTTCCCATTCCCTCTTTAATCCATCATTCCACTGAGAGCTTTTCTCAAAGTCACCATAATCCAACCGTTAATCTTCAGTACTCACCTTATGTCGCTCAGCAGTATTGGGCAGTTTATCGCTCCTTTGTATTTTAATGCTTATCTGTAAATATTTCAGCATGTAGCTCCAAAATATAACATTATATAAACAGCAATATAACATAAATTATAATTATCACATCTAAAATAATAAACAGTAATTTCTCAATATCATCAGATATCTAGTTGGTGTTCCAATTTCTAAATGTCTCATAAATGTAATTATTTCTCCGTTTGGTTGAATCAGGATCTAACTGTCCACACACTATGACTGGTTGGTGCATTTTTAAAGCTCTTTTTAATCTATTTCTTTTTTCTTCCTATTCAATTTCTTCTAATTCTTTTTTCTTCCTATGCAATTTCTTTATTGAATCAGCTGAATTGTTCACCCAACATCACCTTCCTTTTCAAACCACTTTCTTCTCTTGGCTTCTGAGACAGTCCTTTCTCATGGCTCTCCTCTTACCTCACTGCCACTTAGTTTCTGTCAGTGATTCTTCCTGATCACTCTGGCCTGAGCACTGGTATGTTCAGGTTTGGTCCTCAGCTTTTTTCCTTCTTCATCTACATTGATCCTAGGTGATGTCATCTAGTCCGATAGCTTTACATAGTAGTACCACCTAAATGCTGATGATTCTCAGGCTCTTCCTGAACTCTACACTCTTACATCTGGTTATTCAACATCGACAACTGCTTTTCTAACCGACGTCTCAAACTTAACATATCCCAAATTGAATTCTTCATTCCCCCTCAAAATCTGCTCCTCCAACAGACTTCCTCCCACAAAGGAAATGACAACTCTCTCCTTTCAGTTTCTTGAGGCCGGAATAGTGGGTATCCTGGATCCTTCTCTTGTTCTCACACTCCCATCTAATCCCCCATTAGCAAATCCTGTCATATCTACCTTCACACAATCTGATCACTTAGCCCTACCTCCATCACTAGTACCTGAATCTAAACTACTACCATCTAGTTGGTTTCCCTGCTCCTACCCTTATTCCCCTTCAGTTTATTTTCCACAAAGGAGCTGGAGCAGTCCTTTCCAAACATAAGTCAGAATGTGTCACTATTCTAGTCAAAAATGTCCCATCTTACTCAGGGGGAAAGCCAAAGTCCTTCCAACTGCCTCTAAGGTTCTCCAGGACCTGACCCACCCCCTGACCTCTGACCTTATCTCCCTGTCTCTCCCCAGTTACACAGCCTCTGTTGCTTCTCAGATGTGTCAGGCACACTTTGATCTCAGGACTTTACACACCTTTTGTTCCCTGAACAGTCTTCTACCATTTAAACTCATGGCTTGTTACCTCCCTTCCCTCTGGTTTGTGTCCAAATGTCTTTGTGTTAATGAGAACTTTTCTGAGCTCCCTAACCCCTTTACTTTTATTTGTCCTCCAACCCACACTGTTAACTCTTTTTCCTTTATGCACTTATTACCTTCCCACACATAATTTGCTATTTGTTTGTTTTTTTCCATTAGATTGCAAACTCGAGACATTATTTTGTTCACTTTGTAACCTCAGTGCCTGAAACAGCACTTAACATGAATCAGGTGTTCAATAAATATTTACTGAATGAATGAATGGGTAAATACAAGAATGCGCGCATTAGAATTGTAGGAAAGATGTTCCTTCAGATGTCACCACACAGTACTTTGAAAGCTTCAAAGGGAAAAGAAAAGGAACAAAAGAAGTTAGGGGATTTTTCTATATATATAAAAATCTTACTTTGTTCTCCTAATAGTAGTCAGAAGAGGACACCAAGGGATATGCATATAACTGAGGTACCCAGAAATGCCATCTGCTTCACCCCTGAGTGCAAGGTCTTGCAGGTATTTTTAAAGATGGACTTCACCTATGTCACCCAAACCAGAGGATCTGGACTCATTATTGGTAAAACATTAGACAATCTTTCCTTAAAGATTGGAGAGTGTTAAAGATCAGGAAACTTGATTCAATAGAAATTGGACTAAATGGTATTAGCGTGTTGAAAATTGCAATGAGAGGAAAAGAGATATGCAGAAAAGTCTCTTCTCCTTCCATGAACGACAGCTTGAAGAACTTACCTCTCATTCAGGAACTAACCCTTCCCCATTCCTGGCTCACTTTACTAATTTAGCTGAAGGACAATGCATAGGGGAATAAGAGGCATTTTTATTCTTTATGACCTCTAAAAATAGCTTCATTTGGGATAGAAATAACATGCTGAAATACATTTCCATCTTTAGAAGTTCATGTTTTCATATCCAGTACAGCTGCAACAATGAATATAAATGTTACTCTCCACAGGGTCTTGAAGAAAGCTAAAGGTTTGAGGTGAGAAGAGATGTAGAGGGGAGAAAGTAATGCCCAGTTCCCTTTTTTGCTCTTTACCCATCATTCTTCCCTCTCTGGCAGTGTACACACATGTGCACACACATACACACACAGCCTGTGGGAAAATAAAACTCAAGCTCCTCCTTATGAAGGAAGGCAGATGTTACAGAGATATTATGATGTAATGGGAGCCACAAAAGCATACTGGTAGCATTATGAGGTCAGGATTGTACTGAAATGTTTGCCCATGTGAAATGCAGTAGACCGAAGTGAGCACTCCTCTCCACTACACCCTAGCGGCAGCTCTTCTGCCCCCAGTATGGGATTTTAAGGTCACAGGAATGAGACCTAGGGCAAAAATTGAGACAGCAGGAAGGCATTGTAACAACTGGATGGTTTCCCAAGTTGGAAAATTTTTTTTCTGTACTAAAAGATTCCCTGTGTCCCTATGGATATCAGGAGCAAAAAGCATCTCAGCCTTGCACTTCAGATTGACAATTTCAAGACAGCCCTGAATGGGTTTGAAAAATTGGTTGAACGTGTAGTGGCACAGAAAAAAGATGAAAGAGCAGGCTTGTTTATCCAAAAAGAAGGTAAGATCAGTGATTACTAGGGCAGCTCGGTTGTCTGTTGATTAGAACTAAGAAGTGTTTTAAGCCATCAGAGAGAAGCAACACAGCTTAAGAGCAAAGACACTGAATAGGGGCCCTGAGTCATCGTTCTGACTCTGTATCTGAATAACAAAGTGGTCTAGGGGATGGGTTTTTTCACTTGTCTGAACCTTAATTGTCTCAAACATAAAATTAAGGGGTTGGATTAAATGACATCTAAGGGTTCTCCTGTGGGATCTACTACTTGATGGCTCACTGGTTGATCTGGGAATCAGGAAGGAGCACGTGAGGCCCCTGCCATCTCTTTAGTGAAGGGTGTGTGACATGAGACCATAAAGATTTTCATAAGCATGGCAAAGTTTACTTTGAAATTTGGATTCACTCTCTGGGCCTCTCTCCATGTCTCCAGGCTGGAATGATTTTGAGCGTGCCAAAGAAGGGGAATGTGGCGGACCGTGGTCTGCCAGGACTAATAGCAGCAGAGATACCAACACAGAACTGAAGCCTGTCACCATGGTCAGGGTTCCAGGGCAGTGGTGCTGTGCACAGCTTCAGGGCACTGAGGAAGCAGGGACGAGGAAGGTTCAGTGGCCAAGAACCAGACTAACAGTACAAACCCTGCTATGGGCAGGAAAGGAGCAGGGCCTATCGAAGGGGTCAGCATGGCCGGCCCCTTATTGTGCCAGGCTGTATAGTCATAAATGAGTGAAAAGGTTGACTTTGGATGTTCGAACCAACACTGGTATTATTTGAATAGTATCTTTAAGAATTTATAAGTCACTTTAATAAATATAATTGATTCTCGTGACAATTCTAATAGACAAATATTACCATTATTGCTATTATCCAAATTTTATATTTTTTTTAAAAAAGAGAGGTACAGACAAATCATCTGCCCAAGTCACTCAATTTCTACGTGTTAGAACTAAGATTCTGACCTTCTAGATATAATTTTTAGATGACTATGACCTTGACTAAACTTTTTAAACCACTCAGCACTTTCATTTTCCTTGTCAGTTTGTTTTACCTCTCTCTGTCATTGATTTTTCAAACGCTTACAACTCTTCCTGAATCCTCTACAAGATCTCAGCTCCTCTCAGCCACGCTTCCAGATCATAAGAGAAAGCAAGTCCAAAAGACAAGAATTCTCTCAAACTCCCTTTCCTCCACTTCCAAATTTCCCAGAGCAGCTCCTGTCCTTTCTTCCACCCCTCCTCCTGTGCAGGGCTATCACTTTGTTGCCACGATGTCAAAATCTCCTTTTTCACTGGCTTTGTCCTCTCAAACTAAAAATATACCCAGCTGTCCTGACCTTGACTTTCTCTTCCCTTTAGACTACCACTGTATGTCTTTCCTTTGCTTCTCCACCAATTTCCCCACAGTGTCACCACTTAGTTTTCAATCTACTCAAGTCTGGCTTCCCTTATCAGTTTGCTAAAAATGCTCTTACCATGGTATTTGATTCCCTACTATGGCTGACAAATTCAATAAATTGTTTCCACTTTCCAGCTTACTGGCCATTTCACTGCATTAACAGTTAATTGCCTCTGCTTCCAGAAACTTTCTCCTTCTGTGTCTCTCAAAATGCCACTCTCTTATTTTGCCCCTTTTCTCCGTCTTTCTTTGCCTCTTTTTTTCTGAGCTTTACCTGTGTTCTCTGTGTGTTATACCGTAGACACCAACTACCTTGTCTCCTAAGTCAGGTATCTTGGTAAAACCTTTGACTATTTCATGGTATCTCATTTGTGTTATTACAACAGCCTCTTCATAGAATAGTCTGCTTGCCAAGAGTTACTTCCTTCCTCTGTATTTCTGCTGAGAGTATTTCCTTTTAAAAAATTGTTTTGAATGACCATATTCCTGGCTGATTAGCTCACCTCTAAAATCCACATACATTATAACAACTTGGCATCCAGGGCTAGTCAGTCATGCCCCAACCTACCTTTCCAGCCTCAGCTCCTGGAACTTCTCTTCATGCACCTTCTGTTCTAACATGAAATTTTCAGCATCTGCAAGCATGTCATGCTCTTAATGACTCTGATTTTGCATGTGTCACTCCCCACCTAGGGAGTACCTTTCCTCCCTTTTTTGTACCTCTAACTCTTGTTCATCTTTTGAGACCTAATTCGAATGTCATCTCTTTTTAGAACTTCCAAACTTTCCTGACTTCCAAACTTTCCCAAGCAAAGCCATCTTTAGCACTTAATGCGCTTTATTGCCATCTCAAGGAATTTACCTGCTGCACTTAACTGCTACAATTGATGTGCGTGTGTGTTCCTGCCCCTTCTCCTTCAGCACTGAACTGTGAGTGCGTTGAAGGCTTTGTAATCCAGGGCTAGCCAGGAATTTGGTGTCCAGGAAATACGGTATTCCTTAAATGTGTGCTAAATGAACACGTTTACCTTGCTTTCATTTAGAAGCTTGCGATCACAAAACCACACTGAAAAAATTTCCTTCATTTTATATATATATATATGTATATTTATATGTATATATATGTATATTTATATGTATATATATAAAATACAATATTATATATATAATATGTAGAGAGAATATGTTATAGATATATAGCTATATTTTATACAATATTATACCATATTGTAGTATACAGAGACTATGTTATAGATATATAGATATATTTATACAATATTATACCATATTGTAGTATACAGTATATTTTTTATATATAGTATAGATTTGATAAAGACTAAGTACGGTAGATTAATGTCTTTCTGTGACAGACAGACAGACTGATCTGAAAGACTCAGAAGGGAGAAATGTAATCTTAACTTTCAGCAGACTGCTAATAATGGCCTACATTCACATTAATGTTTAATACTGGAATGTAGGGTCTGCCTCTCATTACAGGCAAGAAGCTTAAGAACTGCAGAGAATGGTTTTAATGAAACAATGTCTACCTCAAAAATGATATCAAGTACACTGCAGGGACTCATCCAAGCAATATTGCTCTTAAATCTCCTTGTCTTGATAAAATTAAAATCATCCCAGGAAAGGAAAGTCTCATCATCCTCATACGGTAGCATTTATAATGAAACACATATCTTGTATAGTCGGTGTGAATTTAAAACAGCAAGCGATCTGAAAATCTCATAGGAAGTTTAAACTTAATATGATTAAGATGGAATGTTTAGACAAATGAGAAACAAAAACTCATAGACACAGACAATAGTTTAGTGGTTACCAGAGGGTAAAAGGGTGGTGGGGGGTGAAAGATGAGGGTAAGGGGGATCAAATATATGGTGATGGAAGGAGAACTGATTCTGGGTGGTGAACACACAATGGGATTTATGGATGATGTAATACAGATTGTACACCTGAAATCTATGTAATTTAGTAAAATTACAAATTACAAATGTCACCCCAAAAATTTTTTGAAAAAAAGGATGGAATGTTTATTTTCCCAAAAAACCATGGCCTTTCCTCTGTTTTGGTAAATCATACCAGCATCTGCCGAGTTTTAAAACCAGAAACCTGTGTCATTCTAGAACAGGGTTTGTCAACCTTAGCATTACTGACATTTGGAGCTGGATATGGGTATCTTTGTTCTGTATATGGGTATGTGGGGGGGTGGGGGGTGGGAAGGGCACTGTCCCGTGCATTGTAGGATGTTTAGCAGCATCTCTGCCTTATGGTGTAGACATTTAAATGTGCCACCTATACCCCCTAGATGCCAGTAATACCCCATCCCTCGTTTTAACAATCAAAAATGTCTGTGGACATTGCCAAATGTTTCTGTGGGAGAAGGAGGGCAAAATCTCCCCTGCATGAGGACCATTGCTCCAGATTCCTGCCTTTCCTTTACTCACCATGTCTGCCCCCAACAACTTCCAATCCATTACCAACCACATCTCAGCATTGGCCGTGCCATCTCTTAGGTGTCTTATCACTTATCCAATCCAGGGCACTTTCAAAAGTGGAAGGCGTTGCTATTAATAATTAAGTTGAGACAATAGGCACAAATGAGATTTTCTGTGGCAGACCAGGCTGCAGGATCACCCTCTGTGTCACCCAGGCCCAAACCTCCATCATCTGAAACCCCAACTAATACACTAGCCCCTCGCTCATTTGAGAGCTTTCACTTTTATCTCCTCACAGCAGCCACTGTGCTTTGAAAAATTTTTGAGTCAACTCATGTCACTTCCCTGAATAAAACCCTGCAGAAATAGCTTACCATCGTACTTAGAACAGAATACAAACTTCTGACTCAAGCTCTGGCCTCCTCCTTCTCTGATCACACCTTATGGCGCTCTCCCCTGTCCTCACTATACTCCATACTCACTGACCTCCCGGAACATGCCAGGCTGTCCCCAGCTTCTGTGTCTTTGTGTTCGTCAGCCTCTGCCTAAATGCTCTACATGTGGCTGCCTCCTTTTGGTTTTTCAGCTCTTAGCTTAATGTTTCCCCATGTCCTTAGGGATGGCTTCCCTGAGGCCCACCCCACCCACTATAGCTATATATCACAGATCCCTATTGGTGTCCTTTCCAGCACTTCTCTCACACTATACGTAATGATTTTTACTTTGTTACTAAGGTAGGACATACATACAGTGAAGCCCATAAAGTGCACTAATCCGAAGTATATAAGTCAAAAAGTGTGGACATTGGTAAACAAACCTGTAGCTACAAATCAGATCAAGACAAAGAACATTTCTTGCATCCCAGAAAGTTTCCTCATGTCCTTGTCAACACAGATAGCCACTAATCTAATGTCTATCACTAGTAATTAGTCGTCCTGTCACAATCCGTAAATATTTATTTGATTGTTCCCTTGTTAATTTTCTATTTTTCTCACTGGAATGTAAATTCCTTGAAGGAGGGATCCTCTCTATTTTCCATTCTAAGTCCAGTGTCTAGCTCAATTCTGACACATAACAGATGCCCAATATATTTTTGTGTCTTGTCCTTAGGCTCACTAGTCACACTCCAGTGAATCACCAGTTGGGCAAAATCAATATTCAAGGAGTGGTATGTGTGTGTGTGTGTGTGTGTGTGTGTGTGTTTACATAGTGTCAAAGAACCAATCAAGAATTGTGCTTTGCTCACTCAAGATGAACTCTAGCAATGACTCCTAATTGGTGACTTTTCACACTAAGACAGAAGTGATTCACTTCTTATCTTTGTATTCCTGAATAAAACTCCTAAAATAGTTGCAACAAAAGCTACGGAGAAGGTACTAAGCACCAAAATAAAATATTTTCTTCTAAGTAATATTTTAGCCAAGTCCCTAGTTATATTTCCAATGAAACAGGTCTTTAAAATGCAAAAGAATTTGTTTTTTACAAGCTGAAACAATGAAATAGAGTAGCAAATAGAAAAAGTAGCTGAAAAAGGTGATATAGTTCTTGGAATTTTATGACAATGTTCTTGCACTTTGTTACAATGCAGATACAATTGATTATGACAAGTTTTATGCAGCAGTACAGGAACTCTTTGGTCCAGAAGTGAAGAATCAAGATGTGAAATGCTTTTACAGGAAACTCTGCAACAACCCAGATGCACCTGTAGACTGGTGTGAGGTAGTCACTTTTCATGTTTATAATATGAAATGCAACTATTATTTTCGTTTTGAATAAATATTTAAATCAAAGCGTTATTCTGACACGGGGAAACCCACAATGTGGTGGCATGTTTAAATGCCTGTACCCATGGAGACATGATGTGCCACTGCCCATAACTGAAAATAGGTCAACCAGACAGATGTTTAACTGTGTTATCAATGAGTAACTCTTCAATACTTTTAGACCAAGTTGTCGATTGGAAGAACTATACATGCCATTAACAACCACCAAGATTTTCATGGCCTTCTTTACATTCTAAATGAAATATTCCTTTTCAGTGGTGTCAGTGTATACACATTCCAGTGTATAAAAATTCTTAGTATAAGAGAAGAAAAGGCTAGGATTGACCATTTCTTACATATCCTGAGTCACTTTCTGATTGTCACAGTTTGGTTCTTGTAAGAACATGTAGGAGCATGTTTGGTTATTAAGTGATCTACGAACTATGGAAACAGTATCAGAAATGCCTCTGACCTTTGTTTAAACTCACAGAAGGTGACTCTGTATAAAATAAAATAAAAATATTTGATACAAATTTAAAGTAAAAAAATCTCAACAAAATAGAAATAATAAAAAAATTCCCTGAACTCTATAAAAAGGACTGTGCTCATTTTCTGCAGCTGCTGTAATAAATTCTACTTTTAGCAACTTGAAGTATACAACATTGATTTGATACACATATGTCAAAATGATTACAAGCATAGGGGTAGCTAACACTTCCATCATGTCACACAATTACTATTTCTTGTTATTATGCTATGATAAATCCATTTACATGGAATTCTATTTTAACTGAGAAATTGGCCTCTGTGGATTTTTATAGAGTTGTCTGTTTTGAAGAGAGAGAACTATGTTACAAATGTTTTTATTGTAAGTAAAGAAAACACTTCCCTGTTGTCATGCACGGTGTCATGCTGGGTCTCTGGTCCCGCTGCCCACATAAGAACACGGATATGGTGAGGCCAAAAAGGAACACCCACGGAGCCATAGATAGGGGAGTCACACCACTGTATTCTCGCTGGCGGCTGGGTTGGAGACACAGGAAGCAGGAGCCACACTGTTCGCAACCCTCACTGCACCGCTTGCAGGCTCAGCCACCATCTTCTTGCTAGCCCCCACTAGCTGCTAGTGTAGCCACGGCAGTTATATTAGTGGCCAATGGCTCACTGGTTACAGCTGACGGCCAACTAGCCACAACTGATGGCCATTTACTACCAAGCCAGTACCTTTCCATGTCAGGCCGAGAGCCTGGAAACTGCTCTCTGGGACTCTGTCCCCACACTTTTCCTTGCCAAAAAAGAAAAAAAAGAAAAAAACTAACCTAAAGTATTAGGTTTTTATTGTATAGATTAGGAAATTGAGCCTCATTCTTTCCCTCACCTACTCTCTTTTTCTCCTTCTCTTTCACTTTCCAGTTAAGACATAATCATTTTACATTTTTTTCCAGATACCTCCCTTTCATGTTCTCATTTAATCTTTACGACAGCCCCAGAATATAGATTATGGAAGATAATGTTATTGCAATAACAGAGATGAAGAAAATGAAGCACAGAAAGGTTAATTGACTTATCGAAAACCACCCAGAAAACTGGTTTTGGTCTCGGAGCAGAGATTTTCTCCCTGTCTATTCAGCAATTTCATGACATGATCCTGTTATATCCTTTGGGTTCCTATAAATCATTTGCAAGTTTAGTAAAAGAAAAAAAAACTTAAAAATTTGTGACCTGCATCTGAGACACTGTATACATTTGAAGAAAACTTGAGTTTTGAAAAAAATGGTGCAGGAAGGTTTCTCTTTTATTGTTCTGCCATTTTCCTCACAAGCTATCTGTGCCAATGCTCCTAAGAGGCATTTCTATTTCAATCCATGTGACCTAACCTTTCTGGGCTTCAGAGTCATCATCTATAAAATGGAAATGCAATGCTGGAAGACTAACTTCATTTCAGTATACACTTCCTGCTTTTTATCAGCCAATATTAGTCTTATTAGGTAATAAGAACTAGATTTACTCTTTTAAAAGCCACAAAGGAACAAACCTGGTTCTGAATATAAATCTAAAAATTATTGCAGCAATGCCACAAAAAAGTACACTTTCTTTTTTTAGGTTTTAGGTGCAAATGCACTGGGGAAAATTGACATTTACAGACTAATGAAACCTTAAAACTCAACTAAATTATCATCTAGGCCTGCCCCTTAAATTTATAATGAGAAAAATTAGATGTGAAGACATCCAAAAAAAATGTGAGTGTATTAAATTTATAAAGCTAGTTAGTGGAAGATTCTGATACAGATATAATCTACTTTTCCTACAGTACCATGTTAGTTTATGTTTCCAGTGGAAAATTCATAAACACACTCAAATGAATTCAAAGAAGAGGCATACGAGTTCTGACAATTAAATTCGTGAACTCATCCTAAAAAAAAATTGCTACATACCTCATTGCTGAATATCACTATGGTCACCCTCAAAGTACTACCCTTGGGAAGCTATGTACCAATGCCAGCAGCTAGTCTACCCTTTAAAGCAATTTTGGAACTCTTTTCCTGGAATGGCCATCAGAGCTGTCGTCGTATTACCCTTGATGTCCTGAATGTCATCCAAGTATCTTCCTTTCAATATTTCCTTTCTCTTCGGATGAAGAAATAAGTCATTGGGGGCCAGATCAGGTGAGTAGGGAAGGTGTTCTGACACAGTTATTTGTTTACTGGCTAAAAACTCACCTCACAGACAGTGCTGTGTGACCTGGTGCATTGTCGTGATGTGAGAACCATGAATTATGGGTGAAAAGTTCATTTTCTCTAACTTTTTCACGCAGCCTTTTCAGCACTTGCAAATAGTAAATTTAGTTCACTGTCCAATTGGTAGAAATTCATAACAAATAATCCCTCTGATAGCAAAAAATGTTAGCAACATCGTTGCAACATGTTCTTGGACTTAATTGTCAGACCTTGGAGAACACTATACGAGATGCCTGTAACTTTGTGCCCCAAAAGTGAATTTCAAGTGAATAATTATAAATCTAAAACTGTATGTGCTAACTTCAAAAATGTTAAAGGAATGCTCCAGGGTAGGTTAAAAAATAAGTTGCCGGTGTTGACCATCAACCCAAGACTTTAAATCTAACCAACATCAAATCTGTTATTTCACAGTCAATTCTGAGATATTGTACATATTTGTGTGTATTGTTTGGGATTTTAGATCTTTGGATATTTCACCTCTGAAGAGGATTCTCTTGCTGCCCAGATGGATGAAGAAAATTTGGTTTTCCTCGTTTCTAGAAAACAGCGAGTTGTAATTTCAGGTGATATTGTTAATTTACCTTCCAAATGAATATGGGTTTTAATATTTTCTCAAAAATAAATATTGAGGATGTAACATTTCCATAGAATCACTTCTTGTTTTATGTACTTGCTAAATATGTTGTAAGGGGAAGGGAGGGAGTGATGGTTTCATATGCAATATCAGAAAAAACTGTACTGGTAGTTGAGTTTAAAATATTCTCATTGCCCTGAAGGGTATTCACTAGGGAATGTGATGGGAATATCACATTGCACTGAGGAGATTCAGCTCTCGAGTTAAAGCTCTCTGCATTGTCACCTCAATAATGCGTGATCTAATCCCAAATGGAATCACATTTCTTTTAAAATATTCTTAGAATTGAATTTTCAAGTTTTCACTAACTAGACCACCTTCCCACACACTCATTCTCGATTATCTCATGGAGGTTTAACCCTATATATAAAACTGTGCATTCGGGGCCAATCACACAGGGGTGTTAGCTCAGTTTAGGAAGTCTCCAGTTTACATGTCAGTTGTTTTAAAATCTGAGCCTGGGACCCAGGAACTCCCATCCCTGTCCACTGTTGACACTGCAAGTTTTCTTTCCTTTTCTCCCTCCAGGAAGGGAGAGGTCCAGGAAGAGGAAAGGCAGCCCTAGGACCTGTCCCTGTTCCCCCGCATCTCATCCCAGAAGTAAAGGGCCCAGCTTAGGTTGAATCTGGTCTTCCTTAAAAAAAAGCACTTGAACTTACTTTACTCATTTGTGAACCAAACCCCCCTTTGTCTTCAACCCTTCCTTAGCCCAACCTAGGCCTCACCAGAGCCCAACCTCTGGCCATGGGAAATCATCACAGAGCATAAGCAAGAGGGCTGTCCCTGCTGCCACCACCACTGAGCTGAGCAGAGACCAGTGAGCAGGGCACACAGGTTGCTGGCATCCTAAGTTAGAACTTTGAAAGCATCTTTCTAGGTAGCAGTTGGGTTCTGTAGTTCATTTATTCACTCAACAAACATTGGTTAAGGTCTACCAAGTGGGTGAGGTAGCTTTCTAAGTGCTGGGAACACACCAGTGAACAAATGGTCCCTGACCTCATGGAGTTTACATTCCAGTGGGGACAGGCAGACAGACAATGAAAAACATCAAACAAGTAAAATATGTGAGATGTCAGATGGTATTAAGTGGTACAGAAAAAAATGAAAGCAAGCAGGTTATGGAAGAAGTTGGTTTGGAGATGGGAATGTGGTGTTGGGATTTTAAATACAGGGGGCAGAGAAAACCACACTGGGAAGGTGATAAGAGACCAGGAGTTGATGAGAGGGCAAAGCACACACTTCAGACAGGAGTGGAGTGTGGGGACACTAGTAGAAGATGAGGTTACAGAGGCACCAGTGGGTGTGGGGGCAGACGTTCAGGGCCGTGACCATGCTAAAGACTGGAGTGACACAGAAAGCGACAAGAAGGCTGCAGGCAGAGGGGAGGCATAGTCTGAGTTATACTTTAAATGTTTATTCTGTCTTCTGTGTTGGAAACAGTCTAAAGTGGGGAAGGAGTGGAAACAAGGAGAACGGAGGTGGCTTGGAATAGGATAGTGTTCTCAGCCTGGTTTTCATTACTGATCCCCTAAAGAACCTTTTAGATATTTTTTGTTATTCTGGACCCCTGTTACTCCAAAACCCTTCCCAGTCCCATTCCCCCAACCCATGATATTTTACTACCTCTGATATACTGTGTATCTGTTTTGTACCATATATACAACACATACATATATATCATATATATGAGACAAATAGACAAATATAATAGACAAATAGAGTGAGACATTCACACACTCCCAAGAACCAATTTGTACTTTCTTGGGGGCAGCATTTTCTCTATTGAGGATGCATGGATTAGGGTGATGTAACTGGAGTATGAAATCATTCGCTTGCTGTTCCTCTCTAAGAGTTTACAATTATAAAAACCAAATCACCCTGCGAAGAGGACCAATATGTGTGACTTTATAATTCAGCACACAGGCAAAGAAACATGAAAGTGTCTAGTGCTTTTTTCAAAATACACAAAATAATACCTTAAAAAGCTTAATAACAGTGTTAAGGGAGTCTCATCTTTTATACTGGAAAGCCTGAGATAGTATTAGGTTTTTGTTCTGTGTAAACCATAATGGTGACAGTTCAAAGAAAGGATTCCTGAGATCGAGGGAGCAGGAATCTCAAAAAATGATTGCAAAAGATGTTTGGAAAACTCATCCTCTGAAATGTGCACCTGTGTGTGTGTGTGTGTGTGGGGGGGTGTATCTCTTGTTTTCATGGGAATTCATACACATTTAGTTGGAAAGTGCTATAGTATCTCTAGGGATAATTAAAAAGCAACATTTACTCATTTTTATGGTTTTATTCTACATTAATTTTTAAGTAACTAGGGTTTTCTAGCAAAAGTTGGCTGTTTTCTTTACTTTTTTTTTTTTTAAACAAAACTAACAAATGACTTTTAGGATCTTTACTGCTAGGAGCTGAACTGAATATTATACCTTTGACAGGTAGTAGAAGAAGGGATGTGATAAAGTGCATTGTCAAGATTCCTCAGTTGGATTTACTAATAGCGGCTTCTCAGAAAGGATTAATAACAGTCTTTAATAGCCAGGTAATTTGAAATCTTGGATTCCTCCCTCTCCTCCACTTCCTCCCTTCCTCCCTCCCAACTCCTTTCTTCCTCTCTTTTGTTTTGCCTATACATTATGCATTAAGTAACAGGTGCAGCAGAAACCATAAACCATATTTTGGAGTTATTCTAACAAAATAAAACCAAATATGACTAAAATGAGGAGATTGCTGAGCCCCAGAGAAATTTTTGAGACTTAGTAACTGCTTTTGGCATTGCTCCATGGGGTGTCATATTGACCCATGTGGCATCAGCACAATTAAAGGATAATCCTGGATAATTTCTCAGATAAAATCAGAAAAACTCACAAGCCAAGCGATTTTGTCATAATCCTTCTGAGTAATAAAAGTTCCAAACAAGAACTTGGTACTTGGAGTGAAAAATGGCTCAAATTCTAGCCCCTTTATTTTACCAGCTATGATGTTAAGTAGGGAACTGAATCAGCCAACTTATATCTTTTCATGTTTCTTTTTTTACCTCTGTAAAATGAGGACAGTAGGACAGTCCTCTCTCCCTCACAGGACTGCAGTGAGGTCAAGTGAGGTCATGAATGCAGAAGCACTGTACGAACACTAAATCCCATATAAATGGAAGGCATTGCTCCTTTTCATGTCATCTCTTTCTGGATTTATAAATTTTGGACTTCTGTTTTTTAAATAAGAGAGAGTTTAACGGAATGTATGATGATAACATCTACATTGTATTTCACTACGAAAATCGAAGGCGAATGTTTGGTGCTAAACATCAAAAAGTAATTCCAATTCTTAGTTGATTCACAACGAGAGGCAAGCTTTACACAAGTAAAACATTAAAGTAATCATCACATGACTAAAAGTTCAACAATAGTTTCCAGCCCTTCAGTGGTCTCCATTCCAGGCAGCTGGATTCTATCAGGGAAGGGCCGCCTGCACCTGGAGGTGGGAGATTCTGGGTGTGGGTGTGGAGCCTGGGCCCCTGCCCAGATGTGTCATTTATCTCCATATTATTCACCTCCTCTTCATTCAGAGCCAGAGAATTTCCCTCCCTTGGTACTTAGTTATGCTGATTAAATGAATTAATACACATAAAGTGCTTAGCATCACTGAACTCAGAAAATGTTGGCAGTCGGGATTATGAACAAATGATGTGAAAACAAAATGAGAATGTCTTACTCAGTCTCTTTTTTTCAGTGCGTTAGTTCCCTTCTCATTTTTTTTAAACCTTTATTTCCTCAAAAATAGAATTACGATGGTATCTAAAGAAAAATGTGAGAAGGAAAATAATGATCCTTATAGTGAAATGGCTCAGGATTATGAGAAATAAGTGAGGTGGCATTATCCTACTTCCAGAGTTGTGTCTCTCTCACACACATACAAACACACTAACTCACTTACACTTTTTCAGATAACACATGTATACACACAAGCACAGAGACACATCTGTTTCTTATAAGATGATGTAACTGGAGAGAAAAGATTGCTTGAACAATTATTTTAAGATTGCATACACCAGGAATAAACAGTATTTTGAATTTGCATGCCTTAAAAATAGGATGACACATTTTATGGGAAAAGTAATTTCGTAGGGTAGGTCACAGGAATAACTTATTAAAAGGTAGTCATTAATAATTCATAATATCTTACAACAGGTTAATCCATAATTTAGGATCTATCTGAAGTTGAATAAATACATTTAAGAATTTTCTTGGTGTTCTCCGGAGGGCTTCGTAATCCAGAGTGTAAATGTCATTAATAAAAATTCCTGCAAAAAAGGCTACATTTTAAAAATTCAAAAGATATTTATAAGAATTTTGAAACTTTTAAAGATGATAAGAGATCTTTAGTGACTTCCACTAAAGATAGAAGTCAAGAAATTGAAGAGTAACCACACATGTTCTGTTGTCTGCTCACCGGTTTCCTTACAACACTTTTTCTTTTTTCCATTTAGAAATAAGACCCTGGTGAGAAAACCTTTTGAACTCTTCAGATGAAAGACAGATTGCAATGACCACCACTAACAGTTTTTAGTAATCGCCCCGATTTTCTTTCTCACATAATCCATTCCTTCTGGGCAGCCATTTCCTAGACCTCTGAGCAGGCAAAAGAAATCAGGTCATTAAGATACTTCAACTAAACAATTAACATGCCTTAAGGATATAAGAGGCTGCTCCCAACTAACTCTGCAGGGAACAAATCTATGATCCTCAACCACCATAGTGCCCAGAGCATGACATTCATTCCACAGACACTTACTGAATAAAAGAAGAGCCCACTGGATAGAATGTTATTGTCTCAATAACTTGAGAGATAACTTTCAAATAAAGAACTGTTTTTCCCCCACGTCACTCCATACTCAAATTGAGCTATTTAGCATTCTCTAAACTACTCTTGCCATTGCTGTTAGTATTGTTTTGCATTCCCAAGTTTTGATAACAAATGTGGCTCTGAATAACTAAAGAATGTGAGGCAGTTTGCAAATAGAAGAAATAAAAGAAATAGTCAAGCGTAAGACTCAAGAGTACAGTCACCAAGTTTAAAGACAAGCCAGAGAAGCAGAAACCGTGGCCAAAGCAAACAGAGCTTTATTCCACAGAGCTAGGGTCTTCAGTGGAACGAGAAACAGGGAGGAGACTCCTGAGAGGTAGAATGACAAGTGAGATTAAACTAAGGAGATACTGTGCTGTTTAAGAGTCAGCATTCTCACCTTTAATTGTAGTGTCAACTAGATTTCATTATTCTCTTCCTTTTTTTTTTCTATAGATGAGAGTGCAGACCAGCACCAATGTTACAGTAAGTCCACTTTTAAAATTTCTAACTAAGAAAAAAAAAAAAAAAAAAAAAAAAAAAAATTTCTAACTAAGTCAAATTTAGGGCTAGGATGATGATGGCTCCTCCATAACTAATCAGAATCTCAATGAGGTTCTCGGATAATAAGATCTTTTCATTGATTGTAAATTTAGGTTTATTGACTTTAAACTTTGACCAACAGCCAAGGGGACCCAGCTCTTGCTTTCTGGAATTAAACTGATGGCAGAGAATTGCTTGGAAACTGATTACTCCTGGAAGCTTCCATTTAAAAGCTTCACCTAAGTTCTTCCAAGCACCCACTGCCAAGGAATGTAAACAATGGAGACATCCCAACTTGTGAGAACAACAAGGAAATAGCCAATGGAAAAAGAAAAATTAAAACACTTTACTTTAAACTTGAAAACAGCATAAAATTCGAGTGCAATTCTGTAATTTATTTAATCCATATTGCTAACTGGGAAAGGCAGCTTGCCACAGATGTAAAGCTATGGTGGCTTGCTCTCAGAATCCCGCGAGGTTTTCTGAGAGTCAGGGAAACGCTTCACACACACACACACACACACACACACACACACACACACACACACACACACACACACTCTGCCATTCCCAACCAGTTTTACAGAAGATTCAAGGGCCTGGGAAATGCTTATCTCTCCCTCCCTTCCTCCCTCCGTGTGTCTCTCTCTCTCTCTCTCTCTCTCTCTCTCTCTCTCTCTCTCTCTCTCTCTCTCTCTCTCCCATTCAATGGCGTGCCTGAAGCACTCAAGCAGTCTCCAGCATAGTGGGCGCTCAGAGGCGGGGGAGCTGTTGTTCTTCATCAGCAGTGTGTTGTCCTTGATATTGCGGATCCTACCCTTCCGAACTGGGTGACACAAGACAAACCCATTGGCCTCTATTTGATCATTGGCCAGATGACCACTGAAGTCTTTTCTAGCTAAAAAATTTTAAGCATGGGGTCAGGGCCAGAGCACTTGATGAATCTAGTCTCCCTGTGTGTCCCTGTAAAGAAGTGTTCTCACCTGAGTGAATAATAGTGCACAAGAGATGCCTGGCTGCTCCAGCTGCTGCGGCTTCCAGATCTATGCCAGGCACTAGTGGTGTTGTTTTCCAGCTGATGGTGCCCAGCAACTCAGGAAAGGTGCAAGGGGCAAAGACAAGAGGCTCCCCACAAGACATACAAGAAGAGACATTGCTGGGCTCCGCTGCAAACAAGGGGGCAAATGGGGCTTTTAATGTAACTAACCTACTCTTTAGCATCGGTCACCATTGATAGAATAAACACAATAAATGCCGCCCCCTGCCCCCAATTCTGTGCTTTTCTATCAGGATACCTCCTGGATTACAGGATGTGATTACCTCTCACAGCTGAAACGAATTGTTGCCACTACAGAAAGGACCATTATTGTCTGGGATTATAAAGCTCAAGGGAGCAGCCAGGTAACTGTGCCAAAAGAAATACTCAAAGAAGCGAGATTGTCTTTTCCATACCGGTAGGATACTAGCAATGCCCTTTCTCTATTATAGGTAAAATGAGAGTATTTAACTAAATAATCAAGTTCTGCATTAACATTCTATAAGTCTAGTAAAAAGGGAGCATTCTTTCCATTTGCTGTGTATTTAATTTGAAGGTATTGTTTTGTTTTCTTTTTTGTTTTGTTTTGTTTTTGAGAGAGAGGCTAATTCCGTTCTTTTATAGTCTTCTCTAAATCCAAGTATTAGCATTCTACTTACACTCATGCTATCACGTTCAAAGCTTTTCTATCCACTCCAGCTTCTTTTGGTAAGAAAATTACCAAAATCAAATGCCTAATTCTGGTAAAAAAAAAAAAAAAATCTAGTGGGGCAGACGTGAATGTTAACCCTTTTGGTGGCTGAAATGTTACCACTTAACCGATTCACAATATTTATTGAGCATTTGCAGGTACATAGAAGTAATGACCATGTTCCCTATGTGCTAACAATTCAGTCTTGAGGGATCTCATGAAAGAATATGATATAAAGGTGCCGAAAATTATATGGTAAAATGGAACAAGTGCAATAGGGGCTCAAGGAGGCGGGAGGTTATAAAAAAATGCCCGCAGGAAGCAGGCTGATTTGAAGGACACGGAGCATTAAGAAATACTATAACCTTCCTTCGTGCCACACTTAGTCATGGTGAAAAACTAAGCTTCTAATGCTTGTCCACAATGTTGTAACCAACTAGGGATGGCACGATGATTTTTAAAAAGGCAGCTGCTTGCTTAATGTACTTTACTATGTGATGTGTCCCTGTCTCATGTCCTGTCATTTGATTGCAATTTCTTCTTATTTCAGCTCTCTCCTGTTTTCGCTTTCTTTTCAATCCCATGGAAGCCTCCAGTTCCTTAAAAGTATCGTCTTCCACACTTGAGTCCCCATCCCTCTTCTCTCCTTCCTTTCCCACCTGCTCCCACTTGGGGTGGTCATCTGGGCAGAAGTCTTCCTCACCCTGTATCTCTACCTTCCAAACTCTCATCCTGATAGATGCTATTGCCCCTCTCTGTGCTCCTTCACAGAGGCTGAGCCCTGAGGGGAATACATACAGCCACACTGCTTGGCATTACTCTAAATTCAAGGTCTGCAGATGGGCCTGAGTGCTCAGTGGCTTCTGTCAATCTCTTTTTTGTGCTTGCCAACTCACTTCCCATTCCTGACATGTATTCCAAAATTCCATTATTCTTTCTGGCCCTTTCCTTTTCCGCTAATGAACTTGTCCCTATTTTCCTGAGAAAGCTGAGTCTCTGAGGCTTGCCCTCTTTCAATTCTGCTTCCTGTTAATACTGCCTTACAAATCCAAGATGGGGACACTCACAGTATTATGTCAGAAATTCTCATCACTACTGAACCAGAGGGAGGGAGGGACCTCACTCTTTTCCCCACAAAATACCCCAAAACACAATGCTGTGCTCACAGTGAGTGTTCACTAACATTTACTTGGTTAATTTTGTTTTCTTTCCAAGCCCCTTTAACACTCTGGGAGTCTCTAAAATGAGAAACATCAGAAGTAAAACTTTAATTAAATCACAGGGAACATATATAATTTCATATTTAGAGCAATGTAATAATAACGTACTAAAAGCATTGTTCCGTTTCTAGGAAAACTATTTTGTCATAAAACCTATGGATCACTGCCTCCTGTGTGTGTGTGTCGTGTCCCTGCCCAACCAGTTCTGTCGAGATGACATCCTCTTGGGGGATGACGGCGGTTTTGTGAACAAATACACAGTAAACAGTGATGACTTTGGACTGAGGCAGGCAAAATCCAAAAGAAAATCACAAAGTCAGGTCTTAGAGTCAAAGAACTTTAAAAGGTAAGAGTATGACATGGGTAGTTCAATTGTTTTAATGCAGACATTTTTCTCAAGTTTTTATATAGTGAAAACAATGTGCCAAACCCCTGATAAAGATTTGAAACACAAAACTGAACAAGAAATATCTCTTACATCAAGGAACTTCCAATATAATAGGGAAGACAGACAGGAAAATCAGCAATTGAAATTCCTATTCTAAGTGCTATTGACAATTAAAATCTATTTTCCACATCCCACCCCTTCTACTAGTCTTGAAGTGACTGCTTTATGTCCATAGTTGTAGGGCTTTGGTTCAGCTAGACTTCAGGCGAATTTCAGTGATGTTGTTCTGTAGTTTAGTTGTGATTTTGATATGGTCATTAAAGAGAGGAGGCCTGCACAGCACTTACCTACCTTGCCATCTTGACTGGAAATCTCTCACAGGGTTATTTCTAATAGTAAAATATTAATATCTAGTGTCCAATAATAGGGGATTTATTAATTTAAATGATTAATAATTTAAATAATTCAGATATCATATAAATGTAGACTATAATAAAATATAATGTAATGTGAATATTTACGTATTTTATAAATGTCATATGTATAATACATTTATAGGTAAAATATACACATATTTTAAAATATATCTAAAAAATATTTAAGGTATCAAAGGCATTCAATAAACCATAGTATTAGAGAATGCCATGCACCCCCATGAAATTATGTTTTGGAAAATATTTAATAATATGGATAATGTTCATGTATAATGTTAACTAAAACAACTTTTAATTTTTTATGTATGTATGAATCCATTTTTGTAGAAAAACACATAGATGTATACGTGTGTGTGTGTATGTGTATTTCTACTTAGAAAAATATTGAATGTATATATCCCAAAATATTAACAATGATTCTCTATGGGACCTCAAAGAGATGATTTTTATTTTCTTCTTTATGTTTTCCTACTTTCTAAATTTTCAAAATGAAAATTTTAAGATAAGAAAAAACAAATATATAGGATTGTACTTTGTTATTAATATAACACATACTATCCCAAAGGTAAGAAAATAAAAGCTTCAAAATTCGGGATCATATTTTGTTATTAATGTAGCAAATGTTTTATCTCAGAGTTAGAATATGCAAGTAAAAGCTCATTACGACTGTTACTACAATGGAACTAGCCCACTGCTGGAACCCGAAGAACAACACAATCATTAAGTATCTGGCTCCATTTTCCACCATTTGTGTATGAGTGCTATTATTTAGTTCCACCAAAGTAGTAGACTCTGGTGGGGAACTGCTCTATATACTATCAAGCATTTCATTCCAGGTATGATAGGTTCTTAGAATAGACTCTGAGACATGAATCTTCTCTTTACTGATATGTCAGAAAACCTGTCAGACTGTCAGGGCCTGTTTTCCATCCCTGTTTCTATTAGATATATTAGAAATAGGATGAAGGATCTGAGGAATTTGAGGAATCTGAGTCCAATTAAATGAGTATTAATTCACATTGGTTCTTTTGGGTGATTATTTGCATGTAAATGATTTAATCAGGTGGATGACCATGCACATGATTTAATTGTTCAGTATTGAAGGGTGTATATATAGGTTGAGTGTTGAGGCATTTTGTTACACCAAGAGATCTTCAAGCCAAATAGAATGAAAAGTAGTAAGCCCAAAGCAATCATTAAATTCTGGAGCCATCATTAAAGTTTTCCTGCAGTTGATATCCACACAATTCATTCATATTGAATGGGCAGGGGTGGGAGTGTGGGTAGCAAACACTGGTATGCAAAACACTGTACAAATGAAAAAAAGATGTAGACGTCATCGAGTTCAAAATGTAACACAGGCTGGCATGTAAAAAGAAATCTTCCTTTCTGCTGTGTTCAATACCATATTGTCAAACTTTGCTGCCTTGAGTATAAACATGTCTATTCCTCAACTAGACTCTAAGGAACTTTGAGACAATATTTTTACCTTAATCATCTTTATTTCCTTGGTATCTGGGATACAGTAGGTGCTCAATGAATCGTTGTTAATGAGGATACAAACATAAAATGAGGACATAACATCATGAAGACTGTTTCTTACAGGTTAACACAAGAATTTTACAGCAGAAGTTTTGGCCTCTAAAGCCAAAGCTCTCCCTCAAATGTCCTGTATACTGGTGAACAAGCCATGACAAGGAATGTAACAGCTATCCTAGATCCAGCTTCAACAGTTATCTGGGATTATAAATCTCCCGGTTCTTCAATTTTGAAAGAATTCACAGAAATATAATATCATAATAAAATGCAATATCATAAAAGACATAAAACAATATGAAATGGTTCTTCATTTGGATGACCAGAAGGTTTTTCCAGTAAAGTGAGGAAAATAGTGCCAATATTAGACTGAGATTCTTCGATATTATTCTTTAATTCTGAAATTATAGCTCAAAATTTGATGATAATCTTTTATTTTTTTCTAAATAAGCTAGGTCATGAAGAGTTAATTACACAGTTAAACTGGGGATAATTTATAGGATGGTATTATATATGCAGGCTTTACCCCAGTTTGGTTGCAATTCGTTCAAGTCAAAATGAAATGCCAATAGACACTCAACATGATGTGTTTGTATGTCTAATATAACCCCCTCTTTTTTCTTTTAATTCCTAGTATTAAAAGGAAGCTACATAATGACTGGGTTATGAAAATTAGATATATTTCAGCCCTAAATTGCTTTGGATCCTGCTCCTTAGACAGTGTTCATTCACTAGTTTTGGACTCTCTGAAGAGACTTGAGGATAATTTGTAAGTACGATAGTTTATATCCAAGAATATTCTGTGACTTTCAGGCTTTTTATAATTGATAAGCCCTTGGCAGCCTCAAAGCGTTCAAACTGGTTTTTAGAAAAATCAGATGTTAATTATTCCATTTATTTGACAAATTAATTAGATTTTCAGAAGGAACTTGAAGTTATTTGTGCAAATCTTAACATGATGGGTCCTGCTAGTGGCAATTTTGCTCGTTTGTTTGTGGCTATATCATATAATCTATTGGAATAAATCAATACAGGTATATCAATAGCTATATTTTCCAAATATAGTCCTATTGGTAAAACTATATACTTTTTAAATCTATATACTTTAAAAACCATTCTTACAGGTCAATTGTGCTGACTGTCTGCAGCACGCTCATCACATTTCATGTGTAATAACTACACAAGCTGGGCTTTCTTATAGACAGCTGACTTTGAATAGCATGGTTAAATATTAATTAATAACTATTAATATATAGCAACTATATATGTTAATAGTTATCTTAATATGTGGTGATAGTATATTAATATAGAGTAACTATTAAACAGCTATTATATTTTAATTTTCAGTTTTAAAAATTCAGTAAGATATATGCCACAGATGTGGGTAAACCTCAAAAACCTCATGCTAAGTGGCAGAAGCCAGACACCAAAGGACTGCATATTGAATGATTCCATTTGTCTAACAAGTCCAGAAAAGGCAAATTCATAGAGACAGAAAGTAGATCAGTGGATACCTAGCAGTGCTGGTGGGAGCAGGGGTCCCGAGTGGGCAAAGGGAACTTTCTGGAGTGGTAAAAATGTTCTAAAGCTTATTGGGGTGATTGCTATCCAACCCTGTAAGTTTACTAAAAATAATCGAGTTATAGACTTACAAATGAGTGAATTTTATTATTGTCTATAAATTATACCTCAATAAAGCTGTCTTTTAAAAATGCTTGAAACTTCCCGTTTCCAGTTTGGCATGTAAAACATTTGGAAGTCAGCGCTCAGTCCTAACAATGGACACATATTTTTCCCTTATTTAGAAAAAGATGAAAACGTTTATCTTAGCATGTAACAAATTGCACTAAGAAGTGAATTAAAAACTTTTTTTACGGCAATTTAAAAACAATTTCATTTCTTAACACCAGATCTGATTTCACAAATATCATTTGTATGGCATAATTAATTGCAGAGTTTCACTTAGTTTTTGTAACATAATTAACTGCTAGTAATTACAGTCTGGCCCTTTAAAGGAGTGCATTTCTGAAATATTTAACTAAGAAATAGATGCAACTTTACTTTTAATTTGATCTTAGATTATGTTGGCAATTCATGATTTATATTTTTATATTTTTATTACATTTATAACCATAAATAAACACTGCAAAAGCATATGCAAATATAATATGCCCTTGTGGTCCTATAGAAGATATATATTCTACTCAACAACCAGAAAAAGGATTGTCATCTCCAGGATACAAAAATGTACTATCATATTTTTAGCAGCACAACTGTTTCCAGTACACTTACCAGGGTAATTCTAACAGTCAATATGGCAACCAGAAAGCTATACAGGTCATGTAGTTCAGCCTTTAACCCAGAGTGTATCAATTATTCAACAAATATTTACTAACTCACCATGTGTTAAGAACTGAGGATGATACAAATATGTTTAAGTTATGACCTTTGCCTTTAAATGTTTAAGATCTAAGTGGAAGACAGGAAATACAAACAGAAAATCAGTATAATGCTGGAGCCAGATCCTATCAGCTCATGAGAGCTTAGCATGACTGCTAAGATTTCAGGAATTTGTCAAACTTGTTTAAACACTGCCATCATTAAAAAGTAAATTACAAAGCTCACAAGTCAATTATATTAAAAACAAAGGCAATAAATACTTAAAACTCATCACTTCCTATTTATTTTACTACATTTTACTATTACCTATGTTTTTGAGGGTATTACGTCCTCAAGAACATAGAAATACTATATAAAGATATACAACTGTATATCTCTTCCCAACTACGTGTTCAGAAATCTCACATTGCTAGTTTGATATCAGCCATGGTAGGACTATATGTACCATGGAAAACAGCAAATGCTGTAAGCCAGTGACACTTCCGCACCCCCCACTGCCCTGGCCCCGGCTGAATATTAAGCACGTACCATCACACTACAGGATAGGAAAAAAGTAATTGAGTGGGAGTGGAGTGGATAAATAGTCACATTAAAGAAATGGCATTTACAAAGGTAAGGAAGTGGAAAAGAAGATAGTGAGTACTAGAAACTGTAAGTGGGTCAATATGATTGGAGTACAGAAAGGGAGAAGAGCTGGGAAAGATGAGGCCAGATGCACCAAACATGAAAAGACCTGCATACCACACTAAAGCGTTCACATTTTAAGCTGCAAGCTACGGTAAGCCTTTGAATGCTTTAGACAGGAGAGTGGTAAAATATGTGCTTTGACAGATCACCTTAGCAGCCAGGTGTAGAATGAAGAGGGGAAAAGGTAAATTGAAGAGAGGGAGACCACTGGGAAACATGGTACTCGTTTAGAAAACAAGTGTTGGAAGTTTTCGCTTAACCAGTGGAAGTAAGGATGGAGAGAGAACAGATTCTTATATAACTTAGAAGAATTGGCGACCTACTGGATGAGAGCAATAAAGGAAAGAGGAATCTAAGTTTCATTTTTCACTCTCAACACTATTTATTGTGTGCCTATTATAGACCAAAAAGTGTTCTAAGAAGTGCTACAAGGTTATATATAAAAGAAATTAACTCTCTCCTCTCCTGGAGCTCATATTCTAGTAGGAGAGACGTATAATAAAGAATCAAACACACAATATAAGGATGCGATGGAAGTGCAGTAGGGTTATGGGACAGAGAGGGATGGGAGGCAGTAGCTCTGACGGGATAGTCACGAGATGCTGATCTAAGGAGGTAACATTTGAGCTGAGGTCTGATGACGTGAAGAGCAAATCATGCAAATGTCTAGGAGAAGCGTTAGAGCAGGACAAGGCTGCCTGGTTTCTGGTTGAGGACCGTTCGCATGGCTGTGCTATTTACTAAGACAGAGGGAATATAAGTGAAGGAATAAGTGTGTGAGGGAGCAAGTGAGTCATTTCAGCCACCTATTGATCCTCCAAGTGGCTTTGGGCATGTTATATCTGAACCCAAATAATCTCATTTATGAATGGGAATAACATAATACCAACTTTCTTAACTCACAGGATATTTGTGCTGCTCAAATAAGCCGAGATGGGTGAAAGTGTTTGAAAATTGTAGAATGCTGTAACAACTGAAAGTATGATTATTTGTTATAGACATTTGAGTTCTTTCATAAAGAATGGATTTTTAAAGTACTTTGATTTCCATATGCTGTCAAAATTCACAGTCATAATAAATACTCCAATACTGGAGAGAAGGAAAGGCACGAATCTTTCCTTTGGGAACAAGTTGTAGGGCCAATATACCTTTTCCCAAGCATTAGGATCTGCTAATTAAGTGGTTTTCAGTGAGGTAGTAGTCTTTTGTATCTCATTCAGATTGGATAACCTTTTTGTCAGGGAAAATATGCCCTTCAACTATCATGATTCTAGGCAAAGCTAATGGTTTTGTTTGTTTGTTTGTGTTTTGGTGGAGTAACTGCAGGAGCAGAATGCATTCGTTACTCTCTCACACTCTTATTTTATTCCTTTTAACCCTTGTATCCCATTCCATTTTCACACACACACACACACACACACACACACACACACACACACACTTACAGGCAAGCATTGTATTGGGTTTAATATATCCTTTTGTTTATATGTTTCCTTCAAAATATATGCTTGTATGTATTTTTAATTTATGTAATAGTATTGCAGGGCATTTAAATTCCTACTCTCCATAGTGTTCCATAGATGTGGTACTTAGTAGTTGTAAACACTTCGATTATCTAGAAGGATTTATTTTTTCAACTAGCCCGTACTTTCTGCTTTGCTCTGAAAAGCATTGGTTCTGCAATTGTCAGGAGTTTGTCTTTGAGCCCAGTTTTGAGCTTCCTAGTATTTTTCCGTATCTCTTGGAATTTGGCTGATGATACATTCAGTCCAAGGGAGTCAGGAAACTGTAAAATAAAAACACTCAGGCCACCTCAGCAAATGATGGTCATTGATCTATTCAGTCAGATTCTGACTAAGCTTTTCAACCACTTCTTTGGGCCAATGTCCTTGTAAATCTAGAAGCTAAAGTGAGTTCTCAGTGATTCAGTGTGATCATGTTTTCCTGAACCACCAGTGCCATTGGAGAATTATCCGAGTAGGAGGGGAGTCGGGTCCACTCCATCCCTAGATTCAGCATATTCCTATTTCTGTAATTTCCTAGAATGAGTCTTCAGCTGAACCAGATGAAACTGCATTTATAGTAATATGTAACCAGCCAGCTATTAAAATGGGAGCCAGCACAGCTCCTGAGAAGGCTGGAAAAAATACTTATCTCAGAAAATTTCTATTTCAATCACTTCTCGGCCTTTTGGCTAAGATCAAGTGTAGAAAATTTCTATTTCAAAAATGATTATTATTCTGGTTATCATTTTGTATGATAATTTCACAGACAGAGTTTTGTACCAGCAAGAAAACGAGCACCTGCAATTAATTATGCCATGTAAAGCCTGTTGGCCTGTTTGAACCTTGAACCCTTCGAGAGCTTGACAATTTCGAAGAAATGAGCTGATCACTACTGGGCATTGCTTTTTATCGGTTGCCCAACTCAGAGGCAGATTATAATATCAGAAAGGGTATAATGTCCTCAGTAGGGCTGTTCTGGATCCAGACAGAACTGGGTTTTGTCCTAGCACTAGTTTTATGACCATTGAACATATTAGCATTTAGCGCTTCTTAGCCTCAATTTTATCATCTTTAAGTGGGAGTGAACCTTATAGTCTTCTGAAATTGACCTAAGTTAACGGCACAGAAAGTACCTGACTTAATTTTGGGCACATAGTGCTCAATAAATGTTTTAAGTGCCTCTTTTTGTTTCCTTAATGAAGATACTGAAAAGTATTTTAAAGAAAAGCAGAATTTGAATACTGAAGACAATAGGTGGAGCAATTATAGACCTGTATTGCTTTGGGCTTCATGTTTCTGCATCTGGAACAGGAGACAGAAAACCCCAGGGGCCAAATCCATCTGTTTTTGTAACATCTGCAAACTAAGAATAGCTTTTACATTTTTAAATGGTTGGAAAAAATCAAAAGAAAAATAATATATCATGACCTATAAAATGTATATGAAATTCCAATTTTTTGCTCAAAAAGTAGTATGGGAACACAGCCATGCTTTCTCATTTATGTATTATCTAGGGCTGTTTTCATGCTACAACAACAGAGCTGAGTAACTGTGACAACAGAGACTGTAGGGGAAAGTCTAAAATATTTATTATCTTGTTCCTTAAAGCAAAGGTTTGCCAACTCCTCATCTAGAGTTTTCCATGGCATTCTCTATTGCCCTTTTGGAATGACACCTGATAATCCAGAGGGAGGACCACTTTGAAAAAGATGCCTTTACCTGAGGCATCCCGAAATTTCTTACTTCACATCATCAAGAAGAAACTAAAAATGCTTTCTTCCTTGTCCGCTACCCTCACTCCCAACAACTTCCTCCAGGACCAAGGGGAGAAAAGACAGAAGGACACACTGCTTGCTCAATGGGCCTTGTTTTTAGCAAGCACACAATCCCCCTGGAATGCCTTCATGTCTGGGTATCATCTTACATTCAGTAGACAACCCCAATCATGTAACATGTGTCCCCATGGAGTCCCCTCTTGACCTTCCATCTGATGACCCGGCTTCCCTCTCTAGATGAGAGCTTGCACATGTGTAACAACAGGAAAGAAAACTGAGCTGAAGTCTGCTGTACTTCAGGCAGGGTCTTTTGACAGTAGAGTGTTTTGTTTGTTTGGTTTTCTTTTCATATTTTGAAAAACTTCTTGAAAGATGTTTCTTTTTCAAAAGTGCTACTATATCAAGAGTCCCAGGAAAAAAATCCAGAGGTAACTTCCCAGAATCAATACATTTCTGATCTATGTGACTCTGGAAAATGGTATTGTCAACTAGGTGTTTGTCCCTTCAGGGTGTTCAAATATTTATTGGGAGTCTTCTATATTCAAAGTCCCATGGTATCTACATTTTATTACAGAATAGATGACATGAGCCAACATATATACTAAAATTTTATGATAGATATGCTATATTCCTTAAGAGAAAATAACATGGTACTAGGAGATAAAAATAATACAAAAGACATTATTTAGTTGTTGTGGGAGGGAGGGTGGAATCCAGCAAAGGCCTTTATGAGAAAGTCACATTTAAGCTGACACCTGTAGGAAGATGGGTGTTTATGTGGTTAAGGCTCTGGGAGAAGAACATCTTTGGCTTGTGCAGAAGCTCTTGAGGAGGAAAAAGCAACGTGCAGCCAGAAAAGAGGTTGATGAGAGTAGCATGGCTGGATCATGAAGTGGGGGAAGAGGAGGGCATGGGATGAGCCCAGAAAGGTGACAAGGACTACGTGGGTCATGTAAGCCTGATGAAGGAATCTGGCTCCTCTTAGAGCTTCGGGAAGCCACTGGAGAGAATGACAGGATCTAATTCATGTTTTACGCAGATCACTCTGACTGTAGCATGACTTGGGTAGGAAAGGGGAAAGAAGAATGGGCTATAGTGGAAACTGAGAAGTTAGCAGTTTATTACAGTTGTTCTGGTAAGAGAGGATGGAGGGTTGAACCAAGATACTGAGGTGGGAATGGGAAGAAGTGAGATTTCAGGTATTTTTTAGAGGCAAAATCAACAGGACTTGATAGAAAGTTGGATGTGAGTGGTGAGAGAGGAGAAAGTGTCCAAATGTGTCCCTGGCATATGTGCTACCAAATGGACTCACTTAGCCAACCAGTGTCCTTTCTGATTAAAACATGATGTATCTCCGCCCATCCTTAGTCCCAGCAACAAGCACGGAACAAAGGTGGAGGGCTGTATTTTTTTTCTTAAGTAGAAACAATACAAAGTACTGTGCTAATATCACCACAATATGGAGTAAATATTATGGATTCTGCAGGTCAGTGAGGATTTAATAATCACATACTTTCTGTGGGTAAATGGATTTTATAACCAATGAGAAATGAGCCTATTGAACATAATCTATTTACAAATTGGAATTAGCTTCATAAAGAAAAATATATAAGGTTTACTTCAAATTTGTGTTTCCCAGGCCTGTCAGAGAATTTTCCATGCCACGAGGAGCAAACACTTTTTGTTACTGTATAAAAGCAAATGTGATTGTCACTGGAGGTAAGAGAACAGTTTATGTTGCACAAAGATTTTCTACTTTGCAGTGCTCTCCTTAATTAACATAGTCATAAAATATTCATAAAGTTATAGAATTTTACCACTGGATAAACCTTTTAGAGAATTTAAAAGTTTATATAAAGTCAAATCTGTCAGGCTTTTTCTTTGTGACTTCTGGATTTGATGGCATATGTAGAAAGGCCTTCCCTAGCCCAAGAATATGTGAAACAAATTCTTCTGTATTTTACTATTGTTTTCTATGGTTTTGTTTTATATTTTACCTTTAGATCTTTATCTAGAACTTATTTCAATGTGTGAGGGCATGTGTTCCTCACCTGGGACCAATATGTGGGCTTCAGAGGAGTCACATAGCTCCCTAAAGCTGAATGATACTTGTGTGTTTATGTGCACTTTTCTGGAAAGAAAGTCCAAAATTCTATCAAATTGCCAAAGGGGTCCATGACCGAAAAAGTCAATAGCTCATGGTTTAGAGTTAATAGAGAAGAGGGCCAGGGATAGAGCCTTGAAGAATACCAACATTTAAGGGTGAAGTTGGCTAGTAGATAGGAAACCAGGTCATCTGATGAGAGTAAGGGGAAGATGCTGCTATAAGAAGTCGGGGAAAAGTGGAGGCCTGGAATATTCTTTGAGCCTCAGATTCCTCATTTGTTCCACTGGGGTTCTACTACAGTAGGATGGCTTTGAGCCTGGGCTGTGGAGTCATGCCATCTAGATACAAATTCTGGCTCTCTTACTAGCAAGTTGTATGACCTTGGGCGGGTTATTTAACTCTTCTAAGCTCACTCTCATCTGTAAAGTGGAGCT
This sequence comes from Rhinolophus hipposideros, assembly GCF_964194185.1. Classification (NCBI taxonomy): domain Eukaryota; kingdom Metazoa; phylum Chordata; class Mammalia; order Chiroptera; family Rhinolophidae; genus Rhinolophus; species Rhinolophus hipposideros. The sequence goes on along the minus strand of NC_138072.1, from coordinate 18,389,441 downwards.
GATAATAATACCTACTTATAAGGTTATTATAAGAATTAAACAAATTCAAATAAAGTACTTAGCACGGTGTCTTCCACATAATAAGTGCTCAACAAAAATTGCTAATAATAATACTAATACAACAAAAAAACACCTACCTCCTATGGTTGTGTTTAGATTGAGATAATGTATACCTGGTACATAGTAGGTTCTCAATAATTACTAATTCCATCCATTTATAACACATATGCAAAATTACTTTGACAGATATCTGGAGGTTTTGTTGAAATAAAATGAAATCTGAGATTCCATTTAGGAGGTTGCTACAGAACTCAGGAGTGAGATGGTGAGGGTCTGAATTATTGGAGGTGCCGTGAAAAAAGAAAAGAAAGAACCAGTCTCAAAGACATGGGAAATAAATTATTCTTAAAACCTGGAGACAGAATGATATTGGGGATTAATAAGTTCTAGAATAGAAGTTCAAGATCAAGATGCCAGCAAGGTCGATTTCTAGTAAGGGCTCTCTTCCTGGCTTTCACATGACCGTTTGCCCACTATTGTGTCACATGGCAGAGAGAGAACAAGGTCCTTGATGCCTCTTCTTATAAGGGCACTGAGTTCATCATCAGGGTCTCCGTCTCGTGACCTCATTTGAGCCAATTATCTCTCAAAGGCTCCATCTCCAAATACCATCACCCTGGGGGTTAGGGATTCAACATATTAATTTGGAGGGGTAGGAGAGGTGCATAATTCAATTAATAGCAATTGCCTGAGAAATAGAAACCAAGAGTCACCTGTGCCCTGAGTTTTTTCAGCCTGCCTGTAATAACACTCCAGGACCTAAGAACCTCTGAAATAAAATAGCTGACCTTATCAAAGAAGTCAGGTGAACATTCAATACAAGTTTATTTTTTGTTTAGATACATGTTTTCCCACTGTTTTGCGAACTGATAGTTAAACCTTTGAGCTAAGATACATCAACTCAACACTGAAGTTATGGAAGTGGTTCAATAAATACTTGTTGAACTTTTACTGTAGCTTATACACTAGAGATACCGTAATAAACAAGAATGGTCCAGATAAATAAACAGTCAATTACAAAAGATGATAGGAGTAGGGGCGTATAAGCAGGGCACTCTGTTTTGAAGACTATGAAGACATTCTGAAATATTCTTGGAAGGACAACTATGCTGAGATTTTAAGGATAGATTGAAATACTCAAAGGAGAAAAAGAAAAGGGTAGAGAAAATAGTACGTTCCTTTTACATGGGCCCAAGAAAATAATCATAGAATTACGGAAGCATTTGTGTCTATCACATTTGTCTGGCTTCTCAATATCCAACTATCAAGTCTCCTAATTCTCTTCCATATCTGACTGGTTCTGGATAAATATATTTACATAAAAAATTCAGTATACAGCAGCAAATTCATCCTGTGGGTGGCAAAATATATGCTACCTGATTAACTAAAATGATCATGCTGAATTTCAGATATTTTATATGTAAATTGTGACTCTTTATAATTTAGCTTATATATAAATTGTAACAGGTAACAATGCTATTATACATCTTTTTTTCCTAAAGGGTCTTTTTTTCCTAAAGGGTGTTTCATAATAAATAAGATGTTTAAGAATGCATTATAATATTCTTAATGTGATACCATTTTCTGATATGTGATTCTAGACAAATCACATTTAAATCATTAAATTAAATCATTTAATTAAAATCACTTAATCTTTAGGAGTTAGTTTCTGTCTTTTGTTATATATGAGAGTTGGATTATTTAACTTCTAGGGTCCCAACTTGAAATCTTTTGATATTTTTATGACTCTAGTTACAAGACGACATTTAATTATTTGTGAAATAAAATATACCATATCTTAAAAATATTCTACATTTTGTAAACTATTATATATAGTTTAGATTACTCCAAAAAAACCAATTCGATAACAACTATGCACTAGTTCAGGTAATGCTAGCTGCTATGACAACGAAGCCCCCAAATGTATAATGACTGAAATACAATGGAAATGCATTTTTTTTTTTAGTCATGTAAAATCTAAAATCAATTCTCATAGTTCACTGGCTTAATGTCAGTAATCTGACCACACCTAACTGCAAGGGAATCTGGAAAATGTAGTCTAGCTGTGTATCCAGTAAGAGATAATATGATTTTGGTGAGCAGTTAGCCAGTCTTTATGATAAAACTGTGTGTGTGTGTGTGTGTGTGTGTCTGTAATAATTAAATTTTTATTAACTTTCAATTATTAATATCAGAATTCTAAGAGATCATGGGTAAGTAAAAGGATATGGTCAAATAATTCACAGGAGGAGGTACAATTAGCAGATACACATGGGAGAAAATATTTAGCATTAGCTATTATATAAATTTAATTAAACTATCATTTTAAATCTATAAAAATTGCATATATTTTAAATCATGATAATATCCATGTGCTAAACCCTGGATAATATCCAGGGTTTGATGAAACTGGTATGTTCATATATATAGTTTATGGCCTTGGAATTTGGTACAGCCGTTTTGGAAAGTAAGCTAACAATATGTTTTAAAGCCATAAAAATATTGATAGCCCTTCACATAGTGGTCCCACACTTGGGAATTCATCCTCAGTAAATAATCCAAAAGAAGAAAAAGACCACACAAATAAAACGACTATTGCAGTGTTGCCAAATAAAGTGAAAAACTAGAATTAGCAGAACCATTTATCAATGGGAAATGGTTAAGACATTGTAATATAGCAACTAAAATGATAATTATGAAGACATGAGTCTGTGGACTTCCATAAATGTAAAAACAAATAGTAGGTATATATTATGTTAATTATGTTTTCTTATTTTAATTACATTAAATATATAAGATTTATATTTTCAAAAGGGCATAAATTGTTCAGTTATAAGGTGAATAAGTTCTGAGGATCTAATATACAACATGGTGATTAGTTAACAACACTGTATTTTGTAATTAAAAGTTGCAAAGAGTAAATCTTAAAAGTACTCATCACAAAAAATCGGTAGCTATGGTAAGTGATGGATATGTTAACTAACCGTATCATGGTAATCACTTCACAACATAGTATACAAATATCAAATAATCACAGTGCACTTAAACTTACACAATGTTGTATATCAGTTATATCTCAATAAAGATGGAAAGAAAAAGAAAGCAACTTTCCTTTCAATCTATATATAATAACAAAATGGCAAACCCACTCTACAAATTTTAATTTGATCTGTCTCTCTGTGCATTCAATATTGCACGTTGTAATTTCCTGTTAAAAATACATGTTAAAATAGTGATTTTTGTATTTTGTCAACATTTATAGCATTTTAGGTATGTATCAAAGATAAAAATTAGTGATAGTGATTTTTAGTTGTTGAGAAACAGTAATCTTCCTCAGCACTCCCTGAAAATAATTTAAGTATATAAATATGAATGGAAAAGTGTTATTCTAAACTCTGAAAATAAAAAGTATATTTGTAAGACAGAAAAAAAATTTAACAATAATTTTCTATTGGGAGTGGACTAGAGATTATGGGGGAAAAGAAAATTTTTAAACAAAAATTGTACCCTTCTATATTATATAAATACTTTTACCATGTACCTGCATGATTTTAACAATTAAAAAATAGTATCTATGCAATGATAGTAACTACATATAAATTATATATGTTTATGGATATATACAAGCATATATATATATATATATATATGCAAATATACATGCTAGACAGGAAAATGGAAAACAAAAACAATTGATTTGTTATAATGCTATAGATTATGCGCAACTATCCTTTTGCTTTCTTTTTTATTATAATATTTGCATAATTTAAGAATGAAAACAAAGAACAGCTGCCTTAAATACTTTGGGGAAGTAAATAAGTATAAATAATACACTAATGAGTAGGAAAGTATTAAATCAAGAAAAGGACTCATGAAATATTTATGAGAATTCACATTTGTATGTGTAAATACAATTATAACAAAACAGCTTTGACAAGAAGGAGCAGATTCCAAAGAAGGCTAGCCTCTTAGCAAGTCAATCAGACTGCATCCTGGAAGAAACAGACTGTGATTTGCTATTAGAAGAAAAAGAAGGATATCACTATGTAACAGACAGGCTCTTTAAACTGTGACCACCTGTATCCCTGAGAAAATGAGTAACTGTTCCATCTCCTTTTCAGGAGACGATAAAGTGCTCCGGTTGTGGCACCCCAATATCAGCACCAAGCCAGTGGGGAAACTTGTGGGGCATATGTTCAGTATCACCGAGATCGTAACAAATGAGAAAGATCAACTCGTCATCAGCCTTTCCTCTGCAAAGGTAACAAAAAGAAAACAACAAAAATGAAACAAAACTTTTTTCCCCCTTAAAATCAATTATTGGAAAATCGGGAACACATACAATTTTTGATTGAAATAGCTGATAGTCACTGAGAAAAAACATTAAAGTGGAGAATGAAATGATGAGCCACTGTTCTGTTTCTGTTGATTACAGCGTGAGAAAGGATTTTTTTTTTTTTTTGAGAAAGGACATTTTTAAAGACAAGAATAACAAGAATACAACATAGGGAAGAGAGCCAATGCTATCCTCACTAGTAAAATCCAGGAGGCCTCCCCATTGCAGACAGGAACATTATTAAATACAGAAAATATAAGGGTTTCTGTTATTGCTGTTGTCACTAAATAGTATTCAAAACATTCTAACCAATGTAATAAACATTATGAATGTTAGAAATGAGAAGGCTAAATTATTATATTTGCAAATAATGTGATTGCTCGAAAATTTTGATAAAATCAGTGTAAATTTTTAGAATAGGTCAGTTTAATAACGTGGCCAGTTATAATAGCAATTTATAAAAATAAATTTCTATGTAAGAGCGGTAATCAGTTAAGAAAAATATGGTCAAAGGGATGGCAGGGTAAAAATTTTGAAATATCTAAAAAATAACCTTAGCATGCAATATTCATTATGTGTATAAGATAACTGAAATTTTTCTGAGGTATTTTCATTTAAGAACATGAATAAAGGAACATTCTATGTTCCTATGTGGGAACATTCTGTTGTAAAATATTCTCTATCAAATTAAGCTATATATTTAATGTGATTCAGGATTATTTAAATATCAGTTTTCCAAGTTTAAAGTTAATGTAAAAAATATCGATATACAAGAATATCCTAGAAACATTGGAAAATATAATTATAAAATGCCACTTTCCCTTTCAGATGTTCATTAAAACATATTATAAAGCCACAATAAATAAAACAGAGCAGTAGTTAATGCAGGAATAGTTAGATATATCTATGAAACAAAATAGAAAATGCAAGAATTAGTTCATGTGTGTATGGGAATTCTATAGATGATAAAAGTAGCATTTCAAATCGGTGAGCAAAGGGTGGTTTTGTTCATTAAATGTTGAGAAAACTGATTAACTATTTGAGGGGCAAATACGTAATCAGATCATCAAAATAAAGAGTAAAATACATTCCATATGAGTGAAAGATGTTAAATGTAAAACACAAAACCATAGAAGTCCTAGAATTTTCCTGACGAAAATACAGGCAAATATGCACATAGCCCTTAGTGCAATTTCTAAGCATAACACCTATGACTAAAGGAAAAATTAATGTGATTACATAAACATTTAAACTTACTGTAAACTATAATAATAGCTATCATTTATCAAATGCTTACTAAGTGCCTGGCACTATGCTTAGTATTTTGTATACACAACTCATTTGATGCTAATAAGAACCCTATAAAGTATTTATCATATATATTTGCACATGTAAAGAAAAATGAGACCTAAATATTTTGTACAAGGTCACATAGCTACCTAGTAGCTAACTATAGCCAATCCCATTATCTGTCCCCACCCCAGACAGCCTCCTTATACACATAAAAAAGGTTAAAGACAGACAGCATGGGGGGGCAGGGGGCAAAAATGCAACAAAAGTGACAGAAACTAGAATAATATCCTTTTTAAAAAATATTTTTTCAATTACAGTTGACATTTAATATTATATTAGTTTTAGGTGTACAGTAAAATGGTTAGATATTTATATAATTTAAGAAGTGATCCTCCTGATCTTAAATAATATTCTTAAACAAATGAAAAATTTTAACAAATTGGTAGGGGAAAAAAGGAGGAAGGGGAGGGCAGAAAACATGGACATGTTTATATAGCGCTGTCAGGAATAAAGCTGGAAAAAAGTTTTGAGTCTTTATTCTAATAAAATAATCAGATAAGTGGCTAAAGATCTATATAAAATAGTGTTCTTTGCACTATTGCTGCCATACTGCACTTCATAAACTATGGGCATGGCAAATCCTCACACCCAGTTAGTCTGAGACTGACTCCAACCCACTGATGTGCCCAAGGCAATCAGGTCTCCACTACAAGAAGGCACACACAACACCTACAAGGTACACTCTGGGAGCTCACAGTAAAGGTGATCAGGGAGACTGCACCTCTGGGCCATACAGGATACAGTCTACATAAGGCCACCAAGTGAAGACTGAGAGACATAGAAGATCTACCTAATACATAAAAATGAACACAGCGAGGCAGCCAAAGTGAGGAAACAAAGAAACATGTCCCAAATGAAAGAACAGGAGAAAACTCCAGAAAAAAAAATAAATGAAAAGGAGGCAAGCAATAAACCAGAGACTGAGTTCAAAACACTTGTTTTAAGGATGCTCAAGGAACATAATGAGAACCTCAACAAAGAGATAGTAAACATTAAAATTTTTTAAAAAGACATAAAAACTATAAAAAGAAGCAGTGATAAATAAAAAATATAATACCTGTAATGAAGAAGGAATCAATAGCAGAGTAGATGAAGTGAAGGATTGAATCAGTAATTTGGAAGACAAGGTAGCACAAAACACCCAATTGGAACAACAAAAAGAAAAAGAATTTTGAAAAATGAAAATATTTTAAGAAACCTCTGGGACAACATCTTATGTAGAGCTAACAGGAGGAGTAGAGACAGAGTAAAGGATTGAGAATGTATTTGAAGAAATAATAACTGAAAACTTCTTTAACTTGGTAAAGGAAATAGATATACAAGTCCAGGAAGCACAGAGAGTCCCAAACAAGATAACCCACACCAGGACACATCATAATTAAAATGGAAAAGGTTAAAGACAAAAAGAGAATCCTAAGAGCAGCAAGAGAAAGGCAACCAGTTACTTACAATGGAGCTCCCATACGATTATCAGCTGATTTCTCAACAGAAACTTTGCAGGAAGGAAGGGATTGGCATAAAATACTCACAGTGATGTAAAGCAAGGACCTACACCTAAAACTACTCTACCCAGCAAGGCTATCATTTCAAATTGAAGAAGAGATAAAGAGCTTCCTAGACAAGGAAAAGCTAAAGAGGTTCATCACCACCAAGCAAGTATTACAAGAATTGCTAAAAGGACTTCTTTAAGAAGAAGGGAGGAAAACCATAAATATAAATAATAGAATGGCAATAACTATGTACCTACCAATAATCACTTTAAATGTAAATGGACTAAATGCGCCAATCAAAAGACATAGAGTGGCTGAATGGATAAGAAAACAAGACCCATGCATATGCTGTCTACAAGAGATCTGCCTCAGATCGAAAAACACACACAGACTGAAAGTAAAAGTATGGAAAAATATATTTTATGCAGATGGAAATGGGGGGAAAAAAAGCTGGGATAGCAATACTTATATCAGAGAAAATAGACTTTAAAACAAAGACTGTAATAAGAGACAAAAAGGACCTTACCTAGTGATATAGGGATCAATCCAACAAGAGGATATAATCCTGGTAAACATCTATGCACCCAACATTGGAGTACCTAAATATATAAAGCAAATATTGAGTGACATAAAAGGAGAGATGGACAGTAACACAGTCATAGTAGGGGACTTTAATACACATTGACACCAATGGACAGAGCCACCAAGACAGAAAATCTACAAGGAAACAGTGGCCTTAAATGACACACAAACTAGATGGATTTAAGTGATTATTTTAGAGCATTCCACACCAGAGCAGCAGAATGTATATTTTTTTCAAGTGCACGTGGAGCACTTTCCAAGATAGACTACATGTTAGGCCACAAAACAAGTCTCAATAAATGTAAGAAGATTGAAATGATGTCAAGTGTCTTTTCTGATCATAATGGTATGAAACTAGAAATCAATTACAAGAAGAAAACTGAAACACACACAAACACATGGAGGCTAAATAAAATGCTATGAAACAATGAGTGGGTTAACAATGAGTTCAAGGAAGAAATCAACAGATACCTTGAGATAAATGAAAATGAAAATAAAACTACCCAAAATCTATGGGACATAGTGAAAGCAGCCCTAAAAGGGAAAATCATAGCAATACAAGCCTACCTCAAGAAACAAGAAAAACCTCATGTAAACAATCTAATACACTTACAGGAACTAGAGAAAGAACAGCAAACAAAGCCCACAGTAGGAGGAAGGAAATAATAAAGATCAGAGAGGAAATAAATGAAGTCTAGAGTCTAGACTTAGGGTCTAAAAAAAAAAAAAAAAAAAATACTAAAGATCAATGAAACCAAGAGCTGGTTCTTTGAAAAGATAAACAAAATTGATAAACCTTTAACAAGACTAACCAAGAGAAAAACAGAGAGCACCCAAATAAATAAAGTCAGAAACGAAATAGGAGAAGTGATAATGGACGCCACAGAAATACAAAGGATTATAAAAAATACTGAGCAATTATATGCCAACAAATTGGACAATCTGGAAAAAATGGAGCAATTCCTAGAAACACACAATCTTCCAAGACTGAATCAAGAAGAAACAGATAATCTGAACTGACCAATTGCTAGTAACAAAATTGAATCAGTAATCAAAAAACTCCCAAGAAACAAAAGTCCTGGACCGGATGGCTTCACAGGTGAATTTTACCAAACATTCAAAGAAGACTTAACATCTATTCTTCTCCAATTATTCAACAAATATTTTAATTTAATAGTTTAATAACAACTATTTTAATATGAAAATATTATTTAAGGCTGATGCATGCTAGGAAATATAATCCTTGAAGAAATCACACTTTTTTTCTGAAATTTAATCATGCTATCACTTGTTTAAAAAAGAAAATGAAGAGTAAGACCAGTAATTTCAAGTGGCAAAGGGTAAACTTGACCTAGTTTTGCTGGATTTGTTCTCTCTATTCTGTTTTATCATCCCAAGTTCTAGCTGAGTAATTATAGTTCCCTTTCCTTCCTCAAAGGAGAGTTTCAATAAACTATTTCCCCATACTATTACTATATTTATACATCCCTCAAAACTGCTTTCTTTAATTCTTATATCTCTGGGCAGGAGGAGGGGGTGTTCTTAGGAACCTCACTTAGATTTCTAGAAAACTCATTTAGTAATATGTTCCCATCTTCCTAAGCCATGAAAGAGCAATTTGAAACACCCCACCTAAAATATGTCTTCCCTCTATTTTCTAATCCATAATGTAAAGAGAAATGTGGTTTTGATTGAACTATAAGTCGTAATTGGTCTTTTATTATTTCTCCAAATTGTTAAAGAATAATAAACACTATGTTTTCCCTTGCCTTCTGTAATGATAGAAACTCCAGTTGTTTTAAGCAAATTTTTTAATCACTGCTGCTATTTTCCTCTGATATTAATGGACAATAATTGAACTACGAACCAAATTAGAGTTTAACAAATATGAGCTCATCATATAAATCATACTTTGCTGCAAGTTTTTAAGAGCATATTGCAGACTGGAAATGCATCACGTAAATAGATTTGAGTGGAGAAGGTAAAGTATAAAAGTGGTGAGCTGTATGCTTTATTCCCCCAGGTTTTCAGGGTGTGGGATATACAGACTCTTTCTCTACTACAAGTCTTCCATGACAGCCAGGGAAGACCAGGAGACATGCAGATTTATTCCATGATATATGATTCCAATCACAGCTTGCTTATCACAGGTAAGTGTACTTATTACAGGTAAGTGTACTCGATTAATGGCAAAAACTCATCTCTTGACGTTTCACCTTTTTTTAACTAGCCCTTGAGTACAAACTTGGAGAAAAACAAAAAACTAGAAGGGGAATTTATAAACCTTGATTTATCACAATACATTTTAGTTCAATTCCACTCTTCCTCGTATTTCCATGGCTGGTGGGTTAAATGTGCAGCTGGGCTTCTCTGAAAATGCCATGTCAGTGCTCTAAGTTCTTGAATCTAGGAAGATGTGGTGTGGTTTAAGCAGAAAAGTGGGATGTAATCTGTTGCTAATACAGGGCAAATTCAGGTCTGTTTTTACTCTTGGGTGCAGAAATATGGTCTACTTTGGAGCGGCTGCACCTGTTTTCTTGAGAGAGGCAATTTGGCCCCAGGCATTCTGACACTGAGACAATAGTTACTCAGTACAAAGGCTTCTAGACAAAGAACAGAGGAGAGAGAGGACAGCGCTGAGGATAGATCCCCAGTGCTGATGCCAATGGATTTATGGCCTCCCTTTCTTGTTGCCTCTGACTTAGAAACACATGCTTGCTAAAGAGACAAAGGACGCTGTTGTGCATTTAGGTTGAACACTGTTTATATGCATACCCTCAGGCTTTAGAAGAAAGAAGGACCATATTAATAACACTCTTCCTACTGGAACACCAACCCAGAATGCATTTCCTAAGCATTTTTCCAGTGACTACCTAATCTGATTTCCTCTGGGATAAATTAGGGCAGGGAAGTGGTTGGTGCTATCTTTGCTGTTGGAAAATACAATTATTTTGAACTTTTCAGTTTCTTCTGGATTAGGAGTGAATTAGCACTTCATGTTTGATACATAATTTTACATCTTGTTAAACAACTAAATTCTAATTGTAAGCATCCCTAAAAACAACATACTAATGACTACAAGCAAATTTTCTCTCTCAGTGCCCCAACTTGCATGTTTTATTACTGGGCTCATCATTTCCATCCCATTTATCATCACTAAATTCCCATTTATCATCCCATTTATCATCACTAAGTTACTAAGGACTCAAGCATCGAGACAAAAAAAAGGGGGGGGACAGAAAATTAAGACTTCTTCCTAATTTTATGTAATTGTGATAGTATTTTGCTGACAAAAATATAGAGCTCTGCATATTGCTTCATCACTAACATTGCATACATTGACTACAGCTGTCAACTTGACATCAGAATCACATGAAGCTTCCCTCTCAGATTTTAACTCGTGCTTTGATTCAAATGAAGCAGCCATAGTGATCTTCTTAACTCCAATTCCAGCAGCACTACATTCTGGAAATACTGCATAGAATATGCTCTGTCACTGTCACTGGTGGTGTTACTGTTATTGCTCTTATTAAGACAGCGACCATTTGTATAGTTCTTTTACAAAGTGCTTTCATGTACTTCATTTTATTTGATCTCCACCATCACTATGCGAGGTAAGAATTATTATTTATCCTATTTTATAAAAGACAAAACTGAATATCAAACAATTTAACTGTCTAGTAGAAGCACTCAAGATTGAAAGGCAGAGCTGGGATTCGGGTCCCACAGCTTCTGATTTCTGAATCCACATTCTTTCTCAGTATTGCATTATTTCCGCAGCTATAATATAAGGTGCCAAAAATGTAGAGGATTGCCATCTTTTCATAAGAATATTTAGATTTGTTGAAGACAGTTCTGAATAAAGTTAGTCACGGTCAATATAGCATTAAAGGGTCTACCAAGAAGCTTCAAGTGTTATTTGATTAGCTGTTTATGATATTCCTCCTATTTCCATATTGAGGTATTTGAACTGAAAAATATTCTCAAGAGAGGCATCGCAGGCATTCTCTACACTGGAACAGATTTTATTTTAAAATTTAAACACCTTAGGAAAGTGTTTAGTAACTGCTGCTGAAACTTTTCCTAAAGCTGAGATTTCTTTGGAGAAACTAAAGAAACTCAAAGCAAAGGAAAAAATATCCACATCAAAAATTGGGAAGAGATTTCATTTTTGTTTGAGCTACGGGATGTACTGGGATTCTTATTTATATTTCCAGACATTACAGTTAACCAAGATTTGAGAGTTTAGTCACACTCACAGATCACTGTATTACTATAAAGCCAAACCTTAGAAGAATGCAGGTAAGGAATGCCTACCCTCCATCTGTTTTACTATGGTGATTTGGAAACTAATCTTATTTAATATTAATGTTACAAGAACTGGCTTGCAATCATTCTCATTGCTTACATTTAATAAGACCATGTTTACAATGTGATTTAGCATGCTTTGATTGAAAAGGTCTTTCTAACAATAAATTGCAATCACTAAATGGCAGCTTACCTTCAGCAGAAAGCTATCTCCATTATTGCTCTTCACCAGATGGAGAGGTGTGTGGTAGACACTCTAAAAAGGAAAAAAGTAGACTATAAAAAAATAGGGAAATGGGGTCACTACAAAGAGGTTAGCAACGAAATCCGAATGTCCTGCACTTGAAAATTAATGAAGCCCAAAATGAATGCTTTTCTCTGGCAGAACCACATTTGCTTTATGTATCAAAATTGTTTTAGAGTAAATAAATGTATTTTCACATCATTAGACTTCCCAGGCATTGATATTACTAATCTCACTGGTTGGCTGTTTCTAAACACAACTGGTTGGATAAAATTCTTGATGATTCAAAACTTCTAACATTGGGTATTTAGGAGATTGTTATTTCTGTTCCAGGATCTAATGTTATCGACATGTATCCTTTGACTCGGATCATACAAGACACAAAACAGGTTCCTCACACTCATGAACGAGAAATCAATGTCATGCTTTACAACAAATACTTTCACCAAGTACTTACTATCTGCTCTGAATCCATAATTAAGGTAAGTACATATTGACTCTTCAGAAAGAAAAAGGCAAAGCAGACAGAATTTTCTCTTCTTACTGATAAGTCTTTGAGTCTCATGAGACCCTATTTTTAAGCTTTCATGAACACATATGAAAACAAGTATTTGAAGCCAGCTCTGACTCCTTGGTATTAAGTCACATGCTCATTAAGTAAATAAAGCTAGTTGTTACTATTAAAATAGGAATTTTAAAGAAAATATGTCAAAGAGAACTAGTACATATACATGTAATTTTTTTTAACTGAGCTATGGAAAGAGGGTATGTTAAGAAGGGAAAGAAATTGATAGATGTTTCCCATAACCCCTAGAGGTGTGGGATATGTGCCAAGTGCCTTCACCCATGACCTTATTTAATCCTCACAATCGTTCTCTGTGGACAGAGTTCCTTCCATTCTAAAGGTGAACAAACTAGGGCTCAGAAAGATCAAGCAACTTGCCCCAGCTCACACAACTAGTAAGCGTCAGGACTGGGATATGAACCCAGGTTTGTCTGATGTGAATCCCCATGTCCTTCCATCTGCATTCCTCTGGCCCTGCCATGACTGTTCCCCAGAGGCCAGGGTACTTGACCGTCCTAAGGGCATGTGTAATTACGACCACTGCAGTCATGTAGCAGTGATGGCTAAAGCTGTTTGCCTCTGGTGTTTGTCCTTTTATTCCACGCATGCCCTCCAAAAGGAGACAGGGAGCAGTAGAGAGCACTCCTCTGCAAACCCCCAAATCCCTTCTCAGTCGTTGATCTCTGCATATCTGCTGGAGATTTCCTCAGGCCAAATCTCCTAAGTGCAGTTATCACTATTTTTGGTCATGCCTACAGAGTAAGTAGAGGGAACTTAAAACAAACCTGTCCTGCTTTCATGCAACATGACCTCTTAAGGGGAAAATGTCTTCCCCGTAAAGCAAGGTGGGAGGAAGACATCTAGGTGACTGTCCATACCGGACTGGGTGGAGAGGGACCACACATCAGGCAGGAAATGAGTGACCTCTGAAACCTATCTGTGCAGTGACACACAGTCCTCTTTCTCCCTTAAGGACTCTGTCTATACCCAGGGGCGCACAGAGGTTAAGAGCACGGCTTCTGGGGCCAGACTGGCTCTATTCAGATAGGCTCCACCACTTCCCAGAGGGTGGCCTTCTGTTATCTAGCGTACTATTTCATCAGCTCCTCCTGCTCCATCTTTCACCCCAGCTGCAACAGCATTTTTCAGTTCCTGGGGGAACATGCACCTTCCCACGTCTGGCCCTTTGCTTATGCTGCCACTGTCTCCAAATAACTTGAGTGGAACCAAAGTTATCCTGTGTTGCCACTTTAATTTTATTACTCACTGGCAGTGTCATTTACATATGAACTTGGCAGCTCCATGAAGAAGGAGAGATTCAGACTCTGAGGGGCTGCATAACTAAAGTCCTGACTGTGTTTCTAAAGCGAGATAATGATAAGCCTTGACATGCTCTGGATTTTCTCGTCACACTCAGCCTAATTACACAGACAGGCTTCTCTGAAGTCTCAGCCTCCGCTCCTCCCATCTCCCCCCAACTTTTCCTCTCACTCTCTGTCTCAGGAGCTGGGCCCGTTTCCCTAATCAGAATACTCCTTGGAAAAGTTAGTAAGCTCCTTCCTCAGGGTTCTTTCAGATTCCAACCACAGATCCAGTCCAGTGACCCCTAGCTAATTTGGATGAGTGTCAACAGAGAAAAAAAATGCGGTTTGATTTTTTGCTGAACTCATCGCTGTTATATTTCTATCTTGCTTCACGCTTACAGTAGCAATTGACAACTTCCTCCACAGCCAGGGGTTTCCTGGAATAAAGTACTGACTGTCTCAGCCACCTATCTATGCAACAAACATGCTCCAGGATAGCACAGTAACTATTAGGTATCACTGCATCTTCTAGAATTTTCTTTGATCAAATCAACATTCATGGCAGAATGTTGGGAAAGGTGTTTGATGTGCATAGTACCAATTTTGAGGCTATCTTGAATATTGCAAATTTTTTTATGAATTAAAAGATAGACTATCATATTATAGAAACAAACAAAACCCAGTAAATATTCTTTACAAGAAAGACTCTTAAAACTCAAGGACACAGAATAATTAGAAAATAACTAAACAAACTAAGGTGAAATAGTTACTAATATTAGATAAGTAAATTTAAGATAATAAACGTTATTAGAGATCATCAGAGTTACTACACAATGAGGGCATATGCATATTTGATTTTTTTGTTCTTACCTACAGGTGTGGGAACTTGAGACTGGCCTCCAAATATACCAGATTTTAGACCCTCATGGCTTCAATGTGGAACTCACTTCAGCAGCTATTGATGAAAGTGGATTTCTTTTTGCTACAGGAGCATATAACGGTCAGACTAATATCCAGAATATGGC
The DNA here is from genome assembly GCF_964194185.1 of Rhinolophus hipposideros. Taxonomy (NCBI): domain Eukaryota; kingdom Metazoa; phylum Chordata; class Mammalia; order Chiroptera; family Rhinolophidae; genus Rhinolophus; species Rhinolophus hipposideros. Next base: position 18,374,174 of record NC_138072.1, on the reverse strand, counting down.
CTCCCTGCTTTAGTGTTCTGAGAACTTGTTCTAGGAACTCGTTAGTTGTTTGGGTTACAGGGACAAAATGAGTCAGGCTGGGATATGTAACCATGCCAGTGAGACTGCAGTGCTTGACTGAAGAGTGATAAACTCTTCTCTAATTAATCACTGTCATTAATGTCCTGACAGTGATGTTCAAAGTAATCAGTTTCTTACATTATGTTAGGTTGGTGCAAAAGTTTTTGCAGTTATATTAACCTTTTAAACCACAATTACTTTTGCACCAACCTAATACTTATACAGTTGCTTTACAGTTTGCATAAGTTTCACATATACAATCTTATTCCATCTTTGGTGGGACTGATCTGTGTTGCACTGACTCATTGTATCTTTCTACTTTGGGTACTATCAGCTAAGAGATAGACATTGGATTTTCAGTGCTTGCTGATGATATTTTTATTGACAGTACATTTGGGGAGCCAGACAAAATAGCCAACCAACTTGGTCGTATAACACCTAGAATTCTCCACTGGACTTGTTTATATGCATGAGCTCCTTGTGGGCATGTGCCATGTGCACCCAAGAAGATATCCAGCTCAGGTTGTGCCATGTTGTTCGATGCTCATCATGCTGTGGAGCATTGCATGGAACTCCCTAGAACTCGGGAGCTCAGCCTCCCTCCTCTCTTACCTCATCTTGTTCTGAACTCCCAGGGAAGAACTGCTTTACTGTAGTGCAACATGCATGCACTACACAAAGCACATTTATTCTAGGGACATATTTACTAAATAAACTCTGGCTTGTAAGCCAATTGATGGATTGAGTGAATATCCTGATGCAAAAATGTGATTTTTGAAAGTGTGAGCAGATAATACACCTGAAATGAAATCGTAACTGCTGAGATGATGGTGTGTAAATAAATGCAGCTGCTCCTCACATGGGACTGTTGTTAAGAAAGCAATCCCACTGCTCTAGAAGCACACCCCACTGTGTGCTAAAGAGGTACAATCCCACTGCAAATGTGAAAATTAGTCATAATAGAAATTCTGAGCAATGTACACAACCGTTATCAGACTTAAGCACGAAGAGGTTCAGTATGACTGAGATGGTATTATGGTCATCCAAGTGATATTTTATTTTGTAAGTGCTAGAGTCTAGAGTTCTTTTAAATATTGTCAGGTAAGGGATGGAAGGCCAAGTGCTGTGCAGGACAGTCCACTAGATCTGACCGTTAGGGACCTCCATAAGAACCCCTGTTGGAAGATAATTCTCTACACTGAGTTTTTACTTAGAAATAAGCATTCCACAACCACACTGATTATCACTGCTCCTGGCCCTTTCATCAAATCCTCTAAATTAAATGAAGTTAACTTAAAAACAATTATGATTTCAAATGTAAAAAGAAAGTCAACACTCCTTGTGTATTTTTCCCCATGTAACCAAAAAAATAAACAAACAAAACAAAACAAAACAAAAAAACTCTCAAAACTTGATAGTTTCCTATCTGCTGGGATTCTCTGAAACTTTTTATTACCCAGTGTCAGAGAGCTAAAGTTCTAAAACACGTCAGTACCTTCAGAACTGTGACATTATTGCAATGATCTTTTACTATTAATAATTGTGGCATGAAATTAGATATAGAGACAGATATAGGGGGTTATTTAGCAAAGCATTGGGAAAATAAAGGCAGAAAAGGCCCACTGAAGACAGAAAGCTGAGGTAAGAGAGTCTGAGAGTTTCAATGAAAATTTTCCCAAATGTCAAGACATTGACTAGTCCTGTTCCATCAGTTTTGCATTAGCCTGTGACAAATCAAGGTAAACAGAAATATATTTTGTGCACCTCAAGGCTAGGGAGACTCACATGTCATTAGGAAATAAATATAGGATGCCTTGTTGGCAGAAATCTTTCAATTAGATCAATTTTCTCTGAGGCAAAAGCCAAGCTTTCTAGCAATTATTTTTACCCACAAAGACTTTCCTCTGTGTGCACAGGAACAGTTAAAATCTGGGACTTTGGCAGCGGGCAGGAGATGAAAGTGCTGCCGGAAGGGAAGGACTGGAAGGAGGAGGAGCACTGGCTGAAACACCTGATTTTCCTGAAAGCGCAGGAAAAAAGGCACCTGATCCTTGCCTTGGAGCGCAATGGGAAGATCAAAATGATCCAGGTTTGCGATCCCATTTTTATATTTGCACTCTACCTGCTCTTCTTGGGACCGTCAGCTGAGTCTGTGGACAGTTCCCATTTAACTCCTCTCTTGCCAGCCAGCTGAGGATGGTGTTTGTCCACCCACCTTCCTCAGATGGCCCTAATTCACCTTGCCCAGGTCCAAGCAAAGAGCAGAACAGAAGAGTTGCTCAGCCACAGCATCCCGCCCATCCAGCATTTGCTGAAGGATGAGTCAGGTCCTCTGGTTAAATTTACACACCACTGCCACTTCTGACAATGTTATACACCCTCATCTGGGGATAGTTCACATGCAGAACTGCTCCCCAGCAGGCTCTGTAAGAGGGAGCAATGATTACTCTCTGTCCCTTATAACCCAAAATGCATTCAGGGAAACTCAACTCACTTTTTCAGTCTGTCATCAAAATTGCTTTGTTTACTTTAAGTTTAATGATGCAGTCTGCTCAGGGCTGTGTTGGGAGGTTTGAGGAGGCCAATTTATTTTTCCTGTGAGTCTATTACCACCTGGGTAATTAGAATGCTAATGCCTTCTTATATTTAAAATGAAGGTTAGGTCATTTATCCTGCTTACTGAGTGGATCTTTCCCTGCCTAGAACTCAAGGACTTTTATTATTACTATTATTATTACTATTACTATTACTATTATTATTATTATTATCCCCCTTCTGAAAGCTAAGATCAGAAAAATAAATCTTGACTTAGGGTACCAGAACTGATTGAGATGACTGACAGAGCTACTGCTAGAAAAAAGGACAGAAAAACTTCCTCGATTCAATATACTCTTCCCGTGCTCTCTAAACAATCTAAGTCAGCACTGCAGAAAGGAATTTCTTGGTAATACACTGTAAAACATCCACTTACTTCTCCTTGTTTACCCTTCCTTCTATCTACATTACTTACGAGCTTACTCCTAAAGCCCTATTTGTAAGGCCCTTAAAGCAAAACAATTCATATAACAATTAATACAACACATGCTTTTAGCATTACGCTCACTGCTATTTTCCTAAAGCACCAATTCCTAAAGGGTTACCTGCCAATACCAGTCAGATATACAAGGTTCACCGATTAGAAGTGAAATGAAGAAAATATGGATGATTTTTCATAAAGCTAATTTTACTTTTTAAAATTCAAGATTCTATCTTTCCTACTTTTTTTGTATTAAAATACAGCCTTTCTTTTCATAACATGATGATAGTAGAATTTCTAGTTCCCATCTCTCCTGTGTCCTCTCTTGGTCAAATTAAATGTTAGTAACTCTAAGTCAATATTCCAAATGTTTTACAAATTTGACTGCTCAATAAGTTCAGAAAGTCTGATAGCTACTGTCCTAAGTGCTTCAGCCAAACCTATTAAAGTCCCTGTAGTCAACTCAAACCATCAAGGGGGCACAGTAATATAACTAAGCTGTTAGACATTAATGTCTGCTCACGGTTTGGATGTAGCTGACATTGCTCCTTATCCCACAATGGCACAAACTCTAACCAAAAAATCAACTGTAAGTAGGAGTACCATTGGCCCATTTAAATTGGCATAGATATGAGATAACAGAGACCTTAGATCACCTAGAAACATAAAGCTTTAAAAAAATGAAAGGATTTTATCCATCAACTAGCCAAAGTCCTCATTTTACAAGTAAGGAAAATAAGAAGGAAAGAAGATACATACTTTGTTCAATCTCTCACCAGAACTAAGACTAGAAATCTGTTGTCTTCACACTTTGACCAATATCCTCTCCACTTTACCGCAGTTGCTTTTAAACTTAAAAAGCCCTGCTCTCCTAGCAAAATAGTCGACCTTGAAAATGTGGCTTTTTTTTCCCACGTAAAAATTGAAAATTCAAAATTAACAGCATGTCATCAAAACTAACCAACTAGATAGTAGAGTAAATGATCGTATTACAATAGCAAATAAAAATATAAAGTACCTAAAATAAATTCAACAAAAAATATGCAGGAGTTCTATGGAAAAAAAAATTTAAGGACATTTAAAAAATCTGAAAATATGGGGAGATAGGACATTTTCACAGATGGGATAACATAAAGATATCTTTACTACATTCAAATTAAAACTAAACACTTGTATTTAAAAACGAAGTGAAAAGGCAAATCATATACTGTGAAAAGACTGCTGTATCTCAGGTAACTGAGAAAAGATTGGAAACCAGAATAATTAAAGAAATCCCACTAATCCAGAATTAAAACCAACAACCCAAGAGAAAAATGACAAAGGACAGAAAAGGAAAACCAAATGCCAAATGGCTCACAAACATATATATATATATATATATTTTTTTTTTTTTTCCAACTCATTAATTTGGAAAATGTGCTCAATATAATTAATATATTTTTAAATTAATTTTTAAAATGTCCAATTTCAAACCCATCAGATGGTCCAGAAAATTAATCAACTAAAATTTTTGGCAAGAATGTGAAGAAAGGAGAAATCTTATCCTCTCCTAGTGGGAGTGTAAATGGATAATACTACCTTGAAGAGTCGTTTGGCAATATCTAGTAAAGTTGATAACGTGCATTTCTTACAACTTGATAATTCTACCCCAGGCATCTGCTCTAGAAACGATAGCAATTGTCCATAAAAACAAGGAGCAAAAAATGGACAACAACCTGAACATCCATCAGTAAGGGAATGGATAAATATATTGTAGTATATTCGTGCAATACTATAAAGTCAAAAACAATGAACTATAGCTCCATGTAATAATTTGTACAAATCTCAAAAATGTAATTTTAAGTAAAACAATAAAGTTGAAGAAGAACCCACACAGTTTTATAACATTTATAAACAAGTTAAAAACCTGAAAGCAGTATCATTACATATGTACGTGTATATATGTACATATAATATATATGTGTATTGGGATATATGTATATGTTTATACAGAAAGTTTTAAAACTTATATAACTAAAACCATATTCAGATTACTAGTTACTTCTGGAGCGGGAAGAAGAAAGAGGAATTATATTAGGGAGGGATAGATAGGACTTAAAATAGTTGAGTTTTTCATGTACTCACTGGATTTCTCTTAAAGGGTAAGGAAGATGATATCTGTCTCGTGGTGATATGGGAGCTGCCTGATGTTGTACCTGTCCTACAAGGTGGGAATCATATTATGCATCTGAAGATGTCTACCAAAGATCGGAGCATGGCTAGTCCATTCCCAGATGTAAAGTTGATAGTTGAGAAAAACCTTCCTCAACCTGTTAATGTAAGTTTCATTCCTTGATTTTTTTTTCTTTTGTATTATGGAAAGTTACAAATACAAAAGTAGAGAAAATAATACATTGAACTTCAATGTACTATCACTTAGCTTGAACCACCAACAGATTATTTTGAGCAAATGCCAGACATTTTGTCATTTCATCCCTAAACAATTTGGTATGTATCTCTAAACAATGACTCAACAAGGAAAATGATACCATTATTTTCTCAAATATTTCCTAAAATAATTTATAAGATTTATAAGATTTATTTATAATAAATCAAATTTCCCATATTTACTCCTAATTTTTTTTACAGTTTGTTTCAACCCAGATCCAAGTAAGGTTCATTTGTTGCATTTGATTGATAAGTCTTTTAAATATTTTTAAATCTATAAATATATTTCTGTCTCTCTTTTTTTCTCTTGCAATTTATTTATTAAAGATTCTAGACAGTTGCCATACTTTCCCATGTTCTGGATTTTGCTGATTGCACCCTCATGGTGTAATTTAAGGTTTTCTTTACTTCTTTTAATCTAGTGGTTATATCTGGTGACTTAATTGGACGTAGGTTTCATATTTTTTTTAATAAGACTCCATAGTCCCTTGAGGTCACCATAGTATACGGTGTCAGGTACTTCCATCAAGATTCACATAATGACTGATTGTCTTTTTTGGAATCTGATAATTACTATCTATGTCTATTATTTCATTCAGAGTTGCCATTCTACCATTCTGATTCATTTATTAGCTGGAATGTATCCTTAAGGAAAAACTATTATCAACTATTTGGTTACATTGAAGTATAGTTCATATAGAGAAATAACTGATTGATTCTTTCCCGATATTTATCAGTTTTCAAAATAAGGAATAGGTTCTTTAGCATCCTCCAAAGGTGGTCAGTGAATTTCATTTTTTTCTTTAATATCATTATGAGCTCACAAATTTAAATTTTCTTGATGTGTTGAGGTCAACTGCATTTGTTATTAATATTGATTGATGCTCAAATTGTCCCACCTCAAGCTACCTGGACCCTTCTCAGGCTCCTCAGTTCCTTGACATGACTCCAATGGTCTTGAATAGTTTCCAGGTATGACAAGATGTTCCAGACTCACCTTGCACATTTTTTGTTCTAGATTTAGTACCCACCATTTCTCCAAGAAACCCTAGTCCCTTTTAGTGGGAAATAGTGTTAAGAAAGTGCAATCTGAGTTTTGGAGATGCCCACAGCCACCAGGATGACCCTTTGTTTTAGAACTTTACAATAAACAGAGCTAGGAAAACAATTTAGTTACAATTTTTTAATGTAACTAATACATTGTTAGTTCATATTGATATTCCCATTCAAATTTAAGATAACATGACTTTTACTAATTTTATTTTATATCTTTTTCTCTCACAGAAAATCCTTGTTCCAAACCAGACCAATATAATTACTTATTTGCTTTATCCTATTATTTATATAATATATCCTATATAATGCAAAGGATTTGATGCCATATTGTATTATATGTATTATATTGTACATATTATATATATTGTATATTATATTGCATATTTGTATATGTATTATATTGAATATTCTGAAACATTACAGTTTCAGAAAAACAATAAAATTACTAGAAATACGATCGTTGAAGCAGTTCAACATCTTGTTTTCTTTGCAGTTCTTGTTGTCCTTAGCGTATATACCATTTGGAACATGCAGTCAAATTACTACGCTTTAAAGTTACTTGAAATCCTTGTACCAACATCTCTATACACCGCTTTTATTTTTTAAAAATTTATTTTTGTCTAATTAGTATGTAAAACATTTAAATAGTTCCAAAATCAAATATAAAAAACAAGTCTGTTCTAAAAAAAAAAAAAAAAAAAAACAAGTCTGTTCTAAGGTCTATTTTTGTCCCTTCCACCTTGTTCCCTCCCTAACCTATAGTTAACCTTTTGTTTTCAACTTTTGATTTATATTTCCAGTGTTATATTTTAAAAATATATTCAAATACTTATCCATATTTGTATCCCCTCATCCCTTCTTAAGCAAATGGAAGGAAACTACACACATTTTTATATTCCTTGCTTATTTTATTTAATAATACATTCTGGAGATCATTGTAAGACATCTTCATCTTTTTTTTAATTTTGGTAAAAAACAGCTAACATATTTTACCATATTAGCCATTTACCATTAGCCATTTACCATTAGCCATTTAGTTCAGTGGTACTAAATATATTCATATTATTATGACTGCAACCCTCACCACCCACAGAACTCTGTTCACTTTGCAAAACCTCTCCCAGCCCCTGGCCACCACCATTCTACTTTCTGTCTCTATGAATTTGACCACTCTAGACACCTCATTTAAGCAGAATTAGACGGTATTTGTCTCTTTGTGACTGGCTGGTTTCACTTAGTCATAATGTCTCACGGTTCATTTATGTTGTAGCATGTGTCAGAATTTCCTTCCTTTTTTAAGGAATAATATTCATCATATGTATAGACCACATATTGTTTATTTGCCCATGGACACTGGGTTTCTTCTACCTTTTGGCTATTGTGGCTATGAATGTGGATTTACAGATATTCCAGCTTTCTTGCTCAAAGTTCTATAGTACGTATTTCATTTGTACAGTTGTACTGTAGTTTATTCAACTAGTCCCCGGTAGGTGGACATTTGGGTGGTTTTTAATCTTTTCCAATTACAAATAGTGCTTTAACAAATAGGTTATGCATATGTCATTTCAATTTTTTAATCTATCATTGGGATAGATTCCTAGAAGAGGGACTATTATATAAATACATGTAAATGTGTGTGTATGTATGAGTAAATATTACTGAGCCATAAAGAATGAAATCTTGCAATTTGCAACAACATGGATGGACCAAGAGGTCCATCCTGTCTGACTTATTTCAAACAGAGTAAAATGTAAATGCTAAATGAAATACGCCAGACAGAGAAAGACAAATGCCACGATTTCACTTATATGTGGAATCTAAAAAAAATAAACAAGTGAACAAACAAAATGGAACAGAAACAGATTCATAGATGCAGAGAACAAATGGAGGAGAACAGGTAGAGGAATGGGCGGAAAAGGTGAAGGGAAATAAGAGATACAAACTTCCAGTTATAAAATAAAGAAGTCACAGGGATGAAATGTACAGCATAGGGAATATAGTCAATAATACCATAATTATTTTTGCATGGTGACATTTTGTTTTCAGACTTATGGTAATCATGCCATAAGGTATAGATAGCGATGTCAAACCACTATGTTGTACACTTGAAATAAATATAATATTGTTAGCCAACTCTAATAATTTTTTTAAAATCATAAGACATTTTGTTTTAAGTTAATGATAGAACAAAGTGTACACATAGCATTTGCACTGTGGTAAGACACCATGTTCATGATGGTCAGTGAGTCTGTCTCCTTCCTCCTCAGAATCCTGCCATTAGTACAGAAGTGAACTGCATTGATTTACTACAAGTAGAAGGATATAATTTGATAGCTGCTGGAACCTTACATGGTGTGATCATCCTATGGAATTTTGTAACATTTACTGTCAAAGAAGTGTAAGTTGCATCTTTTCCTTAAACAATATAAGTTGTATTGCAGAAAAGCCAAAGTAATATTCGATATTAAACAAACAAACAAAAGCAATAAATAAAAATGGGAATAACTCTCAAGGAAGGCTTTCCTGGAAGTTGTGATCATGAGAAGAAGACTATATTCTAAGTGTCTAAATCCCAGAATCACACGAATAAGGTGAGCCTTAAGTATTTGTATTCTCAAGTGCTTTCACTTTTACTCTTCTCACTCATGCTTTCATGTGTGATCTTGTCCAAATTCATAACCTCAACAAATACTTAAAATACATAATTTCAAACTCTAATCTCCCCAGAGCTTCAAACATACAGATCTGGCAATTATCATCTGGATTGCCACTGAGACCCTTAAAACCCCACATGCACAAAACTTTGTCCCAACCTCCCCCTCCCCCCAAATCTCTTCCAATGACACCACCATCTACTCAGTCACCAAAGTCAAATGGTTAGAGGCAGTCCCAATGGGTTTTCCTTCTTATTCACCACCACAACACACCTAATTTATTATAGATCAATGCTAGCAAGGGCATGGCATATGCATTCTAAATCTTAGCCAGTTAGATCTCCACACCGTGGCCAAAAATGTTACCCTACCCCTGCCATCCATTTTTAAATGTTCTTACCGTTGGTTATAAAGGAAATAATGTAACATTGTATTGTTTGCTATGGATGGATTGCAAAGAATAAGCTCTCCACAGTTGCACAATTGCGCTAGAAAGCAGGGGCCATGTTTGAACACCCTATGTCAAAGGAGTTTGTAATATTGTATTTTGAAGTACAAGGTGGTCAAGAACCTTGATTGATGGACAACAGTCAAATCGAATATCTCTAAGCATTTGGAGGAAGGGAAGAAATATAAAGGAGGGGAGAAGAGAGTGGGAGAGAACAAGGAAAAAAAAGACAAAAATGCAAAAGAAATCACTGCCTCTCTCTTTACAGTGCCTTACATACTACTGGTCTACCTGGACTCCATGCCGCTTTCCAATCTAAATCTGAGTCTTGTCTTTTAACCAACTTTTGAGAGGACATATCCCTTTCTTATTTAGGCCCTGTATTTATCCTCCTTTGGACCTCTAGTTGAATTAAACTTTTCTGCAGACCCCTCCCTCTGTACCTCAGCCCATGTTTTCTTGGTCCCTGGCCCTAGAATTCCTGTCATCTCTTCCTTCTCTTTAACCCTTGCTCTTAGGTTTTTCTCACAGACTGTGTACTTGTCATTTGATACCTATATCTATATATACCATATAAATTCTCACTATTTTGTTAATGTAGTCCTCACACTTTAAATGGCAGTTTGTACATGATTCACTACTAAGGGAAATCAGGTAAACGAAAAAGGCGAAGACCGTAGTCCTGATGCCACAGCCTAAACTGGGGGACGCTACCCTGAGACTATGTCTAACTTAAAGGTGGAGATCCTCCCTGTTGAAGTGCTAGGCATTTTGCATGCCCAAGGAATGCATGCAAATTCAACATCCAATCAGAGAAAAATAACTGACCATAGCGGGTCATACATAGTGTCCCCTTTTTATTAGATGATTACATAAAAACAATTGATTTAGAATCACCGGAGTATTTTGCAAAACATATAATTCAGCACAGAACAGTCCAATGTAATTTAGGCCCAGCTTTCTAGTCTCTAAAGTGAAAGATGGTTTCCATATTCATGGTGGAGGCCACGTCTAAATCTACCTCAAACTTTGCCTAAGATTACCAGCCATGAGAAATAGGACTTCTGTTTCTGTTCAAAGCTTTTTTGGGCCAAAACTAGAAAATATTCTTGCTAATGAATAATCCATTTCACCATCCAGCTCATCTGCAGGCAGAAATACCTTAAAAGTTTGAGCTCAACAAGTCACCAGGCCCACAGGCTCCTCTTGTGACCTTGGTTCACGCCCCACCCTGACCCCTAGCCCCACTCTCAGGAGGTTCCTTCGTGGCTCATCAGTCCAAATTAGCAGAGGAAATTTCCACTAAAGGAAAAGGAACATCTCGCTACAAGGTCTATCTGCTCTGAGGAGTGTGAAGTGTGGCTTTCAGAGCCAAGCAGGAAGTGCCAGGGCAGGCAGCTGGCATTATCGCTGTGCGCCCAGGAAACTGCCTAGGAAGCTGTGTGGTACTTTGGAATCGGGGTCAGTGGGAGACTGGAACAACAGGAATAGTGTAATCACTGAATTTCCTGCTTATCTTCTCCACTCAATTCTAAGTTCCTTGATGGCAGGAACCATATTTTATTCAAATTTGCCACCCCATTTTGGAGTAGAATTCTATTCTTTAAACTGTATGAAACTTAGAGGAGGCTAAATAAGCCCATTCTCTGACCTATCAGTAGGAAAACTAGACCAGTTCGTTGAATTAAAAAGACTTTTAAACACTAAATGATCATGTTGTTATACAGAGCCTTATTAACGAAGATGTGTTCCAACGCTATACCTCTGGGTTTTCATGTTCAATGATATCAGCATCGTAGGAGTTGATTAACTCTACATGGGATACACAAGCCATGTGAATCACCTAATTTGTAAATGTTTCTTCTGGAAATGTGTGTCTCTTTCCAGGTACAGACCTGAAGGTTGCTTCACTGTGGACCCTGACTTGGATCCCAAGCGCTTTAGAATTAATGACATTCTGTTCCTCTTTCGCACCCCTGAATGTGCCAGGTAACTCAGTACTTATTGGTCAAGAAACACTGTCGGGGACTTATCACTGTGGGTGATATAAAAACAGTTCTCCTCGCCCCAGCATTAAGGAAAATACCACTCAGGGAAGACGTAAGTTGGGTCGACTCCTTGGCTTCAGCCTTCTTCCCGGTCCCTGTCATTTGTAGGTATGTGGTCCCCAGGGATCTAATTTGCTGCATGGGGATCTAATTTCCCTTACTGTGTCAGTCTCAGAGCAGCCTTTCTAACAGAGGCAGAGATGAAACATGCTCACTTGACCACACCTGTAGACAAAATCCATCTCTATGAGCACTGATGTGAAGCAGAGGAGAGGATGTGCAGGGCTAATATGAAAGATCACGTGGCAGCAGTTCCCATACAACATCCACCAAAAGTGAGCAGTCTTCATCCATTTCTGAGAGAGCAGGAGATTGTTGTTGAAATGTTTAAGACAAACTATTTTTTTCTCTTCGTATTTGCTTGAGAGCTCTGATTTTCAGTCCATAGGCCATGGTAAATACATCTCTAGAGAGAAATCGAAAGCATCTGTGCTAGCTTTGGGTCCCCCAGAGGTAAGTCAGAATATAACACCTTCTCTACCCCTTGACTTGAAATTCCCTTATTCTGATAGTCATTGAGAACTTGCTCTGGATATGCTTGTTCCAGAACCCTAAGGCAATTTTCAGCCCATTACAGCAGTGCATTCCAGAGTCAGGACCAGGACAGAACTGGAAAATGCAAAGCAGAAGTGAGCCAGGCGACTCAGGACCCCCACGCCCACCACTGCCATGTCAGAGCCTCTGACACTAAGTCTAGTCTTAGCATGGGACAGACAGATCTTCATTTCCAAAACCCAGGCAGCAATAAATCTTAATTCCTGAGGTTCCCCAGCAGTCTCCAACACCAACACCAGACAGATAAACATTTGTTACACAAGATATAAGGTGTGCTTTGTTTTATAAGTGCATGGTTCAGTATCTACAGATGATGAAAGAAGTAATCAACTGAAATTAAAATAGAGAAGAGCACTCTTTGAGTCTGACACAATATCTTAACTTTTCCTCTTTGGGCTTTCTCCCTCTTCTTGTAGACGGTCAAGTCAGGATTCCATATGCTCTTCATCCCAGTGTGATTCTAGTAAGGGTCCACAGAGCAGCAAGGTAAGCAAGAAATAGGGAGAGTATGTCTTCCTGCTGCACTCAATGTTGGTTCAGAAATAATGATTTGTTGCATTTGAGCCCCTCCTTTGGTAGAAGGTAATGGGGGAAAATCCTCTGTGGCTATGTGTGTATGAAAAGCTCTTGTTTTCCCTAAAAACCAAAGTCTAAACTGTTTTCATCCCTTTTTCCCTACTTTTGAAGGTTTTCACATCTGCAAATAATCAATACGTAATCATGAATAACATAAATTACATATGCTGCTTTTACATTCATAAAATAAGAAAGCTTTTTTTTTTTAGTAATTTTAGACTACCTCTTTTGCTAAAAAGTATTACACATTTTTCATGGGGGAAGAGACAACACCAAATGTGATGCAATGGTTTTCAAATTGTGTTCTCAGTTCCAATTTTATTTATTTTTACACATTACATTTCTAGTTAGGATTTTGTTTAAACGGACGTTTTCACTGCAAAATTTTTCTACAACCACTAGCTTAATGGAAAGAATAAACTTATAAAGATTTAAGGTTCAGACTTGAACTTGAAACCAACAGCTCCGTTTACGGATATTATCTGATTAGCTTTAGAAACAGTGCTTAATCTCTGAGTTTGTTTCTATATCAATAAAAAGTAAATAATAAGCCTAACGTGCATGATTGTTAACAGAATTCGAAATGATGTACACCAAGAACATGGCACGTATTAGGCATTTAATTACTCTCATTGAGTTATACCTGAGCCACTAGGAAAACATATTACAGATGCTCTATTTATGAATGTGAAAATTTCTGCAATACATTTTTCAAAGAATTAATTCAAAAATAACTTTAAAACTAATTTAGAAATGTAAATGTAACTATCTAAAGAATCTACTGACCCAGTATATCTCATTTCCTTACAACGTCATAGAATTATTTTCTCTTTTTCTCCCTTAATTCAGGGAAGCAAACAGAGCATACATGACAGTGAGGCTAAAGGTCAGTATGAAATCCCCTCTCTTCCTAATAATAAAGCAATTCCTTTGCAATAAGGAGTTAGGCGATAGAATACTCTTAATAAATATACATTATTTTTGTGACTGAATGTTGAGGTGCCTTAGGATTCAGTAGTGTAAGAGGCAGAATTTCCATTATGATGATGTCCTTTTAATACTAATTCTAGATTTTAAAAATCCAAACTATGACTGAGCTTCTTAATCTCCAGCACATTTTCCTAAAACTTACACTAGATTCATAAGCCATTCTGTACATACAAGACTTAACCTGGCTCTATATATAGTTTTAGCTGTTATGTATAGTGCATAGGCTTTGCAATGGGATCAAAAATAAGCTCTTTAGGTTTTTCTCGTGATCTGGGATTCCATTGTTAATGCTTGTTTTATTCTCTGCCCTGATTGAAATTCTCTGAGGTTAAAGAAACAATTCTAGGGAAAACAATGGGCTGTTTTTACTATTTTCCTACCTGCCTCCCCTTTTGCATTCTATAAAATTTTAAATTCCAAGTATTGCAAACACCACAGTAGCTCATTAATTTTCAGTAGGTGAGCAAATAGATGTCATGGTGGGAGAGCAACAGCTAGTGGACAAAAAACATCCTGAAGACACCAGTGTGGCCGATGCCCAGCCACCCATCCTCGTCACTGCACACGAGGACGGACACCTCCGCTTGTGGACTACAGAGGTGATGAGGCCCGTTATTTACTTGGAATAGCAAAGGGTGGGAAAGACTAAAAAGGGTTATTACATGAAATTTAGCTTTCTAAGGTTCCATCTAGCGTCCAACTGTAGCATTGTTTATTTTCTTTATATTGAGCTATGAGCACCTGCCACTAAATATTTCATTGGATATTTAAATATTAAAGGGTATTAATGGTGCATTGTAGTAAAATAATATAAGAACACTGAAGTGTTGAGATTACATAAATGTTTAGTGATTCAAACTATTAGGAGAAGTTATTACATTGCATTGAGTGTCCTTAAACATTTTACAATGAAAAAATAACTTTTAATGAGTTGGGATGGAGGGTGGGCGGAGTTTGAATTGAGAGGACAGAAGATGACGGAAGAAAGGATCTTGAGTAGACTGGTGATGATGACAGTGAAATCCTTAGAGAGGCAAGGAAGGTGGTACCTTCCCAGAGGGAAACCCAGAAAGCAGCAGATAGTGGGATCTAATAACACAGCATGGCTGTGTGCTGTGGTTTCACTTCCAAGTCTGTCATGGAATCCTAGCTTATTAGGGGAAACTCTTGGTTTGAAAATATAAAATATTATAACAGTAACTCTCCCTGAGATGATCTTATAGCATGGAGCAATGCCTTTTCTCTGATAGAGAAATAAAAGAGTGAGAGAAATAAAAGGGGAAAAACATTATATGGAAGTAAATCTCAGGAAATGAGCAGCAGATTCAAATTCTTTCTTCTCAAGCTTGGATGTTAATTCTCTAGGCAATGAATGTGGAAATCCTTCCCAATATTGACACATTAAGTGCTGAAAAGCAATCTGCTGTTGAATCTCTTTAATCTCTAATCTTGCACTAATATTTAAAAATAGATATTTCCAAAAAGTCAAAAATCAAATACAACATTATTGTTTAAAACAAGTGAGATACACTCAAACCTGAAAAGAAAGTTTGTTTAAAAAGAGAATGTGTAACTGGAAAAGAGGTCTGGGAATTGCATGAAAAGGTCATGAGAAGTAGAAAAACACAATCCCCAAAAAGGAGGGAAAAGAGAAAAAAAAAAAAAAGAACCAAAGTGCAGAGATGATCTGTAATAATCAGAGTCTAGATATTTATAATTACCAGTTGTCTATACCTTTATTAATATTTAATTTCAAGAAAATAAGTCTTATGGATAGTTTCAAATTATTTTCATTACAGAGAATCATGTTTTAGTTGTAGAGATAATTCTTTAGATAGATTATTTATAGAGAAACTCAACTCCAATATGAATATTTTATAAAATTTATTATCATAATTTATTCAGGGAAAACTACTGAAAAATATGCTACCTTTCACAAAACATGCTGCCATTTCTCTGACATCCCTGTATGTTGATTCCTGTACCAGGATACTACTGACTGGAAATATGGGTAAGTCATTACCTTTATGTAGTCAGTCACAGGTATCTTAACCTCCATGATATTAAAATGGAGTAAGAAAATATGTGGCATTTATTTCATACAAAACAATAAGAGGGATGCTCATGAATAGCTTGCTGAATAAGCAGAACAGTGAATGAATGTCAGAAGAACCTATTTCATTCCTAGCTCTTTCCTTAGAGCAAGACATTTTATTTCTTCCATCTTTAAATTGGGTATAGGACTACCCATCCCCTTACCTTATATACTGGGAAGAATGTAAAGTTTTCAATCTTGAGGGGTTGTGTGACATTAATCTTCATTATTATAGGGAGTAGTGGAATAAAATAGAGAGGAAAGGGATTATTTATTCTCAATGGGGAACTTATTTTATTGTTTGTTGCTATACAAACATTGTTTGTATTTATTTATCTTATTTATTGTTATAACTTATATAGTTGGGCTTAATTCTTTCATATAACACTATTCTTTTTCTGATGCCTCCTTTCTTCTATCTTTTGAATAAATCCTAACTTTCTCTTTCCATTTCTCTTATACTTTTAAAGATTATGTGTGTATGAATGAACATGTATGTGGAAATGTGGTTTTTAATTTTACTAGTGTTTACCTTTGTTTTGCAAAAAAAATTAACCAATTTGTTAGAATGTAGATGGAAACAGCATCTTTTCAATTAAACAGAAAGCTTAGCCCACTTTATCATTCTCTTTTTTCTACACCCACCACTTCACTTATTGTTTGCTAATGTAATCTTGAGATATGCATGCGGATACTGTTATATTAATAATTAAATTTTACATCTTCTCTTTTAGGAACTTTTTTTATTTCAAAAGTTTGTTATAAAAGTCACAACAAACCACTTTGCACCAACAATTATTTGAGTCTTCCAAAGATTATAGAAAAATAATCATTTCTATTTGCGTTCAGTATTATCATTGGAGTTACATTTAATTTAAGATTATCTTTATTTTATCTGGTTTTACTGCCCACCACCAGTCCTTTTCTATTCTGATACTCTTGGCTTCTTTCGTTTACTTATCTGTCGGTCTCCATAGTTTCTATTAACATTGTTTCTGTTTATAGCAGAATAGCAGAGAAATCTAAAAGCAGGCAAATTTGGGGGTAGAATTCAGGATTAAACCAATCTTAACCTGGTGCTTCCTGCTTGGAAGATTGTCAATTACTGATTCAATTTCTTTAATTACATAGGCCTATGCAAATTGTCTATCTTCTTATGTGAGTTTTGGCAGATTGTGTCATTCAAGGAATTGGTCCATTTTACCTAGGTTATTAAATTTGTGCACATAAAATTCATAATATTCCTTTATTATCCCGTTAGTGCCCATGAAACCTGAAGTGATGTCTTTTCTTAATTTATGATATTAGTAATTTGTATTCGCTCCCTTTTTTCTTAGTTAGCCTGGCTAGTTGTTTATCAATTTTATTGATCTTTTCAAAGACCCAACTTTTGGTTTCATTAATTTTCTATATTGATTTCCTTCTTTCATTGATTTCTGCTCTAATTTTTTTATGATTTCTGTTTTGCTTACTTTAGATTTAATTTACTCTTCTTTTTCTAGTTTACTAAGGTGGAACTTAGATTATTAAGTTAAGATCTTTTCTTCTTTTATAAATTTTCCTGTAAACCTTGCTTTCACTGTTTCCCACAAATTTTGAGAAGTTGTATTTTCATTTTCATTTAGTTCAAAGTATTTTAAATTTCTGTTGAGATTTTTTTTCTTTGATCTGTTATTTAGAAGTATGTTGTTTAATCTCCAAGTATTTGGGGGTTTTCAAGCTCAGTTTTTGTTACTGGTTTCTAATTTAATTCCATTGGGCCTTTTTATACACTGAAAACATACATTTTTATGATTTACATTATTTTAAATTTGTTAAGGTGTGATTTATGGCCCATAATGTGCTCTATCTTGGTGAACATTCCATGAGAACTTGAAAAAAATGTGTATTCCACTGTTGTTGGATGAAGTAGTCTATAAATGTCAATTATATTCCGTTGATTGATGGAGTGCTGTTGATTTCAACTGTGTCCTTACTGATTTTCTTCCTGCTGGATCTGTCCATTTCTAACAGTCTCAGTAGGTATTGAAGTCTCCAAGTATAAAAGTAGATTCATCTATTTATTCTTGAAGTTTTTTACCTCAGGTATTTTGATGCTCTGATAGGCAGACACATGTTAAGGGTTGTTACGTCTACTTGGAGAATTGACCTCTGTAATATTTTTATAATGCCAATCCCTGATAATTTTCCTTGCTCTGAAATCTTCTCTATTTGAAATTAATATTGCTATTCTTGCTTTCTTTTGATTAGTGTTTACCTGTACATCTTTATCCCTTTACTTTTAATCCATATGTGTCATTATGTTGAAAGTGGATTTCTTGTAGAGAATATACAGTTGGGTATTGTTTTTTAATCCATTCTGACAGTCTCTGTCTTTTAATTGGTTTATTGAGACTATTGAGCTCTAAGGCGATTACTGAGATAATTGAATTAATATCTACCGTATTTCTTACTCTTTTCTATTTGTTGACCTTGTTTTTTGTTTCTGTTTTTATCTTCCACCCTTTTTCTGTCTTTTGTGGTTTTAAGTGAGCATTTTATATGATTCCTTTCTCTCCTTTCTTAGAATATCAATTATATTTCTTTTTTTATTAACTTCTTTTAGAGGTTTCCCCAGTTTACTATATATATTTACATCTAATTCATGTCAACCTTCAAATAACACTACACCACTTCACAGGTAATTCAAATACCTTATAATAAAGTATTCCTAATACCTCCTTCCCATCCTTTATGTCATTGTTGTCATTTATTTCAAGTGTTCATAAATTATAATAATCAAATTCATTGTTGTTATTATTTTGAATAAACTATTATCTGTTCATTTTTATTTTGTTTTCACTCATTCCTTCTCTTATGCTCTTTCCTTCTTTATGTAAGTCTGAATATCTGGCCTACACCATTTCCTTCTTAACAACTTTTTAAAACATTTCTTGCAAGGTAGGTCTACTAGCAACAAGTTCTCTCAGATTTTGTTTGAAAAAGTCTTTATTTCTCATTCACTTTTGGAGGATAATTTCTAAGGATACAGAATTTTAGGTTGGTAGGTTTTTACCTCAACACTAAATATTTCACTCCATTCTCTTCTTGCTTGCATGGTTCCTGAGGAGATGTCAAATGCAATTCTTATCTTTGCTCTTCTGTATGTAAGGTGATTCCCCCACTCTGTGGCTTCTTTGTCTTTGATTTTCTGCAGTTTGAATATAATATGCCTGGGTGTAGTCATTGTTGCCTTTTTTAAATTATTTTTTTTTCAGTTAAAGTTGATATTCAATATTGTGTTATATTAGTTTCAGATGTGCAGCATAGTGATTAGACATTTATATAATTTAGGCAGTGATTCCCCCCATTAGTCTTGTACCTATCAGGCACTATACATAGTTATTGCAACATTATTGATTATATTGTCTATGCTGTACTTTCCATCCCCATGACTAATGCAAATTGGTAGTTACAAAATAGTCATTTTTGCTTTTTAAATGTATTTGTAACTATCATTTGGATTATAACATGATTATCTCCCTAACAGTTTGGGCTCCATTTGGTCACTCTGTACTGATTTCTATTTCACCTACCCTGATATGTAGAAGAACTTTGAGTGCGTAAGGCAACCTCACCATGACTTATTAAGCCAGAAACAGAAAAAGAATTGCTACATGTAAAAATTGATATGAAATTTCTTCTTTCATGTCTGGTTTCTGAGATTCTGTTTTATTTATCATTATAAATGCCTGAATCAAAATAACTTGGCAGTCTGGGTAGTATTTACTCAGACAATAGAATATCTAATGAAAGATTCCAATGTTTAAATTTTATACAGAAGGACATGTTATCCTTTTCAGTATTGGTTCCTTCCTGAATCCACCTCATGATGAAAAGGTAAGAACTTTAGTTTTAGTTGAATTAGTGAATTAGCACATATTTAGCCAGCATTTCTGTGTACTAGACATCACAAAAAGATAGAAATACCAAACTCCCTACTCTCAAGTCATATGTACTACTATTGAAACGTAAGCTATCTGACAAGTAAAAATGGTGTACTGGTGGAAGGAAGGAAGGAATGAGTGAGTGGTGAGCCAGCCCTGATCACTTTGCATCCACTTCATGTTTTGACTTATTTGTGAGAATCTATGCAGAAACCCAGAGCTTAAAAGAGTTCACGCATCATCTAGTCCACAGTCAGTTTCTATACTTATACATCTTCATAAAAGAAAATTCCATAACCTTTCCTTGCAAGCCCAACCTTGTGCCCAAACATTATTATTTTCAAAAAACCCTTTCTCCCATGTAGTCTAAATCCTCCTTACATGCAATGTAAATGTCACCATCTCCTTATTTTATAACCATTTAAATATAGTTATAAACCATATTTCTTGTGTTATGTGGACATACAAATATATACATATATTATAAAGACTCAATACTAATTAAAGAGCACAGCAGGAAAACACTATTTTATCATAGGCTTATTTCCTTTTAAATTAATACTTCAAATCCAAAAGGTAAATATTAGCTTATATAGTAATGTCTTATTTTTGGATTATAAGTGTTAACAGATGGATACATGAATTAGGATTGCATTCCTTGCAGAGTGTTTTAGAATGGTTATTGTTTCAGATATTATTTCATCTATGGAGTTTTCTTTTTGTTTCCCAGAATCCACTATAGTTTTTATAAAGTTCAGCTATTTAGTTTGAGTATGCTTATCTTCACTTTACAGAGGGGAAATCAGAGACGGGCTTACCTACAATCACATAGACAGTTATGATGAAGTCAGGATCAGAACCAGATTTCCCGTCCTCTATTCTAGTGCTCTTTCCATATATAATACGCACTGCTATCAAATGGAAGACAATTAGGTTCAACTTAATGAAGCACAACATTTATCCACAACTATAAATGTCCTAAACTTAAGGCATGCTGTGAGGTGAACAAAAACAATCATGTAATTTCATCATGTATAGGTAGAGGATTATCTAATTGTTTTAGATTATCTCCTACTTGTGATGATTCTCAATATTATATTAATTTTAACAGATAAAAATATGACTTTTTGCAAATGGACTTTCTATAAACTGGTAACAAAGACCTTTCAAAACACAGAGAAAATATTTAAAACAAAGTTATATAATTATATTAAAATAGAATAATAGTGGAATTGATTTTAAAGCAATTTTCACCAGTTTAAAAGAAAAGAATCTTTTTAATAACTTATTTAAATTTTCCCTATTCAGCCTTTTCTGTATTTGGACAATGTGATTTTTCAATTTGTACATGGCTGCCTATTTATAAATATACAAACAGAATCTGGTTATAAGATCTCATTATTACATAGACTAATATATACCATGTATTCAGCCAGATTCAAATGTAAATTACAAGTATGATGAAAACCTAATATATCAGTCTATAAATCAGAGGTTAGTCTGGTTCTCTTGCAACATTACTGTTAAGAAGGCACTTCATGGAATACAGATATTGTAAGAGATAGGATAGTCAAAACCTGTCCACAGAAAGAAAAGTCATACATATGATTGCGTACACATGCATACAGGGAAAAAAAAGTCTTAGAACACTGTTTTCCTAATTATAGTTTATAATCCACTATGGGGTTACAAAATCAATTTAATGAGTGGCAAGCAGTATTTTCATAAAAGTAGAAAAGAATGGAGTGGAATTAAATGCAAATACTAGAATAGACAACATCAGTGTGCACGGCATATAGTAAGGTAAGCATTCTTTTGTGAAGGATACTGAAACTCATTTTAGGTGCATATATACAGGTATTATATGTGTGTACTGGGTCATGAAGTAAAATGTAGTTTTTACAATAGATATAGTTCATGTTAGAGAAACACTCACCTTCAAGAATCCCTACCAAGGCAGAGAAAGAGCGCTTGGATGACCAGATGTTCTAGAACAGCTTAGAGACAATAAGAAGTAGGAGAATGCAGAAGACTTCACCCTGGCTCTCTTTTAAGAAGAATACAGGGAATTGAACCAGAAGGCCAAGAATTTAGAAGGAATTATGCCTACTATTTGTTACACTATAAATAAACAGGAGCTTCATAGAACTCAGAGCTGCTAGAAATATAGCCACAAATGCTCCTACGTAAATGACCCAGGAAGAAGTAAGGTCATAGTAAGTATCCATCAATAATAGAGGGAACATACTCTCAGGGGATGTGACCACAGAGCCAGCTCCCCAGTTGACAACTCTAGTTCACACAATTTAGAAGAAATATCTTCTAAGGACTATTTAGGGGCTCTACACTTGAGAATAGGCCATATCCTGAAGTGGCATACCAATCATGCCTTTGAAAGACAATTAGCTGGGCCCATTTCTTTTGTTAATTCCTTGTGGTATACAGTTATCATATATCACTGCCCCCACCATCCCCCAAAATAGCCAGGGTTATATCTGGATAAAATTTGAAAATAGCAAAAGTCTTTTTGCCAATCTCTCCTTTAGTCTCCACCTTTCAAATCTGCTTCCTTCTACTACTGATTGTATTCCCTCTTGGCCTCCCCCCACACACACACCCTTTATCCTAAGGCTATTCTTTCATCTAGTCATCTAGTAATCTCAACTAAATGAATTGCTTAATCATCAAATAAATGATAAATTGCTAAAGATGCAAGATTTGTCCTGTCCTCTCCCAGGGATACATGTAGATTAACATATATCTAAAAATGGAATTTTGGGTATTTTAAGAAGCAAGAACAGTGCTAATTGGGGTAGAGGCTTTATCATCTTCCACAGATGTTCACTCATAATACGAGGCCTTTAATGATTTATGGTTTTGCTCAGGATTGAATTTTGACCAGCACACAAACTTATTCCAATGTATATGCTTTATTTTTGCCATCTAGAAATTCAAGCAGCTGCTTTCCTGGCGTGCTCATTCTTTAGAAATTATTCAAGTTGTCTATGCAGAAGACAAGCAAGTGGTGCTTACTGCCTCCATCGATGGCTCAGTAAGGTGTGTGGCCTTTCATATTGTGAATTCAGTGTTTGAGTATGAGAGGAAAGAACGTTTCGCTCTAGTTTAAGTCTACACACTAAATGCGATGTTGATTAGCTGATTAAAATAAACAAACAAACAAACAAAAGTAGCACAAAAGTTGCTTTGAGAAGATGGCCAGTGATTTGGAATTATTTTCCATGCACAAGGAAATGAGATGCAATGTGCATCTATGTTAGACGGTATAATAAATACTTTCAATGAAAGTGATTCTGTAGACTTATTTCAAAGAATTAAGCAGGATGGATAGCTCAGAGAGATAGGCCCAAGCCCAGGGAAAACCACGGAAAGAAACACCAGATCAGAAATCATAAGAAAGTCATAGAAAAGAAAAATATTGAGAAAAGTTAGGATGAGCTAATTATTTCAATGGCAATGTGATTGGTTTTGCAAAACGTACTTGTTTTTATTTTTTTATTCCTTGGCTGCCTCACCTGATTCAGAAGGGTTAGCATAGTGCTGCAATGGAAGCAAACTGAGATGATTTACATGAAGACTGTGGTTGATTATATTCTCTACAGAGAATGGAAACAAACAAACAGAAAATCTGGGGTAGCAATACTTATACCAGACAAAATAGACGTTAAAACCAAGGCTTTAACAAGAGACAAAGAAGGACCCACTAAATCCACTTCTGGGTATTTATCCAAAGAAACCCAAAACACTACTTCGAAAAGAACATCCACATGTTCATTGCAGCATTATTTACAATAGCCAAGATATGGAAGCAACCTAAATGTCCATCAATAAATGTATGTATAAAGAATAAGTGGTATATATATATATACAATGAGATATTACTCAGCCATAAAAAAAAAAAATGAAATCTTGCCATCTGCAACAACCTGGATGAACCTAGAGGGTGAAACAACTCAGAAAGAAAAACACCATACACTCTCATTTATATGTGAAATCTAGAAAACAAAATAAACCAGCAAACAAAACAGAGACAAACTCATAGATACAGAGAACATTTTGATGGTTGCCAGATGGGTGGGTGATTAGAGGATGGGTGAAAAAGGTGAAGAGATTAAGAAGTACAAATTGGTAGTTACAGAATAGTCATGGAGATATAAAGTACAGCATAGAGAATATAGTCATTAATATTGTAATGACTATGTGTGGTGTCAGATGGGTACTAGATTTATTAGGGAGATTACTTTGTAAATTATATAAATGTTTATTCACTATGTTGTATACCTGAAATTAACAGAATCGTGTATGTGAAGTGTAATTAAAAAAGAAAAAAATTTTAGAAAAGAATGACTCTTGTCATATACAACTAGGCGAACATTGGTGCCATTCATTGAGGAGGAGGCACTAAAAGAGAAAAATATTTAGCATGTGGATGGATGAAGGAGAACTTTTAGAAATGTTGAGTTCAAGGTGAATCTGTGGGGATAAGGTCCTATTTGGGGGCAAATGGAGCTTCTATTTTATGAGTGGGAAAAATCAATAATATGACATTTTATTAATGGAGGTTTTTCACTACTCTGTCTCTGGGGTCTCTATCCAGCTTATTTCAGCTACCTGTCAGCAGAAGTGTTAATTGGATCACTTCTTACATTATATAAATATCTAACCACTGTGCTGTACACCTGAAATTAATATAAAATAATATTAAATGTCAAAAAAAAAATTAAAGGCCGGCCCGGTGGCTCAGGCGGTTAGAGCTCCATGCTCCTAACTCTGAAGGCTGCCGGTTCGATTCCCACATGGGCCAGTGGACTCTCAACCACAAGGTTGCCAGTTCAATTCCTCAACTCCTGCAAGGGATGGTGGGTAGCGCCCCCTGCAACTAAGATTGAACACGGCACCTTGAGCTGAGCTCCTGGATGGCTCAGTTGGTTGGAGCATGTCCTCTCAACCACAAAGTTGCCAGTTCAACTCCCATAAGGGATGGTGGGCTGCGCCCCCTGCAACTTGCAACAGCAACTGGACCTGGAGCTGAGCTGCGCCCTCCACAACTAAGACTGAAAGGACAACAACTTGACTTGGAAAAAAGTCCTGGACGTACACACTGTTCCCCAATAAAAGTCCTGTTTCCCTTCCCCAATAAAATCTTTAAAAAAAGAGAGAGAAACAACTGCTGGGCCCAGGTCAGTGCTTCAAAGAGACTGTGTATTGGCACCAATTGTGCCAAAACCATACACACACATCACGTGTGTGCACACTGTGACTTGAAGAAATTACTTTCATGATTCCTTCAAGTGAAGATATTCCGAGGTGCTCAGTTCAGAAAATTCTAGCTCTATTAATAGCTATCTCAGAATACACTTTTCATCATAAGTAAGCCACATCCTTTTGCTAATACTACCTGCCACTTTCTAAAGGGATAGGCAATTTTAATACTCTAAATTTGTCAAAAAGATAATAATTTTATAACAGGAAAAAACGTAAAAGCTTAGCTCTGGGGCAGAAGACAAAAGGGACTAAGAATTCATATCTGAGACCCAGGATATCGGGCTAAGAGGTGGAATCAGACTACCTGGAACAGGAAATGCCACAAAACAAGGAAGCCAAAAGTTACTTACCTAGAATAGAATGAATTTAGAGTTGTCCTGAAGTTAGCCCCTCACCCTTCAAACTTCTGTGTGGACAGAGCTGGTCCATTTCACTTTGGTAGTGGCTTTGGCAAGGACATGACATTTACATAGTGTTGGGGAATGTAAATATGTAAGGGATGTAGGATACTCATGTTATGCTCTCAGACCACTGTCAGGTGTGAAGAGTTCTGACTGGACACTTCTGCTCTGCCTCCTCTTCAGTGCCTACCGTTGGGTCTGGAATACCACTTGGACTTTGTGGAATCTTCTCTGAGTTCATTTAGCTTATCTTCCTCCTGGGTCATTGCAGTAGGCACAGGATGATTGTTTTTATCATTTGCTACCCTAAGGGTGAAATCAAGACATAAAAGGAAGATGTTCGAAATACTATTTTATCTTCCCATAAGACATAGGGTACACACTCCTGCTAATTACATTCTGTATTACTTTAAGCCACGTGGGCTAATTAGAGTAGCCTCCTGGAATGAATTGATGGTGAAATAATGTATACGGATGAAGAGCCACTTCTTTTTGCAATCCTATTTCAGAACTCAGTTGTAAAAATCAGTATGATGTTTCCACAATAGTAGGAATCATGGATGGATGTCGAGAGGATTTTAGTAAAAGAATCACTAGGTATCTCCTACCAAAAGTTCTATTGATGCAGAAAGTAGACAGCTGAGATATATATAGCCCATCCTACATTCAGTCCTCATGGGTTCTGATTAGCTTGAATGAGCAGTGTTAGTTGGAGAAAAATCTGTTCCTTATTTTCTGGCTTTAATGAATGGAAATACAGATTCATAAGCACAAATTCAAACTGATGTTTCCCAAAATTGTTGTAGATTAGAAGTCTAACTATAAAAATGTTTATGTTATTATTAGATTCGTATATTTAAAAGGAAGACTTTAAAATCCCTGATGGACCAGTGAAAATCTAGATCAATAATAGAACTTCCACTGAATTCTTGTTACTTTATTCTCCCTATGTCTGTCTTTCCTCAGGCTCTGGCATGCTGCCAATGGTCATTACTGTGGTTATTTTGGACAGAGAAGGCTCTTCAACATATCACAGATAAGTGATTTCATTTTGCCTTGTGATGTTAATGAATATCCCATAGAAATAAAAGAAGAAAACAAGTTCACAGAGAAGAAACAAAAATATGAATACCCTCTGGTATTTGACCAGAAAAGGTAAGACCATTAGATTTACTTTAAATGCCAGACAAGAATTAAACTATAATGATACTGTAACACCATGTTGGACATGGACAATTCAAAGGTGAAAAGACCAAAACTTTTCAATAATTTCACAATCCAGTGGAAGAATGCACAAAAATCTATAATTCAATATAATAGCACTGCCAAGAACAGCAATTCTTAAGATAATCACAGAGGGGCAAACAGGATTTAAACAAACAAACAAGACCACAGAGGCAATGCCTAAGCAAAGGCACAAAATAATGAAAGACTATCATATAAGTTCATATTTCAAGGATTGGAATCCAGGGAGCAAGTAGGGAGCACATGGAGAAGATAAAGCAAGAAAATTCTACAGGAGCTAAAGCAAAATAAGCTCTTTTTACGGGCCAATATAAAGATTTTAAACTTTACTGAAACCACTGTGACAGAATAACACAAGAGAAAAAGCAGGTCTGAAGAAAAAGATAGTGTTTGATTTTGGACAGGATGAAGTCTGAGATGCTTGTGGGAATATTTAATGAGCACTGAGATAGACCTGTCTGGAGCTCTCAAAAGAGGTCTGAGCTATAGATAAAGATTTTGAAGTCATCAGTGTAGTAATATTCTCATTGTGGATAAGTCACTTAGGTCTTATGTGTAGCATGAGAAAAACAGAAAACGAAGGGGGCAAAAAAGCCATAAACAAAAAATAGCCTCTAAAGAGCAGACCAAGGAAGAGAGACAAGTGAAAAACATTACGAAGGAAAAGCCAAGATACTAAAAGGAAAACCACAAATAAGTGGTATATGGAAATCAAGGAAGGAGAGTTGTAAGTAAAGTGGTAGAGAGGACTCATTTGTAAAACATGGCAGTGAAGCCTCATAGGACAATAGAAAAGTAAACAATGGATTTGGCAAGTTTGTCAGTTGAAGGGTCATTGACGTATTTAGAGAGGGTGATTTCAATGGAGTGATGGATAACCATCATTGCAATGGTTGAAACATAAATAGGAGATTGAGGTGATTATAGTATAGATTACTTTCTAAGGAAGTCAAATAGCTCTGAGGTTTAAGAAGAGTTTGTTTCATGGATTTACTTGTTTGTGGGGCAGGTCTGAGCATGCTTAAAGGTTCAGGGGAGGAAGGACAGTCCCCCAACGGGGAATAGAATGTTGGTGAAAAACTGTGTTGTGTTTTTGCAAAGCTCAGTCCTGGTTTTGACTGTGGTCAGATCCTTGTCATAATGAAAGAGATTGGTGCTCATTTGAGCTCTCAACATCAGCAAAGATCAACCCTAGATGATGGATGTTTAAATGTTTAGCCTTCAGGGGACCAGACCTGCATAGACTGGTAACATCCAGCAGACCAAAACTGGGGGAGCTGACTAAGTGAGTCCAAAGAGGGAAGAAACAGAGAGGTTTGTCTAAGATAAAGTCCTTTCAGGGAAATCCTAAGTAAGTCAAAGCTGGAGAGACCCAATGCCATCATCTAGTCCAAAAGTTGATAGAATGGCTGTTAATAGGAATTGCTAGGCTGAGTCAGAAGCCACACAGAATTCATATCAAAACAGAAGCAATTTGAGAACAATCAAGAAAGGTTCCAGGTGACTGCCAAAACCCCACTGAAGAGTTCAAGACTTGCTCTGGCTGGTGAATAAGGGGCACTGTAGAAGTCTGGCTAAAATGTAAGAGGTGGTTCACTAGAGCCAAAACTCATCAAGATATGCTAAGATTCACCAAACAAAGTTGATCAATCTCCTTTGGGTAATTGCCGAATCTTGAACATCCATATACTTAAAATAATATAATTTGTTAATTTGCATCTTTACTATTTTGTGAGTTTGCTGAGTACAAGGAATGCATTTCACATATCTTTATTTCTCCAGTTCTTAGTTCAGTGCTTAGCACACAGTAGGCACTCAAAAGATATTTGCCAAACAAATGAAAAATGACTAGTGGAGAACATCACAAACAGAGGCAACAGATGTAAATGGTAGATACAGAAGTATGGAACAGTATGATATATTTGGGATAGCTTAAATGTCAGATGTGTTCACATTATAAATAATTATGTCTTGTGTGTAGAAAAATGGGCATTCTTCTATAGAAGGACTCCATCTTAGGACATACTATTTATTATTTTTAAGTGTTTTTAATCCTTAGTTATGACTTTTTAAATACATGCACAAATAAGTTTTAACTACAGTGCCCTGAGTCCCACAAATATAAGGCATTGGTTTTGTACCCAATCCCTACTATACAGTTCTTTCCAATGGCTATTAATGAATTTTACTATATGGAATGTTCAGGCTTAGTAGAAATCTCTTTGGTTTCCCTGGAGGGAAATCTGGGAAGCCAAGTGGAGTAAGACTTAAATGAAAAGGTAGTATCATTAGGGCTAGTGCGATGGGAGCCAGAGAATTTGGGGACCCAAAAAATAAAGGATGTAATAGGTACTTATTTAGTAGGAAGAGAATAAAAGGGGTACATGTATGTGTGTGTGTGTGTGTGTGTGTGTGTGTGTGTGTACTTAACAGTTTTCCTTGTATCTTTATATGCAGATGGAAGAAAATGAGCTCAATGTCTTTGCTTTTCAAACGTGTACCTCCCAAGGCCTATGAAGTGGAACATGATTTTAAGTTTTTCAAGTCTCTTTCTTCTCCCAAGGTAGCTTTAAACAAACAAACAAACAAACAAGCAAAAACATTTTGTTTTTGTTTCCTGAATTTAGATATGTACCGTGTATTAGTTTTCTATTGTTGTTATTACAAATTACTACAAACTTAGTGACTTAAACAATACAAATTAATTATTTTACTGTTCTGTAGGTCGAAAATCTGACCTGGGTCTCACTGAGATAAAATTAAGGTGTTGCCAGAGCTGTGTTCTTTTTCTTAAGCCTCCAGGGGAGAATCTCATATTTCTTAGTTTATGCCCCCCTTCCTTCATCTTCAAAGCCAGAAATGTTGTATCTCTCTGACCGGTCGTCTGTGGTCATATGACTTTGACACAACAGGAAAGGTTCTCTGCTTTTAAGGATTCCTATGATTAGCTTGGGCCCACCTAGATAATCCACCTCAAAGTTCTTAACCTTAATCACATCTGCAAAGCCCCTTTTGTCAAGTGAAGCAATATGTTCACAAATTGGGGGTGAGGGGATTAGGGTGTGGACATCTTTGGTTGCCATTATTCTGCTCATCACAGACAGAGACACTTTTCTTCAGTGCAGAATTAGGAGAGAAAAGTATACTGTTATTCATTTTGTTTCTAACACTTCTGAAGAATGAGGATAGCATGAGTCTTTAGGCCAAGGTCGGGCATTAATTAAAATTGATTTCCTCAAGATCTTACACAAACTAAACCAAACTTAGCTTTCTAAATTTACCTTCCGTCACTAACCTACATTTGCCCTACCCTCTACAAATCAGAATAGTTGTTTCCCTAAGCCTTCCTCTCAGCCTTTTGTCCCTACAGTTCACCTGGGCTATTCTTGTTCCATCCATGACTCTTCTCTATCTGTCCAAATCCATCCTACCTTTGTAACTGACAAAGGATTAGTATCCGCAACAGAAAAAGAATTCCTAAACAGAGGTAAGACTAAAAGACAATCCAATTTTAAGAAGGTCCAATACTTGAATAAATACTTTACAAAAGAAAACAATCTAATAAACACATGAAAACATCCTCAACCGTATTAGTAAACATGGAAATTCACATCAATAATGTTATAAATTACCACTTTATACCCACCTGAATGACAAATATCAAAACGTCTGACAATATCAAGGGTCAGTGTGCATTTAGCACAGTCAGAACATTAATCTGCTGGTGGAAGTCATGGAAGTTGGTAGAACCACTTTGGAAAACAATGTGGCATTATCCATTAAAGTTGAAAATAGGCATGCCCTACTAAGTATAACACCTGGGAAGCTCTTGAACAGGTAGGTGCTCAGGAGGCAGGTACAAGAATGCTCAGAGCAGTATCATTTGTAATAGCAAAAACATGAAAGCAGCCTAAACGCTTGTCAACACTATAACCAGTAAATAAATTATGGCACACTTATAAATTGGAATACTATGGAACAGTGAAAATAAATGAACTAGAATAACACTCATCTACATAAATTAATGTTTGGAACATACTACAGAATGAGAAAACTTTTGCATAAGAAAAAATATATAATGATTTCATTTATATAAAAGTCAGAAGAGCCAAAATTAAATAAAATATTGTTTTGGCAAAAAGCACATATGGCAAAACTATATAGTTAAAAGCAAGAGAAATAAAAGCACAAAATTCAGGATAGTCATTACATCTGAGGGCTGGTGAAAAGAACTGAGGCCAGAGAATAGTACATTGAGAACCTCAAAGTTGAGGGTATTGTTCCAATTTATAAAGCAAAGCAGCAGATCCATGAATATTCATTGTCATAATCCTTTTACAGTGTCAACTTCGTATTTAATAAATATTTAACACTTTTGAAATGAAGCAATTTCCAAACCTTTCTGTCCCAATGGAACTCAGATAGCTTCTCCCAGAAGAAGGGTGACAAGCAGGAGAGACAGTGGATGTGGAATATAACAGAATTAGGTTTAATCTTTGATAAGTTATTTATTTTTTTCCCTTCTTCCACCCTCCCCCCCACTCCAGTTCAAGCCGTTGTTTCTCAGTCTGGTTGTGTACGACACAGCTCCCCGGCCCAGGCTGGTATTAGGAGCCTTGCACTCCCCTGGCTGAGGCGGTCGGTCACAGGTCATCAGTCGGCTGCTCACAGCAGCTCACGGCAGCTCTTGCCAGCTGCTGGCTGCTGGCGACTCATGCTGGCCACCGGCCACTCATGGCAGCACACAGCAGACCACAGCAGCTCAGGCCGACCTCTGGCTTCTCACAGCAGCCCAGCTCCAGGGAGAGTTGTTATTCACAATCTTAGCTGTACAGGGTGCAGTTCACATGGCCCATGTGGGAATCAAACCAGTGACCTGGGTGGTAGGAGCATGGCGCTCCAACCACCTGAGCCACCAGACCGGCCTAGATAAGTTATTTTATCTCTTTCCTCCTCAAAGAGTTGTTGTGAGAAGTAAATGAGAAAATGTATACCAGGTACAGTGTAGATACTCAGTAAATGTTAATTCCACTTTCTTCAAAGGCCCCAATCTCTCCCTGCTTCCTGCCTCAGATACATTCACTTACCATGCTCTACACTGAATTGGAATTATTTGTAGACTGACCTTTACATCCCACCTGCCACCACGAAATCATAATTCTTTTCTCATGGGCAAAGATACATGCATAGCATCTTGTTTTGTTTAATAGGATTGAAATAGCAAAACCCAAAAGTAAGAATTGGTATTCACTTTTAATATTCTCTTTCAATTTGAAGATGAATATTTTTAAAGTAATTTAACTGAAACAAACAAATTTGGGAAAAACTCCAGAAAGGTTTTAAAGCTCTTGAAACAACTGAATACAGCAAATATTAAAACACTTGTCCTCTTCTTATCACACCTTCAAATTCTCAATTACTTGGTAAAATAACAAAGGTTTATACTAACATTGAGTTAAAATACCTTTCACTTAGGAATCTCTGATTTTACCAGCAATCTTGTTTTGCCCATTCCTTTGCATTCTCAATTATGTAATATTTTCTACTCACTTCTGCGAATTTCTTTTTGACATGTTATCAGTAATAACACAATGGCAGTAAATGACATTTGAGTAGCACTTTACTGGATACATAATCTCATTTGATCGTTATGAATAGTCAACAGGGCAAAAATTTGCCAAAGTCATGCAGCTAAGTGTAGAGTCAAAATTTGAACCCAGGAATTTTGCCACTTACGGAATGTGCCCTTTTCATTAAACATTCACTCCTCTGTTTCACAGATCCGAAGACATGCCTTGGAATGTTTCAGGACTGAAAACAAAGAGGCAGGGATTGTTTTTGGTTCTCTGCCTATATACAGGGTGAGTTGAATGTTTCGTGGACCAGAGTGGTTACAGAACAATAGAGCGTCTGACATCTCATTGCTGACACTGGGCTACTACTAAGCACAGTTGGAGAAAATGACACACTAAGCTGACTCATGCTTCCATAAACATGCTGTGTCCGATCACAGAGGTCTTCAGTTGTGTGTGTCAATGGCCTTGATCTTCTGTCTCTGGCATTCCACACTGAACCGCACCACAGGAACCTACTTCGAACTTTACCCTAGCTGCTCATCACCTACAGCATAAAATCCAAATGCTGTTAGCCTGACATACAAACCTTGCATGATCTGGCCTCTGCCTGAACTGTGTCACCTCATTTCTGCCGCATTTTACCATGTACTCCAGCTATGCCAAATCGCTTGCTATTCCTGAAGCATCACTAGTCTCCCCTCTTCTGTGACTTTGTTTGTTCTGTATCCTCTGCCCAGAATTCACCCACCCATTTCCTTCCAAATCCTTACTTATCCTTCAAGTCTCCACTCCAGATAACCTCTGTTTTAAGAACTAATTAATTAACCAAGAATAATAAACTGAAGATGAAATATTTCAACTTAATGTTAACTTATTATTTCTTAAAATATTACTTCTCCTTCCCAAAAACATGTTCACTGTAATAGGTATCAAACACTTAAGTTACAGATGATGCTAAGGGTGAAGTATTAATATTAAGAATTAATAGTGGGCAACTGGGAAGGGAAGTGTATTTTAAAGCAGTTGGAACTTCTCACTCCCTACCCGCTACCCCTGAATTCACATTACAGAAGTAACCAGTTTAGCATGTCTTACTAACTCTTTATTTCTTCTAGGTACCAAGCCCCACTAGTCTAAGATACCTCCCACTCATTGGTTCAGAGGTACAAAGACAGTCTTCAGATGGCATTCCAGGAAAGAAAGGTCATGTTCAACATGAAAAAGTAAGCTGGTACTTAGAATTCCATGGTATGTCCCATTTGTTTGGATAGTTAATCATTCTAGTCCCCAAAACAGTCTGGGCCTAAAATTATCTCAGTTCATACTCTTTTTACATATATTCTGGGATGCGTGTGTTTTAACTCAGTGAGCTGCAAATCATGAACTTACTGGACAGAGACGAAAATCAAATAACACCTCTGAGCCTGACAAATGAAACTTTTCTAGAGCCAATTTAAGGCTTAGGTTGTTTACTGATTAGTTTTAAACGTCAGGTAATATGATATAACTTACCTGAGGGCTGTGTAATCATCCTTGCTTCTTAATCTCATTGTACCTACAGAATGGGACTATGACATCAGTTAAGTTTCTGGCTCACCAGACAAGTCAAGAATTTCCCCCCATGTATTAATATAAATAACTAATATACAGTACTTTACAGTTTACATAGTGTTTTTATAAACTATTCCTTTGATTTTCACAATAATTACAAAGAAAATACTATAATCATGTTAGAACTGGAAAAAATGGAGCCTAAAGGGAAATTAAGTGACTTGCCAAAGATGACAATAAGAATTAAGTTATAAGCTGATTCTCAATTTCATGTTTATTCTATTAAAACATACAAGCCCTATCACTTTTCTACTAGTTCTAGAAAGCTTATATGGGCCTAACTTAACCTCTGGACATTTATCTAGTCATTAAAATAGATCAAACATTAAGAGGAAGATCTAACATATGGTAACTTTTATAAGCCATTGCATGAAGTCAGAAATGGAAAACAAAAATGGAATTATGTTAGTCATGGTTAATCTACATAATAAATAATCTTCACTCAGACAGAAATATGGTTCTTACTGTCTGCACCAAATTGAACAACATAACAAATACAACTATGATGACAAAAGCTGTTTTATTTAATAAATATAGAAAACTTGACCATAATTTTGTTAGCTGGTGCACTTAATAAGACTATAAATGATTCTTGTTCGTCAATTCTACCAATTATTTGAATAAGAATTTTTGGCAATATAATAGTTTTTTATAAAAATAATATCATTTACTTTTAATATTTTTGAGTAATGGATAAAACACAGGTGGTATAAATAATCCAAAACTAACAAGTAATCAAAAGACTGTTTATTTTGGATTTTATAGTTTATATATTTTATGCCCCATATTTACATTATTTGTTTTGCCTCATCTGATATTAAATATACTGTAGATTTTCTAAGTAAAAGAAACAACAGACCCAAAATGGAGTCACTTGTGCAAAGTTTCACCAAGACTTAACAACTAATCTAATTTCAGTTCAGTCTCTCCCAGGAGTCGAATTTTAAATCAATCAGTCTGGAATTTCCTGATCAACACTAGTGAGATAATCTGCCTGATAAAACCGCCTTCCCTCTTTTTTTTTAACCCGATAGGGAGGTGAACTTGCCTAAAATAATCCACTCTTTTAACCTCCTTGTCCTACCCTCCTTCTGCCTATAAAAACCTTCTATTTTGTACAGCTACTCAGAGTACCTTTTTATTTACTAGATGGCATGCTGCCCAATTCATGAATCATTTAATAAAGCCAATTAAATCTTCAAATTTACTCAGTTGAATATTGTTACTTAATAGTACAAACTAAGGGACTGAAAGAAAGTGGCTAAATATGTCTTAAACACCAGGAGGAAGACAAAAATGGAATTGTTAGTCATGGTTAATCTACGTAATGAATAATCTGCACTCAGACAGTCAGAAGTTGATTGTATTACAATTAATTTTATCAGAGATCATGAAATACAATACGTATTTGTCCAAACACAAAAGAATATTTAATATATCTGTTGTTTTAATAGATGCTTTATTTTCTATTAATTGCTCTGATAGGTCATTAATCACACAAGTCAAAGGGAATAGATATCTCCATTTATTTACAGAAAAGGAGCCACAAAACCATGATTAAACATTCTCTTTCTGGTTTAATGAAGAAAAGAGTTAAGTGTGGCCAGGGTATTAAAATTAGTTTCCAAATAAAATTAGTCCTTCTCAGAAAATTGTACACTTAGCAAGATGACAATAAAATGTGGAAACTGGTAAAGATTAAAGCATCACTATGTTGATTATCTGCAATTTTAGGATCCCAAACAGCTAAGGTGGAAAATAGTGGATGAAATCAAATCAATAAATACACATCAAATGCCTATTTTCATAAAAAGCACTTCCAGGAAGGTGGGCATTAAGTTACCTTAGAAAGTTTAGTGTTCAAATTCCAATTGTGTGAAACAAACGTTTACAAAATACCTTGAAATGTTACTACATCAAGAAACTCACAGTATTGAGGGGAGAAACTCCTCTGAGCAGAGTCCAAGAACAGGTACCTTAATCTCTTTGACTTATTATTTTTAAATAATAAGAATGCTGATTTCAAGTATTAATATATTTAAATTGGGTGTAAATCTTTTTAGAATTAAACAAGTTATAAAATATTAACCACAGTACAGGAAAACATAAATCATAGCATAAATTTATAGTTTCTTTTTAGTTTAAATGTGAGGAGAGCGAGAATGTGAACTTTGTGACATATAATCCACTTTCAAAATTGTAGAACCATATCCAATAATAGAAAATGATTAAGTTGTCTATGTAAGAACATCTAGACCTGCAGAGAATTTTTACTTGAGTCAAACTGATGACATTGCCAGGAAGCAAGATCTCAAATGCTCCAGAGAATGAGTTTTGTAGTTTCTTTTATACATTTGGAAATAAGGAGGGAACTTATGGAAGATTACATGAAGGTGGGCAAAAACAAAGTACAGGATAGTTCACAGCATTATGTGTTCCCTTGAGAGTGGTTACTCCTTGAGGGGTCTGGAAAAGAGGATTACTTCTGGCATTTCAAAGGTGTGTTAATCTATATGCATAAGAACAATGGACAGGGTTGCTTAAAAACCTTTTGTTAAAGAAGTTATAGGCCTGGGCTATGACTACCCACCATGACCTGCCTAGTTAGAAATTTCTGATCAGATCACCCTGTGAGGTTACTTTCAGTCACTAAATTTGTACTGGGGCCCTTTTTCATCCAAAAGTGAAAGACAGTATACATGACAGCATACTCTATGGTTTTTCCAAGGAATATTTAAATACATGAAAAACTCTCACAATTTTGTTTTAGGTGAAAAGAATATCTAAATTGTGAAAAGTTGATATGAGTGCAGCCACTTTAAAATAGAGCTAGGGCAGCCATTCCAGAGGAACTTCCTTGCACATCTTATTCCTTGAACTTTTGGAATGGCTGAAGAAGGCAAAGTAACTTTTGGACTGGGACAAACAAACACTATATTTCAAACAACTGTTTTTAAAGCTAACAGGGAAGCCAAAATCCTGACTACAGGACTGAAAACTGAAAGGATTCTCTAGAATTAGCATCACAATGTACAACTAAAGAATAACTTAGTTTATTTGTACCTATAGAAATTCCTTCGTTGGCTTATTAGCACCAGTAAAAATTCCTTTCTTCTATTCATGTAATTATTCCCCTTTCTTTTCTCATAAATACCCCCTTGCCCTCACCTTCCAGTTGAAACACTATTGGGTTTCTGCCTGAATCAGTACTTCCAGAATAGCTATTCTCTTTGATATCAAATAAATGCTCTCATTTTGGTCTTTTATTTTTAAGTTAACAAAACTGTAACTGAGTGATATTGCTAATGATAATGGCTAACATTTATTTTTAAATTAATGTATGAGGTACAAAAGTGAACATGTGATATGCACTCTTTCACTTCATCTTCACAACACTGTGCGGTAGTTACGATTATCATCCCCATTTCACAATCGAGAAAACTGAATACGATTGAATACGAAAACTGAAGAGGATAAGTAATTTATCTAAGATCCCAAAAGAAGTAGATAATAGAGCTGGAGTTTGATTTCAGAGCCTGGACTTAAATACATTATACAATGTAATTCAGAGGTAGGTAAGCTGCTGGACGTCTCTGGTCAGAATAACCATATGAGAGTTTACAAGTAGTAAACATTGAAGAAATTTCCCTTCCCATCAATCTCTCTCCCCTCACCCTGGTTTATTGTTCTTTATAGCTCCTGTCACTATCTGAGTAATTACATTATGTAAGAATTCATTTATTTTTATTGATTCTATCCCACTAGTATATAAGATCCACAAAGTCAGGAATTTTGACTAATTCTCTGCTGGAACTCTAGTGTTTAGAACAGACTGACATATACGTGATGTTCAAAGAATATTTGTTGAATGAAGGAATGAATGTATGAAAGAACGAATGAATGAGGTCTAGATGTTCTTACATAGACAACTTAATCATTTTCTATTATTGGATATGTTTCTACAATTTTGAAAGTGGATTATATGTCACAAGAAGAAGAAGGAGGAGAAGGAAGAGGAGGAAAAGAATAAAACAATATTAAAGAAAGGAAGATCACTGCAGCTTAGGAAGTTGCCTCAGCTGTTTAGCAGATTGATCTAGGGAACTAAGTCTCCTACCTTGTCTTAGGAAGAAAGAGGAGCAGTCATGTGACCTGTGAGAGTCCAACCTAAGGGATCTTTAGGTGGTTGAATTTTGACCTTGGGCTTCACTCTGTCTTTTTCTTTACCTTATAACTTTACATCTCCTCTTCCTTTTTTTCTTCTTTCTCTCTTCTTCCCCATTATAGACCATAAAAATCAAATTGATATGTACTGTAAATATTGGCTAAACATTACTGACAAAGTTAGATACTTCTTGATCTGACTTTTTAACCCAAGTAAGTTTAACATTTTATATGTATGCCTTCCAAAAATATCCAATTCAAAACTAATTTTCATTTCTCATTTGTAGAATTATCACTTGATTTTATCATCAATAAACTCTGATGATACTAATATAAAATATCACTGTGTATTACAACCACCTAGCAAGTGTCTTTGTTTTGTTTTGTTGTGTTGTGTTTTGTTTTGTTTTCACCAATCCTTTACAGATGGGGCAGTTGAGTCCCAGAATGAGAAACTGCCCAGTTAAGTAATTCTATAGCTTCTGCTCTTCTACTCATACTCTTCTGGAGTCCTACCTCCTGTTTTAACACATTTTTACCCTTGAAGCACACAGGATAGTTAAATAAACAATTCTACTTTCTTTCTAGGAGAATTAAAATCTCTGCAAAAATTAATGGTGTAGGGGCCGGCCGGGTGGCGCAGGTGGTTAGAGCTCTATGCTCCTAACTCTGAAGGCTGCCGGTTCGATTCCCACATGGGCCAGTGGGCTCTCAAAAACCAAAACCAAAACCAAAAAAAAAAAAAAAAAAATTAATGGTGTAACTTGACTCTAGAAAATTGTGTTTGTCAGGTAATGCCAGTTTTTAACTGACATCCTTTATTCCACAGACACAACAGAGGAGAAGTCTTAAAAAACATTTACTCCCACAAATAAATCTGGCTTCTTCCTTCTTCCCAGTCATCCCCAAATAAGAGAGAAAAATCAGAAGTGGCTGCTGTGGTCTGGGCTGCACATGAAATGGCAAGACGTGAATGATACTTCAGTCTTTATTTCCGGATGATAATGAGGGTCCACCAGAAGGTCACCCATCTCTGTATCCTCAGGCCATCCTATTGATGGAGAAGATTGCTCGGGGAGCTTAGGTGGCCTTCAGCTCTGAAAACCAACAAGTATCAAACAGCCAGGTGGCCATCTTCTTTCATACATTGAAATCCACTTAAGAAATATGCAATGTTCTTGTTTACTGTTACCAAAATGACAAAAGCATAAGTAGACCTAAAATAATATGGGTCATAAATGATTAGCTTTCCACCTCCCCACATTGTTCACTCTAATTCAAAACCAGAATTATTATCAGAATGTATGCAATAAGAGGCAAATTACTTGTGTACCATGCTATGTGATATACAAGAATGTTATTATTAACAAGAAAAATGTGCCAGTCAAGCTTCTAGCTATTTGCATTCTTCAGTTAGGGAAATTTCATAGGAAAGAAAATGTTCAGAGTTTCTTCAAGTCCGAAGTTATTTACATTTAGCCTAGAAATGACTCCAGATAAATAGAACTTGGATGGTAATCTGAACTTTCCAGGGTTTATTGATTATTAATTCTTTTCTTGTTTGATTTTGGTACTTTGATCAAATGATTAATTTTACCAATGGGAATTCATGTAAAAAATGAAAGCATGTAAATTTGGTCAATAATAAATGAGATTTTGAATAAATCAAAGGCATGAAGAAAATATCGGAATTCAAGCCTGCTGATTGCCTGACCTACGCCTCTTTGGGAAATGATTTAGAGATCTGAGTAATAAAAAGCATTCACATGTTAAGGGTTAGTCCACTTTCCCCAAAGAACCAGGCCACTTGGTAAGAAAACACTGTGGTCCCTTAGCATTTAATTCTACCTTTCCATTCTGGGAAGGCTTCTGTAATTCTTACAATCCCAGCAACTTTAGAAAAGCAAGGAAAACTTTTTATTCATATAAACTTTAATTACACATTTCTTTTTATGTTTATTTCTATGTATGTACTCATTTTTGTTGCTCACAGGAATGTGATTTCTCCTACTAATTTTCCTTCCTTTTAACTTTTTTCTTCATGTATTTTATTTTTCAAGATTGTTATTAAAAATATAGCTAACATACAACATTATATTAGTTTCAGGGGTACACCATAGTTATTCAAAATTTATATACTTAAAGAAATGATCACCATAAGTCCAGCAACCATCTGGCACTGTACCACGCTATCATGATGTTATTGACTATATTCCTTATGCTGCACATCCCCATGACTTGTTTGTTTTATACCTGGAAATTCGGGCCTCTTATTTCCTTTCACCACCACCCCTTTTTAATTTTCCAATTACTGTTGACATTCAGTATTGTTTATATTAATTTCAGGTGTACAGCCTAGTGGTTAGACATTTATATAATTTAAGAAGTGATCGCCCTGACTAGTCTAGTACCCACCTGGTACTACACATAGTTATTACCATATCATTCACTATATCCCCTATGTTTTTACATCCCCATAACTATTTTGTAACTATTACTTTGTACTTAATCCCTTCACCTTTTTCATCCTGTCCCCCAACCCCTCCCACCAATCACCCCAACAAATCTAGTACCCATCTGAAACCATACATAGTTATTACAATATTACTGACTATATTCCTTGTGTTATAACCTACAACCCCATAACTACTTCGTAACAATCAATTTGTACTTGGTAATTCCTTCCCCTTTTTTCATCCACACCCTCAAATTTTCTACCATCTGGCAAGTATCAAAATGTTTTTTGTATCTATGAGTTTGTTTCTGTTATGTTTGTTTACTTTGTTCTTTAGATTCCACATATAAGCAAAATCACATTGCATCTGTCTTTCTCTGTCTGACATACTGCACTCAGTACAATACCCTTCAGGTCCATCCATGCCACTGCAGATGGCAAGATCCCATTCCTTTGCATGGCTGAGAAATATTCCACTGTATATATGTACTATCTCCCCTTTATCCATTCTTCAACTGACGGACACCCAGGCTGCCTCTACATCTTGGCCATTGTAAATAGCACTGTAATGAACATATGGATGCACACAGCCCCTAAAGTAGTGTTTTGGGTTTCTTCAAATAAATACCCAGAAGTGGAATTACTGGGTCCTTCTTTGTCTCTTGTTAAAGCCTTTGTTGTAAAGTCTATTTCGTCTGGTGTAAGTACTGCTACCCCAGTCTTTTTTGGTTTGTTTGTTTCCATTTCATGAATTATCATTTTCCTTCCCTTTACTTTCCATCTGTGTGTGTTTTCAATCTGAAGTGAGTCTCTTGTAGGCAGCATATGTAAGGGTTTTGTTTTCTTATCTATTCAGCCCACTTGTCTTTTGATTGGAGCACTTAATCTATTTACATGGAAAGTAATTGTTGACAGATATGTAGCTATTGCCATTTTATTATTCATAATTTTTATCTTGTTTTTTGTTTGTTTGTTTGTTTTTTCCGTCTTATAAGTTCTCTAAGATTTCTTGTAATACTAGTTTGGTGGTGATGAATTTCTTCAGCTTTTTCTTGTCTGGGAAGTTCTTTAACTCTCCTTCGATTCTAAATGATAGTTTTGCTGGGTAGAGTACCCTTGGTTGTACGTCCTTGCTTTTCATCACATTGGATATGTTGTTCCAATCCTTTCCTTCTGGTCTGCAAAGTTTCTACTGAGAAATCAGCTGACAGTCGTATGGGAG
Organism: Rhinolophus hipposideros; assembly: GCF_964194185.1. Lineage (NCBI taxonomy): Eukaryota > Metazoa > Chordata > Mammalia > Chiroptera > Rhinolophidae > Rhinolophus > Rhinolophus hipposideros. The sequence continues at coordinate 18,332,306 of NC_138072.1, read as the reverse complement.
CTCCCTTGTAAGTAACTAGTTGCCTTTCTCTTGCTGCTTTTAGGATTCTCTCTGTCTTTAACCTTTGCCATTTTAATTATAATGTGTCTTGATGCTGGCCTGTTTGGGTTCATCTTGTTTGGGGCTCTCTGTGCTTCCTGAACTTGTATGTCTGTTTCCTTTGCCAAGTTAAAAGATTTCAGTCATTATTTCTTCAAAGAGGTTCTCAATCCCTTGTTTTCTTTCTTCTCCTTCGGGTACGCCTATGGTGAGAATGTTGGAACACTTGATGTTGTCCCAGAGGTCTCTTAAACTATCCTCATTTTTTTTTCTTTTTTTTTCTTTTTAGTGTTCCAATTGGGTGTTTTCTGCTACCTGGCTTTCCAAATTGCTGATTCGATCCTCCGCTTCACCTAGTCTGCTGGCGATTCCTTCTAGTGTATTCTTCATTTCAGTTACTGTACTCTTCACTTCTGACTGGTTCTTTTTTATGATCTCTATGTCTTTTTTATGCTTGTTATCTCTGTGTTAAAGTTCTCACTAAATTCCTTGAGCATCCTCATAACAATTGTTTTAAACTCTGTCTCTGGTATGTTGCTTGCCTCCATTTCATTTAATTATTTTTTTGGAGTTTTCTCCTATTCTTTCATTTGGGATGTATTTCTCTGTTTCCTCATTTTGGCTGCCTGTTTGTTTCTATAATTAGGTAGATCTATGTCTCCCAGTCTTGGGCCAGGAGGCCTTATGTAGTAGGAGCCCTGTGGGGCCCTGGCACAGTCTCCTTAGTCGCCCGTTCTGGGTGCTCCAAGAGTGTCCCTTGTGTGGGTTGTGTGTGCCCTCCTGTTATATTAAGCCTTGATTGCTATTGCCACATCAGCGGGTGGGATTGACCCTTAGCCTGACTGCTTGTGGCGTTTGGCTACATACACAGCTTACAGGCTGTTGTGCAGGGGGCTTACCCCACTGAATGGGATTTGCCCCAGTGGGCTCTGGTACCTGTTGAGACCACCCTTTGGGTGTGCTACCTGTAGGGCTAATTAGGTGGTGCTCTGCTGTGGCCTGAAGCCAACCTCCAAGTATTTAGATTCTGGGGCCTCTTGCAAGGGTTTTTGGAGTTTGGTGCCTATGGCTAGCTCCCTATTATGGAGAACACCCTCCAACCTATCTCCTCAAAAGCTTCTGCTTTCTTTCAGGAAAGTATCAATTAGCCCAGTACCAGGAGGACTAAAACAAAGCTATCATTTTGTACAGAATAAAAGAATTATTCCTTTCATTTCTTGAGTTATTCTTCTGTAAAGTTTCCTAATGTAACATGATTTTTCTTATTTTATTCCTTAACAGAACAATTCAGTATATGTGAGAGGCAATTCAATACATGTTTGTCCCTTGTATCATATTCTGTTCCAAAGCTACATACCTGAACTACTTTATTTTGGTAACTCACTGAATTGATTTTACTGAATTGTACTTTGGCTTTGTTGGATCTAAACTGAGGGACACTGTAATAAACAGCCAAACAGAAGATGCTGTAGCGGTTAATACAGGGATACAGAGATGACAGCATCACTCCTAGATCACACAGGGTCCTTTGCTAAGACTAAAGAGAGAACTCACTCTCAGGGCTCAGGGTTAGGAAAGGCTGTGCTTTATCTGGAGAACTAGTCTGCTTTGATCTTGTGGCCACTGTAATTCCTGTAAGTGGATGTTTATTCCATTTTCTCTGATAGGTTAGAAAGTTTAGAGCTAAATTCATATCCTTCCCTTACCAACTGTTTCAGAACATGACCACATCTTATATTCTCACACAAGTATTCCTCTGGCTCAGATTGCCAAGTAATTTATTTTTACTCTTTGTTTTGTATGTATTTTTGTACATTAATTTAGCCCTTTTGTGGGATGAGGTCTGGTATGGATGGATGATTACATACATATATACACACTTTAAAGAATAAAAAAAGCATAAAATTTGTTTTCAAATGTTCTTGTAAGCTCCCAGTTCTCTTTCATGAATGATCTTGTTTGTTTCTATGACATTCTTCTGGTGAGTAGTAAGTTCCTTCTCTCAAAGTTGACTTATTTTTCATACAGCACAACCAAAATAAAGCAATCTGTTTGTAAACCCAAATTTCAGTAGCAAATGTTTGCACAAACATTTTCTACTGAAGATGGAACTCTTGAAACCTTTGGAGTTTTAGAGAATAAACTTAGATCTTTCAATGTAAGTAGGCATCCAGGGTAAGAGAAAATGGAGTAAGAATTCAAAACCCTTTCTTTTCTGTTACTAAATTCATGATAAGAAAAACAACACCAAAAACAGAACTAGGCATGAATTACATTTGTCATATCTGATGAAGCATCCGATTTTGTCTATACAATCCCTCTTAATTGTTTTGAAAGATATGTAATCAACATGGAGAATATGTTACCAATAAACTGTTTAAGTGACCTACAAGACATAGGGCATTAGAAAAAAATATTTTCATTATGTCCATAGGTAAAAAATTTCCTTTAGATTTATTTGCTATTACATAACAATTTTCAGGAATTAGGGCTACTGCATTAAAAATCTAACCATACACTAATTTACTCTTTAGGAATATAAGAAGGGTTACCTAACTTTTAAATTGTTCTCAGTTGAAATTCCAAAACTGTCTCTTGACTAGTACTAAAGAGGAAGGAAGTTAAACCTGCCTTCAAACACTACCTTCAAATACCAGATATTGATCTGACCCCTTTCCAATCCCTCCTTCTCTCTCTCCCTGTGCACCCCCTACTCCCTCTACTTCAAGGAGTACAATGCCTTTCAAGATTCTAGAACATCAGGGCCGGCCCGGTGGCACAGGCGGTTAGAGCTCCGTGCTCCTAACTCCGAAGGCTGCCGGTTCGATTCCCACATGGGCCAGTGGGCTCTCAACACACACACACACACACACACACACACACACACAAAGGCAAAAATATATATATAAAAAAAATAATAAAAACCCTTAAAAGAAAAAAAAAAAAAAAGATTCTAGAACATCAGTACACCATGCCACCGTGGATTCCAAATATCACTTTCTTTTACTTTCCTTTAAAGACTTCCCCAATTTTACCACAACCTGACTTCTACCAAAACCAACCTCATTTATTACTACTCTTCTTTCTCTTCCCCTCTCCCACACCTCATCCTCTGCCAAAGGAGTAATTTAATTTTTGCTTCTGGGTTAACTGTCATGGATCAGGATATCTGTGAGACTCTCTTCCAATTATTTTACTGTTCCACCCTCTATATTCTTTTAGCTGCCTTAAAAATGAGTAAATTGACCTTTTCCAAGTATTAGAAAGTAATAAATAACCTACTGAATGCATGTAATGAGATCTTTGAAGTCCATTTTGATGAATATTAAAAATATGAAATGATAACACCAACTTCAATGGCATTAATTCTAACAATACAGAATTTAATTCAATTTTCCCTTGATTGACTCAGAGGAATTATTGTGACAACACCCCTGATATTATGCTACTAGTTATAAATCACTGTTACTTACTATTTTCCCACAGTCGGGTTTTCCTTAGTAGCTCATTTCTTCAATTTTTATATTTTTGGTTATTTGCACACTATGCCTGGTACATAGCAGGCACTTGATAATATTTGCTGTTTAATTTGAATTTCATGATTTCCATAACTAATTCTATTCCAATGTGCCAGATGTTCTTCCTATTAGCACTCATTAGCAAAGCTAAATCATGAACCACTCCAGCATAACCAGTAAATTTTATATAAGTCACATAAGAAAAAAAATGCAGACATTTCATTTTGAATAAAAGAAATGTACTTACATTTTTCTTTTCCCTGAGTTTTCACTTTACAAAATTATTAAACTAAAAATTTTCCTGAATTTCTAAAAATCATGTCACTAAAAATGGAGAGCTAGACTAACATGACTCTTATAGCTATTTCCATATCCAAACATCTCGATTGGGTTTTACTTAGGTGAAATATAGACTAGAGATTTCCAAAAGCTAGTTTAATAGCGGCATCAGTATCTGCTCAGAAGTTTCTTTAATACAATACAGATTCCCAGGCTCAATCCTCTAAAAATGCTGACTCAGCTGTGTCTGGTATCAGGTCAAGGCATCCTTCTTATTTTAAAGATACCAAAGTGATTGTGATGTACAGGCAGGTTTAAGTTGTTAAGACTGACTCAAGTCATTAAATAATACTTGTGATCAATTTCTAAACAAGTCAACATACAGATATCTTTAAAAACAGGAACCACATTTTGTCTTCATTACCCACTCTAATACAATGCCTTCCTCACTCAAAGAGCTTAATCAATGCTAATTGATTGACTACAGTCAATCATATCTTATCCAATTCAGTTTTATTCTGCATAAGACTAAGAAAAACATCTCTATAATAGTTTAATACTTTTATTGGAGAAACAAGATTTTAAAGAAATATTTGGTCTGTATAACTTTTTAGAGCTACCCCTAAAGCCTTAAGAGCTTATTAATTCAGCAAAGTGATGCCATATAGACTGAGTCTAATCTATGGAGGATAATTATAAGCATGTACTGAAAGCTGAGAAAAGGAAGGTGGCAGGAGTGACAAGGCAGGAGTTGATGCTTCTGCAGTGCAGCCTAAAGGTCAGTGTATTTGGGCACTGGGACTGAACTGATGGATCTGAATTAGAATATTCTACCGTGTTCTGGTGGGTTTTGGTATGAAGTCGTTGTAGTCAAAGCTAAGATTACGTAACTCTTTACATTGAGATGAGATGCTAACTCTTGCCAAGAACTGGGGGGGGGGGGGGTGTTCTTCAGTGACATATTTAGAATATTCAACAAAAATGCCCCATATTTTCATCTCAGGAATTCAGGCTATCTGTATGAATCACAGAAAATTGAGGTGTAAAGGTGGTTTTCATTACTGTGCTTACAGATTTGTGGCAGAATATTCCACTGAGTTGGTAAAAGCATATCTGCAGTCTTGGTCATTTACTCAACATTGACTAAGCCTCTACTTTCAGCCAAAAACTATGCTAAAAATGGAAGGAACTATTATAAGCATTAAAGATAAGCTCTTTCATAGCTGATCAATCAAAGAAACAGATGCATAAATAAATAATTATAATACATCAAGTGATAAGGAGAATCTAAAGGTCTTATAACACTACCAAGTACAGCACAAGCAACTGGTTTGGGGGCTGGGAGATGGGAAGGAAACTGAGCAAGGCAAAGGGGGAAAAGGGTAGAGAAGCAAATGAGTCGATGTTGTAGTGAAATTCATATTATGATATTTTTGCAGCAGATATATCTTCTGAATTATGTGATAGGTTAAGATAGGTTAACACTGAAGAGATTTGTCATCCAACAAATATGTAACAGCTGGATAGTTGGGGAAAATGGCCAGATGCATGATAGATGGCAATGGGAAATTTAGCTAGGATTCGAAATATCTCCAGGGTACTGCATGAAACAAGTGCTGCATACTCCAGCACTAATTAATTGGTCTGTATTTACGTAGCTAGTATTTGTTTGTGTACAGGATGACTGTATTCATTCTGGTAATAGATGCTTGTACATTTTTTGTGTGTGTTTTTGTACCTTCTCCTTCCATTATTCTAGAGGTAGTTTAAAGAAAGAGACCACGTCTAGTACTTCCTCTCTTCCTCCCTTAAATACCTAGTTCAGATATTACTATACTGTACGTGCCCCAAATGTTAATTTACCTATTTATGGGATGCCTATGTTTATGTTTTTCTTAGAAACACTAGTATTTAATGGATGTATAAGTAACTAGATAAAGGATGGAACTGGACACTAATTTGCTCAACAAATATTGCGTAAAAAACTAGAGATACCCAGGAAAATTAGAAATTATCTCTGCCCTTAAGATACTCATCACCTAAGAGCTGAAACATGGGATCAGATACGGGCACCAAAGTGCTAGATGTGCTAAGATGGCAGTCATACCACACAGACAGGAAACTTCAATTCTGACAAATGAACACCATCTCTTGCCAGTTCCAGGCATCATAGGAAGAAATATTTACAGTATTTTTTAAGCTGAATGAAAACCATTCTCCAATTTTTATAGGAAATGCACATCCCTTTAAAAGCATTTCTGTTCACTGTCTGGAAATACTGTCTGCCATTCTGACAATCATTCATAGATAGAAAGTGATTAACATATTGGGAAGAGAACAAAAATAAAAGGTTTCTGCTACACAGAATAAAGATTTTTTATTACAACAGTCTTATAGATAGCTGGCTGTGTATGGGGAAAATTATATGCTGAAACAGTAAAGATAAAGGATTTCATTAATTTTACTATTTATGTACTTCTGAAGATAATAGCAGAATGGTAAGAAATATTGCAAGCAGTTATTTGAAAAACTGGATCAGAAGTCAGATCAATAGAAAAAAACACTTCCAATTCACCTACACCATGTGACAATCGTGTGCTGTTTATAAAATATTCCAATAAATAGAATCCCTCTTTTTCTCTTCAAATTGCCAGGCCAATTCAGTCCAGACCCAGAATATGTTCTAGATGTCGGGTTCCAGGACTGTCCCCGGTTGTTCCAGAGGTTCTTTTAGAGAGAACTGACCATGTAGATCTACTCTACTTTGAAGATCACACTAGCTGCCTACAGTTATCCTGAGTGGGAGTGAATTCTCAAAGAAACTCCCTAAACTCTCACTCTTCACAATTCACAGAGCTTAATCAGATTTATCTTTGTGGTAAAGAACATAGATTCTGGAATTACCGTCCTTACGTTCAAATCCTGGCTCCACACAAACATGGTTTGGGGCAAGTTCTTTAAGTTCTCTACGTGCAAGTCCATTCATCTACAAAATGAAAATTATAATAGTTCCTACTTCACAGAGTGATTATGAAGATTAAATAGACATGTAAAGTTACTTAGCAAAATATATATTATACATATATGTTTATTTAATGTATGCTCTGCATATATAGATGTATAGGTATACATACCGAGGGAGCCAAAAAAATGTATACAAGTGGACACTTTGGTCAATGTTGCTTACGCAGTAGTTCGCCATAAACAGAAGTGTCTGAACACTGATGGTAACCACTGTGAGCACCTCTTGTAATTGCAGAAGTCAAATGTGACTTCTGTATTCGGTTATGAGTATATATTGAATATTATAATTTTAATACAGTTTTCCCTTCTTAAAATGTGTATACATTTTTTTGGCACCCTCTGTATTTATGTGTGCATTTGTTCTTTTAGCTTCTTTTCATCTAGGTATTCACCCCACTTTGTTCTTATCTTGCAAATGTTATATACAAAATATTTTTTGACATTTCCGCCATCCTTGTTCTCCATTCTATGCTGCCCTTTGCCAAATAAACACAAGAAACCCAACCAGAGGAGGGAAAAACAAACCTCACATCCTAGCAACCATCAATATTTTCTCCATTTTATAATTCTTCTGACATTTCCCCCCTTGCTTGCAATAAAAACAAAAAGGAAACTAAAAAGCTTGGGCTTTTGATAATGTGCTTTTCCCATCACCAGTTAGAATTCTGAGACTCTAGGTCATCCGGTAGGAGCAGCCTCAGATGTGTTTTCACAAAACAAAAACAAACCTACAAAGCTGTCTGCTTGGAGAGGAAAATCCTCACTCCCGTGAATACTGATTTAGTTCAAAGGCAAATATAAGTCTAATCCAAAATAGAATAGGCTGGAAAGTTCCTTAGAAGAGTGTGTAAACATGGGGTTGGGCGAGGGAAGGGGAAGAGTCACATACAGACAGTTGATTCATGTATATATTCTAACACCTCCCTAGGAAATGATCAATACTTCTGTGTCAGAGATGAAGAGATGAGAACAATCATCACTAGGCTGAATGGAAACGTAGAAAAGGCTTCCTAACGTTGTGTTCAGTCTACCTAATCCTCACTGTAACCATTTCAAGCATCCCCAAAGACCATAGTAGAGATGAAGATGCCTAGCAGGGCAGAACCTAAAATGTGGTGATTTAAGCAGGGGGTGGGCCTGCTGGCCTCCCGCCCCCCATAGGCCTATCCTCAAGGATAAGATAAAGCGTGAATATTTGGGGCTATTGTTACATCAAAACCAAGAAAGCCCGTTCAGGGCAGTTGGGAAGTAACAGCCCGTCGTCCTGCCAGCATAGTGTACACAGCAGGAAAACACTCACCAAGATGGAAGAGGATCCAGGGCATTCTAGAACCAGACTGAAATTTTCATGAGGGATGGTTTTGAACGCTGCACACCCAGTGTTCCTCAGATTGTCTTCCCACCTACCTCCAGGGAGCTTTGGTCCCTGGGTTCCTCCTTAGGGTTGCTGGGTAAAGGAGGCTACATGGATTCTAAAAAATACACATTTGGTCTTCATCACTGTTCCTGACACAGAAGTCCTAAAACCCTTGGAATTTCTTAAAGGATGAGAGCTATAAAGGTGTCTTTTATTATGTCAATGAAGTGAATTTTGGAAAGCCTGTAGGTCATATAAAGATGGGGCTGGTCACTAGAGAGGGACCAACCTGATTAGAGGGTTAAAATTTTCAGTCCCATCCCTGACCTCCGGAGAGGGAATAGGGGTTGGAAATTTACATTAATCACCAATGGCCAATGATGTAATCAATCTACGTATGTAAGAAAACCTCCATGAAAACCCAAAAGGCCGGGTTTCAGAGAGCTTCAATTGGTTAACACATGGAAATCTGGGGACAGTGGCACACTTAGGACAGGGAAGCTCTGCGTTCTTTCCCTATACCTTGCCCTATGCCTCTCTTCCATTTAGCTGCTCCTGAATTATATATTTTTATCATAAAATAGTAATCTAATAAATACAATGTTTCTAACTCCTATGAGCCACTCTAACAAGTTAATGGAACCCAAGGAGGAATTTGTGGGCACCTCTGATTTATAGCCAGTTGGTCAGCAGCACAAGAAACAACGTGGTCTTGCAATTGGCATCTGAAAGACGGGGAGGGCTGGCCTGGTGGCTCAGGTGGTTGGCACTCAGTGCTCCTAATGCCGAAGGCTGCCGGTTCAATTCCCACATGGGCCAGTGGGCTCTCAACCACAGGTTGCTGTTTCAACTCCTTGACTCCCGCAAGGGATGGTGGGCTGTGCCCCCTGCAACTAGAAAATGGCAGCTGGACCTGGAGCTGAGCTGGGCCCTCCACAACTAAGACTGAAAGGACAACAACTTGAAGCTGAACGGCACCCTCCACAACTAAGATTGAAAGGACAATAAACTTGACTTGGAAAAAAAAATGTCCTGGAAGTACACACTGTTCCCCAATAAAGTCCTGGGGGAAAAAAAAAAAGAAAGCAGGGGAGAGTCTTGTGGGACTGAGCCCTTAACCTGTGAGATATGACGATATCTTCAGGTGGATAGTGTCAGAATTGAGTTGAATCATAAGACACCCAGCTGGTGTAAGAGAATTGCTTGGTGGTGTTGGAAAACTCACATATTCGAATTGGAATCAGAATCATAATCGTATAAATCAAGAAAAAGAGCTGCTGACCTAAAAATGCTATAGAAAACTGGGATGTAAGGCCCCCCAAAATTAACAATGTTCCAATGACTGGGTTCTAACAAGATACTGACTTGCCTTTCTGAGTCAACAAACCAAAACCACTAGTAATGCAGCCAAAACATGCAGAGGAGAGAACTTTCTCTGCAACCAGAACCAAAGTTTCACTCCCCACTCAGGGAACCAAAGGACTGAGACATGATCAGAACTTGAACACCAAAACCTTTCAGAAGCGAAGGGTCCACTGTGCATGAAGACTCAGTGCTGAAGGCCCTTACCATATCTTACCATAAGTGGCCAAGTTCCAAAGCTCTTATGAAAACCTGCACAGCCAGTGCTTTTACACACCAGCCTATTCCCCTTAACTCCTAACCCTCAGTCTTTGCCTTTAAAAACCCTTGATTAAGCCATCAGGGAGTTTGGGTTTTAAGTGATAGCTTCTCACTCTCCTTGCTTGACACACTGCAAATAAAACAGCTTTAGTTTCTCCATTGCAAACCTCAATGTTCAGTGTTTGGTTTAGCTGCACATCGGGCGGGCAGACCCTTGTTTGGTTCAGTAACAAATACTTACCTTCGTCTTCCCAGCAATTATTATGACTTGAACATGGAAATCTGGACTGGCTAATTCTGGCTGGAAGAGTGCCATCAGAAGATACTTCCAGGATCCAGGTGAAGGATAAGCAATGCCACAACATGAGAGAAAGCAGCCACACATTTGCATGTCCTTTCCTCCTCCTTACTGGGGCTGCAGTGAACCAGTGCTGCCAGGGATGGGACTTGAGGGGCTGGAACTAAGGTGTAAACTGCCTGAGGAAGCAAATTCCAAGCCACTGTCCCATAAAAAAAGTGAGAACCCAACTTAGGGGAGACAAATACCAGCAAGGGGTGCAAAGCTCCGATGGAGCCAGAATTCAAAGATAGGGTGAGAGAGCAGAAACAAGGTAGGATCAAATAATGACAGCATATCACCTGTGATTGACAGGAAGTAGCCAAGCTCCCTTTCCAAGCCAAGGAACCCTATCTGTTGGGTGGCATGCGGAGTCTCTGGTCATGCTCCCCACATAAGAACACAGGATATGGTGAGGCCAAAAAGGAACACCCACAGAGCCATAGATAGGGGAGTCATACCACTATATTCTCGCTGGCGGCTGGGTTGGAGACACAGGTAGCAGGAGTGACACTATCCATAACCTGCCGTCCACTTCTCTCTGGCAACTAACCTCACTTGCTAGCTGCAATCCACCATGCTAACTGCAATTTACTCTTGCTAGCTCAGCCACCATCTTCTTGCTAGCTCCCATTTTCTGCTAGTGTAGCCACAGCAGTTTTATTAGTGGCCAATGGCTCACTGGTTACAGCTGACGGCCAACTAGCCACAGCTGATGGCCATCCAATCACAGTTGATAGCCATTTACTACCTGAGCCAGCACCTTTCCATGTGAGGCCGAGAGCCTGGAAACTACACTCCTGGCTCTGTCCCCACAAACCAACCCAAATTTCTGTGCCCAGTGAATCTTAACGAATAGATCAGCCACAAAATGTAAAGTCCACAGATACCCAGGAATCAAAGGCCGTTCAAATTAAACATCAAATACAAAGGACCTGTGTTTGATGTTTAAATTGAACAGCCTTTGGATCTGGGGTTTGCTTCCAAATAATGGGAGGGCGATCCACTGTGTACAGATGAAACAAAACTGGTCCTAAAATATAAATAGTGGTTACAAAAAGCTCTTTTTTCATTTACGATACTTTATTATGAATGGAGATACTTGAAAGTTAAATATGATATGATATTCATGAGAAGTACTTGCTGATATTGTTAATGAGGAAGGAAACTTCTCATCCTGTAATTCAAAACGTCTAAATTTACGTCTAAATAAGTACAGGAGCACATTGAAGAAAGAGGGATTCAGGAGAGGAGCCACCTTTATGCAGAGTTTGAGAACAAGATGAAATGACGTTTCTTTTTTAACATTAAAATTATTTTTCTGGGAGGGAAGGGGAACAGGACTTTATTGGGGAACAGTGTGTACTTCCAGGCCTTTTTTTCCACGTCAAGTTGTTGTCCTTTCAATCTTAGTTGTGGAGGGTGCCGTTCAGCTTCAAGTTGTTGTCCTTTTAATCTTAGTTGTGGAGGGCGCAGCTCAGCTCCAGGTCCAGTTGCCGTTTTCTAGTTGCAGGGGGCGCAGCCCACCATCCTTTGCGGCAGTTGAAGCAGCAACCTTGTGGTTGAGAGGACGTGCTCCAACCAACTGAGCCATCCGGGAGCTCAGCGGCAGCTCAGCTAAAGGTGCTGTTTTCAATCTTAGTTGCAGGGGGTGGAGCCCACCATCCCTTGCGGGACTCGAGGAGTTGAACCAGCAACCTTGTGGTTGAGAGCCCACTGGCCCATGAGGGAATTGAACAGGCAGCCTTTGGAGTTAGGATCATGGAACTCTAACCGCCTGAGCCACCGGGCTGGCCCAACATTAAAATTTTTTAACAAAGGACAATTTTACCCTTAGAGCCTCAGATCTTATTTTTGCAGCTTTTGTTACCAATATTTTATTTCTATTATCTTACAGGTAGCCCTGTGGAAGAGGCACAGCAGTGCTACTATGCAAATTGTATTTACTGATAAAGAAACTAAGGCCCAATGAGGTAGAAGAACTTGTCCAAAACCTAACAGCCTTAATAAGTAATAATTATTTATTATTATTAATAAGCCTTAAATGTACAAGAAAGAGTCAGGACTCTGAGCCTAGGTCTTCTGACTTCAAATGCAGGCCTTTATCACTAAGCCAAGATACCCAACCCAATTTCATGGGTTTCTTCTAATTATCATCATGGCACCCCACCCTGGTGACTTGACCAGAAAGCATTCTGATGACACACTTCCCTTTTAAAACCTGTTCAGAACATCTTTGGGTTGTATTAATTCTAATTTCCTAAATTACTAGTGAGGCTGAGCATTTTTTTTCCTTATAGTTTTTCATTTCCCCCAGAGCCAGTTTAGGCCCAATCAATTTCCAGAAGTCTCTCAGGGAATTTGAGTGGGGTTAAGGGTGAGGGTGGAGAGTTAGGAAGAGATCCCAAGGAAATGGCATAGAATAAAAGTAAGGAGAAGAGGAGAAGAAAACACGAAGTTTCTAGATTAGTGGGGTTTTGCCCTTTTACCCTGAGAGGACCAAACCCATTTTCTTAAAAACAGACTGTTCTCCCATGGGATGGTTTATTTTCATTTCTTCTCTAACTAACCCTTCCTAGAGAAATTTAGGCTGGAAAGATCCAAGAACAATAGCTTGGCTCAGCTCTGTCTCAGGTTTCTTATCTTCTCGGGATAAAGTGTAGAAGATGATGGCAACGCACAATATATATTTATAAAATACTGCTAGTAATACCAGCATTAGTGCCAGCATTTCAGGTTTAGGCAAAGTAAATATGGCCAGTATTGTCATGTGCTCCGATGTTGCAGTTACTAAACCAGAGTATTTGAATTTACCAAGCCAACTTCTGTGGCTCCTCTCATGGCATCCCCTTGGGCCAGGCCACTCACCAATGCTGTCAAATCCAAACACTGATTGCCCTAATCACAGCTCCCAATCCTTGCTCTGTTTCCAACTGCCACAGAGTGGAGACTGCTTCACTAGAAAATCCTCCTGCTCTGGGTGAAACTCAGATTCTGGTATAACTATCCTCCTACTCAATGCTAGCTCTCATAGATTAATATAATAAATATAATGCAACGATCTTTTCCCCCTAGAGCCCAAGTTTCCATCAATAAGGGACCGAGTAAATTAGAGTACATTTACACAATGTAATTGTAAGTCATTAAAAGAGTGAGTTACATTTACATGTACTGACATCAAAAGACAAGATGGATCATTCAAGTGAAAAGGGCAAGTCTGAACATATGAGCCCCTTTATGTGCCTAAAACTCCCTGAGAACTATCTGTCTGTCTTCCTTCTATCTAGTCGGTTATCTTTATGTCTTTACAAAAAGAGGTCTGGAGAACACATTGGACTGCCCAAAAGAAATGGTTAAATGCACACAAAACTTACTTAGCACGCAAATAGACAGATTTAGTACCCAATTTTTTTAAATGTAAAAATAAATTTGGAAGCAAAATGTGAATTGAATCCAAAATAATTTTTTGGCAGGGAGGGAGCAGTCTGCCTGCTAAGGCAACAATGCCAGCCAAGCAAGGAAGCGCCTCTCAATGAGTGAAGCAAACCACACGCACCGGCCTGTGAGGTGATTCTTCTCAAGAGTGATTATGACATACTCAGAGCCCCGTCCTGACAATAGCAAAAGGGCTGTCACCTTCTGCTAACAGTCAGTCCATTACTGACTGGGTCATAGTCAGTTGAATCCAGTGCTGCTCTAATACCCCTTTTCTCTCCCTGCCTTTTATTAAGAGTCAGTAAGAATTCTTTCATCTCTGGCTGAGGCAAAATAAGAAGCTGGTCAGGATGATCATATTTACGGACCATTAGTAATCTTTTGCTGGCAGAAAAAGGGACAAAGGTCCTTTCCTGCTGCCACTGCGGGCTTAAAGGACTTGCCACATAACTTGGCTGCATCAGTCACAATTTTAGGGAGAATTTAGGAGAAAGTTCAATGTAGGTGCCATAATATAAAAGATTTAACAAATGTTAGTGTCCGTACTGTTTCTGTTCATTATATGTATTTGGCTAGTGACTAGGTTTTCTAATTTTCTAAATGACTGCCAAGAGTTCACCATCTTTTAAAAACCTCTCTTTTTCCCTGATTATTTTAAAATATACCTAACCTTTACTCTGTGTCCGAGATGTTTATTATAAGTTATGCAACTTTAGCTTGTTTAGTATATTCTTATTTTGCTCCTTAAAAATGAAGATTGAAAAGTTTTAAACGGTGTTATTTTCACATGATTCGTTTGTATGGCTGGAAACCCTAAGAGAATTAACTCAAAACAAGAAGAAAATTCAGTAAGTTAGCTGTGTATTAATTACAACAAAAAAAATGGGTAGCTCCCCAATATACAAATAACAATTAAATACAGAGGGTATCAAAAAAATGTATACGCATTTTAAGAAAGGAAAACTGTATTAAAACTATAATACTCAATACATACCGATAACAAAAGATGAATACAAGTCACATTTGACTTCTGCAATAACAAGAGGTGCTCAAAGTGGTTACCATCAACGTCCAGACACTTCTGATTATGGCGAACTACTGCTTAAGTAACATTGACCAAAGTGTCCACTTATTCACTTTTTTTTTTTTGCATTCCCGATATAGACATAAAGGAAGAAAAGATAACTAAAATGTTACCTGCTTAGAAATAAATTTAACAACAAACATGTAAGATCTGTATTAAACAATTTTAACCTTGTATTATAATTTTAAAAATTTTAAACAGGTATATAAAACACTTAAATAGAACAGAATTTGTTATGGTTCAGAAGTCTAAGTATTACAATGATGACAATCCCCCCGAAACTAGTTACAAATTTTAAATGATGAATAAAAGTAAACTTCTTAAAAAGCAAACTTCTAACAGTCATAGAGGAAAATAAAGATCTTTATGTTTCAGGGAAAAACACTCTAAAAAAAGAGGAGACTAGCCCTTCAAGACTTTTTGAACTTTTGTGAAGTATAATTGATATATTGAAAGTTGCACACACTTAATGTATACATCTTGAAAAGTTTGGACATATGTCTTCACCTGTGATACCATCACCACAACCAAGATACTAAACCTATTCATCACCTCCCAAAATTTCCTTGTGTTCTTCTGTGGGTTTTTGGCTCTTTGAGGGTATTTTTAATATAAGAACACTTAATATGAGATCTGTGCTCGTAATACATTTTAAAGTGCCCAGTATCATCTTGGGAACAGTAAGTATTATGTTGTGCTGCAGATCTCTGGCACTCACTCATCCTATATAACAGAAACTCTATTCCCGTTGAAAAATAATTCTCCATTTCCCTCATCCCTCAGCCCCTGGCAACCACAATTCTACTTTCTTTTTCTATGAATGAATGCTTTGGGTATTCACACTCATATATAAGTGGAATCACGCGGTATTTGTCCTTCTGTGACTACCTTATTTCACTTAGCATAATGTTCATCCATGTTGCTGCAAATGATACGATATCCTTCTTTTTTAAGGCTGAATAATATTCTATTGTATGTATATGCCAGTGTCTTCATCCATTCATCTGCTGATGGACATTTGGGTTGTTTGCCTATCTTGGTTGGCTACTGTGAATGAGGTTACAATAGACATAGGAATACAAGTATCTCTTTGAGATCTTGATTTCAATTCTTTTGGATATGTATCTAGAATTGGGATTGCTGGGTCATAGGTAATTCTATTTTAATTTCTTGAGGAGCCTCCATACCGTTTTCCATAGTGGCTACATTACACATCTCCACCAGCAGTATATAAGGGTTCTAGTTTTTCCACATCTTTGCCAACACAAGTGCCAAACTGGCATTTGCCAGTTTGTCATGATAATAGTACCTTGCTTTTTATAGTGTTTTGCATGAGTTATCATTTGATCTTGAGTGTTTTATCCAGGTGTAAATATAAGCAGTTATTCATATATAATGAACTGCTTTTAGCTGTACTTTTGTCTTTTCATAGACTAGAATTTCAGTCTTATAATTTGACCCTTCCTCCCTCCCTTCATCCCTCTCTCCCTCCTTTGCTTTCTTTCTTCCTTCCTTCCTCCTTCTCTTCCTCCCTTTGTGGAATTATCTGCTTTTTGTGATAAAGATGACTTTAACAACATTAATGGGACTCAGAGAGGAAGTCATTTCAATGACAGCTTTGGGTCAGCATGCCCCTTCGGCATGGAGCTTTCTCACAGATCGCCTCATTTGAACTAAAACAACTGTTTTGGGGGGGTTTGTTTATTTTGTTTCGTGTTTAGTTTGAGAACTGTTTTCCACTCAGTTACCTGTGTGGGAGCCCTACAGAACATGGGAGGCAAGTTAGCTCCACCTCCTGGCCTTTCGGAGCAGAAAAGGAGAAACAGGAGAAAAGCCATTATCCCACCTCGTTTGTACTGATGCTTCATGTAGATTTTGAGAAGCTGACCATTTTTATTTTTATTGTAAAACTAAAATTTTCTCCTAATTCAATTAGAAAATATTTTAACTGCTTTATTTGTATCTTTTGCTCTCATTTTTTTCCACAAAAAAACAACTTTGAATCATTATATAACTTATCTTTAAAAATAGCCTTTTCATTTTGTCTAGACTCTTCTAAATAATTTCAGGTCATTTAATTTAAATGGAAATTACTTATTTTCTGTAAGGCTTATTTCAGCCAGTGTCCTCCCTTTCAGAGAGAAGGACAAGAGTTTTAGGAAGGGACAGCAGCTTCTTTTAAGCAAGTGTTGGCCTCTAGTGGATCGTAAGTGACAACACACTTTTTGAACCACTAGGAAAGCAGTAAAGCAGATAGATTGCTAATGCAGAAGAACACAAAGAAAAAGACAATTTATTTTGCCAAATATAAATGCTTGGATGAAATCACATAATAATACTAGTAGAATTGACTACCTAATAAATTTAAAACTTAGAAAGGTATAAAACATCATAAACAACACTAGAAGTAAATAAACTGGAGAAACACTTCTAACAACCATGGCATACAAATAGAGCAACGTGTACAAGAGACTTGGAAATCTATAAGAAAAAAACAGAAACACATAGAAAAGTGGGGAAAGGCTATGATTAGGCAATATACACATGAGAAAACCTAAAAAGCAATACTCAAAGTCATTAGCAATCAGAGAAATACAGATTAAAACAATGATAACTTATCACTCTTACATGTGATAGTGGCCCGGAAGTGCAGAAAATGTAGGGATTTAGGAACTCTTCTGCACTGCCAGGGGGAATTTATACTGGAATCGCTATCTGAAGAGCAATTGGCAGGTTAGTCAAATTAAGTTTAACCTAGTAATTCCACTCGTGTGTGTGTGTGTGTGTGTGTGTGTGTGTTCCAAAAAACTTCTCACACGTTTCAAAGGGATATGTAGGATGGTGCTTATTGCAGCATTGTTTACAGTGGCACAGGAGGAGAGGAAATCTGGGAGGCATCAGGGTGACCCCCAGGAGAAGCGCCTGGGTAAAATGTGGTGAAAGCACCCACCAGGGGGTACGTCCCAGCAATTAGAAGTAATGTGTTAGATACATACAGAGCAACATAGGTGGATTTTTAAAGTGGTGCTAAGTAAAACTAAGAGGCAGAACTAAATGTAATACATGATACCATTTGATTTATGTGAATGTAAAATACATGCTTATAATAACACACATTTTACAACTCCCATAAATGATAGTGGTTGAACACGAAGGTTGCCTGTGCATGTGAGACAGTAAAATGGGAACAGAATCAGGATAAAAGGGAGCAATGCTGATAATGTTCATGAGAAGAGAAGTATCATTAACTCAAATCTCTATAGCTGAGGATCACTGTCGGAAAAGACAAGACAGAGAAAGGAAAATTTTAATAAACTGAGGCTCACCGATGTCAAAGTAATTACCAGGAGCATTTTTGTAATTGTTATTCCTTAGAAGCCAAACCTTTACACAGGCCTATGTCCTGGTGAGCCTCAGTTTCCTGATTAGAGAAAGGGGCAGGGCAATTAAGCAAGAGTAATGCGGAAGTACTTATGGTGACACAGGCCTTCTGAGCATTCAGCCGTCTTTCTCCTGGTAACAGCACTTAGTTTCCCTTTCGTTGGAGGGGGAAATTGAGAGGAAGTGATCACTGATTGACCTACAACCTGGACCAGGGCAATCAAAGGCTCCTACCCCTTCTCCTGTCCTTGGAATTCCACCTACAACTCCCATACTAGCAACCGTTTCAAGGATGCAGACTCGAGAGGGTAATGAGTTGGTGAGACTATCTGGGCTGAATATGTGACTGACCCCAGCAACGGCATCTGTATAAACTTTTAAGATTCTGGTGGGTAGATTCAGAGATCTACTCAACTTTGGTCCCAAGACAAGCCACATATATATGTTCCCTTGTTTATTAAACCTGCCACCTACCAATCTGAAGTGGTCTGCCACTTTCTTTGGTCTCTTCTTGCTCTCCACGGATGGGGGCCAGTTTTCGGTTTTACCCTAGGAACTCCCAAGATTATGAACAAACGCTTTGGAAATCACCCCTTTGCTACTCTCAGGTCATGTGATTTCAGTGGTGCTGTGTCTACCAGCCTCTTCCCTGAACCCTGCTCTCTAGGCTTGGTCATCACCAACGTCAGGCCAATTAGAGCCAATGAACATTTGTCCTAGGGAATTTGCTGGAAATTTGAGGAACAAGAGAGGAAAAGATACATCAAGTCTTAATGATATCATTTGATGCCTTGCCCAAATCCGTAAGCTACTCCTGAACTTTTCAGGTACAAGAGGGTGTGTTATTTTGCTAGGGCTGCTGTAACTAAATACCACAAATCGAGTGGCCTAAAGCATAGAAATTTATTGTCTCACAGTTCTGAAGGATAGAGGTCCAAAATCAAGATGTCGGCAGGGTTGGTTCCTCCTGAGGGCTCTCAGAGAAGGGTCTGTTCCAGGCCCCTCTCCCAGGCTTGTAGATGGCCACTTCTCCCTGTATCTCTTCACATGGTCTTCCCTCTCCATATCTGTGTCCAAATTTCCCCTTTTCATAAGAACACCAATCACATTGGATTGGGGCACCCTAATGACCTTGTTGTAGATTGATTACCTCGTAATAGTTCTATCTCCCAATAAGGTCACATTCTGGGTCCTACAGTGTCAAGGCTTCAACATATCTTTTTTGAAGGGGACATAATTCAACCTATAACAGAGGGAATAATTTCCCTTTTTATAAGAGCTAACTTGAGTTGACTTTCTGTCATTTACAACCAAAGACTTCTGCTCAGGAAATTTCAATTTCTTCCTCTTAAGTAACTAAATATTCTTTTAAGTACCAGCAGTTTTCCAGAAATGGGTGATAAATATACACACATACCGTTTTTACTTAAGTAATTCAGCTGCATCGGCGTAATTCTAGCGTGAAACCAAAGGCTTGGGATGAGGTAGGGCAGGAGGAGAACTGGGCTCAACTTCTATTATGAATGAAGTTGGCCAAATCCACTACAAAAAGAAAAGCAATTTCATTTTAAAGGGAAACAGTATGAAGCTGTGGAAAGGACATTAATCTAAGGATGAAACTACCTTTTTGGATAAAATATTCTGACTTCACCACTTGCTCTATGATATTGGCCGACCCCCTGAATAGAACTGGAGGCCACCTTCTTTATAAAAGGGCCCAAACTAGACCATTTTGGGAGGTATTGTGAAAACCAAATGAGAAATGTGCATGAAAGCTCTTGATCACTATACACAAACCATAGATAGCTACACACAACTACGTAGTGTAGATTTCTCTCCACTTAACTGATACTGAGATACTGTACACACTTTACATACACTATTTCATTTACTCTTCACAATACTATGAAGCCATTCAGTTAGACCTAGTATTCATCCCAGTTTTCAGATAAAGAAACTAAAAAATAAAGAAACTAAAATTTTTTCCGAAAGTCAGCTAATTAGCACTTAATAAGGTATAGTCCGGATCTGAATCCAAGTAACGCATGTGCAGAGCTTAAGCTCTTAACCAAGTGAGGTAGTATGCAGGGCGCACAGGAGACCACTACAGAGATGCAGAGATGCATATAGATCTACAAAAAAAAAAAATGAAAAAATTGGTCGCAGATGTTTGATAAAAATATTTATTAGATCTTAAGTGGTGAGATTAAAGCATGTGTTTGTCCTCTGCTTCTGAAAATAGAACTGCTGGCTGAGTAAGTCCCCTAGAGGCTGAAAGACCAATAAGTGGACAGGAATTCATTACTCTTTCATTGTGAGAGCAGCTGCTCCATGCACAATCTGGCTCTCATCACATAAGGACCACTCTTTTAATCAATGTGACTCCTTTGTTCAAGCTGAGTCTCTTCATCTTGTGTTTCTCCTCACTAAGCAATCTGTTACTGGTTGTTTTTCCTCACTCTACTGATGTATTGATGTCTGTTTCATTGTTTCAGGTTATATTTCACTGAGGTTTTCAATAGAAGTGTCCCTTCTAGCTATCCGGTGAATGAATGTCCTCTACCTGCTTACCACCTTGGAACTATTATTCTGATATCCTACTGCAAGTCACACCTTCCCACTAAAGTAAAAAAAAAAAAGCAATATCCATTTTGTGCCTATGGCATGACATCCCACGCTCACCAGGGAAGTGGATAGCACTCTGTGAACTTTCTGTATGTTTTATCTTTTTTTTTCCAAAACAAAACAAAACCAAAGAGTTGAAGTATTGAGATGGGGGAACAATCTTGGGTCCTGAAAAAAACTGTGGTAACACAGAATCATTAAAAAGGTGATGGCTGGTCCAAAAGTAGGAGGAGGGGCTTCCTCAGTCTGAACCCCTGGGCCCAGGACGTGTGATTTATTAAAGATCTCATATGAGGATGTGAAGTTAGCCCGGTTGTGATCCAAGAAGACCTGTCCCACTCATTCACCTAGCACTCTTTTGGGAGGGTAGCTTTAAGGGCCAGGGTCAGAAAAAGACATCCATGGACCCAAAAATTCTCATTGGAATTGTGTCCACTGCCTTCCTGATTCCACAGCCCCGTTACAGCCTGCTCCCAGCTGGAGCTGTGGATCGCCCCTCCTCTCCTGGATTTCCACTGGTCACTGGATAACACCAGTTTTCCTCCTTCCGTGTCATCATGAAAAGTTGTATTTTGGAAGTGAGGAAGTCTTAGGTTTGAATCACATTTGTTTCATATCATGTAGTAAGTAGCCTTAGGCTATGATAAGCTTACCTACTTCTCTGTGCTTCAGTTTTCTCTTCTGTAAATGGGATAATACAACTTATTTTCCAGAGCTATTTTGAGGATTAAATGAAAACACATGCAAAAGACAATAGATTCTAAATAAAAGTTGTTTCTTTCTTCTTCCAAAATTATGTCAAAAAAGAAACAAGTAATCCTAAAGGGGATCAGTAAATTGATCACTTTGAAAATGTTAGCAGGATATCTCTCTATGGATAAATACATACAGCGGCCATCAAAGGTGGTGGTTAAAAGCACAGACGCTAGAACCAAACTAACTTGGTTCAGATCCCTTTGTAGTACAGTTGTCTCATTTGTAAAATGGAGATAATAAATTTACCAACCTCATAGTGTTGTTATGAGTGTTAAACAAGTTAGACAGGTAAAACATATATGACAAACCTGAAACATACTAAGTGCTTCCTAAGTGTTACAATTCAGGGCTCTCATGGTAAAATTTATTATTTAGATAGAGGGTGAAAGTTTATCCTAATAGACCCATCCTGTAAAAGAGAGTTTTACCAAATACCTTTGCCAATTTCTCTAAAATGTATATTCTAGGATCAGCTATATCATTTTTGGGAACTATAATTTTATGTAAATAGATTACATAGTTTTTTTCCCCCCAAAGGAAAGAGAGGCTTTTTAAAAATAATATGTCCTTTATAGTAGGGAATGAGAACCTACAGTTATTCTTCCTGCAACCTATGTCCTAGATTGTTCAAATAATACTCATGTTGATAACTTTTTATTTAATTTGACTATGAAACAACTTTGCAAATAGCTATATCACTCAAAGCTTGCTGAAAGAACACTTACCAGCAAAGGCCTGAGAGAAGTGAAGGAGAGAAGTGAGTTGTGCATATCAAGTGGACAAGCATTCTAGGAAGAAGGAACCACACATGCAAAGGCCTCAGGGTGAGCGTGTACGTGGACTGTTCAAGGAAGACACTGGGGCTAAAGTGGAGTAAACAAGAGAAGAGTTAGAAGCAGTTCGAAATAACATGCACAGGCAGTCACAAGCACTTTCATAAAAGCATTATTAACTATAGCCAAAACCTGAAAACAACAATTTATCTATCAGTAGCAGAACAGATAAATTATAATATATAATACAATTCTACATAGACACAGAAAAGAAGAAAGACTATAGCTTCTCTCAGTAATATGGGTGAATCTTACAAACAATGTTAGGTAAAAGAGGCCAAAAGTTAAATAATAAAAACTGCATGATTCAAGGCAAAAACTAATTCAGTTTTGCAGTTAGAAGACAGATTATAGTTACTTTGAGGAGCAAAGAGATATTTGTTATTAGAAAGGAGGTTCAAGGTCTTGTGGGACAGCCAAGAGGAGGTAATATGGTGCGTTTATTTTGTGATAATTCACTTAGCATTTGTGCACCTTTCTGTATATATGTTATACATCAATTTTCAAAAAGAAAAGAATATACAACAGCCAATGGGAGAATTTGAGATAGCAAGGACAGACAATTATTTCAAGAAATATTACAATAAGAGTTGCTGAGGAATAGGACAATAGCCAAAAGGTTATTTTAAAGACAGGAGAAATGACTGGGAAACTTCACTTAGTCATATTTGCTATGAAGGAGAAACACCTGTCCCACTATTTCCTTAATAGGTTTTCTTTAAATTGACTCATTTTTAACTTATTTAAAAAGCAAATTTCATATTAATACTATAGATCATGCTTGCCATAACAGAAGTAACTGTAAAAATACAATGAAAACAAAAGTCATTCCATTAAAATAATTTAAATTAAATGTAAATAAAAATTAACTGAGCTAAAGCTGAATATCTAAAAGTAAGTTCCTCTATGAGAAAACTAGAGAAAACTGTCAATGGTCAGAGAAAAAGACCATTCTGTTCCATGTCTATATAACAATCACCACTACTGCTCACCTTTCTATCATCATCTTCACTTTTAAACTTTAAGCATCCCATTTTTAATATGTCCCTATTGAGTGCAACAGAGGAACAAAATGAAAACACAGTCCCCAAAACCCTATGTAAAAAAAATGCTGACTGACCCAGCACTTGAGTTCATCCAAAATTGGTCTCTGAAAAAAAAGCCTTCCCATGCTGCCAACTGAAAATGCCCAGTTAAATTTGAATTTCAGATAAACATGAAATTTTTTTTTCAGTTCCCAAATATCACATTAGACATACACTAAAATGTATCTGTTTATCTGCAATGCAAATTTAACTGGGTCTGTATTATTATTTGCTAATAACAATGTACAAAGTCAATTAAAATAGAGAACACCAGAAGTGTCAGGGCCAAGGTCGTCACAGCATGCTTGGGTACTTGTCAGGGAAGACTTCTGGGTGCCATAACACCGGAAATGAGTGGTAAGCTGACAATGTATGGCTGTACCACTCATTTCAGCATTTAATAACACACTGTCATGATTTGTGATTTAACTTATTGATGAATACATGTTTCGTCTGTAGAACTAGATCCTAAGTTGCTTGAAGACAGGGATGATTTCTTTGTGTTCCCCATATCACCTAGTACTGACAGACACTGTAGTTAAGGCATGTAGTAAATGACTGCATGAATTGATTTGAATGGTTTTGTCCTCCCAAAGAGTAACGCAGTCTGGAACCCTGGGAGTCAAATTGTACTGCAGCCCTCGTATGTTAGTTTCATGATGGATTCAGTGTGGCTGGAACGGGCACCTTTTTGATGGTTTGGTTTCTTCCTAACACCCCTATGTGTGGCATATTCTTGGTTGGAACCTATGTACTGAAGCAATTACCATAGTTGGGTAGTCCAATGACTGTAAGAACACTTCTCTACAAACACACCCCACTCACATTTAAGTTCCTCTTTAACATACTACAGTGTGGAACTGCTCCCTATCTTCCCCTATAGTCAGCTTCAAGGTGGTCCAGGGAGAGATTTACCATAGTTGTTGGAAGTGCAAGGGAAGATAATTTTTCTGAACTCCTCTCAGCCTCAGCTCTAAAGACCAGAACGGGAGGATGCAGCCCTGCTCCCAAGGAGCACATTCCTCCAAAGTGGCATCTTTTCAACAATTTCTGAAGTAATACATTGGCATGACAGATGTTAAACCCACCATGGAAAGATTTAATATAAGAGAAATATGCAAAGAAGATACTCAAAAGAGGAGCATTTTTAAAAAAACATATGCTCACTGCATCCCTTTCAACTCCTTACATTGAGTCTTAATAATTATTCCTGCCCATCTTTGGCCTAAGTTTCCTCTCATTTTTTTTTTTTTTTAAACCACAATACCCTTAAGAAAAGAGGACAGCAACCAGGTCGAGAGTGTTATGAGGACTGGAAGCGTGGTCCCAAGTGGACACCAAAGTCCAAAATGTCTTCAAAGTCTATGCACATAAGAACCATTTTCATGATCGTTTAGTTGTAAAGTTTCCCCTGATTTATGTCAAAGATGACTAAAGCTGGACACTAGGTAAAGTGGTGAGGACAGATTTTAATCAGTAATTCTATTGCAACAGGAAGAGTCCAGGGTGGACTGAACTCAACTCAATTTGTGCAGAGATGGCTGGGTGCTTTAAAGGGAGAATGAGGGAGTGGGGAGGCGGTAAATGGGGGCTCAGTAGAGTCAGGGAAGTGAAAAATTACCAAAATCAGGAGGGAAGAGTTGGAAGACTCACCTGGTATTGCTCAGCGATGCTTACGGGACTTAGGCTCCTACCCTCCTACGGATCCTGGAAGATGAGCCTATCTTCGGGTGATGGCTGGAACAAACAGCACATTCTCTTGGCAGCCTTTTCTCAGGCAGGCACTTGAAAGGGGTCTAGAGTCACCCTAGGGATGTGGCCTTCAGCTATGTTAGTGATCATTCAAGTCTTTACATGCCAAGGGTGAGGCCTCATTGAGAGGCGCCTGGCTAGCGTTTGGTCAAGGAGAGAATCTTTGTCATTTCTCAGGTTACTTACTAAGCGCCCGCTCTCTCCCTTCCCAAGGTCTACAGGAAGGGTCCAAAGACTACCATAACACAAGCTGCATCTCCTGTATCCCTGGAACCTTCCCATAGGTTTTAAAACTTCAACATAATCGCGCGGGGGCGCTCTTTGAACTTCAGCAGCCCACATCTGGGGCTGCAGTCAGGAGAGAACTACAACTCCCAGAAGCCCCGGCGAGAGCGAAACGCCCAACTTCCCGGACGCGTCCCCTGGTGGCCGTCAGTCCCAGCTCCTTCCGCCCCTCCAAAAGGCTGCATGGGGTTCCAGCCGGTAGCCACGCCCCGAGTCGCAGGGCCCCGGGCCAGGGCCGCACCCGCCGAGGCTGGCATTCGGAAAGGCCGCCGGAGGCGGAGCTGGCGGCGCGGATTGCGCTCTGACGTCACTTCCGCTGGGCGGGCCGCGGGTTATCCCGCGCAAATTGAAAGGTCTGGCCCTTTGAGCGCTGCAGTTCCCTGACTCTGTGTGTTTCGCCGCGTCCGCCTGCGGTGCTCTGGCCCAGGTGACTCGGAGGCGTTGGGGACAGGTTTGAGAGCTCCCGCCTGGCTGCCCTCGAGCGAACGGGTAGAGCCCTTCCTGGAAAGTGAGCGGAGCGGGCTGTGCGGGGGCTTTGGGGGGGTTCCTAGTGGTCTCCGCGGGCTCGATCTGCACGTTCCCCCCGTTCCAGTCTCGGGATTCCGGGCCTTTCATGAAGGGAAGGAGGAGATCTAACGTGGTGTCCCCGCCCTGCCGCAAAGCGCCGAGGATTGTGGCGGGGGCGCTGCCTGAGTGCAGCCCGTGGTGTTGGGGGGGTGTTTGGTCCCGAGGGCACGCGCCTGGCATCCTGTGGTCGGGCTCCTCCGGTCTTCCTGCAGAAGCTGGCAGTCCAGGTTGTGCACGCAGGTTCCCAGCTTTTAAATGTGGACCAGTAAATTGTTTCCTTAATGCAGGTCGCAGGAAACGCGTCTTCTGCCCTGGGCCTGCGGGCCACCCCTGCGTGTCCCTGTGAGCCGGAGGAATACAGTGGTGAAGTTGCTGCCGACACTGCCAACCTCTGGTGCCTTGGGTCACCTTGCGAGGACAGGTGCCATGCGGCACTCAGTCATTCTCACTCTGCCGAAGCGGAAATATTTATTCGAGCATGTGTACCTCGCTTAGAAGAAGCGTGTTTCACGAGATGCATACTATGTCCGTTTTCCTCCGTGTGAAAGAACCCTCTTTTTAGGGACATTATCAGTATCAGAGGGAGGAGGCTAATTGTGTTTCTCAAACTGTGGCTGGAGGACCACCTGCATCCGAACTGCCCGCTGTGTTTAAAATGTCAGCATCCCCCGCCTCACTCCACGACTAGTGGATCCGTCCCTAGGAGTGGAGTGGAGAATCTTATCGCGGGGCAACAACATCAGAGCCTGTACATACAGTATCTACAGGGTAAGGTTGACTTCTGGGCTTGCTTTCGTCCCTTCCTCCCAAACTTAATGTTTGGTGGCAGAGGTTTGTGTTATGAAATGTCAAGCACCGCTCAGTGCCCGTTGCTGTTTTTCACTTTTCCTCATGAAGAGTTGTGGGGAGTAGTTGCTTCTGGGAGGATTGTGGCAGCTCCACGATTTAATTTCCATATGGAAAGGGCTTAGGGGTTGTTGCAACTTGGATGGAAAGGGGTGGGAAGCTAAAGCATTTGTGCTGAAACGTTTATTTTTTCCATTGAAATGCCTACCTTCCGACAAACTGTTTTGAGTTTCTGCTGCTGTGCTGATTTGCACGTTGGCTTTTATAAGACCTGTGTAGAGGGAATGTGATGCCATCACATGCACGATTTTGTAGAGAATAGAAACTCATATTTTTTAGTACCTCTGTGTGCCTAGTACTGTGATAAGGGTTTGGAACACACATTATGGTCCCAAGTGGGAGAGCACTTTGGAAAGAATAAACATTATGGAACGATAACTGGCATTAGAGATAATATTAGGGGTTAGTATAAAAATTCTAGACTATGGAAATTATTTGACAGGGAAGAGCCCAATTAAAATACTAAAAAACATTGATTCTCAAATATCTAAATAGTAAGAGTTGCTGTATCAGTTTCCAAGCTCCTTTTTTTCCCCTAAAACTTGGTTAAATATATTTTGCTTTAAATATTGCTGTTTTTCCTTTTTCTTGCATATCATGTAGTTAACTTGGCACGATGGGGATACAAGGATTACTGCAATTTATCAAAGAAGCTTCTGAACCCATCCATGTGAGGAAGTATAAGGGGCAGGTGGTAGCCGTGGACACCTATTGCTGGCTTCACAAAGGAGCTATTGCTTGTGCTGAAAAACTAGCCAAAGGTGAACCTACCGATAAGTAAGTTTGGACTTTGTATTAATTCCTTGGCAAATAAGAATGAGACTTATAATGCCTTATTTTCAGCAAAGGATCATTTTTATGCATTATCAGATTCATCAAAAAGTGAGAGTGCGTGTTTTAGAACACTGCCAAATTGGGAATGACTTCTCTCTGTGATATAGGCCTAGTTTTTATTTGAAATAGGCCAGAGTATCAGCACACTGATGGACAAAGACCAAAGACCTATAGGTCTGTGACTGCCAGGTATATCTGACCCGCCTTCATTCTTTGTCTAAGATAAACTTTTTAACAGTATTTCTGAAAAGCCATGATTTCAGGCTCCTACTTTCTTGGGTACAGACAACACACTGCTAAACCCTTAACAAAGCAAGGCATTTGCTTCAAAGGAGTAAGGTATTTCTGACTCCCTTTTCCTTCACTTGGGGCCAAAAATGATGGGCCATGTTGACATCCAGTCGTAACTCCGTGACCTCATTTGACGCATGATTAATATCTTCTTTATTTTTTAAATAGAAACATTAGAAAAACAAGCACAATTTCATGACAGAGATCTGCCATGAGATTTGGAACCTAATTATGTATTTTCTTTTTTACAATATATAATTTATCTGCTAGAGGAAACGCTCACAGATCTTACTTAATATGACTTAAGCACAATAGATAGTTGGTAAAATGCGTTAACCCTGTTTGTTTCCTAGAAGAAAGGAGGGAAAATCATTATTAAATGGTGAATTTGGGAGTTTTCAGGCCTATCAAGTTATTTTGACCCAAAGTTGCCTAGAACAGTATGTGTGGGATCTGAAGGAGCATGGGTGCTTCCACCCCTCCAACTGCTGTGATCATTTTTTGAAAGCAATTTCTCTTCCACCACTAAATTGGAGCAATTGCAATTGTACTTGAAGACTACAAGTTTTTCATTGCTATCTTCAGTGTTTCTTTGACTATTTCTTCGTGAGGGGAGAACATTATGTCTAGTTTTTTATAATTCTTGAGGATTCAGAAATGTGTGACTAATTGGAAGTTGTCCAAAATACAGGGACTACCCTCTATTGTTAGCGATGTCGGAGATCAACTCCC
The DNA here is from genome assembly GCF_964194185.1 of Rhinolophus hipposideros. NCBI lineage: Eukaryota > Metazoa > Chordata > Mammalia > Chiroptera > Rhinolophidae > Rhinolophus > Rhinolophus hipposideros. The sequence goes on along the minus strand of NC_138072.1, from coordinate 18,303,563 downwards.
CAGGATCTGCCATGTAGTAGGTGTTCAGTAAATGTTTATTGAGCTAAAAAGTTTCAGAACTTTTAACAAAGTATTGTGTTATTGTAGTTTATTTCTCCATAGCAACTAATAAATATTTTTGATAGTTTATTTGTCTTTTCTTGTCCGCCTTTGGATGGGAATATTAACCGGAGAATTTGGTTAAGCTTATGATAAATCCTTGTGACCATTGTAAAGAATATGGTAGATCTATATGTGCTGACCTAGAAAGATGTCTGTGAAATATGTGACGTGACGGCACGAGGTACCTGATGTTTGTATTGTCTAGTTAAAAACAAATTTTTTCTTTAAAATTTATTACAATCTTATATTTGTTTTCTCCTATTTTTACGTGATATTTAATCAGTAGGTCACAATGATTTTCCTATAGACCAATGTAGCTCCAGCGTAGTGAGTCTTTCATTAAGACAAATATAACAGATTTAAATAATTACCTTTTAAGATTATGCCTTTCTGTTCCTATTTGGGGTTAAAATGTCCTATTTTAATGAAATGATTGAAACTGTAAATGTAGTTATTTTTGTTCATTGCCAGAATGAAAAACTAAATGCAACTTGTGATCCTTGTTTGAATCCTGGACTGGAGGAAAAAATGTAACAGTGCTGTGTTGGAGCCCATTTAGACACATTTACTATACGCTATCTCCCAATTCAGCGTTCAGTGACCCCCACGTGGGGGTAGTGTATCCATCATTGTAAAATATTCACATCAGGGAAATTGACAAATGCTAAAATCAGGCACCCCTACCCCAGAACTAGTTGTTGAACATTTACCAGGACACCACTGATTATAAGAAACATTATTGGGACAATTGGACACATTTTAATATAGACTATATTAGATGATGTTTTATTGCTTTTAAATTTCTTGGGTGTGATAATGGTATTGTTGGAGGACTCAGGTATTTATTGTACTATCCTTTCAACTTTTCAATAGATTTGAAATTTTTCAAGGAAAAAAAGGGGAAACAGTAAGATGTAGAACCATAAAATGTTAGAACTGGAAGGAATGTCAAAGCCTTTTAATCTACAGGTGAAGAAAGTAAGGCTTGGAGGGTCAAGTAACTCATTGAATGTCATGTAGCTCAGTAGGATCCAAGCAGGATTGGAACCCGGGTCTAAATTTTACAAGATGCAAAACACTTAAATGCATTTTCTTTATTTTCATAGGTATGTAGGATTTTGTATGAAATTTGTAAATATGTTACTGACTCATGGGATCAAGCCTATTCTTATATTTGACGGATGCACTTTACCTTCTAAAAAGGAAGTGGAGAAGTCTAGAAGAGAGTAAGTTGAATCTGTTTAATCTCTGACTTAATTGCATTAAGGTCGATGCTGTGGTCTGTATAATGCCAATTTTTAAAATTTTAATTTGTTGAGACTTGTTCCATAGTACATACACAAATTTCCTTAAATGTTCCATGTGTGCTAGAAAGGAATGTGCATTCTCCAGTTATTGAGTGGACGATTTTGTCTGCCCAGTAAATCAAGCTTATTGACTGTGGTGGTCAAATCTTCCATATCTTTACTGTTTTTTGTTTGTTTGTTTGTTTTTGGGTTTTTTATGTGTGTCTTCTTAATCCATCAACTACTGAGAAAAATATGTTAAAATTTCACCATATAGTAAATTCATTAATTACCTTGTAGTCACGTCTATTTTTTTGCTTTGTTTAATTTGAAGCTATTATATTGGTTGCATTGAAGTTTAAAATCTGTTATGTTTTCAATTGTGGTGAATTGAAACAATATGTAGTGACTTAGTTATGCTTTTTTGTTCTGGAGTCTGTTCTGTCTGATATTAGTATAGTCATAACAGCTTTCTTTTGTATGTTCCTGATGTCTTTTTCTTTTTACCTTCAGCTTTACTATGTCATTGTTTTTTAGGTTTGTCTCTTAAAAAGAACACAACACTGTATTTGTTTTTATCCATTCTGTCAGTCTTTGCCATTTTAAGAATCTTAAATGGAAAATTGTATTCCTTTTACATTGATCATTAATTACTAATTTATTTTGATTTATCATTTCTCTTGATGTCTTATGTTTGTCCTGCTCTCTCTCTTTTGGTTTTTTGTGTTTGTTTGGGGATAACTCCTACTGCTTGCCTTACACATTGATTGTTTTTACCACCCTTATCATGTTATCTCTTATTTCCAGTTGAAAAATGATGCATTCTGTTCTTTTAGTAGTTATACTAGAAATTTCATTATTCGTGTTTAACTTAACAGAATCTACTCATTTTACAATAGACTAGAGAAAGAATTCTGTATTTTAATTAAGCCACTATTCCACCACATGTAGGTCTTCTTTCTCCCCTGTATTAATTTTTCAGGTCCGGGAGTCATTGTGTTGTGTAGGAAAGAGCACTGGGCTTAGCTGTCAAAGGTAGTGTGAATTATACCCAAATAGAAGTAAGCCTGGCTGAGGGAGTATTTTGCGAGGGGTGCTGCTTATCTGATTTTGCCCTCTCTGGTCTTGAATCAGTTAGAAAGAGTTCTTCAGGCCTAGGTTTTTCAATCTAGCTATACATAGAGTGCTCTGATTCTTAAAGTCAGAACTTTATAAAGTTTATTAAAAGATTAACTGAGATTGAGCCCACATTACAATACAAATAATACACCGTTTATTAACTTTGCTTTTAGTAAAATGTTAATTAGATCCTGTTTAGTTCTAAAAGGATTAGTGGCAACCCTAAACCAGTGGGCTAACTGATTAGTTCATAACCGTATCACCTGGTGTCCCTACCATGGTATTAATTCTAATCACAGATAGTTATTCATTTTCTCTTGCTAATTTCAAGAATGGCTAAAACAAAGTGTTTCAGCTGTCTGTCTCTGACATGAGTGCTCTTTCTGTCTTACCGCTGTCAGATCAGCTTTCTCTGTGCCTCTTTAGCATTGAGAAGGGCATTTACAATCCTTTTCCACAAATCTCTTCATCTGTGGAGCCCAGTCTAAAAGTAAAACTAGGGAATGTGTGTGTGTATATGTGTGTGCACATTTACTTAAAGAAAAAAAAAACCTCATTGAGTTCAGTTTGATATTTCCAATTCAAATGCAGGATACAGTTTTTACTTACTTCTGTATTGCATCTGTACCTCCTTCCTTCCATGCTGAGAATCCTTGTTTTTAAGGGTTCAGGGGATTATAAAGTTAGAATATCTTATAATAACAATAGTTCTCCCTTATCCACAGGTGATAGATTCAAGACCCCAGTGCATGCCTGAAACCCCTATAGAACCAACCTCTATTATACTATGTTTTTTCCTGTACAGATATACCTATGATAAAGTTTAATTTACAAATTAGGGATAGTAAGAGATTAACAACAATAATTCTTAATGAAACAGAAATTATAACAACATACTATAATAAAGTAATGTGAATGTGGTCTCTTTCAAAATATCTTATTGTGCTATACTCACCCTTCTTCTTGTGATGATGGGAGACGATACAATGCCTATGTGATAAATGAAGTGAAGTAGATACACAGGCCAAAGGGATAATTCACATCCTGGACAGGATGGAGCAGGATGGTGTGAGATTTAATTACACAGAATGGTGTACAATTTAAAACTTATGAATTGTTTATTTCTGAAATTCTCCATTTAATATTTTCAGTCTGCAGGTAACTGAAACTGCAGAAAACAAAACCTGTACTCATTTATTTTCTCCCACATTATATTCAACACTAGATTCAGAATAAAATATTAATGCTGCCACTACCAATATGATTATTGAAAAAGTTACAATTTCTCTTTTTTTCTTTCTTTCATAGGTGCTCTCTATACCCATTGTAAAAATAGTGGTACTACATTGTCAGAGCACTAGCTACTGCCCTCTCCGTGTTTAACCCTTATTTAGTCTTGATTCTACAAAATCCCATATATTTCATGGCTATTAACAGCCCTTATGTCAGTGTCTCTCATGTTATATTTCGGTTTTTCTGAAGCTTGTTCTGTAGTAGATTTCACAGAAACAGTATTCCTCCATTCATTGTATGTTAATAAAGTTGTATCCTTTATAAACTAATACAAAACTAATATAAAAATTAGTTTTGATGGTGTAAAAGCCCTCACTCACATTTGCTTAAGTGTCTTAGTAAATTCATTTCCTTTTGACATAAAGTATTACTGTTGGAAAGCCTGATGATAAGCTTGTCTGAGTGTGTATTATGAATCACTTGTTCTTTTTGCCTACAAGCTCCATGGATCTGGGTTAATATTCTCAAGGACTTGTAATGCACTTTCAAATGAGTCCAACTTTTTTTATTATAGGAAAATTTCTTGAATTATAATTTTATTACGGTTTCTTGGCTCAGCCTTTTAATTTTTTGCCCTTGCAGAAGACGACAAGCCAATCTTCTGAAGGGAAAGCAGCTTCTTCGCGAAGGGAAAGTCTCAGAAGCCAGAGAATGTTTTACCCGTTCCGTCAATATCACACATGGTATGGCCCACAAAGTAATTAAGGTAAGCTAAATAAGAAATAAAGCCAAAGTAACAAATGGCTAAGTTAATTTAAGCTGATTATAAGTTGTTTGTTAGAGAGCAAGGAAATGAAGGGGGGAAAATTACCATAGGCCTAACCTCCAAAGAGGGCAGATGTCAGAGGAAGAAGGGAAGAGTATGGTTAGATAGAGGAGTTCAGCAATTTCCAAGGGAGAAATCCTTATTCCTAAGGAATAAGCAAAGCTGTACCTTTTTAGATAAGGCACTTAGATAAACTCTGTCAGCAGATTATCCCATGGAGATGGAAGGGATACATTCCTGGAGGTTCATTCCCACCCACCTCAGTGTCACCTTCACTCTTCAACGACCTGCCATCAGAGATCGGTTGAACCAGCCTCGCTGACTCAGGAGCTCTTCAGACTCCTAGGCTACTTGATCTGCTCTGCCTAGAAGCATCTTTTTTTTAATCACCGTGAATATTTGTGTCCACGTGCCCACAATCCTAGCCCTCACGTCCCCTTTTCGGGACTGTGTTCAAACCACTTGATAAAAAAATGGAAAAATAAATAGAGTGATTAGATTCTGTATTTTTATCAACACAGTGTCAGAGAGACTTTTGTAGTCTGACAAGAGAACCTGTTATTTTTATGGGGAAAGTATATTCAAAGCTCCAAACGAATGTCTTATATACTTTTGGAACATAACCATTCTTGAGGTGGAAGCTCTCTATAATCTGAAATAATTAAGTTTTGTAGCTTGTAGTTTCTTTCCCCTCTTCTGAATGTATTTCTTTTTCTCCAAATTTATAAATTGATTTTTTAAAAAATTCTTAGTGTCTATATTGATTGATTCAATATTTGCTAAGACTAAAAGTAGAAAAACATACTTCAAAAGAAGTGATTTCTGAAAATAATATTAGCATGTGCGTGCTGAGGCTGGTAATAAGATGGGTTTGAAACAGGAATCTGTTTAGTTCTTTCCAGATGCAGTTCTGCCGATTAACTGATCTCTTTCACAGGCCGCTCGGTCTCAGGGAGTAGATTGTCTCGTGGCGCCCTATGAAGCCGATGCACAGCTGGCCTATCTTAATAAAGCTGGGATCGTACAAGCCGTAATTACAGAGGACTCCGATCTCCTTGCTTTTGGCTGTAAAAAGGTGATCACACAGTGTAAATTGAGGAACCTAACTTTTTCCTCTACAGCAATATTTAGTCCCTGCAATTAATGTCTGCTTTCAGTGTTAATAATTATTCTATTTAAAATGAAACGGAGTGTTTTGCTGCTTTACATTTGCATAGTCTGGGTGCTTTTACAGAGTAAGCCCTTAAGGTTAGAGTGTTTTGTTGTTGTTTTATCCAAATTCTTTAGAATGTAGATTTGCTGGTCTTACATTTTAATGATAACTTACATGCTTTATATTTTTCAATGAGGTTAGGTAAATTAATGTACCTAATTATGGGATGTTCTGTAGTTATTTATAATTATGTATAAAACTGTTTAATGGAAAATTTTATGATACATTAAGGGGTAGAATTAAGATACAAAAGTATAGGATGATCTCATTTTTGTTAATATCTCTTATGTATATTATCTGTATATTTCATAGATGAAGGATCTATGTAAAAAGGTTTAATGCTGGGTAATAGTGATAGAGGAGAGATTTTGGGAACCTTCCGTTTTATTCTTCCTGAATGTCTATGTTTTCCAAAGGTTTTACAAAAAAACACATATTACTTTAAGAATAAGAAAAGGGGTTACTTTTAAAAACGTAACAGTGGAAGGTAAGGGGTAAATGCTTTTTGTATGAATTGCTATTTGATCACCATGACAACCCTGTAATGTAAGTAAAAAGTCAAGAGGTACAGAAAGGGTATTTCTTATGTCAGAGTCATAGCCTATGCTTCGTTTAATTTATTTGCAAATTTGACGGTAGTTAACTGACCTACCTATCTCACCTCTCTTTAGTTGTTGTGAAGAACAAAAAAGGTTCCTTAGAAATATTACAATGAATTAGATAATGAAAAATAAAAGTGGCCCTTGTTGGTGTTAACAATTTCCCTTCCTTCTGAAGGTGATTTTAAAAATGGATCAGTTTGGAAATGGACTCGAAATTGATCAGGCTCGGCTGGGAATGTGCAGACAGCTTGGGGATGTGTTCACAGAAGAGAAGTTCCGTTACATGTGTATTCTTTCAGGCTGTGACTATCTCCCATCGCTGCGTGGGATTGGATTAGCAAAGGCCTGCAAAGTGCTACGGCTAGCCAATAATCCAGATATTGTAAAGGTGAGAGTAATTGACCAAGTGTCATACTCAATTTCTGAAACATGTCTTAAATAATAGATGAAACACTCAGAATATGGATTTTAAGCATTCCTTTATGTCAATTGCCAATAAAATGTCACTGAGAGGAGAAAATTACTAAAACACTAGAACTTTGCTTTTTTGTTTTGGCTTGGGTTTTTTTTTTAGTTTTAGTTTCTTTCAACTCTTTGTTTGTTTGTTTTTTAAAGATTTTATTGGGAAGGGGAACAGGACTTTATTGGGGAACAGTGTGTACTTCCAGGGCTTTTTTCCCAAGTCAAGTTGTTGTCCTTTAAGTCTTAGTTGTGGAGGGAGCAGCTCAGCTTCCGGTCCAGTTGCCGTTTATAGTTGCAGGGGGCGCAGCCCACCATCCCTTGTGGGAGTTGAACCGGCAGCCTTGTGTGAGCTGCTGTGTTCAATCTTAGTTGCAGGGGGCGCTGCTCACTATCCCTTGCGGGGACTCGAGGAATTGAACTAGCAACCTTGTGGTTGAGAGCCCACTGGCCCATGTGGGAATCCAACAGGCAGCCTTTGGAGTTAGGAGCATGGAGCTCCAATTGCCTGAGCCACTGGGCCGGCCCTTGAACTTTGCTTTTGATAAACCATGTTTTCAGCAATTGACACAAGGATAGTAGTGATTTTTAAAATGAAGGGTAATATAAAGAGACCTAAGGGATATTTAAGATATTCTAGGGTAGGGTTAATGTTAAAATGTACCTCCTTTTGCTTTCTGTCCTGTTACTCAATAGTAGTGGTTCTCAGACGTTTTGGTCTCAGGATCCCATTACACTCTTAAGGCTCTTTGGGGCAGTAATTTTGTTTATATGTTACAGCTATAGACATTTACCAAACCAGAAATTAAAACAAAAAATTCAATGTTTATTAATTCACTTAAAATTAATTACATGTTAACATAAATAACATATTTTTATGAAAAAAGCTGTGTCTTCTAAAACAAATGAAAATTATGAGAGGAATTGCACATTTATGTATCTCTTTCATGTGGCTTAATAGGAGACAGCTGGATTCTCATACGAGTATCTACTTCTTCATGCAATCTAATGCAATATCATATGTCATGGATCCTCTGGAAAATTCTGAGTTACCTTACATCACTGCCCTGTAATTTCTCTGATGTCTTTACCTTAAAAAAAAAATCAGCATGCATTAAAGAAGTTCATTTTCTGCCCCCTTGGGTCATTCTCTAAAGCCCTCAGAGTTTGCAGAGCGAAGTTCCCATTTTCTGTTCCCAAGAGTGTGTGAGTCCTCGGGGCTGAGGGTGGTGCCCTGTGAGGGAGAGATCTCTGGGTTGGACATAGTGGCAGAGATGGGAATAAAGTAACACATCCGAACCAGCCGGTGACTCCAGGATCACTTCCAGTCTCTGAGACTTCCCTTCTTCATCTGTGAGTTTGGTATAAATTATTTAAAACCACTCCCAGCTTTTTTTTTTTTTTTTAAGTTTCATGTGTACAAAACACTGTAATAGTTAGACATTTATCATTCAACCACTCCCTGCTTTAATCATCCATAACTCTAACATGAGTTAGAATGTCAGCTTCGTTTTAAAAATAATGATGTAAGAAGATTTGTGTGTTTTTTTAATTTTCAAGTTTTGTGTGTTGTTTATTTTTGGTTTCTGAATGAAAGGGACTTTGAGGATAAAGAATGTATCTTAAAATTACCCCTAGGAATATAAACTTGATGTGTAACTGAATTTTTCATTCTTTGGATTAATAATAGAAAAACCAAAGAAAATACATATCACTTAAAATTTTCAGTTATTTGACATGGCTGTGCTTGCTGGGAGACGTTTTAAGGTAGGTACAAGCAATTGCTTTTTCTGTTTCTTTTCACCCTCTAATGTAAACCAATTGGTCTTAGAGATAATACATTCCCTATTCTTTATTTGGAGATAACTTGTAAATGTTTTTTACATCCATTATTAGATAATCAAGAAAATTGGACATTATCTCAAGATGAATATAACAGTGCCAGAAGATTACATCCAAGGATTTATTCGGGCCAACAATACCTTCCTTTATCAGCTAGTTTTTGATCCCATCAGAAGGAAACTCATCCCTCTGAATGCCTATGAAGATGACATTGATCCTGAAACACTAAGCTATGCTGGGCAGTATCCTTTCTGAACCAGAGTGGTAGAATTTTGCACTTCTCCCACATATTTCTGGTGATGTTTTTAGTGAGACATTCAGTAAAAAGCTTGCAAATTGTTTTGCTTTCTTTTTTATAGGGAAATCTGTATTTTGTAATTTTAACTACCATACTAGTGAAAAGTCAGAGCAGCTTTTTGTTTATAAATCTGAGGCTCATTCATTATAACTTGCTAATTTCTTAGATTGACTTCACAGAAACACATCCCCGGGTCAGTCACTTAAAGTACATATTCCAAAGGTGGCGCTTAAGAGAAACACTCATGACAAGCAAGCTCGATTTGTTAGGGGGAGCCTGTGGGCATGAGCATTCCAGCTGAGGATGCCCTTCCCACGGCCACTGGCCACACACACGCAGGGCGACACACAGCCCTGAGTCACCCAGGTGGTGGCCGGGACTTTCCATCTCCCTTGGAGGGGAATAAGTGATGACTTGGGGCTTTGCTGCAGAAAACTGCCGACTCCTGCAGTGACAAACAGATGAGTGAATATGCTGTGGTTTCAGTAATGCCGAATGTAGGACTAAGTGGGGTCCATTGAAGTCATGAACCTGAAAATGTTCTGTGGCAATGGAATACACTTTCGTATCTTAAGATAGTATCCCTTGTTTGGTTGTTAATAAAAAGCATTTTTCCTTAATCTTACCAACCTAGGTATGTTGATGATTCTGTAGCTCTTCAAATAGCCCTTGGAAATAAAGATATAAATACTTTTGAACAGATTGATGACTATAATCCAGACACCGCTATGGTAACATTTTAATGACTTCTTTCTAAAAGAGCACATTTTAGTTGTGCCTCAGGAACTGTGATAAAGGCAAATCTTCATTTAGTAAACATCTTTTAAGCATTTCAATATCCAGGCACTGTGCAGAGTATAGATTGAAAAAACAACTTGATGTGGAGAAATTATATCTCTTAGAATACTGGTCAACTTCCTTAAGTTAAAAGGTGACCATGTTATATATGATCAAACCTTTAGACTTGAACATTTTATTTGAATATACCAAGTATTTGATGCCTTTTTTCTCATCTTACCCTATTCAGCCTCTGGCATTTGGTATTGTTGGGAGTACAAGCTGGTTTTTCACTCATTCACAATTTAGCAAATATTTAATGAGCATGCCGCTATGTGTCTTTGAGCCCTTTCCTATTTTCTTCTTTTTCCCAATTGTATATGTCCCTTAATATACACTTTCCCACCATTCTCTCTTTTCTGTTCGTATTTATTCTAACCCAATCTCTAGTCTATGTACCAGCCACTTAATTCTAAATATCTCTTGAATTTTTATAAATGATTTCATGTAACCTTAAATCTATATACATTCAAAAACAAACTCTTCATTTCTTATCAGCTTTCCTTTATAACATTTCTCTTTTTTTTTTTAGCACTTACTACCACATAATTTATGTCTCTGTGGTTTATTTTCTGATTCTTCCCCAAAGAATGTAATCTTCATAAAGACAGTGTTTTATGATCTTCTTTCATTGCTAAGTCTTTATAAGTAAGGATTAAATATATATATATATAGTACCCCAGAACACAGAACACCTAGCTAACCTAACTATGTTTGTTACAATCCTTTTTTTTTTAATGGTTATTGGGGTGACAATTGTTAGTAAAGTTACATAGGTTTCAGGTGTACAATTCTGTATTACATCATCTATAAATCCCATTGTGTGTTCACCACCCAGAGTCAGTTCTCCTTCCATCACCATATATTTGTATAATCCTTAATAAATGCTTAGTAAAGGACTGAATTAGTGAGCAAGGGTAGAAAGGCCTGGATTGGACTGGAAGCTGTGAGAAAAAAACTATCAACCAGAAAGACAACTAACTAATAGAAACAAAAGGACTCAGCAATGAAAGGAAGCTAGCTTATTTTCTAGGTTTTCTAGTCTGAGAGAATGAAAGAGATCATGTAACTGACATTCATTAAATGAATGTCAATGTCATTGAATAAATTCAATGAATTCATTGAATAACTGTGGTAAATATGCTAACACTAACGGTCAAAAAGCCCTTTCTCAGAGAAAGTTTTATGTAAGATTCAGTGTAGGCCATACATAGTAGCTCTCTGTTTCTCCGTGCTGTCCACTAAAGATGGCACCAAGTATGGGTGTAATATTAACTAATGTTTTATAAATTAGATTGTTTTGATTTGAAGTCAACCCATTTCTAGAGGTGGGATAGTTGATTAAATAATTTTATAGTTTTAACTTTCAGGTGCTTTATAAAAGGTATATAAATGATTATTTAGATGATTATTGCCAGATGATTATTTAATTAATATTGTATATTGAAATAGGACTCAAATTTTAAAAGTACTTATTTTCTGTCCACATTTCTTCAATTGTACTCTCATTTCTTGCACTATTCATTTTAGGAAGGTTATTTTTTATTTCTTAGAAATGAGCTAACAAGGTCACTTGAACCTAATTAGAAGAGAAACAAGCCTAAGAATACAAGACACATAATGGAAAGTGTAGGACTGGAAAAGTAGAAAATGTTATTAGAGAACAGATATTTCAGCAAAAAGCTGTTTCTTTAAGGGTAATTTAATTAGTTGTTTATAATTTATGTTGACACAGTGAAATAAATTGACTATTTTTCTTCAAGTAACCTTTTCTCCTTTTACTGTTTTAGCCTGTCCAATCAAGAAGTCATAGTTGGAATGACAAAACATGTCAAAAGTCATCAAATAGTATTTGGCGTAAGAATTATTGTCCTAGAACTAAGCTGGATATTGCTCCAAATGCTACAAGATCAAAGGAAAATCTACATACTCTGGGCATTGAACAAGTAATTAGTACTAAAGGGTTAAATCTTCCAAGGAAGTCGTCCATTGTGAAAAGACCAAGAAATGGTATGTATTTCGTTTTTGTGAAGTACTAGTGAGTATCAGTCACATTTAAGAAATCTTTGCCAAACCCAAGGTCTCTAAGATTTTCTCCTGTTTTCTTCTAGAATTTTTTTAGTTTTAAGTCTTACATTTAGGTCTATGATTCATTTTGATTGAGTTTTTTTATATGGTATTAGGTAAGGAGCGAGGTTCCCTTTTTTTGTGTATGGCAATTCAGTTGCCCCAGCACCGTTTGTTTCAAAGAATATCCTTTCCCTATTGAATTGCCTTGGCACACTTGTTGACAATCAGTTGTCAACAGATGTGTGGGTCTGTTTCTGAATTGTTATTCTGTATCATTGGTCTCTTCTTTTCTTTATGCCAGACACACTATCTTGATTACTGTAACTTTATAGTCAATCTTGAGATCCAGTAGTGTAAGTCCCCTAAGTTCTTTTGAAAAGTTGTTTTGCCTATTCTGTGTTCTTTACATTTCTATATAAATCTTAGAATCAACTGTCAATTTCTTAAAAAAGAAAAAAAGCCTGCTGTGATTTTGATCGGGACTTAGTTGAATGTCTCGGGTATTATGGGGAGAATTGAGGTCTGAACAATATTGAGTTTTCTCATCTACTTAAGTCTTCAGCAGTGCTTTGTAGTTTTCACTGCACCAGGCTTGCACAGCTATTGTCAAATGTATCCCTAAATCTCCGAGTTTTGATGCAATTGTAAATGATAGTTTTACTTTGATTTCTAGCTGGTCATTACTAGTATATAGAAATGTTGATTTTTGTATATTAATCTTGTATTCTGCAACCTTGCTAAATTCATGTATTAGTTTTAGTATCTCTTTTGTAGACCCCATAGGATTTTTTCTATAAACTATTATATCACCTGCAAGTTAAGACCTTCTTGCTTCTCCTTTTTCAGCCTGGATGCCTTTTATTTCTTTTTCTTGCCTGCTGGAACCTCCAGTATAATGTTGAACAGAAGTGCTGATAATGAAATACTAGGTATTGGGAAAAGTTTTGTTTTGTTTTCACCATAGAACATGTTTAGAAATAGAAAGAACAATTGTAATCTAGTCTCTACTTTCTCTCAAACATCTACATGAATGAACAAAAGACTAAAACAAAAACAAAACAAAACCCTTTGCAGACTTTTTAGTTCATGCTTTTATTTTTTAAATTTAGGTATAGGTTATACATGTTTGGCCAAAATGTCCTGATTCCTTATGAACCTAAATAATTTTCATCGTGCTATCGCTGAGCCTTTGTTTCCTCTTCTGAGATGGGAACAACATTGCTTCTTTCACAAATTTTTGTAGAAGATAACATAGAAAAGCCCCTGGTCCATAGCAGTATGCCATATGTTTAGTTCCTTCCTTCCCTCTGCTACCATCAAGATAGACTATTCTTTTTTAAGTAGAGTGCTCATTATTATATTAAAGTTCTCTATGTCAGACTAAGTCAGCTTACATAAACTACAACTTATCAATGAATGTTGTCCCCTGGGTATACACACAAACACAAAAACAAGAAAACAGAGTATATTTGAACCCCTCTTCTGTGAGAGCCCTTCATATATTTAGAGACAGCCATTGTGACCTTCCTAAATTTTTTTTCTAAGCTAAAAGTTCCTTGTCTGCTCCAGGTTATGCTTTGGCTACAAAGGTTTTTAATAATTGTATAACTATTACAGTGAGTGAGTGTTGAGATGTGATCTGCTTACCATAAAGCACAGTAAATTTTTAGAATAGTGGCACCATTTTAGTGTGTCATCCAAAGACTGTGCTTTTCTTGTTGCAAATTAAGATTGTGTTAGCTTTTATTGGCATTCTTGTCATTTTGCTACTGAGTTCATGATCAAAATACCAGTTATTGTAATGGTACAGTTAATACTTGAAACTTAAATGTGGGCCAAATTATTCCTGTTGAAGTAATCTGAATTCATTTTAATCCATTGTTCTGCCCACTAATTTTATTTTTCTTTTTTGAATCTTTATCTTTTAATATATCGGTGTTGTCTGTGTCAGCTGGAAATTTGAGAAGTATGTCTCCATGTGTCTTAAAGTTAAACACATTTGGTTCAAATGTGTTTGCTTAATTTAACTTTTAACTGAATCAGTGAGTACAGAAATGTAAAGCACTAGATAGAGGCAGACCTCCTTTCAGACTAATTGCCAATAGTCTTTCAGGGCTGTTCAGTTTGCTGTAAACCCACGTGACTAATACACAATAGATTTTTGTTATGTATTGCCCACTCAGATAATATGAGAGACACTGAAGTGTCTTGCTCAGTTCAAAGTGTGCTGAATCGATAGAACTCCTCTGCCCAGCTGGGCTAGAGCTTTTCACAAAAAGAAAATGAGGTTAGTCTGGCAGAGCTTCTTGGAGAAGCCTTGTTGGGATTCCTGCAATATTTGTTTTGTTCATCTTCCCTGGAAGGGCTCCCAATTCCCTGCATAATAAAAAAATTTAGGCTTTTTCCAGGAGTCAAAATTAAGTTTGCTGATCGATAGCTTTGTAAAAATGTATACATTTTAAAATTTGAGGTGTCGTCTTGTTGTCTCTAGTATTTTGATGCGCCCAACCATTTTACTGGCTTCTTAGAGTAATGAGCATTTATTCCTACGTGAGTGGAAGCTGTTCAGACTGAGAATTCGTTGAACTAATTTAAAACTCCTTAGTGCTATCTCTTTCCTTGCCCGTCTCAGCCTTTTGTATAATTTAGTCTTATGATTTGTTCTAATACCATAGACTACATGTGCCACCCTACAGTCCAGCAGGGCTCCATAGCTGGGAAATAAGGATTAGAGCTACAGCACAAACTACTTCTGACTACTTGACAATCACATATACCTCAAAAACCCTGTCACATAAATTGTGTGTATAGATAGCTGCTGGTTTTACCAGAACGTTTTTTAAATCAAACATTAAATTAATTATACATTTACATGTCAAAATGCCTTGATTTTTTTTTTTTTTTTTAACATTCAAAATTAGACCTTTGGTATAATGAGTATATAGCCTTGCAGAATTTATTGTGTCCTGGAATTTTGGTTTGGGTAATTTCACATAAAATCATACAAATAATTGACATTAAATCTTAGCTAATTTGTGAAATTGTAAAGTACAGCTAAGAGAATTGTGGGGTTTTTCGTTTGTTTATGTTTGTTTGTTTGTTTCTTAAGTTCTCCTTGGACTTCCTTTTCTGAGGCATAGTTAAAAAAAATAAGACTTCATTCTTTGGACAATGGGACATGGACTGTGAAGTTAAGGCCAAATCTCTAACTATATATGAAATAAAGATTTATCGATTGTTTTGTTTTTATTTAGAAGAGCTGTCAGAAGATGATCTGTTGAGTCAATATTCTCTTTCATTGACAAAGAAGACCAAGAAAAATAGCTGTGAAGGTAATAAATCATTGAACTCTTCCGAAATATTTACTCCTGGCCTGGTAGATGGAACTACTGTTAAAAACAGCTTAAGCATACCACCTACGACAAGAAACAAATTTGCAACGTTTTTACAGAGAAAAAATAAAGAAAGTGGTGCAGTTGTGGTTCCAGGGACCAGAAGCAGGTATAGTCACATATCTACAGAATGTTGTTTGTCTATTGTATTATGTACTCTATTGATATTTATTTTAATTATCTTAAACATTTAACCTAGTGGGGTAGAACCTTGCTAATCCAATTACAGTTTTTATCATGTATTGCCTTAGTTCAGACCTAAATACAGAGCATTTCCCTTGAATTTCTATTACTTTTGTAATATCTTTCCACAGAACCAAAATAAGAATTGTAGACCTCATTACATTTTGCATTAGGGAAATTCTGTTATTTTGGGGAGTCCCTACTTCTTTGTACTTTTTTGTTTCTTTAAAAGCTAAATATAATTTTGCAAAGTATTGCTAGAAATATATTTAAATACAGATGACTAAGATGAGAACTTGATAAAGCACTAGGGGTTGGGTGACCAAAATGAGAGACATAGTTTTTATTGTTGAGAAGCTTATAGTGTAGTTGGAAAAATAGGTCCATAAACAAAATCTTTCCATACAGTGTGGTAAGTGCAATGAAAAAAGCATGTGTAAGGTGTTCTGAGGGCATTAAAGGAGTACCTAATGCTGAGTCAGGGGTTGGAAAGGGTGAGAGGGAAGGGACAAGTGTTGGGTGCCATTACCTCAGTTTAAATGACTCGAGGGGTGAAGCAGACCGAGAATGAGGCAGACACCTTCCCAGTGGGCAGAGGCACTGCGGTGAGCAGCATGTAGGGCACAGGAGCAGATCCTTATGACTGGTCTGGAAAAGGATGATGGAGGGGCAGAAATAGGTAGCAGGCCAATTCTTGGAAGGCCTGTAAACCCAGCTCAGGGGAACTTTTAGCCTTTAGAGGTGATGGGAGCTTTTAGCCGTTAGAGGATTTTAGTCACGGGAGGGTGTGACCCGATTCCTGCTTTAGACAGACCACTCTGAGCACACAAAAATGGATTCTAGAGGGCCAGAGCGGGATGGGAAAATTGGGTAGGCTGCAGCGATGATAAGAATTTGAAGAGTTGGTATAACTTAGGTTGAGGAATTGGGGCCCTGGGGTTAAACTACCTGAATTTGAATCCTGTCCTCTTTACTCATAGGATGTTTGATTTGGACAAGTTAACTTCTGGGTGCTCTGGTTCCTCTTGTTAAAAAATGGGGCTAACAACTAAAACAATCTCAGGGTCTTTGAGAGGATTAAATTATTACTATAACGGAAGTGCCTGAAACAGTTCCTGATACATGATAAACATCAATGGAAAACTCTTATTTTATTGACTGGATGGTGGTACCAAACCAGAAACAGGAAATTTAAGTGTCAGGCATTATTTTGGCATGATATACTAACTCTAAGAAAAAGAAAATTTATCGGCTCCTGCATTCTTCCAGAAGACTTTGAATATGTTTTATTTTACAAGTTGAATGAACCAGGCTGCAGCCAGTTTTGTCTAACCATGATGGTGGTAGTTGACAATGAAAGAATGAACTTCTGGTAACCCCTAAGCCTCTCTGTAGGTGATGTTTCAAACCCTTCTCCCATCAACTCTTCTCAAGGAAACATTCCGAATACAATTAAATGATCATTTTAATTCTTCCTTTGCTAGTTACCCTCATTAAAGGTGCTTATTAGCAGTGGAATGATGAAAAAGTAGGCGTGGAAGATGAAAAAGAAGGTTCTAGATGATTTATGCTGATTAATAAGTTCTAGAGAATTGACTTTTCACTTGGAGAAATTTCTGGAACTTGTGTTTCATTTTTCCACTTGGGTGAAACTAGAATTTCCTTTTCCTGCCTCTTAGTATTTAGCTCTTCCCTGGAGACAGCTAATGAGAGTCATGCTTATGTGTCTCTGCAATGCTCTTCTGTTTAGTCCTTGTAGAAGCTTCATGAAATCTCTATTTGAAGCTGTACATAGCTGCTTTATGTAGTTTAGTTAGATGTGTCACTAATAAATTGTTCAGAGGGTGCATTAAATGCTTGGAGAAGTAATTTTTCTTCCATCAGCTTTCTGTGAAATATAATTGGGAGTAAGTCTTTGATGTGTAATTTTCTGGTCTGGATTATATAGCAACATCTAATAATAACTAGATATTATTAAATTAGCCTTCTTAGCTGATTTTCAAGCTTATTTTATATGTTCTTATTCCTCACAACAGTGTGAGATATTCAGGGTTGGTGTTATGTTCTTTAGAGTAAGAAATTGAGGCTCAGAGAGGTTAAGAAAATCCCAGGGTTGTGACTGTGTAGTTAGCACTAATGATCGGAAAGATTTCTAAACGTAGTTGACATGGTGGAGTGAAAGGAGCACACGATTTGGTAACCCCAGACTGGAAGTCTGTCACCTATGTGTAATTAGTTGTGTGATCTTTCACATCCCATTTAACTTCCCTGACCCTATTTCTTTATGTATAAACTGTGGGTGATCGTATACATAGGGCTGTTCCTAAGACTGGTAGAAGCTATGTGTGTCTAATGGCTGGCGCAGTGCCCAGCATTAATGTATTTGCAAGTATTCATTACCACCCCGTTCTTCTTAATGTAATGCAACAGGAGGAATTAAATATGCAAAAGATTGTCTCCAATCTGCCCACTTTTTTGGAAGTCTGTTTTAATCTTCTTTTTCATTATTATATAGATACTTTAGAAACATGACATTTTATCTTTTGAGACTTAGAAATATAAATATCATTTAATTAATACCATAGGCTAACTGGGAAGGCAGCCATGAACTGGGAGAGGTTCTGGGTTTTAATCCTGTTTTCTAGCTTATTAATTTTGTAAACTTGGGCACTGTCAATTCTCTTCCCCATGAAATAATACATGAAAGAATATTTGGATACCATAAAGGTTATTGTTTACTTAAAAATGAGTTACGTAATCAGATCTAGGAGCTGATCAATGAGAAACCTAGTAAGACATTTCCTTCCATATACTGCTTCTTTCTGACCTGTACCCACATACCTCAGCTTAAGGATTTGATGAAAGAATAGAGGGGATTTTTACTCTCCAGCGTTTGGTAAATATTCTGCTTATATCTTGGGCTTTAACTCAATAAAGCTTATAGAGGAGGTAAATTCTCTTTAAGTTTTGTATTTATCTGATCATGTACTCTAAGATTTTCTTTTTAAACCTAAAAACTCTTCATTACATCCTCTCCAATAATGATACTGATCTTTCTTTCCTTTGTATTAAAGCTGCTGCGTGAGTAATACTGCTTTAATAATGTAGAATTTAATGATAGATT